>NC_046341.1:18700844-19322973 GCF_000738735.6 Corvus cornix cornix | reverse complement strand
TAATTGCCAAATACAACTTGAGGAGAGTGGTTTGGTTTACAGCTATTTGCTGGGTACCACGTGGGTATTTTGCAATAAGAACATAAAGTAAGGGCAGGTTCAGCTGTTGCTACATTTCCTGGCTTACATTCTTCCCCTTGCTCTAATTAACATCAGAATTTTACAGTTCCTAACCTCTTCAAGAAAAGTAATAAAAAATTCTTACACTAAGCTGAAAAGGATCAATTACATCCATAACTGGAAAGTTTTTGAATTCTCTCAGCAACAGAAGTTTCGTGGGAGATTTGTTTTCATCAGCAGGATGAATAAAAGATGAGTTGGCAGGTGGAATCAAAGTAAGAAATATTTATTACTAGCATGCACTGAGAATGACACTAGAATGCCTCTAAAACCTGACTGGGGGAAAAGAAATAAATGAAAAAGCCATTTAAAAATTAACTCTCACTCCAGAAAAGGAAATGAAGATAACCAGATAACCAAGCACACCTACTTTTATATCATGTTGTTAAAAAACCACACAAAAATTGAAGTCAAAACAAAATTGAAGCCAAAATGAAATTGAAGCCTCTTTTCCTTTATGTCACATGGTCACAGAAGGGCAACAATGTCCCATTGTTTCTGTGGGTTTTACAGAGGGTTCCACACTCTCTTCCCCAAATGCCACCACAGAAACTCAAACTACTGGCCAGTGCCATCTGCTCTACTGCAGCCAAAGATTTCAAAGACACAGGGTTTACCACAAACAAAGTCACCATAAAAGTAAATAAATCACTTTTTCAGCAGTGTTGGGATTTTACTACTATTGTCATAGTTTCAATAATTCAGCAGTTATCTCTTATTCATAAACTGAGCTCTGCAGATGAGGGGAAGGTTCTATGTGCCTGCCTTGGGAATTCACAGGGGATTTCACAGCAGAGAAAACCCCCGGCAAACTGCAGGTTTCCGAATGCACGGCACATCAGAATCAGGGTGGATGCACTGATTTTATTTGTTTCTCATATGCTTGCAAACAGTCAGAGATAACTATTCCAGGCTTTTTTAAAATAGGATGATGCAACATGAGCCCCAACCCTGGAAGATTTTAATCATGACCTATTTCCTCTGAAAATCTGGCCGAATGATTGGATTTCACTTCTGAACGAGCGAGAGCACAGAAAAGATCTGGTTAGCAAAGACTCCCAATGGGTTTGGGATCAGAACCTGACCCAAGGCTGTGTGTGGAGCAAGTCCATGGAGGACCAACTCCAAAGTCCACGACTTTGCCCTGCCCCACCACTGCCCAGCATCTCAATCTTTCAGATGAGTTGCCACTTATTGTCTGATTATTTTCTTTTCATGGTAAGTGGTTAGAAACCGACTCAAACAAATCCCAGGCTGAAGTTTGGGATTACACAAAAGGTAAAGTTGGTCTAAGATGAGGATGCATTACTTTTATCAAATAACAAAGAGGACAAAGTGGTTGCTCTGTCCCCCAGCACTTCAGACAGGTGTTATTTGCTGTGCTAATACTGCATTGCTGTGACAGCAGCAAACAGTGGGAGAAGCTTTTCCACGCAATTGTGGATTATTCACATGTGCACCTGGCTGAAAGCACGTCCGGTCACACTCTGGAATTCCCTCACCCTCCTGTGTGGAAGAAAGTCATGTCTCCCTTCTCATATTGCTCTAAAATTACAATGTTGCCCCTTTTTCTTGGTGTAGTTGCTCAGATCAGTAACCAGAAAATATAATACCGTGGAGTAACAGGAACGGGAGGGGGAGAGGCATGTGGGAAATGTGACAGCAAGAATACACAGAAAATGCAAGTTTTCATAAGTTGCATCCAATGCAGGCAACTATGTCAAGAAAAAAAGAACTGAACATGAAAGGATAAAGGTGGGGAAACCCTCATCTTACTCAAGAATGCCAGCTGACAACGAGGTTGGAGCAAGACAACTCCGTGAACACCCAGACTAACAGTGTATCCCCATTCCTCCCAGCAGCAAGTTCCCCGGGAGCATCCCAACGCAATTCCCAGACTAGAAGTTTGTCCAGATGGAAATGTTTTAACCGAGGCCACAGCATGGCCCCGGGGCAGCCGCGGCGCTGCGGCGGGATCTCAGCAGGAGCCAGGCACCGGGGTTATGGCTGAGCGAGATTTCCTCGGCTTTGGAAGCATCTTTTCCTCTTGTGCAAGCGAAGACTCTCCAGGAAGCTCAGGCAGGTGTGTCCTGGCTTCACCTGCACTGTTCTTGTGCCTCACAGTGCCAGGACAAGGAGACTGTTCCACAAAGCCTGACCCTTTAGGGTACCTGCACCATTCAAACTTGGTCTAGAAAAAGAATTGAAGTTAAACTCTTGCTCAGATTCACTGAGCAAGAGTACTTCCCACCCCATTCACAGGTGGGAAGTACTAATAAATCACATCGAATTTTTAAGATGTGTGTAGACGATTGGTGGGATTTTTTTCTCCATTTTCAAGAGCACCTGAAATTTATGTCATGAACAAGTAAGAGCGAGGAGAGACTGGTCAGAGCACAGCAACCCTTTTGCAAAACTCAGGTGACACCGTCTGGGCAACCCCGGCTCTGCAGGAACCGAGTCAAGGATTATCCAGCAATGCACTGAAATGGGAATTCTGCTTCTTAAGAAAAACACCGCGGAAGTGTGCAGCGTGAAGTTGTGCTGTAAGAGCCACCTCAAAGCAGCCAAGTGCATTTCAAAAGGGACAAAACAAAGCAGCAGAACACACAGAGAAAGGAGCGTGCCCGAGGCTCAGAACCCCCTGCACTGGCAGCAGGATGCTGGCTCCTGAAGCACTGCAGTCGCCTACAGGTGGGAAGAACTTCTTCCACAGGGAGCACCTCTGCGTGGGTTTGAGAGAAGTACAAAGCCAGAGTCTGAACTAACCTACGCACCCTAGAACAATCCTATAGGATTGGCTCCAAAATTTCGGCAGGGAGGAGTGGGAAGTATGCTTTATGACCCACTCATCTGCTGCCCATATCATTTTAAACATTGCTTGCTGACCCCAGTTTCCCCTTCTGCACTGTTTAGTTCAAAAAAGCTTCACCAAGCCATAGTTTTTCACTTTAAGAAAAGCGCCCAGATAAGTTCCCTTAACCCAAATAAAAACCATAATTATTCTTCCCTGCCGCAACTGCTGGCTCCCAATCACCTTTTTCCTTGAGGATGTTAAAGAGCTTCAGTCAGAGCATCCCCAGCCCCTGACACCCGGGCTCCAAATGCCAAGCTCCGGCAGAAGTGCCCTGTGTGCCATGTGGGGCTGTGATGTCCCTGAGGCACCAGCACAGAAATGACTCTCACCCGACCGACAAGTGCAGAGATCAAAGGGGAGCAGTGTGAGCCAGCTCTTCAGGATGAGTACAAGGATCTGGTAAAATGTAAAGAGTTCTGCTGGACAGGAACAATTTGAAGGTCAACATCCCCGCCATAGATACAAAGAAGGGAAAACTTTTTTTTCATGTCATGGCATTTTTATTCATTGTAACCCCGAGAAAAACACACACCTGGGATTCTTCCCTCTCTACTTTCTATTGAAGTATTCAGCCTGTGGCAGTACAGAGCACACACCAGCTGTGTGACCAATTGATATCTGACAAAACCCCAAGGTGTGCACAGCTCTGCCTCCAGTTCTCAGTACAACTACGGCTCTGAACAGAGAACTCTGGTCAACTTAACACCAAAAAAACTCTTCCTCAGAGTCTAGACAAGTATCTTCTTTTGCAAGAAAAAAAAAAAATCAGTCCCAAATAGTTTTCTCTTTACCTCTCCTAGAATAGACAAATACTTGAAATTAATGGGAATAAAGTTAAGCTTCGAAGATTGAATACATGAACAGTTGCCTTGCTACTGGTCTATTGCAATTTAAGGATTTATTGTTTCTATAGGTGTTGTAGGGGGTTTTGCATTATTTTAAGACAATTACAACATTTTAAATGTTACAATGATGTTTTATCTGTTGATGAGCTCATACATACCGAAGTTAAAATAACTTTCTGTAAGTGTCAAATTAACTAAAGCCCAATTTGGTTATTGGGCCAGTGAACTCGTGTCCCCTGTGCTGCCTGGTTAATTTAGAGGAGCCTCAATAGTGTCGAGATGTCTTTGCTTTCATTTCTTAAGAGCTGTTTTCATTGTGGAAAAGCCCCAGAGCCGCAAACACTGCAGCGAACTCGCACCTACTCAAGCTGTTTACCTCTATCCCAGGTTGAACATTTGTGCTCTCTGACCTGGAATCTGGTGTATTTCCCTAGGGGCTACATTCCAGCGCAGTAACCAAAACATTGCCTTCCATCCATTTAATAAAGATTAGTTTTAAGTGTGAAAGGAATATTTTTACTTAGAAAAACAGTGATCTCCCCTCACCAATTACAAAAAAAGTTACCCTTTTTTACAAAAAAAAAGACCCTCTCCAAACTCCAGCTGTGTTACGGAGGTCTGAATACTTTAAATAAGCATCACAATTTAGAAGTTCTGGAGAAAAAAAAAAGTGACGAAGCTGTATTTGAGCTCAAGATGTAAGTTTTGGGGAAGAAAACAATATTTTTCTACTATTTACATCCATGCTTAACCTCAGATGTTTCACTTCAGGGTCATAATGTCCATAATACCACATTTTAAGACATGGAAGTTGTGTGAATGCTGTTGACTATTACTTCTCTTGCTGCCATGGAAGTGAAAAACACAAAAGGGAAGCAGAACTATCTAACCTAAACCAGACAGATTGCCTCCAAAGTTGTTTATTCCAACAGATTTTCAATACTGCAGGAGTTGCATCTAAACATTCTTCACATCATCGAGCTTGCAGGAGCAGGTTAATGCAGTTAGTTTGCTCACTTAAACATTGTTGATGCTCCATGTCACAAAATCTTATTAGTGCCAGCTAGCTCTGATTGCACTAATTGATGAAGCAATTAAGACAAGAGAATACCTACGATCCAGTTCAAATGGTACAATCCCTGTTTTCCTCACCACAAGTTATGGTGTACACATTACTGAGAATTTAGAGTGACTGAAATCTGGAACTTCTTTAAACTACATTGGATAGAAAACATGATCGAATTGCTGTCAATTCAGGCAATTTCAGGGTGCAGTAAATTGTTGAATTCATGCATCTTACCGTGGTTGTAGTGGGTGAATTCATCAAGAAACGTTTCACTGTGTGCACACTGTCACAGTTCAGTACGCCTGTTAACTTCTGCAGTGACCTTAAAATGTGACTTCTTCCTGGGTAAACATGCACATTTAATACTGCAGAGAATTGAGGCTGAAAGGAATTTTAAGAAAAGTGCAACATCTCAGCATGGTGGAGCATGCAAGTTTGAGCAGCTCTTCAGAGCTGAAGATCCCTCATGCTTGTTGAGAGGACACTCCCTTGCTTTGATCAGGTACAGCTCTTTTGGGGCACCTGGCTACCAGCTGTCAGATATCAGGAAAGGAGGGGGGAAGGTGTTGTCATCTTGCTCTTATGCGAGCATGGAAATACAAATGAACCTCAGTGCTCATGTGGCTCCAGCTGCTCAGCTGTTTGATGGGATGGATGGCCCGGGTGCCACAGCAGCTGACTGCGGTGCGTCACCTCCAGCCGGCTGCTGCTGTCACCTGTGTGACAGCTACAGTGACAGAGAGCGGACAGCCAGGGGTTCTGTGGTAAGAATCCATAGCTCTGTCATCTCCCAGTCCCAGGATACAACCTAAGAATGCAAAACTTAGTGTCCTGATAACAATGCAGAATAACACCTTGCTTACCTGAAGGTAAGGTCTGACAAGTGCTTGGCATCTCAGAGAATGCGCTTTGGGTTTCCAGAGTTCTCACACACTTCCACATGTGCGGACTTTTCACCCTGGGGTTTTCTCACCCTGCTTAGTTCTAGTTCACACACATTTTGTGGAGGGGCAGGAATTTCTGGCAGGTTCCTGTCTTTCCCTGTGTGCTTGCCCAGGGCAGTGGTGGAGTCACCACCCCTGGAGATATTTAAAAGACACGTGGATGTGGTGCTTAGAGACATGGTTTAGCAATGGCCTTGGCAGTGCTGCATTAATGGCTGGATTCAATCTTACAGATCTTTTCCAACCTGAATGATTCTAAGTATGGATGGGTTGCCTTCATTGACAGCAACAAATCCCAGGGAATATGCAGTTGAATCCACGATTCGTATTTAAAAAACCAACCAACCAACCAAACCAAACCAAACTTTTAACCAGTTTAACGTTATCCTTTTTCACCACAGGATGATTACAGTGCTGCATGGTACAACTGAGCAAACCTACCATGAAATGGGAAATATCTTTCTAATTTTCAGACACGTTCCCCAAAACAATCATTACCAATTTGCCGGTGCAGGTACAACCTACACACAGTATCACCAAGAGTTACACTTGATGAAGAAGTGCCACACTGACTCTTTCAAAAGATGAGCTGGATTTCAACACTGGACAGCAGAAGGAACAGAAATTTGTGTTTATTTTATGACTAGACACTTGCTGGTTTGCTACACTACTCTTGCAGCGGCAGGTTGGCTCTACATGAGATGTTTTCTAGACTATCTTCATAAAACAAGTCCCACTTCACACCCCTCTGAGAATGGTTTAGCACCTTTGTGCCTCTGGCTACATTGCAAAGTAATCTATTAAGAGGTAGTCAAAGAAATGCTTTCTTTCACTACCTTAGGGCTAAACTTCAAGCAGTGAAGCTTGTAACTGATCACACAAGAGGATTTTTAAGAACAAACAGAAGCCGGAAGGGTCCAGGGATGCTGCTGAGGAGCTCTCCCCTCCTCACCCGCTGCCTTGCAGGCAGAGCAGACCTCTCCCGAGGTTAACACAGGCCTGACCTCCCCTGTTTGCCTTTCCTGGCACAGGAAATCTCGGTCTCCGCAGCACCAGCCTCGAGGATGAGAGCAGGACACATTTTAAAGCAAGCTGGACCGCAGCAACAAGAATTTCAACAACCTCTGTAGCATCTGGCACAAACCCAAAGTCTGCCTGCAGCCCTTATCACCCAGAGCTCAGGGGCAGATTTCCTGAGGTAAATGCTGGTTTGGTGATATCAAGGGGAACAGACCCACTCATTGAACATGCCTCCAGGCTGAATTGCTGGATGTATTCCAATATGTACTACATGAAAAAAAATTAACAGTAAATTCAGAGCAAAGGTTTTTGTAAGGATGCATTCAGTGATTGCAATTGTAGCACTGAATTACAGTCAGTCCTGAATAGTCAAAAGCATGAATATTTTTGGAACAGTTTTAGCTTCCTTCTCCTTCTAATCCCACCTTCAAAAGATTATTAAATGCCTGAAAAAAGCACTAAGAAATTTTATGTGTAAGGAAAAGCACACAAAGAGCCCCAAATCCACAAATGCTACCTGTTTAAGCTCCAAGACCTCATCTACTTAAGATCTTGAGAAAAAAAAACAACTACTTTTTCACTTGCTAAAAACCCAGTATTTTTATTTGCTCTGCTGCTCCCACACAAGTTCTTACTCAGCAGCAAGAAGAATGAACAGTCCTGTATTCCCAATATTCCTGTGGGCAACAGTTCCTGTTGTGTGTAAACAAGGAAGAGGCACCAGAGAACACCATATGTAAAAGCTAATTTGCAAACTTGGATGGCACTCTGGAAAGCTCAGTATAAAAGAAAACCATTGTAAAATACACTTTCGTGTATGTTCAGAGACTAAAACATACATTCAGTAGTGAAAATAACTCTGTACCTATAAGGAAAAGCAAGAATGAAAGATTAAACATGTTTTGGAGAAGTACCAGCACTGTTATTTCTTCTAAGTGAAATCTGGAGAGAAAGGTGCTCTCTTTTGTTATATTTACCTTTAGGTGAATTTTTGAACTTCTAGATCTGACAAACAATTTAAATTACAGTTGGTAGATTTGATGCACAGCACTTCATAGATCAATACCTAATAAAGGGTACATTGTTTAAGCAAAACACTCAAATGCTTAAGTCTGGTGCTGTTAAATCCTAAACAGGGAATTGTGGAGACCCTCGTGTTTGAACTCTAAGCTGTCACACAAGTCCACACAGAGTTAAGAGAATATGCGTTCACTCTTAAAAAGAATTGCACAAGAAAATAACAATTTTTCCCTTGCTTAAGGAAGAGAATCAGGAAATATATCTGACAATCTGACAAAGGCTCTTTGAACAGCCTTCTTTCATGTTGTTTTATAAATATGGGGCCATTTGTTAAAATATCTGACACATCCAAAGAAAGTTTGGTAGTTAATTTATTTAATTCAGTTACAGTGCTTCAAGAGGATGCCACTCATTCTCCACAAAAGCAGAGCCTGACACTCCATGCAGCTACACCTATTATCCATCTCTATTAAATTGTACCAGCCTCAGTGAAATTTGCCTTGTTTGTTCATTTGGAAAGTTTTACCAGAGGTTCTCATGGAATCAGAACTGGTCCACAGTCTTTAGTTCAGCTACATTTCAGTGAGGTTTTACGAAAACATTTTTCTTCAGTGCATACAGACCTGGAAACCCAGGGCAATTTCACCTTCTAGAAAGTTATTTTCAAAGCCAGTAAGTAACAAAGATTTAGGAACTTGCAGACACTGGTAGCAGCTCAACTACCAGAGAATGAGAGGAATGCTTCAGTATCAAAGTTCCCTAGTGGTATTGCACTGCAGCAGTGCAAGGCTCTATTTGTGGTTCCTGTAGTAATCTTCAATAGTTTCTGAGTTGAAGTACACCACAGTGACTGTGATGTCGTCCCTGTACATGCGGGCCAGGTCCTCAGGCAGTGTCAGCATGGCAGCCAGCTTCTCCGGGTCCACCTCGCCGTACTCGTTGCTGCCGATCGCGTGCCGGATCAAATGGGTGGCGATGTTCTGGTCCAGGGAGGCCAGGCCCTTGCTCTTCCTCTGCAGCAACAGGTTGTGCATGTAACCCAAATTAACTGGTTTCTTAAAAGTCAGTGATGGTTTCTGCATGTTGAGCTCTGTAAGGTGTCCAGCAACAAGTTTTACAACCTTCTCATTACTCAGCATCTCCCATAGCCCATCTGAAGCAATAACAAGAAACTTATCCTTGCTCCTTAATTTGTGATACGTTACTTCAGGTTCTGCAGTTAAATAAGGGGGGGTATGGTAGTTTGGAGGAACATACTGATAAATGTTTAGAGCCTCAACATCACAGCTGTTCTCGAGAATGCTGTGTTGCAATTCTTTACTCCATTTTAATTGCACATCTCCAAAAGCTCTGGAGGGCATGAGAATCCCCAGCAATCTGTCATTCACAAATAGGGTTTTCTCCTCAGATCTAGGATGTTCTCTCTTCAATCTTCTAATTTCAAATTCATCATAGGCATTGTGGTCGCGGGTTAGAGGGAGAGTAGACCATGTTCCATCTTCTTCACGAACCCCTAAAACCGCTCTGCAATCACCGGTGTTTGCCACGTGTAGGTGAACACCGTCAATGTGAGCTACACAGGCTGTTGCACCAGAAAAAGCTACTTGCAGGGCAATATTTCTCATCAACTCGCTTTCCTGAGGAGCCTGAACTTCCAGTGATATGTCTGAGTCTAACCTTTTGAATGCACAAATCATGGCTTCTTCTAAACTAAACCCCAGCTCAGTGTCCAGGTCCAGCAAGTGCTGCCAGTAAACCCGAAGGTTTTCAAAGTACTGTGAGGTGATTTCCCGGTACTCTACATCGTTGGGATGCTTGTGCCACTGCAGGATGGGCCGCACTGGTTTCATGGCCTCCACGGCCAGCTCGATCTCCTCCAGGCTCTGGCGGGACATGAGGGACACGGCGATGTAGTGCAGCAGCCTCTCGCTCACGGCCTGGGCGCAGGCGGCGCCCGCATGGCCGTCGAACACCCCGAACATCATCCCCGCCGTCTGCAGGCATGTGGCCGCACTCCGCCGGTCCTCCATGGGGCTGTTGGAGGCCAGCTGGTTGCTTTCAAACCTCAGCACGGAATTTGCATTCTTGCCATTCAAATCCAGTGTTTTGTGGGATAATTCACCTGCTCTGAGCATGTCGTTGATTTGTGCTGGAGACAACTGGAAAGAAAAGTGTTCTTCTTCGGTGGAAGTGTGTCGGAATGCTTTGGGTAAGGAGAAGGTACTGTCTAAGCTGCAGCTCCCAGCACGGTAGGGACATGTTTTGGAGAAAACAAGCTTCCATTTGATCTTGTTTCTATTTGGGATACAGATGGAGTACCAACGTCCTTTCCCTTGTAAAACAATGCTGCTTCTGGCTGAGCTTAAAATCCAGGATGATACAGTTCTTGACATCATAAGTCACTCCAAAAATAGAGCACCTTCCTTCAGTAACACGGAATGTCCTTGCAGCCTGGAATATAAATGCAGGAAAGGGAAAATAATTAGAAAGTTCATAAGAAGCTTTCCATGCAGAAATACAAAAGCATGTCTAGAGCTCTCAGAAATATTCAGAACTTTTTTCCAAAGAGATCACTATAGTTGAGGCATCTCAAAAGCGATACAATTTCCATCCCTTAATTATAACCAAGGATATGACTGCTCCTTTTAACTCATCAGAAGAGATAATTTTTACTTTCCAGACAAGTATTTTTCCCTCATTGTAGCAAGACTAAGAAAAAATGGCAACATTACAAGAAATGCTATTGGAAACTGTACAACGAAAAGCCTCATCTTTCAAGTCATGGCACAGAACAAACAGACCCAACGAGATTGAAAGTAGGGACTTAAGTGACAATTAATGCACAGCTCTCACAAAAGCCTGCTAGAGTACAACTCTATTAATAGACTCAAAACTTCAAACCCAAGAGAAGATAAGTACTTAAACCCTGGGGAAAGACTGAAAGATGTGGCCAGTTAATGATTTATGTGCACTACCACGATCCTCACAACTAGAACAAGCCAGTCTACCTTTCCAATTCTGTTACAGTTTATAAGCTCAGCTGCTCTTTTTTTTTTTTTACTTTCAAGGTCTTAACCAACCTTCAGGCAGGCAGGATCTTTTACACAGCTGAAGGCAGATTCTACTGCTGGTAGAATCAGTAACATTGACAACTTTTACAGGTTCACAATTTGGCTTGTTCATTCGGAGGGCAATTAGAACAAGCAGTAGTGAAGATCTCTGCCGCCAACAGCACTGAAACCTCGGGAACTCCAGCAGCTGAAGCTCTTCAGTTGCCATAGGGGAGGTCCCCACATTGTCTCCTGCATTCAGTAAGATATTCCAGCTGTGCAATATTGCTAACTACAACCAGATGTTCACTCACAACAGAATTTTGCCCCATGGATTTAAAAAACTCACTGCATGGCAGCACTGCAAGTACAATTAACTCCCAAAAGATCCCACTAGCAACCACTGAGAACAAGAGAGTCCTCTGAGAGCTTTCAAACACTTTGAGGTGGTCTGTGACACTACTTGCTCAGGCCAAAGACACTACGTGCTGCTACAACACTGGTTTTTTAGCAGGGTGCTTCACAAGAAATAATGAGAAACCAGCCAGATCAGATGCATGCAAATGTTTCCAAGAAACCAGCAGGAAGTAAAAGTGACCGTGAGCTATTCTAAAGAGAAGGCCTCCTGCTACAACCCAAGGACTGCTGAAATCCCACTTGGAACCCAAAGCAATGTGTCACAAAACATTTCTGAAGTGTGCTACCCATACTTAATGCAAAAAAGAGCAGACAAGCATTCCAACAGACCCCACCACTATGATTCTGGTGACCTGGTGAGAACAGGCAAAGACACAGCATAATTTTACTGCTGATGTCAGGAGAGCAGAAGGAAAAGGCAGTGCCAGTTCACTGTCCAAGGCGTGCCTGCAGTCTCCTGGGACACTGCATCTCCCAACACACAGTGGCTTTTGTTGTGCTACAGAAAGAATGCAACCAAAATAATAGGAAGACAGCTGACACTGCCAACTCTAGCAACAGCTAAACCCAAAAAGCACCTACAGCACAAGACAAGCCAAGGTTTGGCAACCTTTTTCAGTCCATTCCCCGTCCTTCTTTGTTTTCTTGCCCCGTCAGCAACATCAGATTGAAACAATGATGACTTTCACATACTTATCAAAAAGCCCAATGAAAGAGCGTTTTAAAGAAACCTCCCCCGTTCACACCGCCTGGCTGACAGAGCGAGGCGGTGTGGTTTTCCGCCAGCAGCAGTCACTAACACCAGTTAGCCCTGAGCTCGCCTAAGCACTGACGAGTCCTGGAGCACTTGTAAGCCAGCCCTGCTCACTGCGTTCCCATCCTCGGGGTCCTCCCCAGCCGCAGTGTGCAGACGCTGCTGCCCAGGACGTCCCCGGTAGCGGTGCTAATTAAAGCGGTGTGCTAAAGACCATTACGTAAGAGCCAATTGTTACATAAACTCGCTCCCGCTCCAGCACTGCCTCCCCGGGAACGCGGTGTCCCAGCGAGGCCCGCCTGAGCCCGGCCCGCGCCGTCAAGGCCGCGGCACGGCCCGCAGCTGCCGGAGCGCAGAGCGCGGCAGCACCCGCTTTTCCCAATGAAATTAACAGATACCCGCTACATTTGGATTTACAGCCCCCCTGAGAGCCCCACAACCCCACATTCCCCTCACTCACTCTCCTGACACTGCCCACACCCATCCCTCACCCCACACACATCCGATCTCTACCCGGCCACCTCCCCACCTCCCCAGCCCCACACACCGATACACAAACCCCCCTCTGCTGCCCAACACCCTGTGCCCCCCACACCCCTGTCCCGCACACGCCCCCTGTGCCCCGCACACACCCACACCGCACCCTGCACACACCCCTCCTCCTCCGCACACACCCCGTCCCCCCCACAGACACCCACCCTGCCCCGCACAGAGCACGCCCTGTTCCCCGCACACTCACCCCTTACCCCGCACACATCCACCTCACACCAACCCCGACCCCACCGCCGCCGCGGCCCGTGCCCCGCACAACTCCCACCTCCCCGCTCCCGCTGCCTCTTCCGCACACTCGCCGCGCCAGGCCCGGCTCCGCTCCCTGTGTCCCGGCACGGCTGCCCCGGCGGCGGCCGCTGTCTGCCCGCCCCGTACCCCGCCCCGGGCGCACCCACCGGCCAAACAGCCACCGCTCGCACCCGCCGGCCCCGCGCTGTCCCCGGCCGGGCTGAGGGACAGCGCTGACCGACAGCCCCGCCGCCCAACCCGCCCCCTGTGCCCCGCCCCAGCTGCCGCGGGTTCCCGTCAGGACACGGCGGGGCGGGCGTGGCCCGGCCCTTCCGCCATGTTCTGCGCGGCGGCTGCGGCTGGGCTGGGCTGAGCTGGGCTGGGCTGGGCTGGGCTGAGCTGAGCTGAGCTGAGCTGGGCTGAGCTGGGCTGAGCTGGGCTGGGCTGGGCTGGGCTGGGCTGGGCTGGGCTGGGGGGCCCTGGCCCCCCTCACTCCCCCGTCACCGCCGGCCCTGCCCCGCGGCCGCCGCCCCCGGGTGCTGAGGGAGCGCCGGGCCCGGCCCCGCGCGGGCCTGGGCAGCGCAATAACGAGAGCGAAAAGGAAGCGAGTGACACGTGTTAGGAAGCAAAAGCACCAGCAGGGATTTCTTCCTCATTAATAACAGTGAAACCCACGCTATTCCCTTGAGAGGGGAACCTCGGCTTTTCGTTTCAGTACTCTTCCACACTCTGCAGCACTGAGGGCACCGGCTGATGAGGCTCAAAATCGCAAAGCTCTTAAGTAATTAATTCGCCATATAAATTATGGAGAAGAAAAGGGCTCATTTTGCTGACTCCCCGGTTTTTTGGTTTCATATGACTGCTTGTCTTGGTTGAAATTTCCACTGAGCGATTCTAAGCCCGGTAACGAGGGGAAGGAATGGGCCCAAAGTGCATGGCGGTTAATCAGTAGTTACTGCTGTTAACGCAGTGGTTACTAAGTAGTCCTTGCTTTAAAACCCCTAACAATCATTTATTCAAAAACAGAGGCTCAAAAGTCACAAGGGGCTTTGATATTGTCAGTGCATTTTTTAATTCGCCTGGCTTCTTGTACTGAAGGATTTTTTAGTTAAATAATGTGGTGCAAGTATCCTAGATGAGGTAAGAGTGTTCCCAGGTTATCTCATTGTGGAAAGATGCAGATCATCTTCAATGACTCTGAGCTTTCACTTGTTTCTTGTTTTTATTAAAACAATGAAATGTAGCTTCATGTTGCATGGAAGAGTAAACAAAAAAATAGGTCATCTTAAGGAAAATTTTCAAACAGTATTTTAGCACACACAAAAAACCCTTAAGTTTGAAATAATTTTTTTATCTGCCTGACAAATCTGCTGAACTGAAAGAGGACACCCACAGCAGCCCTTACCTGCATCTCCCTGCTCTGTGCAGTGCTCAGATACACCAAGAGCAGTTTCTGGATCTCCGCAGGGAATGGGCACAGCCCGAGGCTGCCAGAGCTCCAGAAGCATTTGGACAGCGCTGCCAGGGATGCCCAGGTTGGGATTGTTGGGGTATCTGTGCAGGGACAGGAGCTGGATTCAATCACCCCTGTAGGTCCCTTCCGACTCAGGATATTCCATGATTCAATGATTCTTCCTTTGGATCTACCAATTTTCAGCTTTTGTAACATTTACAAAACTGATAAAGCCTCCTACAGCAGCCTGAAAATGAACCTGACTGCTCTGAGTTTCCTGTGCTCCCACCATGATTAAATGCTTCTCTTCAGCGGAAAGCTGTAACTTATTGCTCACATGTTCATGCAGTAATTTCAGAAATTCATATGCATAAGCTGAAGTGGTTTAGGAACCATGTAAATGAAGGTGAAACAATTAACAGTCCTGCAGGAGAAGATGTCCCTTTCACTCCATGTTTTCTAAAAACAAGAAGGAATACCATATTGAAGGTAGTTGACAGGGCTGGATATTAAGTTGAATTGAGATTTAGATTCTACTTTGGACTGTTTGATTATGCTGATGAACTAAAGTGATTTATAATTAAAGGAAAAAATAATAGAAATGCTACTCGCTGATGTGATCTGAGAAAAGAAATAGTATTACTCAAGCTTGCAGTATTTTTGCTTTTAGGAATATCTAATAAAAATGGCAAATTTCTGTAGCAACGTTGCTTGGTTGCCATAGTGCTCTATGTTCTTAATTTGCATTGAAAAAATTAGAACTCGGGTTTCTTTAAATAAAACTCAGATTTGGTATTGACTTTGCTGATTATAGATGAGCAAAGTTTAGGCCAGTGCCAGAAGAAAATCCTTACCTGGATTTATTAGAAAATGAGTCTAATTCCAGATATTGTATTAAGATAAGGTTAAAATGTAGCAAATCCTATATTTAGATTTTTTCAGGGAGCAATTTCATCTGCTGACTTGTACAGTCAGCAGCTCTGGTTTTCTTTGGAAATACGTTCTTGTACTCATTTCTGTGTTCTTATGTAGGCCAGACTGCACTATTTGGGGTTTCCTTCTTTCCCATGGAATGTTATTTTTCCCCCTTGCTTGTTCGTTTGGACAACTAGCTGTGGCTACTTTGGTGCAATTTAAACATCTTCTGCTTCCAGAGGCTGCAAAGAGCTGCCCCTCATCCCCACTGCCTTCACAGCAGGTGCTAGCATGGATTACTTTCCATGACCTCGTTGATATTCGTGAAAAGTCTGGGACTCCTGATGCTTTGTAAACATTTCTTGTTTGGGGACACACAAAGATCAGAACCACCAGATATCCCTAAGAAAGCAAATAATAAATTGGACTAATGTTTCTGATAAATAGCTAATCCTTTTGTCAAAAAGCTGACCAGTAGCAAAAAGTTTGAATCTAAAGAAAAGTAGTAAACTACTACTAAAAGTAGTTTCCTAGTTTTCAGAAGTTTTTCTGCAACAGAGACTCAGCCTAGTGATACAGATTGGAAAACAACCATAGATCCAAAGCCTTTGGAAACTTGTGAATGGCCAACATGCAAAGGAAGGTGGGTCCTTTGAATGAATTGTCTCTCTGGCCCATCTTAGTGAACACAGACTGAGCTTTGTGCTTTTTGCACAATAAGCTCAACAGTCTAATAACCAGCTTCTGGAGAGGAAACACGGCACCAGCCCACAAAATACCCTCCTGCTGAGTGCCATTAAGAATGGATGTATCTGCCTGTGAATAGTGACATTTCATCTGCTGTGTGTGGCATTTTGGATTTTCACAAAAGGCAAATTGGCACCACAGATGCAGAAATCTCTTATTATAAACAAACAAAACCCACAAATAAATGAAGAAATGAAGGAGGCTCTAGGTCTGTTAGAGCAATTGCATTTTCTAGTTTGGTTACAGCTGTTTCCAGTCTGATCTTCCTAAGTAATCTAAACCAAACCCTCAAATGCTAGAAAAGAAGGCAAGCTGCAAGAAACATTGATGAACAGAGGTAAACACCATGCACAATTGTAGGAAAGGTGCCATTCCAACTCTCCAGCTGCATTTAGCCTCTCCTGTTGCAGCAGAGGCTGAGTGGCATCTGGAGTTGCAGGGGTTAACCTGAAGACCCAGTTTAAGTCAATGTAATGACACCAGTGCAAAGGTCTTTCCAGCTGCTGTAATGCAATCTGAACTTCACATGGATCATTTTTATTGGATGTTGCTTACAAATTGGTTTAAGTTAAACTGAAACAAATGTTCATTGAGGTTCTGTGCCACTGTAAGAGTAAATTTACATTTCTTGGGGCAGTGTTCAAGTACAGGAAAGTCTTGTGGCTTGGGAAGAAGTGCTCATGTGTAAAAAAGTGATTATATTCCTTTCCTCTCTCTTCCTCCTCCAGCAGACAAACAGGGTGAGCTGGCTCCTAAATTGCTGTATTTAATATTCCACTATGTTGATATGAAATGAAATGATTTGCATTACTATGTTGCTGTTCACAACCTGGAGTAAGGTGCTGAAATTTTACTAAATTTCAAATGTGGTGCAAGTAGCAGCATAAATGGGACATCAGAGGAATGAAAGTTCCCCGCCTTACAGCTGTGCAAGTTGGGAATAGTTCCGTGCAAGTCAGTCAGGTTCCCTCATCTGCTGTGCTTTCCTCAGGGTAAATGAGAAAAAGTGTGAGCTCCCCTCTCCACCAGGCAGAGTAGAGACAGTGGTCTGATGCTCGGTGCTGTTACTAAATGGTCACTTCTGCATGCAGAGGAATTCAGAGAGGAAAACAGCTACACTGAGCTATGAGATAACGTCCCATTTTCCTCAGGCTTATCTCTGTTTTTCTCCTGAAATGCTCTCTTTTTTATCTTTCTGACCCTTGAACCCTGCCAAAAGCACCATCTGGTGCTGATGTACATTGCAAAACTTTTCCCCTGATGCTTATATGTGGATTAATTTATACTCATCATGAAATGTATCATTATAAATCTGCTACATCATAGCAACTGTATGATGGAAACTGCCTAAAAATCTTTCTGCTTGCAAGAGTTGGGGGAAAACCCCTAAGCTGAACTGTAACCACAGCTATTAACATTTAAAAGCTAAAGTTAAGAGAGTGTGCAGTTCAGCAAGCAGAGGATAGCCCTGCTCAGCAGTGAAATGAGGAACAAGAAATTGTAACTAGTTTATCGAGTTTCTTTTGTCAGACCGACTTTTATCTGAGAAAGGAGTTTCAATGACTACATACATAAAGCCAGCAAGGGGTTGTCAATTGCAATCACTCATCTCTTTAAAAATTATTATTGTCAGAGTTAAATTCTCTCATCTGTTGTATTTTGACTAAATGGGCCTTAAAAATTATTTTAAGGATTGTGGCAAGAAATAGGAGGAACGCCACTAGGTGGCATTTTTAATCCAGCCTTTACAGCTGTGCCAGTTCAGTCGCTGTCCTAAACGTGAAGCCTCTGTTCTCTCAGTCAGGACAGCTCTAATCCCAGGAGAAGGTAAGTGAATTCTTGCTGGAATAATTACAGTCAACTCCCATTTTTCCTTCAACACAATTGGTTGTTGTTGGATAAGGATAGCTCATGTTTTAGAATCATTCAATCTCAAAATAAATGAAGTGCATTAAATAGGTTTTTATACAATACAATAGTTGTGGGTTTTTATTGTCTGATCAGGGTCTCAAGAAACAAAAAAGAATATGCAAGTCTTCCTTTTATATTTTACTTCACCGTGGTAAAAAATTAGATCATGTTCTTCCCTCCAAAAACTGAAAAAAAACCCCCAACCCAAACAATCAAGAACCCCTGTAAGTAAAACCAAATTTATTTCTGAAGGAAGGTACAGTTCAGTTTCTCCCTGGAACTGAACACCTCAGGGTAATGCAGCACTTAAAGCTCTTTGCAATAGCTAAGCTTTTACAAGAACCTCGTAAGCTAAACATTATCCTTCTGTGGTTCATGACTAAACCACCCTCAAAGAAGCTTAAGTACTGTGTGCAAGGTCACAGAATGAACACATTCTGGGCATAAATAAACTTTTTTTAAATTGAGGGGTTGTAGCTGGGGAAAACTGGACAAAGTTTCAATGCACAAGCCCTCTACCTACTGCAAGAGACAGGGAGCAGAAACCTACTCCTATGCTTAAAATGAGAGGGAAACACTGAAAATGCTGATTTTGACCTGCTCTGTGAACACCTGTACTAATATTAATGCAGCAGTACTGGGATAGCTTGACTGTGCAACATATGGTAAATAAGATTGTTTATATTTTAATCAGGAAAGTATTTTAAATTTGCCCCTAATAATTTTTTTTTTGGCTATCAAAATGTAAGGTTTTTCGAAAGACTTTTTACATTTTAGAATGCATCTCAATGTAAATTTTAACAGGGACATAAGGTTCATGATAATAATTTAACTCTGGGCAAGAAGTCATTCCAGGTATACAGTAGATCAGAACTTAAGTGAAAGGATTAAGCTGAAACAGAAACTGTTAATCCCAAAAGATGGTAAGAACTGTGATATAGACCAAAAAGAGGTGTCAGAAATAATTTCTAGAGTTTAAAAACATGCCCACAAACTTGTGAGGGATAACTCTTATCTGTATTTAGATCATTCCACTATAGCTTAGTCAAGGTTTTATAGCACTGAAGGTAAAAAAATCAAAGCATTCCTCAGTCCAAAAGAGAAGCATCAGTTGAAAACATCAAACATCATTTCTGTTAATGTGCTGTAAGTAGGGAGAGGTGGGTCTTCTTAAAATAAAAGCTGAAGATATGCACATATGATTTTAAAGTCTCATTTATTTCATTTGTTAAAGAACTTAAGATACATTAAATAGAGTTTCTGCAATACCAGTTTGCATTACTAGCAAAGTTACATTCATAATAGCTAAAACCATTGCATTTTGTAAGAATTTTCCATTGCCTTTAGCATCTGCTGGATAAAAATCTCACATCTAAAACAATGCTGAATTAGCCCTCACAACAGCCTGTGAGGTAGAGGTCAGTGTTACCCTCTTTTTACATAAGAGGAAGCTGAGAAACAAAGTTTTAGATCAGTGTACCAGAAAAACCATGGAGATTTGAGGAGCAGAATTCTAGTCTTTCATTCCTTGTACTGTGCTCCACATCTCATGTCTTCCTTCCTTGGGGAAAGGGGAGCAGCCCACAGCAGCTGCTGTTCTCCCTTCTCCCCACTTTCCTTGTAAATCTTTGATTTCTCCATCTCAGCTGATAAAAAGTGATCAACATCAGCGATTTCTGCCTGAACTACACGGACAGAACAGACCATGGGAAGCCCGGAACTAAAGTAACTGGGAATTGACTGTGGGTAATCACAGAGAACATCACAGTATCGAGTACCAGAGTTGGAATTTTGTCACTGATCTGCAGAACCAACACATGGCTTTTCTAAAGCAACTTTTGCAGAGGTAAAAGGACTCAGGAGCACTGAAGCCTCTGGTGCACAGGGAGCACCCCCTGCCAGGCAGGGTCTGTGCAGCAATGCACACTCAGGGCAGACAGGATCTACCCACATTAGGTCCCAAAGGAAATGAAATACCTGCTTTCTGAAGGAAGTCGTATTGCAGAGCATAGCATTGAACTGAGGTAGAATCTGAGCAACTGAGGACCACAAAACACACCTGGATCACTACAGAGGAACTCTTCAACCAAACTGACCCTTACCAGGGCACTGTGGTCCTGTGTTCTGCATGGGCTGAAAGGATAAATACCTAAATAACACTGTGCGGTAAACTGCTCTGCTTTTCTTCACAGCATTACATTGTTATTTTCATTATAAGATAGCATCTTAGAACAGTAGATTTAAAATATATATTTAATTTTCATACCAAGGCCTACTTGAGGCAAGTAAAGAACTTCTTCTAGTGCTACTCATACACTCTGTGTCATCAGGCAGCAAGACTACACTGAAAGCAATCTTTAAATCAGAGCTCAGCAAATGCTAACAACAGATCAGTAAGGAAAATTTAAGTCAAATTTGTCCAAAATTCTTGATTATTGTTTCCTCATGTATTAAATGAAACAATTAGAAGTTGTGGCTATCAGCACTAGTAGATCGCTACATAATTTCCCATTTTCTATCAAGATGGATTTTAATTTCATTTTAATTTTATAGAGTTTTAGGTCTTGGATAACAATCTAGTACACTCAGCTATCACTTATATTAGATAGTGCTGGTTTAAAAGATCTCATTTCTCCAAAGAATGAGCACTTCAAATAAAATACAAAGCCAGAAGACTGTTCCTCTCCGAGCAGAGGGTTCATGGAAATGCCTGTCTTGTGTGTTCCATGAGTGGTCTGAAGACCAGAGTTTCTGTTTATAGTATCTCACACGTGGAAGCTCTTGGATATCTCAGGACCATTATCAGTTTTTTTCAGGCCTTGAAGGAAGCTCGAACAATTCTCCCCTTCAGAGGCTGAGGGGGGCGAAAATTATTGGCCATTTGGATCCTCTGGTCTTCCTCACCAGTGAAGAGCAGCATGCGGAATTTCTCCAGCTGGAAATTCAGGGGAAACAATTCACTGCTTAAGAGGGCAATCAACAGTAATGTTTTTTAAAAATGACTAAAAGGAAGTATTCAGTATATTTTAATCAGTTAATGAAACAGGTTCCTAGAGAGTATTAACAGAAAGTAACAGAAGCCCTGAGGATTGAACAAGCTGAATATTCACAGACTTTTAATTTAGCCTCATTTCAAATCAAAACAGTCTCTGCCTGCTTACCCAGCATTGAATCCTACAAGAACTGAGAGAGTATCAGAAGTTTACCTGTTTCACAGAGATTCTGATGGGTTCTTTCAGCACTATCCATGTCACACTCTCATTAAGGGGTGGGGTTGTCAAAGAACCAAGGTATGTCCAATAATCTAGACTCAAGGGCAGGAGACATTTAGGGTTGAAGCCTCTAAACTGAGCTTTTGTTCCCTGAGAAAACAAAATGGACTTGAAATTTATCCTTTTACTTTTAAGTGCAGGTTAAATAACTTTTTTGAAAGAGAAGAATGTTAAAGTAACATTAAAAATAGGGGAAAGGAGAAGTCTGTAGAGGTTTGACTGCCTTATAACAGCTGTTAGCCAAAAGTAGGTGGCAAGTGTGATGCCTAATGCTGGCTTACCAGACTTTGAGGTCTTGCACAATTGTCTTTACCAAAATTCATCTCTTGTCACAATAGGCCCAAAAATAATGCAGGAGGTGTGTTCTGTATATAGTGTTCAGAGTGAGCTACAGATAATATCATGGCAGAGTTCCTTGTCTCATTACTTGCTATTTTCTATTCTTCTCATCTATTTTAGTAGAAAAATTTAAATCCTATAGTCATTGTCTGCTGTGGTAAATATTGGCTTAAAAAAAAAAAAAAATCAAACCTTCAAGTCTAAAATTAGAGGAAGGTAGATTGACAGAGGAAGATACATTAACCAGAGATTGGTAGAAATAGAAGGAGGTGCTGCCTAAAGTAGTGATTGCCTTAGGTACCACAGTCTGGAGCAAAACTCTTCAACCTGTAGGAGTATCCAAAAGGATCTCAGTCACTCAGAAAACAATTCAGGGACAGACTAACTGTGGACCTCAGTGAGATCATCCTTGACAGAGCTCTGCAGCAAAGAAACAGGCAGCTTCTTCCAGCCTAGGCTCAATGGAAAAGGGATTATTTTGCTGAGTCTAAGAGCTGAGCCTCAAGGGCCATGGAGCTGTTGATTTTGGGCTTTTTGCGAAAGGCAGAACCTCTGGCTGACCAGTAGGGTCAGCAAAGCCTTGTGAGGCACCTGAGATTAGGAAAATAATATGAACTTTGGAGGGGAAGAAGAAACTACAACTACAGTTATGTTCTAGTTATGGGAGGACCTGTGGGTGGGTGATTTTTCATTTTTGTCTCAAACATGTACATGAGCATGATTTTTAAAGGATATCCCAGAAGAAATTTAAGGAGCTGAGAACTTACTTTAAATTTTACCATGTACAAAGCATCAGTGAGTCTGTTCATACTGGCATGTTCTTTCCCAATCTAAAATAATGGAATAGACAGGTTAAATAAGAAGGATTACAACTATGCTTTAATTAAGTGTTGTTTTCTTACCCAAATCTTAACATTCCTACCAAAGTTTATCAGCAATTTGCAATGCATTAACGCTTCCAGTAAGTCATCTGTTTTCCTTAAGCACTTCTTAAATATGTGGCATGGTCCTCAAACACTTTACAGCATAATGCTTTTCATCATGTAAACATGCTATTTTTGCAATTCTTACCTCCAAGAAAACACCAACTACTGCCAAGCCATCTGGAGCTGCTGCTGCCTCTCCAAATGTTGCATATTTTCTGGCATTCCAATGAACTAAGTGGAGCTTTAAAGAAAAATAACAAATAGGAATTAAATTAGTGATAGAAGCTGTGACTGTGGTTTCTTGTTGACAGCACTAACAATTGTTCATAACAGAACGGTTTTGTGTCAAAGGCATTGCTGGAAACATGAAGTTCAATCTTTTGGATAGGTCCATGAGTGTGGGCAGGCACTAGGCAAGTTTTCTGTAACAGCCCACACTGGGGTGGCATGGCCAGGCTTTGGGAGTGGGAGGGTACAGGGGTGGCTTCTGTGAGAAACCGCCAGAAGCTTCCCCAGCTCGTGATCACAAGGAAGGGACCAGGCTGGAGCAGCTCCTGAAGGACTGACTGCACCCATGGCAAGGGACCAGGCTGGAGCAGCTCATGGAGTTCGCTGTCTCCTGTGGGAAGGACCCCACACTGGAGCATGGGAAGAGTGTGAGGAGCCCTTCCCCTGAGGGGGAAGGAGCAGCAGAGACAACCTGGGATGAGCTGAGCACAGCCCCCATTTCCCATCCCCCTGCACCACTCAGGGGAGGAGATGGACAAAGCTGGGAGTAAAGTTACGCCCAGGAAGCAAGGAGGGGTGAGGAGAAGGTGTTTTAAGCTTTAGCTTTTATTTCTCGTTATCCAACTCTGATTTGGTTGTTAACAGATTTTTTTGTTTTGCTGTGTCAGTAACTGGTGAGGGATCTCTCCCTGCCCTTATCCTGACCCATGAGCCTTTCCTTACATTTCCTCTCCCCATCCAGCTGAGGAGGGCAGGGATGGCTGACATGGTGAGCAAGGAATCAGAATCCTAATCCTGCCCCCACTGCAGACAAAGTCATGTGACAACAGCATTTGCATGAAATAATCCCATCTGTGAAAACACATCCTTACCTCACAGGGAAAAGGTTTTCCATCAATGGTATGCTCTGATCCCTGGCTGTGCGTGGTCCCCCAGTGGAAGTGGAACTGCTTTAGCCGGAATGGATTCTGAAAGGGCCCTCCACTGATTGCTGGGCAAAAGAACAAAAAAAAAAAAATTAAAAAGAGAAAAAAGCTTAAGCATTCTGGCTTTCTAGCTTCCCGCTAGTAAAACTAACCACTGTTGGCACAATAGTGGAAAAAAGCCAGCAGCCTCTCCCAGCATGAAAAAGATGCATCATCCAGGCATTTAAGAGGGGTGGATTTATTAATGGAAAGCACCGAAATTCATCTGAAAATGTAAATTAAAACGGTGTGTGACTACCTGTACAGAATTTGTAGCTTTCTTGAAAGAGTCTATTTGACACATGAAGATGTGGTAACCACCCTTATGGTTATGCCTTTCCTGTTAAACACAATACATACAAGTGGAACAGATGGAGCAGCCCTGGGAGAAGCACTTGGGGTGCTGTGGGTGAGAGCTGGCCCTGCCCCAGCCCTGAAACCCCCAGTGTGGGCAGCAGGGGAGGGGGGATTCTGCCCCTCTGCCCCTCAGCTGAGACCCCACCTGCAGAGCTGCCCCAGCCCTGGGGCCAGCACAGGAAGGACCTGGAGCTGCTGCACAGAGCCCAGAGGAGGCAGCAGCATGAGCAGAGGGATGGAGCAGCTCTGCTGGGAGGAAAGGCTGCCAGAGCTGGCATTGTTCAGCCTGGAAAAGAAAAGGCTCCAAGGAAACCTTATACCCTGAACATCAGGTAGACAATTCAGCTAAGTATTTCCTTCTTACAGTATCTTTACTTCCAGGGGAGGTTATCTATATTCCATTTCCTTTAAATACTTGATCCCATAAAAGGGGAAATATAATAGCTGGTACTTCACATGACACCAGTCAACCTCAAATCACCTTCTGAAGGCAAGGAAATGCCACAGAGACACTTCATACATCATTTAGAAATAACACCTAAGAACAGGTGAATGTTTAAGATGCCACCTATAGAAGATATTTTATCAGCAGCATCAGTAATTCCTGTAATTTTATATGCCACCAAATCTAAAACATTTTGCCCAACAGACATCAAAACCTGATCAGAGTCTCACATTAAGAAAATTAAAATTACATTTAGTATCTGTAAAGCTTGTATCCTCAGTGCAGTTCATAACACTTTAAATAAAGAGTGAAAGTTGGGGCTTGCACAGTGCCACCACATGTGCATGGTTCCAGCTGGCCTTTATGCAGGAAAGTGGCCTTGCCAAAGCAAAGGTTTTTAGTATTATTTAAGGATATAAATACCACCTACTATGTTTTTCTAAACTTACAAAAAGAATGCATCACCTGTCCCAAATATTTTAAGAAATTTAGCTATTATGGATTACTGTCAAAATTCTGTTGTGTCATTTATGCAGAGCTTTGAGTCACTAGATCTAACACAACTAAAACCAGTTTAAACCATGTTTTCCACTCCTAGCAGTCATCTTCCTTGAAAAAGTGTTACTGAAACAAGACTTGTCCTTAGTGTAGAAAGGTCTCATTCCTGACAGGTGCTCTGAGTCTGTATGTCTAAATGCAGAGTAACAGATGTTCTTAAACTTCTAAAGCTGAATAAAGTTCACTGTTACACAGATACAGTTCAGCTGAAAATTGCATTAAAGTCGTTAGCCAACTAAGATAATACTTCCACAGATATTTTACAAATTCTGTTTATAGGGTGACATTCTGAACAGATCTGTGCAGTAAAAAGTCCTCTCTGCAAATTCAGTTAAGATGCTTGAAAACCTGACCATTCCATTGGGCAGATTCTTAAATTCATTCCAGAAAAAAACTTAAAACAAAATGGCTAGAATTTTAACCTCTAGCCCTCATTTCAAAGGGTCACCAGCACAGACAAGCCACTTCACAGAAAAAGTAACTTGTTTTGAATATCAGGGTATCCTATTTAGCTTGCATCAATGAGCACACCCAAAAAGACGATGAAATCAGCTGATAGGTTTAAAAATTGTTCCAGTTCTTTTTGTTTTGT
The DNA here is from genome assembly GCF_000738735.6 of Corvus cornix cornix. Lineage (NCBI taxonomy): Eukaryota > Metazoa > Chordata > Aves > Passeriformes > Corvidae > Corvus > Corvus cornix. The sequence continues at coordinate 19,297,392 of NC_046341.1, read as the reverse complement.
TTTTTTTTTTAATGCACTCTTTCCAGATGTAAGGGCACAATCTACCATGGAAACAGACCTAACAGAAGAAATAATCAATCGCTTAAAAGAATTTACATCCTCTGCCAAGAGCTGAGACAAGAAAAATGTACAACTGCAGACAGTCCAACATCGAAAGTTGGCCGCTACCAACTCAGAACCCAGAACTAGCTGAAGATTTTATAATTCCTGAAGAAACCAAACTTCTACAAGTCAGGGAGGAAAGAAAATGCAAGGCAACAGTGACCAGTCCAGGTACAGCTTGGTGCAGTGAGTATGATTATGATGACTGTTCTGCATGACCCATCTCTTCTAATCCTCTTCCCTTCCCTGTGGATGGGAGCTGGGCACTGAGCCACAGCTGGCACGCGAGTTGGCATCTTTGATTTAGGTGATCACGAACCAGGGCACTGAGGAGCTTACATCCGTACTCTGGGTGCTGGATGGGGTCTGGCGGTGCTGGAGAGATGCCCAGCAAACTTCAATTCTCATCTAAAAGAAAAGCACTGCAAACAAACTTCTGATTTTCCTGATGCAAGAGCTTTTCCTAATGAAGAAACACTACATTGATCTGTGATATTGCATTGCTAGAGAGGCTCAAAGTGAAGATAAAAATATAAATGGCTCCAGTCACATGCCTCATTCTAAACTGAAATTATACATCATAGAAGTTACACTGTACAGAATGTACTTAATTTTATCTCCCCCACTAAGTCACAAACTGCTGTTCTGAGCTAGCTAGCTGTGTTAGTCTCACCTGTCCTGTCATCAGTGTCTTCAAACTCCACCATAACAGAGTGGCCAGTGTTGGAGATGCTGAGAGAGGTACAGGACTCATAGGAGATGACAAGGGGCTTCAGGTTGGGGTCATAGACTGCTCTTGCAGAGACGATGTCAATGGGGGACTGGCGGTTCCCCTGGGCAATGGGGTAAGCTTTGTGCCACTCGGAAGGTCCTTCAAAAGCAAACAAAGGAAAGCATCATTATTCCCTTCCTACCATACACAAAATGGTCATTATGGGTTTTCATGAGGCTTGAAATAAAGCTTGCTCAGCAAGAGTGACTCGAATGTTTGGAATGTGAGAAATTCATTTATATTCTAGGCTGGTGTGTTTTTATTAGCACAAAGCAGGTTGCAACAAGATGGGGATTCATAAACCTTGTACAAACACACTGAGGAGATCATGGCACATCAACAGACTGCTGTACCCCCAGTTACTTGTGCCACTCTGTCTCTGCAGAGGCTGCAGTCACCTTGCTAAGGTGTTCCAAGGTGGGTACAGGTGTAAACACTTGCATGCACAAACACACTCCTCCAAGGAAACAGCATTTAATTCTCCCTGGGAAAGACAGTGTAAAAGCTCCAGCAATTCAAATTAGATACAGATGACTCAATCTCTTAGCTACTGACTATGAAGTTATTTTTAAAATCATTTTATGACTGCAGTAAATCTTTGAGACAGCTCCATTCTTCACTCGTGCCCGTTATGGTATCTCTCTAACCTGAGTGAAGGGTACAGGATGATAATTAACACTTTGGGACTTCCTGACCTCAATAGAGCAGGGAGAAAGACCAATTTAATAGCACAAATCTGCTGCCAGAGCTGGAACATTCTTAAGCCATTTGAGATAACAAAAGCTTATGCATATCAAAGAATTCCTTTTTCTTATGGCTCATTTTCTATGGTAGTGAAAGCAGCAATTAAATTCCTCTGCTGCTTCTGTTCATAAAGTGTAACAGTAACAATTGTACTTCGGGATTCTCAAGAAGCACATTTTTAATTGTAGCATTCTCACATACTTTCACAAGGGGAAGCTTTTTTAAAATCAATCATAGGTATTTAGCCTCCATGAGTTTACATAACAAAACAGTGATCTATTACACTCTTACTTCGCTTTGACATTTTTTGCAAAGCTAAGCTTATAAAATAATATCTTTTCTCAGCTTGCCTGCAAAGCAGATTTAGGAATTAAGTGCTGTTACGCAAGCTAAGGCCACATCATTTGGCTCTCACAAGCTTCATAAGAGTATACATTGCTTTATTACTACTACCTACAAGCACAAACACATGACATTACCTACTAGCACTAACCAGCCTCACTTGGTATTCAGATTGGCTTTTAGACTCACAGAAACTAAAGTAATTACTGTTAAGAAAGAGACTGGCCCCTGAAGGTTATGCAAAAGACTCTTGTTGGACACTCAGCAGCTAAAATAATTGCTGTAAAGAGACAGACTCCTGGAAGTTATGCAATTGTCTTATTGGCCAGCATCAGCCACTCATCCATCCTCTCTGTAAAGGATACAGGCACTATAAACCACTACTGTGGCAATCTCTGAGGAGCTCCACATCCCCCCTCACGCTGTGACACACATCCTTGGAGGTGGGAAGCAAAGGAGGAGGACTAAATTAAAAACTGTCAAATCAGAAAGCATAAGTTGTTCTGTAAGAGATCTGATACTGATCTGTACAATTTATCGATGTACCAGACATACATAACATATAGCTTATTTTATTCACTTTTATGAAAGCCTAAATATCACATTTCAGCAGCCACACAGAATCAGGAGATCTATTACTGCTCTACTAAATCTTCTTTGCTTAACAGAATTGCTTTTGGAGAGAGACACAGGTAATCTTTTTTTATAACAGCATTTTGGAAAGGGACCCATCTATAATATCTGCAGTCTGAAAAAAAACCCAAGCCACTCAAACTGCTTCCCTCAGCTTAGGAATGTTGATTGCAACACTGAAAGGCAGCAGATGTAAACTTGTGCATCTTTTGGTGCCACTTTCTGGGTGCTATTGATTATCAATAAAGTAATTAATTACCTGCTGTATATACTTGATTCTTGCAGACATCAAAATGCAGGCAGCTCTGCAGGGCTCAGGCAACAGCTCTAGAAAGAAAACGAGTGGGGGAAGACAGAGAGATGCAGCACGGAAATGCCATAACCTACCGTCAGCCTGCCCATATCCCCAACTGTGGTGGCCAGTCATTTTGGGAGCTGCCCCTGCTTGGCTCCAGCTCCCTGAGCAGGGCACTGCTGCCTACCTGCCTTTATACCGGCTCCCCGTGGGATAGGGTCAGCCCCTTAAAGATACAGAGCAGCCAAAGCAATTCCTGCAGGACAGGGAAAGCGCCCGTGTTCTCCTGCTCCAGCCTTGCTGCTGCTGCTGCTCCTGCTCCCCCTATTTGCTAAGGCAGCACAGGTGAAGGAAAATGTAAAACTCAGATAACTGAAGTCTCAGAACTTAGAGAGAAAGCCAAACTGTGGATCACATTTAGGAAAAAATATCAGTGTTTTCCCATTCTCTGCCCCAAGGAAGCAAAAGCCATAAGGTGCTCTGAGCGTCAGGACAGTCGTGCAGGTGGGACCTGCCCTTCTCACATCTGTGTTCTGCATGGAGAAACATCACTGCCTCTGCTGAATCCCTCCTTCCAGCTGCAAAAAAGGAATGATGCTTTTACCAGATCTGTGATTAATCACAGTCAGCGCTTAGATGAGATGGAGAACATCCTCATCTCGGGAAAAATTACTTGTGCTGCTTTTAAACAAGGTACAAAATCACACAAATTAGCAATGAATTGGCAATCTGATTTTAATTTTGCAACTTTAAAGGAACTTTTTAAACAGACAAAATTAAAAGTGTGGTTATATTAGGGACAGAACACAGCGGACTCCAGACAAAGGAGTTGATCTCTGAAGCCTCAGTTATCTGGAATGATCCAGTAGTTGCCTGCTCCCTGCTAAAGCCATGGAGAGGCTACAATGAGACACCCAATCTGCAGCTGTAAAATGTCTTAAAACATCTCTGGGGCAAGGAAAATGGCTCCTTCATTGTAATTTTGTTAGATCTGAGGAAATGCTCTCTCTCAAGGCTACATTTTACAAACACATTGATTTTCACAACGACAACAGCACACAAAAATAGGGATTCTTCTATTATGCAATCAAGAATATGGAAGGAAAAAATCAATAAGAGCATTTTATGCAACTTTTATGTTGTGGTCCTGCCTTGCAAGTATTAATTTCCTTTTTCAGGAGGTTTCCATGAGAGTCAGCTATAAAATCTTTGAGAGTTGCTGATGCCAGCTAAATCACTCACAGAGGGCTGTAAACTCCTTCAAAGGTCTCCACAGGAGAGTTCTACAATGACTTACTCAGGTGAGCTCCTCAATTTATTCCTGTTAAGCTGCTGTGACCCGCTCAGGTCCCTGACACGTGCCTGGCACAGACACTGGGTACGGCTGTGTCCCACCAGTCTGGGCACACAGGCCCTCGTGAGGACCCAACACTGGAACTAGGACCTTAAAATACTCACTCAGATGCAGAGTCAGGAAAGCTGTTCTAGGGAAAAGTATAAAAAATGCCAACGCAGCAGTGAAAAGAAATGGAAGAGGGATTTTGTGTGTTAAAAGAGCAGACCATAAACTGAGGAAAGCCACATGCAAGGCAGAAAATGCTGAGCAACTGTTTTCAAGACTGTTTTCAATTGTTTTCAAGCCAACACTGGGCTCAGGTGAGCCCACAGGGCACAGTGGCACTGCAGTGCCCACCCTGCACTTGACACCATTGACCCCTTCAGCTGTTATTTTCTCACTCAAGCCCACACAGGTGTCTGCATATCTGGACTACAAACACATGGCACAGGAAGAGCTCTGAGACAAGTGGAAATATCCTGATGACACGGCAGGAAGCAGACTCCACAAAATGGAGGTTTAAATGGATGGATTTAGAAAAAGTGGATAGGGGAATGACAAGACCTGAGAGGAAAGGAAAGAGAGCCTGAACAAAACTTTAGCTGTAAATGATAGTGAGTGTGTATATGACAATTTAATGTGCTTCCAGTCCAATCAGCCTTCTTTCTTTATGAGGAAAATATTAAATTTTCCTTAAATATAAGGTAACACAGCTGCTTATAGAAATATCACATTATTCTGTAACCCTGATACCCCTGGATATTGGCTGACTCTAAGAATGGATTTTCACTGATTGCGTCCTCAAATTATCCTTTATCACTTCAAAAGCTGCAGTCATCATGTAATTCTGTTCTCAATTTAGTTTGAATCCAGGAGAATTACATCACACTCATGAACTTATGGAATTGAGAACAACAGAATGATAGGTGCTTAAGGGGTGGATTTCTCCAATGCTGAGCAAAAAGTGCTTATGATTTCCACAAATTTCTCCTGGGCTCTTGACTCCCAAGTCAGAAGTGTCTGCTTAGCAGTGAATGGCAGGAAGACATAATTCCATTCACTACAGGGAGAAGTTTCAAGCTGCCTTAAAGCAGAAATCTGTCTTCCCCAGCCTTCTCACTAGGGTTTTATTCCCCTTTGCCAGTAGTGATGAGTGAACAGAGCAGCAGCCCAGGACAAATACAGGGGTTCTTCTGAACCTGTCACCAGGTGGTGATACCAAACTAACACAAAAGCTTCAGGTTTCCCACCTCTATATCTAGAATTGATTTTCTTTGTGATTTAATTGGAGCTCCCTTTATTAAAATTGCTGTGTAAGGACTAACCATTACAGTTAGAAAACTCCAAGTAAGATTAGAATGCTCAACTGAAGCTGAACATATTTAAGCTTTCAGGTTTGAGGAAATTGGTTTTTTTAATCTCTAAGGTAACATGTCTCTATAATATTACAGGTCTGGAGTCGTTGGGAGGTTCTTGCAGAAAATGTCACTCGAGGATAATGCTCCTAATAAATATTACTGCATCACCATGGAGGGGCAGAGCTGCATTTCAAGGTATGTAAGATGAAGTAAGAGTTATTTGGTTCCAAGGTGAATGGCTCAATGGCACTCTAAGTGTATTAAGTAACTTGGCAATTACATCTGCTGACATCATTAATAATGGTGACACATTTGAACAAGGTGTCGTGCCTTCTTTAGTGCACCCCAGTGCGTCTGGTGCATCACTGCATGCTAACAAAACCAGGGCAGAAATCTCACCAGTTTGGGTGCAGGCTGCACACTCCGAGCCGTTCATGTACCGTGGGTAGGAGCAGATGAAATGTTAAATAAAACATTCATCACTCCAGAGCCTGTCTGTGCCTCAGGTTCTTGACAGAGTATCTGTTTATCCAGGCAGCTCCTCTCTCCTCTTACATTGCCACTACTGATGCTGGCAGTTCCCAAAGGGGGTTACACTGAGCTGGCATCTGTTCTTTACATGTGTGTTAAAGGCATTTATAACGAACCCAGGAGCTGCACAAAAATACTCCACACAGTAAATATAAGCACAACAGTTTCCTGCCAACACTGAACACTAAAAGCACAATCATTCCAGATACTTTTTCTATTCTTTAGTATTTTTTTTTTTAAACAGACTGCCTACGGTTTTTGATTGACCACAGAAATTTCAGCTTTTATATTCTCAAGTTTTTCCTTGCAAACACAAAAATGTGATGGCTTTTGTATATGTATTGATTATTGAGATTATTTATATATATATATATAAAAAAGTATATTAATATATTGAGATTTTCATGCATCCAGTGAAACTTCAGGAGCTGAAAGTGGTCATCCTTCTCCCATAGCTACAGAGGGAGAGTAATGAGATTTCTAAGGGAAAAACTCAACTGGGAATCTCCTTCTGGCATCAGGGGGAAAACAAAAATAGAGTGCCAAAGTAAAGAAGGGATTAAGAAGAAAAGGACAAAAAGGACATGCATATAGTTAACAGCTCTGCGAGATAAAAAGCTTGAATCAAACATGGGCGAAGATGGCCAAGGGGATAGAAGGAATCTAGTAGGAACACTCTTGGGAAGGTGGGGCAGAAAAAAGGGAATGGGGTTCTCCAGGAACCTGGCTCTCTAGGAGCTTCCCAGCCTTCACACACCATTTTTTTATTGCTTATTTTTGACTTTTAAAGCTGTACACAAATGGCTGCCTTATATTAGGTATGGAAACTACATTCTGGAACTGAGCCTGAAATACTAATTCTTGCAATTCATGGTTTGTTCAGATTAAGCAGTGTAGCAGAGAGTAAGAACAGGAGACTGCTTTTGGGAAATAGGATATTTGGGAAATAGGATGTTCCTGAAATACTGCAACGGTCACTGAAATGACAGCAAAAGGAAGGATTTACTGCGGCACAGCAAACACAAAGCCTGAAAAAATGATCTTTGGTGGAGATGCTGTACATGGGAAACAAAAGAGGAAGCACTGTATTATAGTACATCACCTGCAAGATATAAACCACTCCGTGATAATGCACTGCTGTGTACATCATTCCAGCAGATATGCAGAAAACTAATTTTACTGAAGAGAGGCAGATTAAAAGGATAATGGACTTTATATGGACTAACAACTCAGTGTGAACGATGCAGATATTTCAGGACCTCTCTTTTGTTGTTGAAACTTAGTGCCAGAAATGTTGGTTGAAACTTTTTAAGATGTGAAAGTTTTCTCCTTTTTTTGTACACGGTCAAGGTCCAACCAACGCTGATCCTACATGGAAAGATCATAACAGAAGCACATAGGCACAAGAGTTTTCACATGTTCTTGTCTCCATACTAAGCAGGAATAACTGCAATAATATGCAACATCTCCACAAAATATATGCTACTGGATTTTCCTGACTGCAGGGACTTCAGGGCTTCTGCCTCAGTCTGCCTGAAAATGCCTCAAAAGTCCATACAGGAAGTGTGTTGAGAGATGCAGAGAAATGCCCATTTTGAACATAAATTCTGGGAATGGCACTGTTGTCCAGAAAAGTTGGATCCATTACTGTGCAATGGCCACACTTGAGAGAGACATTGATTATTTATGTCAGAGTTGCCAAGCCTCGTGTTCGGTGGCATTCCACAAATCATGCAGCCCAACTATGCATACTTCTTCCTATTTATGTATTTTAGCAAACACAGGCATGAATGTTCATTGGCTACAGGTTACATAGTTCTCTTATTAATTAGTATTCTTTTATTAATTAATGAGTGTCTTGCCTCTCATGCTAATCAGCGCCACGATCTATCTGTCTGTTTATCTATCTATCTATCTATCTGTCTGTCTGTCTATCTATCTCTTCCTTTGGCTCGGCGGTTTCCTGTGTGGGTGGTCCGTGAGTTGGTGGTCCTGATCTGCCCCTGCCGGGATTCCCTTGCCCAGTCGGAGCTGATTTCAGTACAGTTGCTGAGTTGGCTTTATTGGTTTCTTCCTTATCTTGGGGGTTCTGCCAAATGTCCTCGTGGCCCGTAAATTCTGCATTCTCTGTGTCCGCTCTCAGAAAAAAAGCTTCTTCCCAAGCTTTGTTAATCTCCCGCTGGGCTGAGATCAGTGAAACATGTCCAGCCCTAAACCTTAACAAGGCAACTGGGCTGACCAGGAATTTGTATTTCTAACACCTGGACATCACTTAGAGCTTGCTGGCTGCTCTGTTTCATGGATTAAATCTCCCTCCTTGTTGATTAGGCCAGAAAATTACAAAGATCAAACAGCAAAGAACATCCTATCTTAATAAAATTGTACATATTCCACATTTTATGAGGAGTAGTGCCAAGGCATAGGTAGGATGTGATTAAACTCTCCATGAGCTCTTTTGAGTGGAATCCTGCTAGGAATGGGGTTCCTACAAGGGCTGGATTGCCGATGGTTAGGCATGGAGTGGTTGTTGGAAGTATTTTTTGTAGGCCTCCTATTTTCCAAATGTCACGTTCTCTGTGCAGGCTGTGGATAATGGACCCTGAGCAGAGGAGTAACATTGCTTTAAGGAATGGGTGGGTTGAGATGCCGGGGAAAGCTTCTGGGGGCAGGTTTAGTCCGATTGTGACTATTATTAGGGCTAAATGATTTATGTGGAGAAGGGCGGGTTTAATACCGTTCTGTGTTGGGCCTCATGTGGCGGCAAACGGTGTGGAGAGGGTCCCCAGGAGCGGCACAGAAGGGCGGGGACGGCGCTGGTGAACACAGGGTGGGTGCGAGTGACGGGCGGAACTCCGGCTACCAGCGACCCTGCCGGGTTCACGTCTCCAGGAGCGCAGGCGCTGCTATCAGCCAGGGCTGAGGGAGGCACAGAAGCGCCCATTCCCAGCGCACACCCCGGGCACCGCACCGCACCCCGGGCACCGCACCGCACCCCGGCACGGCCCCGCACCCCGGGCACCGCACCGCACCCCGGGCACCGCACCGCATCCCGGCACCGCCCCGCACCCCGGGCACCGCCCCGCACCCCGGCACGGCACCGCACCCCGGGCACCGCCCCGCACCCCGGGCACCGCCCCGCACCCCGGCACGGCACCGCATCCCCGGCACGGCCCCGCACCCCGGGCGCGCTCCTCAGGGCAGGAGCCGCCCCGCCGGTCCCGCCCCGCCCCGCGCGTGCGCGGCGGGAGCAGCGGCCATGGCGCGGCCGGGCCGGGCCGGCCTGAAGGAGCAGCGCTACGATCGCCAGCTCAGGTACCGCGGGTGGGCTCGGACCGGCACTGACCGGCACTGACCGGGCGGGGAGCGGGGCCGCGCCTCCGGCTGCCCGCCGCGGCCACGGGCCCGCTCGGCGCCGCGCCGGGAACAGGCCCCCGGGGCCGCGGCGGGCCCGGCGGAGCCGCGGGGAGCAGGAGCTGTGTCCCACCTGTCCCTCTCGGGCGGAGCTGTGAGGGCTGTACTGGCACACGGAAAACAGATATGCAATAAATAAGCAGTATATATTAAGGGGAGCATATTTTAAAAAAAAAAAAAAGTATATATTCATACATAATTTTATATATATAAAGGGGAATAGAGATACGTAGGCATATATATAGCTACTTAAGTACTTATATATGTTTTTATGTAGCATATAAATTATTTATACAATGTTTGTTATATAAGTATATAATGTGTAAGTATATAAATCTGTATATTCTGTATATTTATATTATGTATGTCTATCTGTACCTCTCTGACTCTGTATATATGTAAATATATAAAGGGGGGTGTGCCAAAAAGATGGAACCAGGCTCTGCTCCGGGGCCCAGCAATGGCCCCAGAGCCAGGGGCAGGGCCTGAGCCCAGGGAGCTCCCCCTGCACAGGAGGCAGAACTTCTGCCCTGGGCAGGGCCCAGCCCTGAGCAGATTGGCCAGAGAGGCTGTGCAGTCTCCTCCCTGGGGATATTGCAGAGCCCCATGGACACACTGCTGTGCCCTGTGCTCTGGGATGGCCCTGCTGGAGCAGGGAGGTGGCACCAGAGGAGCCCCTGGGGGCCCCTCCCGCCTCACCCATCCTGGGGTTCTGTGAAAGGGCAGAAGAGATCCAAGTTACCAGAGAAGGATAACGGCACTGGAGTCAGGGGTGTCTGTCTGCAGTGTGGCTGTTTAGTTTTCACGTGGATACGTGTGAGTGAAGGGCTCAGCAGTGGTGATACCACTGTGCTGTTCCCTCCTGTGCTGTGCCCTCCATAGGTGTGTGCAGCTCAGAAGTGCAGAGTCCTGAGCTCCTCAGTACAGGAAAGACAAGGAGCTGCTGGAGAGGGTCCTGCAGAGGGCACAGAGAGGATTTGGGGTCTGGAGCATCTCTGGTGAGGAGAGACTGGGAGTTGGACCTGGTTAGCCCAGAGAAGAGAAGACTGAGAGGGATCTCATCAATGCATGGATATATCTCAAAAGTGGGTGTCAGAGGATGGTGCCAGACTCTTTTGGGTGGTGCCCAGCAGCAGGACATGGAGCAATGGCCATAAACTAAAACACAAGAAGTTTCGCCTCAACATGAGGAAGAACTTGTTTTCCTGGAGGGGGCAGAGCCCTGGAGCAGATGCTCACCTGGGGAGGGTGTGGAGTCTCCCTCTCGGGGACATTCCAAACCTACCTGGACACATACCTGTGTCACCTGCTCCAGGTGAGCCTGCCTGGGGCAGAGGGGCTGGACTGGGTGACCTCCAGAGGTCCCTTCCAACCCTAAAAATTCTCTGAGTTACCACCCCAGTGAAATTAGTATGATGTGTGACACGGGACTGTCCTGGCCTGATTTCAGCCTCAGTGCTGTTTTCTAGGGGTCTGAAATACCAGACTCAGCAAGACTGATTCCTGCCTCCTGTACATTTCAGTGTCTTGTATAAGAAATTTTTAAAAAAATATATATGTAGTTCTATTATCTATAATAAAAGTTAGGAAGAACAGAGCATTCAGCATTAGGACAAAATTTGGGCAAGGATTATTTTAACCCATGGAATTTTTAAAAAGTTAAAGTATGTTGCAAGAGGAAGAGGTGTGTGTCCATGCATGTGGTGTAATGCCAGGGAGACTGGGTTGCTCTTTGGAAAGTCTCAGTTTTCACAGTAAGTTTCCTTAATGATGCCTATTTTGGTTAGTGCTGTTTAGGCCCTCAGCAGTGAATGGACAGTAGCACGCCAGCCCTCCGTTTGTTGTTGTTGTTTGTTTATACTGGCTTTGCAATCTGAAGTTAAATAACTTCGTTGTGTTTTGGTTTCCCTCCCAATACAGGCTGTGGGGTGACCATGGCCAAGAAGCATTGGAATCTGCCCATGTTTGTGTAATAAATGCAACAGCAACAGGAACTGAAATACTCAAAAACTTGGTGCTGCCAGGTCAGTAGATATTTCTTCTGTTTCTTCTTTGTGATGTATCTGATAACTTGATGATGCCAAGTTATTTATAGGAGGTTTTTCCCCCCAAAGGTATTGGTTCGTTTACAATTGTCGATGGGAATCAAGTCTCTGGAGAAGATGTTGGAAATAAGTAGGTTTTTTACTGATTTCTGTTGCAAACTGCCAAGTAACAGAGTTTCATAGGTAGTTCTATCTCTATGTTTGCTAAGAAGTCTTGTAAAACTCTTTTAAAAGCCTCTCTGTGTTTCTCCAAGTCTTCTGTGAGTGACAGCATGCACAGTCATTTTGATATTAGCTGCTAAATTATTGTACTTGCTGGGTTTAAACCTTACAGGTCTATTTGCTTCACACATCAAGTTTATAAGGACAATGCTCTACTCAATATAAAAATACTTCACATTAACTTGTTTGCTGTAGTCTCGAGCTATGACAGTGCAAGCCTTGCATGTGTTTCAGTGTAGCTCAATGTATTTTCCCTGATTTTGGTGATGAAGATGACTTAATTTTCGTTAGTCATTGTGCAAGTGTGACTGCTAGACATTTATTAGCTTTTGTAGCTTTGAAAGGCTCTGTGCAGCAGAGGAAAGGATAGAAAAGCTGTTTGCAAATCCTGTAAAAATGATTTTCTTACTAATTCTTGATCAAGTTCTGTTGTGGTGTACATAGATACCTACAGGGGTTGTGTGAGGGGGAAGGATATTCCATTATGTGAGGAAATCAGTGCTAGTGGGTCTTTAATTAGCCTGGTGAGAAAGAACCTGCAGCATGATCCTGTCTTCTAGAGGAGTTTGGCATGTCTTATATTTCAGATTTATGGCTTGGGCATTGAAAAGCTTTCTTAAGAAAAGCTGAGGAAAATACAACAGTGGTGGAAAAAGCAGCTTTAAGGGGCAGTGTGGTTTGTTGTGTATGAGAGTCAGCACATGTAATTCTCTCTTGTCTCCTTTTCAGTTTCTTTCTACAAAAAAGCCATATTGGTCAGGTAAGGAGATAATAAATGTCAGTTTACATGTATTGAAAGTGGAAATGTTGAGTATTTAAACGTGGTATTATGAATAATGCCGAAACCATGTGTGTATGGGATGCATTTTTGCTTCAGATGAGCAAGGCTTGGAGTAAGGAGCCTTAGCTTATGATGAGCTTTGTTTTGGGGTGTTTCCTGGGGTTGTTTGCTTGGTTTGGCATTGCTGGCTTGTGGATGTACATTGTTAGCTTGTACTATGTAGTACTGATACACTGTATAAACTACGTTTCATTTTGATTGCTCTGAAACAGAATCGTGCCCAGAGTGCCACGGAGCTCTTGCAGGAATTGAATAGTGATGTTTCTGGAAACTTTGTTGAAGAGGTTTGTCTTCTTAAATGAGTTCTACGTCCGCGTTACATGGTGTGATAAAAATGGGAAATAACAGCTCTGTGTTGCTTTGCAATGTTGCAGTTTAAATAGATTTCAGGATAAAACAGCATTTGAGGAAGATGATCTGAAGTTACATCATTTTTATGTATTGCAAACAAAAAAAACATTTTATATATTTCAAACATTATTTTGTAACTTCATCTTAATTTTATAACTTTCACTTAACACTTTATGTTCAACAGACTTGTTCTCACTTCTGTGAGTACTTCTGTACTCAGAAATTTTCACTGCTCCCTGACATACATTTTTTTTTCTCCTATTTAGAGTCCAGAAAAGCTTTTAGACAGTGACCCTTCCTTTTTTAATCGGTTTAACTTAGTGGTTGCAACACAGCTACCAGAAAGGTAAGAAGTACCTCAGGTTGTTTGTTTTCATTCAGTTGAAAAAGCAGGTATATATATATATATATATATATGTATATATATATATATACACATATACACACACACACACACATATAGACACAGGCACTTTCTTGCAGAAGAACTTAAACAGAACAGAATTTTGTCATTGTGAAGGAAAGTTACAGCCAGTGATGGCATTTTCTAGAGACCTTTTTGTACCTCTGATTGGAACTGCCTCTGCTGGAAGTTAGGATTGTGCAACACATGGATCTAATTCTTTTTTTCTCTCTTTCACAACTCCTTGAAGCTTTTTGTTTGATATGTGGAGCATTTGGGAGGATGGAATGAGACATAAGTAAAATGATGGATGAACATTTTTCCAACTCACTGTAAATTCCTATATGAAATTAATCACCTTATGTACTTAGGATCATGATGATATTAGAGAAGTTTTCTGAGAGATCTCTTTCCCAAGTATAGGAGTTGAATTCATAGTTAACTGTCTTCTTCTGTATATCTGAAAAAAGAATGTTTTCCTTGCAGTACGTTGCTGCGCCTGGCTGAAGTTCTCTGGAATTCCAACATTCCTCTGCTGGTCTGCAGGACTTATGGACTGGTTGGTTACATGAGAGTCGTTATTAAAGAGCATACAGGTTAGAGGGTTTTCTGAGATAAAGGCTTCTCTATAAGGTTTAATGCTTCAATAACTAATGTCACTTTGGGGTTTTTTGTTTCTCTTTTTTCATCTTGTGATATATTTAATATTTGTTAAGTCTTAAGTAGTTTGCATTCTTTGAGGAATGCATAGGGATTATGGACTGCAACAAATAATAAAATTTGGGGTTATCTTGACATTATGGTTGACTTACACAGAACTTTTACTTTGAGAATCAAGCAGTGAAAGGAGCAGGTGATGCTGTATTGGTGTAGCTCTGTTTTGAAGGCCAGACATAAAGCTGAGAAATGCATTGTGACGTTTTTTCACAGTTGTTGAGTCTCACCCCGACAATATGTTAGAAGATCTGAGACTGGACAAACCATTTCCAGAACTGACAGAACACGTTCAGGATTATGACTTGGATCATATGGACAAAAAGGTTGGTGTGTGGTTTGCACTGTGTTCCCCAGGACAGATGCAGACACAGCACAGGGATGCTGTGAAAATGCCTCCTGGCAGATGACTCTGGTGCCAAGTCTCATCTGAACAGAGGCAACTCTAGAATCAGTCACGAGGAACTATTTTTGCCTCTGCCCCAAATGTTCCAGTCTATTTAAATCTCAGGCAGGTGGGGTCTTGGGAAATAAGCAGTATTCTTGGACAGCTTGATCTTTTGTTAAATTGAATATCCCCTCACATCCTCTTTTTGAATTTGGTTTTTAATTTTTATGGTTACCTACTGCTGCAGAGCTTTGTACTGTGGGTGTTTGTGCATAGGATATGTTCCACTCCAGAAAAATATTGGAGAACTTGACTCACCCTTTGTAAAATAAAGTAATAATAATTTGATAATTTCTTTTCTAGTAGTTAAAGAATGTTAGAGCTGAATCAAAATCTGGAACATGTCCTGTGTCTTTAGAATAGTGGAAGGGATGTTTGGAGTTTACATTGAAAATAAGTTTTTAATTCGTTTCCTATTTTTTATCTTTTCTCAACCTGACAAAGATTTCTCTGCTGTTCAATTACAGGACCACAGCCACACTCCATGGATTGTGATTGTAGCGAAGTATCTCACAAAATGGTTCAATGAGGTATGCTGCAAAACTGTATTATTATTTTTATTGGTCTGTCTTTTCTAAACTAGTTAATTATTTTGGCAGTGTGGAACATAGAACAAGGTGGAATCATAAAAGATTACTAATTAAAATACAAGTGTATTGAAATACAAGTGAATGTGTGAGCAATGACAGACTCCTGGAGTTCAGCAGTCTGAACACAGTGAGATTAGTACTAGGTATTTTAAAGACAAAAATCTCTTTGTGTTTTTTAAATTTAGAAAAGTGAGCAGTTGCCTAAGAGTTACAAAGAGAAAGAAGCCTTCAAAGAACTGATTCGGCAAGGTAATCCATGTCCCAGGAGTCCGTTATTCCTACTGGCAGAAACAGATACAAGGTGGTATCTGAAAAGTAATCACAGGTTCTCTCGGGTTTAATTTAGGAGAGATCTGCTGGTATATACTGTATTATTCTTCTGCTAAATGATTGTTTTGTACAGGTAGATCTTAAGATGCCAGACATGCTTACAAATGTGTGTCAGCAGTATTTCATCCTTTGGGTGGGAGGAAAGGCCTTAAGAGAAAATGCTGTTCAAAATGTGATAAGGAGGAAAGCAAGTGGCTTTTGGCACTGGAATTGTTATTAACTGCAAATATTTGGTGTGTCCATTGACCCACCAGACACTTGGTAATCATTCATCTCTGAATGAGCAGGTTGTGTAGCACTGAGTGCACTGTAACCAGTGTGTGAATGACCTCATTTGTACAGGTGTTTCAGTCCAATACCTTCTGAGGGTGCTAAAATTCATGTGGCATTTTTAAGATGTATAAATACATTGTCTTAAATGATTGTAGAAAAACACCATTAACTGAATTTTTGGTGTTCCCTCACTTAAAAGGTGGCCTGTGTGCAAATTTGGAGTGCTTCTGTCACCCTTATCCCCAGGCTGTAATAGGGAACTGATCTGTAGTAATTACCCTTGGTAAATCAGATTTTTAGTGGAGGCCCTTTCTTGGCCTGGCTTGCTCTGTGGATGCATAAGTGTTTGCCAAATTTGATCAAAAAAACTCAGAAAAACATGAATGGCATGGGAAGGAGAGTTGAATTGTTAATTTAGTGCTTATGAAAATTGATTATCTCTTTCTCACACAAATAAACTGGTGTTTTTGTGCTAAGTAACTTCTGCTTAACATCACAGGAAAATGAATCATATGCAGAATTTAAATGAGGTTAGCTTTATAATTACATCTGGTCTTTTTTCTTGTGATTTATTTTTCATTTTCTTGCTGGTAGCTGTTATGCCATGAATATGTCCAAAGCCAGTCTGCTTTGTTGGTAAGACATAAATGATGAGATGTAATTCAAACAGTTGTGCATTTTAATTTTTTTTTCAATAAGGTATCTTAAAGAATGAAAATGGGACCCCAGAAGATGAGGAAAACTTTGAAGAAGCTATAAAAAATGTGAACACAGCATTAAATCCTACAGAGGTAAAATAAACATTTCTGTGATAAAATTGAAGCAATTTCAACTGCCTCATTTTCTCAGAACATATTATACAGTTTTAGGACAAAAATTTCATTTATAACATTTGTATTTACCTAAAACAGGATTAGTACAATGTTTAGAACTGAAATTGTGTAGTTAAATAGACCTAGGCTAGCTGGCACTGTAGCTTATGAAAAGTCTCTTACTCCCTTGCTCTTGCAAGAAAGCTGCATTTCCCTCCTGCAGACTTGAATTCAAGTCTAGAATGAGTCAGCAACCAGAGTGCATCAGCAATGAATTCTTGTCTCAGACTTCTAGAGTTCAGTCTGTAAAAAACTCTGTGAAGTGCTGGGTACAATTGTAAGGATTTAGCAGTGAGTGGTGTGGCTGATGCTGATTTAAATATGCTGCTGGGGGAGAGACTGAGAGCATTTACTGAAATTGTGCTGTATTGAAGCTAGGGGCTGTAGTAGTTATTCTCTGTGGAAATGAAGGGCTGCAAGGGACTCCTGATACTATAAATTCACTTCTTTCCTTTTGAAGAAACTTACTACAATATTCCCTTCATAAACTGGTCAAGCTTAAAAGCATTAGAAGGGATGTTTTGTTTTTTAGATAATCCTGACCTAGTAACTCGTGGTTTAAAATTGAGCTCTGATTTCCTTCGTTTCTCATCTGGGGTAAACTGCAGAGGCTACACGGGGCAAAAGCACATTCTGTGATTCTTCCTAGATTATGTTCTGTTGTTTTGAACTGTGCTGATCCTTGCTTGGACAGTCATGTTAAGGCTCCCAAGAAAGCAGCAGGTAAAACTTAGTGCTGTCATCCAAGCCACTACCAGACATGGCCCAAGATATTAATATTCATTTGAGTTCATGTGCCAGACTGACCTGCAGCAGTTAAGGAGTCAAAACACTGACTTTTGTAGCCCCATTCCCCTTCCCTGGCCTTTTTGCTGCTCTGCCCCAGCAGGCAGAGTGGGAAGTTGGGACAGTTGCTGCTGTAGTTTTTTTCAATCTTCTCTATCAAAGATAGAAATCAGGTGAGATTTTGTTTGTAACACTGATCATGCTCAGAAGCATTGCCTTGCTCTTGGGCAGGGCTGCTATTAGAAATGTGTCTGAGAAGCACTGACTGTAGGATTCAGAGGGGATTTGGTATGAAACTGAGGTCACTTGGAGTTGGCTCACCTATTTAATGAGTGTTGAGATAATTCAAGAAATCAAGAGTCAACAAATTACAAACCCAATTTATTTATTTTCATAGATTCCAAGAGGCATCGAAGAGCTTTTTAATGATGATTGCTGCCTAAAACTCACAGAGCAGGTATGAGTAGTTAAGGGTAAGACTTAAAAGTAGAAAAAGCATTGTAAATAACATCTGTGTACATGGCTGTCTCTTGTGCATTTGTAGTCATCTTCCTTCTGGATTTTGGTTCGAGCTTTAAAGGAATTTGTGGCAAATGAAGGACAAGGAAGCTTGCCTGTCCGGGGCACCATTCCTGATATGACAGCAGACTCCAGTAAATTCATCAAATTGCAAAATGTGTAAGTAGACAACTCCTTGAGAGAGCTCACTTCTATTCATGTGGCTTGTATTTTGTCTTTATAATGTAAAGCAAAAAAAAAAAGACAGCCTTCACTGTGGAGTTGATGGTTTTCTGCTGTAATTTTTTACTTCTTTATTATTACCAGATACCGTGAAAAAGCAAAGAAGGATATTGCTGCTGTGGGGAACCATGCTGCTAAATTGTTACAGTCCCTGGGCAAGGTGAGTGCAAACCTATGGCCATTCTTCTCATGGAACGAAGTATCTGTGAAGTATCTACTTTATTTATCACTTTTGGTTTGATCATATAAAAGTCAAATGCATACAGGGATATACTATTTACAATTTAAGACACTTCTTTTTGTACATTGTTTACTTGTTATTTCACAATAAACATGTTAATATATCCAAAACCAGGAATTTTCTGGCCATTGTGTATACTGAAATGAGTATGTTCTCTCTCCTAGGCACCTGAGTCTATTTCAGAGAGAGAATTGAAATTGTTCTGTGAGTATGCTTGGATTCTCTTCTGGGTTTAGGCAAATGATCAAATAATCAAAAACTTTTGAATGAGAGAGAGAGAATTGAAATTGTTCTGTGAGTATGCTTGGATTCTCTTCTGGGTTTAGGCAAATGATCAAATAATCAAAAACTTTTGAATGATCATGTAGTTATGAAGCAGTAAGTCAATATTTGAACTTTTCAAGTAAGTGCTAAGTGGTTTGCATCCCTCATTTTCAGGAGAAGTAGCAGATGTTCAGCATCTCTCAGGAGTGAGTCTGTAAAGGTTGGCTTTAAAATGATGTATTTTTTCACTCCAAACAGCAAGCATCAGCTGCCCTCTGCTTTCTGTGATGAGTACCTGAGCACTCTTGCCCATGCTGGGGTACTGGTTTCAGAGTGTAGGCTCTGTAGACTTGAGGTAGTCTGAAAAGCTGTAACCCAGCTGATGGCACTTCAGGCTGTGTCTGTTGTGGATGTGTACAGCTGTCCAGCAGCAGCCTGGCTGAGGCTCCTCACAGCTGTAAACTCCCCTGTAAGCACAGAGCCAGAGCATGCTGCCCTGCATTGGTAAAACATTTGGGAACCTCCCAGTTGCTCCTTTTTCAGTGCTGGGTTGTAGCTGCACCCTGGGTTGGTTCATAGCAATGATACTCGAGAATAACCTTTTCCAGCTCATGGCTGTGCTATTAAAATATTAATTGAGGACATTGTGAGGCAGTGTTAGATGTAGTGGAAGATGGAAAGAACCGTGTTGGTTTGCAGCAGGGAAGAGGGAAACATGGTGGCTGTGACTGATGAATTGCTGTGGTGTAGCTGTTACATTAACATGACAGATACGTGGAGATTCCACATGAGCACAAAGTATTTCCCTGAAGCTCTCCTGACCATAGACCTAAGCGTAGTTATACAGATTTTTATTACTGCAAGCTAAGAAGAAACAGGAAGGTGTTCAATAAAATCCTGTTAAGTTGCAGCCTTGCCCATGTCACAGAGCAGCGAGGCAGGCAGCCAGGGCTGTGGTGAGTGGTGCCACTGACTGGCTCTCTCCTTGTGCCCTGTGCCCAGGCAGCAACGCCGCCTTCCTGCGCGTGGTGCGCTGCAGGTCCCTGGCTGAGGAGTGCAGCCTGAGCTCTTTCAGCAAGGATGCAATCAGTAAGTACTGCTGCTTGGCACAAACTTCACTGCACTTCCACCTTGAAATGGTTTGGGGAGGAAAAAGGACTCTGTAAGCTACATGTTCTACTGTGTTGGGCAGTTTTATCATTTGGCATCAACTACAAGTATGGAGTTTTTAAGTCTAGAATGTTGAATTCAATTTGATTTTGAAATTTCAAAAATGACCTTACTGATTGATGCACGTTTCAGCTTTTTTTTTTTTCTCGTGGATTTTACTTGTAGTAGTCTATAAATAAAACACTGTTTTCTTCAAACTTCTCTTTTCTGTACCTCAGTTATTTCTGACAGAGCTGAAAAGGTGCTTTAACCTGACAAAATGAAAATAATTATCTTGACCCCTTTCAGCTTATCTCTTTAGTATGTGAACTAGCAAACGGGTTACTTAATATTGCTTTTGGTTTTTATATTGCCTTTTTTTTTTTGAGCCTGCATAAGTAAAAAAGCTGGAAATACTTTTTTATTGAAGCTTGTTGAAGTTAAGCTTATACAAGTCCTCTGAATGTTTTGGACAAAATATATATTTTGTGTATACATGCATCTTGTAATATTTATAATTTCAGTGAAAGCTCCTTAAATTAGTTAGCAATGGGCAGGGGGATGTAAGTAGTTAGTATTTACAAAGACTACTGAGCTGTGTGGTAAGGGATTTAAGACCTGTTTTGTAATTACAGTCATTACAGTTAAATACTTAAAGCATGTGTTTCAAATCCCAAAATTATAACTAAGGAATACCCCATTTAAATTAAAGCAGCTGCCAGAATTGAAATGTGGGTTTCTTCACTGAATAGTTTATATTAAATACATATAACAAGGTCATAAACTTTGGAGGCAAAATTGTGTATCTGACAGTTGTTTGATTAAGATTCTGTCACAGGTTGTATTCATTAAAGTTTCTTTCTACTGCAGATTTCACAGTTTGTTTTCAGGGAATTCAAAACCTTTCTTTTTCCATTTCATCTGCACCAGCTAACCAGTTCTCTTGCTGTTTTCAGTTTCCCATATGGACAACCCAGACAGTGAAATAGTGCTGTACTTGATGCTGAGGGCTGTCAATAGGTTTTACAAGCAGCATGGTAGATACCCAGGTATGCCAACACCAGTTACTTCACATCATCAAAGGAAATACTAAGATCCAATAGTTACTGTAGTACAAGTTACAAACTATGAATACAACATCAGTTGTGGTTTTGTTTCCATACTAATACAACTTTAGGAATGTGAAAATTAAAATGAGAATTTTTTCTCTTTGGGAACTTAAGGAATTTATCTGAATTAGTACCACTGAAATAGGTTGTGTGGATTATGAATCAGTTCAGCTATGCAGTAATTTGTCTATCATGAGTAGCATCAACAGAATATTCAATTATTATTATTCTAGTATTAATAACACATTAATAAGCTTAGAAACTTTTTAGGAAAACAAAATATTCAGACTGCCATTTAAACCCATTAGCTTTGACTGTGGTGTTACAGTTGTGTGATGAAACAGTTGATTTATTTTGCAGGTGTCTACAACTACCAGGTAGAAGATGATATTGGAAAACTAAAATCATGCCTTACTGGTTTCCTCCAAGAACATGGGCTGTCTGTAGTGGTGAAAGATGACTATGTGCATGAGTTGTAAGTGTTGCATTTGAAGTGTGGCTTTGTTGGTAAGGCTGCCTGGCAGTTTCTGACCGTTCCTTTCCCGTGCAGTTGTCGCTATGGAGCTGCTGAGCCTCACGCTGTTGCTGCCTTCATGGGAGGTAAGGGTGCCACTGCCTTTCCCAGGGCCACACCAACAACAGCCTGCTGAGGCACAACCTCTGCTGGCTTAATTACTTTGGACTGTCAGAGCAAAGGCTGCAATCACAGGCTGCAGTCAAAGATGGGATTAGGGCAGAATCCTCCCCTTCATTCTCCAGATGTGTGTGTATATATAGAGTGAACGGGCAGAGCAAGGGTGTAAAAGCAGCCAAATAAACTTCAAACACAATCTCAGTACCTCAATTCCTCAAGCTTAAAAATGTGTTTAAAAGTGAAATGCTTGAAAGAGGCTTATTTTTTTAAAAAAGAAAGTGGTAATTATAGTAGTATTAAAATTGATGCAGAACACATCTTTTAACACAGAACACTTATGTTAAAGATCTATGAAATATAAATAGCCTTGGTTTCTTACCTTCATTCAACCTGCAGGTATGCTTTAATGGATGCTCAAAATGGATATATCAGTTAACTTACCTTCTTTATTTGGCTTCATGCAGTGCTGAAGATAATTATGTATTATATACTCTGTATGTAGGATTTTTTTTCTGATTAAGCAAAATTTGGTTTGTATCATTCTTTAGAAAAATACATAAAGGTAACTTCTGAAGAAATTACAGAATGTTTCCTATTACAGGAAAACTCAAAGGGATCACAGTGAAGTGACCCTTCAGTTTATTTTGCAGTTGAGGTTTACATGTTTTTTTTTTTTAATTTAACTTCTCAGTTTAGAGAGGTCAGAACTTGCATGGGCCTGTCTGCTCACACATTTTTGCTCTGTGTGTATGTACCTGGAGAGAAAGAGTATGCAAAGCTAACATTTGAAGTAGCAGCTTTGTGATCTTCTTTTATACCGGGAAGTACTGAAAGGATTTTTGCCTCCTAGGAGATTTATCAGATTTATCACAAAACCAATTCCAGTGTAGGGACTTCTAGATAAATAACATTATTTTACTGTTGTTTGAATATTACCTGCTAACTGCCTTCTGGTTTTTATTCTCTTTTACAGGAGCTGCTGCACAGGAAGTTATCAAAGTCATTACAGGGCAGTTTGTAATTTTTAATAACACCTTTATTTACAGTGGAATGTCACAGACTTCAGCAACTTTCCAGCTGTAGGACAAGCTCTTGCATTTGATGCCTCCAGGCACTGCTGCTGCTGTATTTACAGTTTTTACAGTATTTACAGTTCTGTAAATACTGTGGTGTTCTGCCACTGACTGGACTGTTCTGTTCTGTATTACTTGCAAATTAAAGTTCCTTTATTTGTAATTATCTTCTTCTTGTTGTTGTTGTTTCCTAAGGACAAATAAAATCATACCATATCCTGGCATTATTTTAAATCTAGAATTTTCTGATTCACCTCTGGAAGAAAAAGGCAGTAGCTGCTTTTGGCAAGGTAGGTTGCATTTGCAAATTGGTGTACCTCATTTGCAGCAGAACTGAGGTGATTTTTGTAAAAGCTGCTCATCAGCTTGAGTGGGAAGAAGGTGCAAAAGGGTGAGAGGCTGATGGAGCTCTGATGGTCTGAGGATCCAATGGTGTGAAGAGCTGGAAGGTGAAATACCTTTTATGGAGTTCAGGGTCATTAGGAAAACGGAGTGTGTGCCTGAAAGCTTGGTTCTGCCGGCTGTATTCACCTAGTAAAAGGTTTTTTTCCTGCACCTCTGTGTGTAGCCAATGCCAAGGGATGGCAGCTCTTTCTGTTGTGGGGGCATTGCAGCCTCCAGCTGCAGAGTATGCAAACCGAGCTGCACTGAATTGTGTTCTCCAGGGCTCTGTTCTGGGGCTGGTCCTGGTTAACACCTTTATTGATGATTTGTGTGTGGGGATTGAGAGCACCCTCAGTAAATTTGCAGCCAGCCAGTTGGGTGGGAGTGTGGATCTGCTGGAGGACGGGAAGGCTCTGCTGCCAGACTGGGACAGACTCGATCAATGGGCCAAGGACAACGGTGCGAGGTTCCACAAGGCCAAGTGCCACATCCTGCAGGTCACCAGCTGCCTCGGTATGAGCCAATGTGTGCCCAAGTGGGCAACAGGACAGCGGCACCTGGCCAGTGTCAGCACTAGTGTGGGCAGCAGGACCAGGGCAGTGCCTGTCCCTCTGTGCTGGGCACTGGTGAGCACATCTTGGGTGCTGCGTCCAGCTCTGGGCCCCTCATGAAAAAGGACATTGAGGGGCTGGAGCGTGTCCAGAGAAGGGCAACAAGGCTTATGAAGGCTTGGGAAAGCGTCCCATGAGGAGTAGTTGAGGAAGCTGGGTTTGTTCAGTCTGGAAGAGGCTTGGGAGGGGCATCGCGCTCTCCAACTCCCTGACAGGAGCGTGCAGTGCAGTGGGGCCGGTCTCTTCTGCCGTGCCTGCAGTAAGAACCAGAGGAAACGGCCTCAAGTTGAAAGATGAAATTCAGATTAGATTTTTTTACTGTTCAGGTGTTCAGGCCTGGGAATTGGTTGGCCAGGGAGGTGGTGGAGTCGCCATCCCTGGAGGTTTTTAAAAGGCCTCTGGATCTGACACTGGGAAATAGTTTAGTGGTTTAGGGTTTGCAATGGTAGTGCTGGGCTGACGGTTGAACTGGTGTGAAAGATTTCTTCCATCCCTGACGATTCTACAATTCCAATTGCTTCCCGCCTGGCTGAGGGGAAGGCTCAGGGTTGTCCCAAGTCCGAGGGCGGCCGCGCCCTGAGGCGCTCGAGCGGCGCTGCGGCGGCTCCTGAGGGGCCAGGCCGGGCACTGCCCTCCGCCCGGCGGGGCCGCCGCTCCCCCTCAGCCCGGAGATCCCAGCCCTCAGCCCGGCGGGGCCGCCGCTCCCCCTCAGCCCGGAGATCCCAGCCCTCAGCCCGGCGGGGCCGCCGCTCCCCCTCAGCCCGGAGATCCCAGCCCTCAGCCCGGCGGGGCCGCCGCTCCCCCTCAGCCCGGAGATCCCAGCCCTCAGCCCGGCGGGGCCGCCGCTCCCCCTCAGCCCGGCGGGCAGTGCTCGGCAGCCGGCACCCGCCTCGCCTCGGGGTCCGCCCGGAGCCACCCGCGCCGCCGGATCACAGGTACCCGAGCCATGCCCCATTTCCCCCCTCGGGACTCCCCAGCCCTGCCACAGAAGAATGCAGCTGGCGTTTCATCTTTCGACTGTTGCCCTCCTCCCGCCACTCCTCCCGCCGCCCCCCCCCCCGCCCCTCCTCCCGCCCCTCCTCCCGCCCCTTTAAAAGTATTTTTTTCTCTGTTCTTTCCTATTTATATTTGGGCTGATCTGGAGTGGTTGTTAAGACTTCAAAGTGGAGCTCGAATAATGAGCTGTAAATCACACACAGAGCTCATCTGAGAGAGGAGGGGTGGGAGGGAGCTGAAATAGGCCAGAACACCCCCAAGTCCTGTTCCACAGCACAGCGTCCTCACGGCCTCAGCTGCTGCTGTGGGGTTTGATTTCCACAGGACGCCAGCAATCCGGACTTCCCCCTTCTTTGGGATTTGGTCCCTGGGTTTCAAAGAATAAATCCCACCGAGGCTGGCTGGTCTACTGACCGTGCCAGCCGTGTGCTCTAGTGCTGCTGAACACACACACTGACAGATCTACACTTCTCCAGGAGTGGTTTTTGAGGTTTGAAGGGATGTTACTGGGTTATTTTCCATAACTGACGGAGAAGAGGTAATCTGTTTTATATGCAACATTTGCCAGATGTTTGTTGAAGCAAATATAGTTGCTTGTCTTTCCACCTTGCCCTGTGATGCACCAACAGAGGTGAGCTATTTGCGTCTAATTAACGTAGGCTGGTGTATAAATACTGTTTCGTGTAGGCTGCAAAAGTAAAAGATCCAGGTAAGGTCCAGATGTGTCCTTGTATACATACGGTTTTAACCCCTTGTGCTTCCTATATTGTATAAGTGTATAGACACGTATTAAATTAAACTCTTCTGAAATGCAATTAGCTCCAGAGCGAACTCATTTTTACAGCCCTCCTTTTGTTAGGGTGGTTTTTGTTTTCTCTTAGGCTGGTGGGGTTGTAGCAGTAGGACAAAAAGAGGTGAAGAAGGCTTGCATGCTTTTCCCTGTTGTGGCAGGGTTGGATTTGCAGGAAAATGAAATGCATGTCTATTATCACTTCTGAAAAGTTAAAGGGAGATGAACTCTCTAAATTCTCCCTCTCTAATGGAAGCAGCAAAGGAATGGGGACAATCAGTAACTAAACAGAAAGCAGGGCTGTCTGTCTTCATTAAGATGACACTGATACTGCTTCCAGCCTTTGCTCCACTTTGAGAAGGAAAGCTAATCCATTATTAAGCTGGATTCACCACTGATTTAAAGTTTCTACCTGGAGCTAAGTAATTTTTTGAGAAATTGAGTAATAGGTTACTGTGATGCTTGCATCAACCTTTTGTGTTTGGGACTTGGGGTATGTTTGAGGGACCATCCTTCTGCCTCCAAGTGTCACTGCTGCTCAGCTCTCAGAGGCTGCCACAGTGGGTTTGCGAAGAATCAGTGATGTGGGGTTTTGTGGGTTACGTGGTTCGTGTAATGTGGCAATGTCTTTGGTGAATTAAAATAAATTCTTAGTGTAAGGAATATGTCTCTGTGCTCATTGCCTTTGGTTTGTTCGGTACCACTAGAACAACACTGATGGTTTAGTGGCTCCTTGAGCAGCAGAAGGCTGAGTGTTTTATAGTGTTCACCCCCTAAGTAACATTACTTGAGTGCCACATGTTGGCTGATGGCAAAGTTGGCCTCTATTGTAAGGAAAATTGGCTCAGCTTTGTTGTGATCAGTGACACAGAGCAGGGGATATCCTTTACTGACAGGGACATTAACAGTGTCCCTCAGTGGGAACATGGAATTACCTGATTCCTGCAGAGTGTCCACTTTCAAAAGATGATAATGCAGTAGTTGCAAATGCAGGGTTATTCTAAAATACTCTATTTCCAAAGGAGAACTTTGCCATGCAAGAATACATTAAACTGTATGTGTGTGTCAGATGACAGAGTAAAGGCAGAAAACTGGAAAGAGTGCATTTTAGAAAAATGATGTCATTTATTCTGCAGACACTATAAAAACTGCTAAACTGAACAGAACTGAAAACACTTTTTCCTTGCTGTTGTAGAACAAGAACAGAGATAAAGCAAAAATGAACACTCAAAATGTGCAGAAAAATCAGTGTGGTAAGATATCTAATATAATTTGTCATTATAATCTGCATCAATTTTACAAAGTTTTAGTAGACTGTGATAGGCCTGTCATGGGGTGGTGTGCTGTTGGGAAAATGTTCTTCTTGCCGAATTTTGGATACTGTATTGGATATATAAAGGGTAAATCCAATTACTTACAAGTAGTAAAGCACACCACCACAAAGTCACTTTTTTTTTTTTAATTTGCTAGTATTTATCCACATTTTTATTGTATTTTAACTTTCAGAAGCCCCAAATCTTACAAGGGTTTACAATATCCAATACCTGCTGTGTACTATTGCAAATAATTATCAAAAAAGTCTTTTTATGATACCCCAAAGACTAAGAAACAGATTTTCCAAGTTTGTTTACCCACCTAGGGTTGTATGTAGGTGCCCAGAGAATACTTTGTGTTGCCTCTCTAACCACCTGATTGAGGGCTCTGCTGCTGTGGTGCATGATTTATGTCTCTTGTAACTTAGTACCATGGAGCAGCCTTGTGCTGTTGGACTCTTCCCTTACTACTCTATAGATTTTCAACTCTATTTGCACTCTGAATATTTTAATTGTTGTGTATTATTTACACTTAATGCACCTTGCAATTGTGAATTTAATATTTAGTAGCTTACATCACACTTAACAGTTAACTAATAATTAAAGGCCAGAAATATTAGAATATTTCCTAACAAAGGAAATCATGCTCAAATAACAAACTGTGGACAGAAATATTTCTAGGCTAGGTGTGTTTGTTGTTTGTGGGTGAACAGAAGTGATGTAGCTCCATTTTGGCTCACTTTCCCCCCCTTTTTAAAAATACATGCACATACTACATTTTGGACAGGTTTATTCTAATACTGAATAGATTAATATATAGCAAATATAACAATTTTAATGAAGTGTTTTGTGTTTGCTCCTAGATGTGAAAACAGATCTGAACTTACTGCTTGAATGCCTTAAATATCAGATGGACTGCCCTGTGTCTCAGAAAGAGGCTTTGATCACTATCTATTCCATTTGTCAACAAAACAGTAAGAAATGCTTTTCCTTAGAAACAATGCACTCATTTATGTTCACCATGTATGTTAAGAAACTGATGAGCACTGTAAAAGTGTTGTCTAAAGGATATAAGGTTTGAGATGTTGTAAAGTCTTAGAAGCCTTTTGTTTTGCAGAGAAGCAAAAGCAAAAGTTTTTGTTCTTTTTTTCTCTTGTAGGTGAAGCAAGTGAATACTTTCGAGAAATTGGTGGTTTGATGTTTATAAATGACCTTGCCAAGTCGAGTGTTCATTGCATAGTAAAGGAAGCAGCTTTATTTACATTGGGGATTATTATAGAGAGTAATGGTAATAAAAATAATATTTTTTGTATTTCTGAGTGCGTTTGGCCCCATCATTACTAGTGGTTGTGCTTTGTCTCCCTTTTTTTTTTTTTGGTCTCACAAAACGAGACTACAAGATTGTCAGTTGGAGCAAGGGGCAATAAAGGTGCCCCAGTTCCACTGTCCATCCCCAAATTCGATCAATGCCTTGTTGATTCGTGCACAAAGGATGTCTTTAAATTACCAGACACACCCGTACTCCCCCTCTCCCTCAGCAGCAAGTGCTAAATGACTCCTAGATTGTTCCAAAGCTTGCCAGGGTCCTGATTAGTGTAGAACTCACTGCAGGGGGAACCCTCACTTCGTAGTCCTGCCTTGTCTCCACTCGCCACATACAGGCCACAACTGAGACTTAATAGTTTAGGATTATGAGTGGCTTACTTTAGGACTTAATGGTTTTCACTTTCTATTTTCAGTGTATTGTCAACAGACTTTGTGTACTTCTGAATTGTTTGAAGACCTCATTTTATTTTTAATTAAAAAGGATTCTGGTGTGAACTTGAAAAGAATGTCTGTTTACGTCATCTTAGTACTGGTTTCAAATAACAGTAAGTTGGGTTCTTTTCTGTGTTACAACAACACTCTTTTTCTATTTGCCAATCTTCAGTACAAAATTTGGAACATTTGATAAGTAATGTTTTGGTAAATTTAATTTATAAAGATGAATGTTTGCATGTAACTGAACCTGAATTGTCTAAGTAGGTCATTGCTCACTGGGATTTCCTTAAACAGCAGAACGTGGTTTAGTTCTAAAAATACAGTTTGCAAATGCAAAGCCGTAGTTTCTGAGAGTGTATAGAAAAACCATAGAAAGGTGTTTTTCCCAGTATGTTGATATGATTTTGTATTTCTTCTGGGGAGGATACGTACTTGGTAAAGGGAATGTATGTATGTAAATTAAACTTGATGTTAAGATTTTGTCTGCATTTGCATTTGTCTCTGGAGTCTTGTGTGTGTTCTCTTTTAGAAAATGGGCAAACCTATGTCAGAGATACAGGCTGCATCAGCCTGCTGCTGCAGTTATTCAGGTAACCACAGACAGATAATAGACTGGTTAGCAGTTATGTTGCCTTGACTCTTTGGGACTTGTTTGCATTGTCCTTAACAGAACAACTCTCCCCACCTCTGAGAAGAATCTGTCAGATGAAAATACTGATCCCTGCTATCAGCTCTGGTCTTCAGTGTGCAGCACTCTCTGTGCCTGTGTGAACAATCCCCAGAATGGTACGTTTTCCCTAAAAATTGTGAAAGAAGTTTAAAGTTATTCTTGAAACTGGTAATACTTTGGTTTCATTTTTACTGTTCAGCTGAAATTTCATTTCATTACATTTTGATTTGGGGTCCTTTGTTTCTATTTTTCCAGAAGATAATCAAAACATTTGCTGCTCAGTTTTTCCCTATGCCAAAGAGTGGCTCGAGAGTTGCACAGAGCCTGAGATAGTTCGTCCCATTTGTTCATTTCTTGGTCTCACAGTTGCAAATAACTGTAAGTGCACCTCAAGCTTTACACAGTTTTGCATTTGTTAAAAGTAAGTTTAATTAGAGAGTTAAATGGTTTTTTCTTTCTTGTCAATCTCTACAAAGTCACTTACTGTTCTTCCAACTTTGACAACTGTATTCCACCATCTTTACTTAGACTGCACTGTGCTTAAGTCCACAAATAGCCACAAACTGGTTGCATTTCACAAGGTCAGTAAAAACTATTTGGAAGCTGTTTTGATTAAAAGTATTTCTAAATAAAAGTCATTATTACATGACTGGAAACAGTGACTTAGGTAGAACTCAGGCACGATGTTTGCCATTTGTATGCGCATATTAGGGTCACTGTTTCCTGTAACTATTTTATATGCAGTTACTACATTTCTTGAGATTAATATATATCCAGCTTCTGTCGTACAAGAAATGTAATGACAGAAAAACTGTGATAAACTTACTTGGTAAAATGCTAAAATAATTTGCAAACTGTATTGCTTAAATCACATTTTTTCTGTTTTTCACTAAGCATACGTACAGAAATATTTTGTTTCTATTGGAGGATTGGATACATTAGCCAAAGTTCTCCTTGAGCTTATGCATGATTCCTGTTTGAGTCACTCGAGCATGAAACTTGCAGTGGTAGTAACAAAGACTCTGGATGCCTGCATTGCTAATAACTGTGAGTGAAAAGACATTTTTTATCTATGATAATTCTAAAATGCAATTTTTAAAGTCTCGTGTTGGTGGAAGAGTTTTATAAATGGATGCTTAAAGGCAGTTAAGTTATATACATCCCAGTGGATGTTGCAGATTTTTTTAGAATTCAAAGGTGTAAATGGGGAGTGATTCAGTTCATCTGAGGTGGATTACTTTCCCATTATTGCTAAAATAAACACAGTGAAATTTAAACCCTACTGAAAATTAAAAGTAAGATGCTAGAGCTAGTTTTGGGTAGGTAAAGCTGAGCACTGGGCATGGCAGTCAGTTTGGATCCTGGAGTTAGGCCTGTGCCTGAATAATAAATTGTGTAGCTGTAGGAAGCTTTAGTAACTCAGAGGTGGAGCTGAACAAATGTGGTATTTCTGCAGAACACACATCTGCTCTGATTTGCTGGCTGGGTAGTGCTCTCCCACTGAGGTCTTGTGTATTCCATCAGAAGGTTTGGAGAAACCTGTGTTCCTGACAAATCTGTGCTGTGGCCATCGTTTGTGTACCTGCCACTTCTGCCATAAGAGCTTGAAATGGAAGTTCACAAAAGTTTAAAAGCATAACCCTGCACTAGTTCTGAGTGCAGTTTCAAGTCAGTTCGTGTGTGACAGGATTAGGCCTCAGCATGGATGTTCCCAGTTTCAGGAAGGGCTTGCCCTTCTTTTTGTGGCAGATACTCTGTGTCAAAGCTTATTCAACTCTTTCTGGCCCTATACTGGAGCTGATAAAGGATGTGGAGAAGCTCAGCAGAGATCTCCAAAACTTGCACAGTGAAAAGCCCTTGTTTATCATTATCTTCTACCACATCTCCGTGGAGCTGGGAGGAAGGGCAGGGTTGGATTTGGGAGCAGCACAGGAGGGATGTGGTAATCTGAAGTGTTAAAGTGAAAGGCAGAGCAGGACAGGGCTGAGCAGGTCCAAGGCTTTGGGGGGGTCTCTAGAGTTTCCTCAAAACCCAGCATTTTATACTTGGATGATTCCTACACGCTTAGTATCTAGTTTCTTTTCCTTCCAATTGTTTTAACACACAGCTGCTGTGGGTGTTGTCTTGGCAAAGTATCACACTGTGTCAGAGCTGCTGAAGCTGCTGTCCAATGAGACACTGAACACAGGAGAAAAAATCAGTATTATTCTAACAATTGGACACTGTACTGAAGTTTGTGGTAAGATTTGCTTTTTCTTTTTTCTTTCTGTCAGCTTCTCCTAAGTTTTCATACACCGACTCCTCCAGTGGTGTCACTTCATCAAGACTGGAACGCGAGGGAGACTTCTATTAAATAACGTTAATATTTGGAAAAAAAAGTTTTTTATAATGTTCCATCTTTACATTTTAAAGCTTTTTAGTAGCAAGTGTCTTTAATAGCTTTGAAAAAGTAGACTAATATGCAAGAACTCAGAGCTGAGCGTAGGGATCACAGGGAACAATTAACCCAGACCTGAAAACTGCTGCAATCCAGACAGAGCAAATGAGTTGTCCTGAGCTCTCTTTTCATGGTCCTTGGTGCATACAGCTTCTGTCCACTGCTTACAAGGCCAGTAATATTTGTAAAAGCCATGTAAGAGCATTGGTTTTGAAGTCACATAAGCAGTAGGTAGCCCTGAAATGGTTTTTTGTCATGTTCCTTAGGGCTTGCCCAAGCATTTCTTAGGCATATCAAGCATACCAAAAATATAGCACTTCAGTTGGTATTTTATGGTAGTACAGGCAAATAGAAAGGGAAGTTCATTTGTATTACTGTTTTTTTCTCATGTATGTTCAGATAAACAAGAAAAGGGGATTATGTTCAAAAATTCTGATTAATTTTCATCCTCTGAGTGCCAATAATGTGCAATAATTAGCTCAATAGGTCATAAATTTATTTTAAAAGACATTTTTTCATGAAGAATTAATTGAAACAAGGCTTAATGGAAAATGTCTTTTGAATAGAAAAATGATTAAACCAACAGAATAAAAGCTTCTCTTAAAATGTCAACGCTGTCAAAATAAAAATACTTTCTTTTTAGAATTAAGTTTAAACAAGAAAACTATTTTTAGCAAGTTATCAGTTTTATGAATACATATGCAAATGAGATCACAATTTAAAAAAATTAGCTAATTGCATAGTAAATGAGGGACAGATTGTCTAGACCAGGATTAAACTACTAATTTTATTAGAGTTTTGCTAATTATAAACTTTAAAGTTTTGATATTTCTACATCTCAGGGCTTACAGAAATGTAGCATTATCTACTCCAGGAGCAGGTAATGGAGGAAGAGAAGTCATAATTCGAATGTTTTAGGCCACAATTAAGCGAGCTTGGAACTCCATCATATAATGTCTCAGTCATCCTTCAGTTTTCTTACAGAAATTTGAGTTCTTGTCAAATCATCCTGTGTGGTGTAAAGCTCTCCTGCTGGGTCATTGCAGCAGGCTCAGGTCTGTAATGCAAATCTCTTTTTCTACAGAAACTTATGGAAAGTTGCTACTATTAGCTCTTAAAATTACTGTGAGGTTAAGGTGTCTGAGGCTGAAACCAGCCTATTTTCCTTTACCATGTCCTGTTGTAGAAGAAAACCAGTGTGAACTGCTCCAGAACAATGGTCTGCCACTTATGATTCAGGTATTGACAGAATCTCAGGACGAGGAACTCATCAAAGCTGCTACTTTTGTGCTGCAGAACTGCAAACAAATGAGTAAGCTTGCTGTTTTTGCTTTAAAAATGACAGTGATTATTTCCATCTCTGTGTTCTGCTGATTCCCTAAGTGATTTTAACTGTGGCAGCTTTGTAATTCTGTGTACTCCAAAAGATGTTTGTTTTCTGCAGAGAAAGTTGCCTATTTGCAATGAAGAACTGTCTTAGGCAGAAAAAAGAGAAGTAAAAATTCCAGTGATGTTGCAATAATGCATTTGTGAAACCTCTCCATGTAGGGCTAGTTCTTAAAAGCTTTCCTGTCTAGAAATTTTGTGGAAAATACTAACATTGTCATTGAACACCCCATGGATGCTCTCCTCCTGGGGATGTACCACTAGAGAGAGCAAATAAACCAGAGACAATCAAGCCTGAAATCACTGTGACTACATTCATTTCCAGTATTAAGAAATCCTGATCTTTCTTTTTGAAGTACACCCTTCTTTTGAAATACACCCTTATTTTAAGGTACACTAAGCTTTTATTAATTATTTGTACAATACTACCAATGAAACAGAGATACCTTTTCTTCTAATCACTAGAGCATGGAAGGTATTCAATTCCTATTTAGTAAAAAACAAACCTGTATCTACACTTTTGTGCTGAAAGCATAACTGAGAGTTTTGTGTAAGATTGAGAGGGTGTGGGGATTTGTAGTGTCCATTAATATGGAACTGCTTTTTGAAAAAGCAGAGACTCATACTGGTTAAAAACCTATAGGGTTAGGTTTAAATCAATGAAAAAGTATTTTTTCCACAGCATCATTTTGCAAACAGTTTATAGTAACTGTAATTACAAGCTCACCTCTTGTAACTGCAGCTTATATTTGAAGTGTGTTAACATTTATATATAAATTTAAGTTTTACTAAAATTGTTATTTTGCATTAAATTATTGGGGCTGTCACCCACTAAAATATGATAAATACTTTTTGAGATGTTAATTGATAAAATTTTAAATATTAATGTTTATATTTTAAAGCTGAGCAGTTGTCTCTGAAATCATATGATAACTCATTAAATGTGAACAATGCAGAAGAGTTGGGTGTGCAAGTCAGAAAAAGATGTCTACAAGACTACTGGAAGAAAGCAAAAGAAATTTTACACAGAATAAACTTGATGGAAAAAGAGCATGATGAGGTTGGCCTATTTACCAAAATAGGATAAAACTAATCACATCTTTCCGGAGTTTAGCAAGAAAGAGAAAGTAAACCTTTAAGATAATTTCAATGTGAGCAAAAACACCAGGAAAAACAT
This sequence comes from Corvus cornix cornix, assembly GCF_000738735.6. Lineage (NCBI taxonomy): Eukaryota > Metazoa > Chordata > Aves > Passeriformes > Corvidae > Corvus > Corvus cornix. Next base: position 19,263,257 of record NC_046341.1, on the reverse strand, counting down.
TGGATTTGTATGAAACTCCAACCTGCAACTTTTATCATTATTGTAGATCAGGCCAAGTTACAGGTGTGCAGAGAATGGGGGCATCTCTATTTTATGAACTATTCTATTTCATTGTAAAACCAGATTTTTTACAAGACAGAAAAAGAAGAAAATGAGTTTATTTTTAATTGCTGGACATTCAAACCTATAATTTTAATATTTGCATGCATGAAATGCTCAGGGTTGTACAGCTGGGGTGGGATAGATGATAAAGGAGAATGTGAACATAAGCTGAGATAAAGCTGTTTCATATTTCCCTTGTGCTTTATAGCTGCTAAATATCTGTGGGTTTGGAACAGCAAGTTTATGAGTTATTTAGATGGATTTTAAGTTCTAGCAGTGCCTTGCATTAGTTGCAAATTCATTGTTGCAGTCTGAAATTACCACTTAGTAAGTACCCCTTCAGCACCTTCAGTGGCATTGCTGTCTTGTTGGCTCTCAGCTCGGTATGGGGGTTTTCTGAAGCTTCTCTGGAATTTGCTTTACCCTCAGAGTTACACTATCTAGTTAATCCTGTTACTAGATTTATTTAGGATTTTTACAGAGCTCACATAGTCACTAACCAGTATTTTTTCAATACAGGGAAGAGTGCAAGGAGAAATACTTGTAGATGAATCTTCAGTAGCCAATTCTGAAGCATTAGAATCCCATGAAGTGAATCCTGCTGATCCAAAGATGCACACAGAAAGAACACATAAAGAAGTCTGTTGTCCACAATTGACCTCAAAGTTGAATAATCAGGTTCTTGCTCCATCTGCAACTTCTGCTCCACAAAAAAATGAAACAGTGAACACTATGGATGCAGCTTCTACCAGACAAACTGAACAGAGGAATAATCCATGTTCAGTTACTGAGCTGCAAACAGACAGTGTACCTCAAAGTCACAGTATAAATGGAAAAACTGCTTGTGTAAAAAATCAGTCTGGTCTTCAAGCAGGGTAAGAATCTTACACCTAAGCAGAAATATTAAGTTGTTTTTCTTCAGTAATTTCCAAGCTGAATGTCAGCCTTTTAAATTATCTGTTACTAACGATCTTTTTCATCTAGAGAAAAGACATAGCCTTTTGGTGGCCCACTAGAGATTATGCTGTGAAAGTGTTTTTGAGGTCACAGATCAAAGCTTATGGTCATCGTAGTGACAAAAGCTCCTGATCTCTTTCTCTGAGTCGTGGTGTTGTACAGAGAGCCTGTTTCAGGGCATGTTTTCAGCATAGTGGTGAAAATCATCCCTGGCTTTTGCCCCAAAGTTCTCACTGATGTAACAGATCAAGATTTAACTCATTGGTTCAGATAAAACCACAATGGTTTCTGTAATGTGCACTTACTAGGAAAACAACAGGTAGAGAACTGCTCAGAAAAATTTTGAAACTGAAGTGTCTGCAAAGTAGGGGGCAAAGTTTCAGCACCTCTGCTGTTCTTCCCTCATGTTCCATTGCTGCCCTGCATGGGAAGAGAAAGGAACAGCCCTGTTTAGTCATTCTCTGTTCTCTTACTCGTTGCTCTCACACAAATGCTAATTTTCCTCTTTTTCTATTGCTTCTTATGGATATCTTTCCTCTTGATAACCCAAAATTATTTATAGCCAACTTGCAATCATAAATACAGATTCCATTCTCTTGAGTTTATATCTGGAATATCCTGCAAGACAGTCAATGAGAAAGTATCACCAAAACGACATTTTTGGGGGGTTTTATGTTTTGTTTGGGCTTTTTGAGTTCCACATTTTTATTGTGCTTTTTTGTATGTGTCTGGCTGCACCTTGCTCTATGCAGTTTCCTGGTATTATATTGTTACTTTGCAACTACCACAGAAATTACCATGGTACATTCAGGTAAATTTTGTTTTGCTACTGGTTAGCATAATTTCACACAGCTTCTTTATTTGTTGTTCTGGGCTCTGAAGCACAAAACTATTAAGACATCATTAAAAAAAGTCTCTCCTTGAACATGTGTTTGTGAACACAGGAATTACTGAAAAGTAACCACGGGTCAGGCTCCTTGCTCCTGCAGCTTTCAGAGGGAGTCAGTGACACAAAAATCTTCAATCAGGGTATCACAGCAGTGTGTTGGTTGCACAGAAGTTAATCAGTGCAAGAAAAGAAGAAACCTGATTATCTTTTGGAGCTTTTGCTACAAATAGTGAAGGCTACAGTATTCTGAAGATTTTGTGAAAGTTTTATGTGCACTAGGTAATCCTTATGTGAATCAGGATTGCAAATTACTCTGGAAACCAGCACCCCTTGAAAGCTCTGCACTCCCTGCTGAACAGACTGCAAGGAATGCCAATCACAGATCTCTGGTAAACAGGTTTTAACATGCACTGATTACATGCTGGGTACCAGAAGTCCAGTAACTTGGGATAATTAGAATAATTTTTTTAGAGTTTTCTCTTTTATATATTTGATTTTATATATTTGATTGTTTCTTTTGTGCCCTTGAAGTGTGTGTATTCATTTGCAGGTAAATGTATGTTGTTTTTATTGTTTTTAATTTGTTCACATTTTGATCTTCCCAGTGAACAGTTATTTAAACAACCAGCAGAGACTGTTAGAAATATGAAACAGACGTGCACATCAGGTACAAATAGCTACACATATTCCTTTCTGAGCTGATTTTGTTCTTAATGAGATTTTAATTAGCTTTGTGTATGTTTATCACTACTTTTTATCACTTGTTATGTATCATTACATGACAGAGAGTGCATTGTGTGTAATATCCTTTAACTGGTTTGCACAGTGTTGGAATTTTATACTGTACACAATTTTACCAGGAGAACTGTTATTCTACTTTTCTTCTAATACATATTTTAGCTTTCTTTTTTTAAAATTGACTTTAACTATTCAAATGAATGTATCAGAGATTAAGTTTAGTGTTTAATCTGTACTGACCAGTGAAAGCCACTAATAGAAAATGCAGGTTTGGTCCTGTGTCTGTGAGGTAGGGGATAGAACCTGCCTGCGAGAGTGACTTTTGCCTGATGCTGTTCCTACATGTTGAACGTGTGTTTAAGAGAGAAGCTTTTCAGATTTGCATTAATCCTAGTCTGATGCATTTATTTCAGAACTGGGATCTGTTCAAGCAAATCTTTATTCACTGTTCAGTTTCCTGTTAATTTATAAAATTGCTAAGTATTCATTAGATTAGAATTTGCCAGAATGGGAGCTTTACAGGTGACAAGCTGATCTCCAGGCTACACCTGCTTATCTGAGAATATGCATTATTCCAGTACATCACATTTTTCAGCATCTGATTCCAAAGAGAAATAAAGTTTATAGGACTTAGTTAAGCAATATGGGTTTACAGGGTTAATTTGCTGTGTTCAAGTTGATGTAATATCCTTTGGGAGAGTGATGAAAAAACACTGAATTGAACATGGTTATTCTGGATTTACAAAAATGTGAATGTGATGCATTGAACTTGAGGAATTTCATTTAGATTTTCTGCTGTTATGTTAATTAAACTTTAATAATCTACAAATAGAAAATGCAGTTGAACATAGGTATGCTATGCATGATTACCATGGCAAAAGATAGGTTACATTTTCTTAGTGACTTTTTTCCTCCCTCATTTAGATCAACATTCATTCTGCTCAAAGAAAACTGAGGAAGTCAGAAATACTTCAGCTACATCTTCATCCCATAAAATAGCAGATTTAAGGTGTTCAGGTAAATATTATCATAGATCTTTCTCTCCATACATAGAAGTATATAGAAGTACATAGAAGAAGCCTTAAAGGGTCAGCAGTGCAGTAAGTGGATTGACTTGACAGAAATTTTAACACATTTGTTCTATCACCTCTTACGTAACAATAAATCCTGAGCTGCTTCCTTTCCTTTCCTTTCTTTTTTCTACCTCTAAAATAAAAGAAAAATATTGAAGTAAAGCTGACATATTGCAATTTTGGTCCATGGAATAGTGTGGGTTTACTGACAAAGAGAACACAGAGTAACTTAACAGGTGACCCCCTAATTAGAAGAATACTTGAGCGGGTGTTTTCCTCCTTTCTCTGGTTGCAAAGAGGGAGGAAGAACGTGTAGCCCTGCTCATTTCCCTCATTTGCTCTCCTGCTAAGCCTCCTCACTATTCTGCAGCCCTTCTGTTCTCTCTGCCTCACTGCTGTGAAGTACAGGCAGGCAGTTTTATGGCAATCCATGACTACAGCCCAGTTACCCAGGTTCTACTTCCTCAACCTGCTCCATCGGTAGGTCCTGAAAATGCTGCTGGTACTCCAGATTTGTGAGTGCACTTTGTAATCAAGTCAATGTTTCTTAATTTAAAAAACCCCAACAAAACAAAAACCCACAGAAAACCAAAGAAACCCCAAAGCACCCCATAACACACCTTTGAACATTATTTTTATCTGAGTTGTCAAACTAAATTCAACCTGAGCTTTAGCACTGCTTTATCTTAAGGTAGAACATTACAGATATGGACCTGTGCCCTTCCTGTGACTCCTCACACAAGTCCTCCTTCAGCTGATGTAACTTAACTGTGAGACATCCAAGGATAACTAAACCATAAATTACCCTAGGAATGTCCTCAAAAATGAACAGCAAGGCTTCCTATGAGGGAATTCATGCCTAAACTAGACTTACTGTTGATTAAGGTTAATACAGGTAAGTGTAACGACATGAAGTTTCAAAAAAAAAAAAGTATATAATATATATATTTTGGCTCCTGGATGGAGTGCAAATGGAACTGAGGCCTGTGTCTTCCCATCCCACCAATATTTTCACTTCTGTAGAGGATCTGTGCCTCAGTCAGTACTTCTGGACTGGAAGTGCAGTATAACTTGCTTCCATAAAATGTTGAAAACAATTTTTTTTATGAGAGAAAATACAAAGTATTTCAAGAAGGCACATAAAAATGACACGAATATGGAAAACCTGAAGTCAAAATGATCCTAGTGAGCAAAATGAAAAACTGAACTTTGTGGTGGCTTCTTTAGAAGCTGTGATTGCTATTTCTACAATTCCCTATTTTTCCCAGGGTGTACAGCAGGAGGACTGTCCTTCAACAGTAGAACCTTCACCAAGATGTTACAGAGTTGCCAGCACAGGTGTTCCCACCACAGAGTCATCCTGGAAGCTGAAGAGAGATACCGAAGGGAACTCCGCAAAGTGGCTGCTGGTAACAACAGCAGATCTGCAACTCGCCAAAGTATGGAGTTTGTTTTCAGTACTTGCAACCATTACTTTGAATTGCATTTAAAATTCTGAACTTTTTTATCTGCTTCTGCTTGTCTTGCTGTTTTAAACTCACTCATGGAATTTGATTTACAATGGTTTGTACTAAGTGAGATCTGAACTGGCCAATTCTGTTTTGAGGATCTTGTGTATTTCATGCCATGGTGACAGATGCTCGTAGTAGGCTTTAATGAGATTCTCATGTCTTAGCAGAAATAGGCAAGTCCTGAGGCAAGGGAATGTATTAAGTTGAAATAAGTGTGAGTAGATGGATGACATCATAACAAGGTAATTTCATTCTAATATTACACACTTGCAGGTCTAAGATAATTCCTAATGAATTAAATAGAACACATTCTATATTTCTCTGGTTTAAAGGAGGAATTTTGAAAATGAAAGTTATTACATACTGGCATTTGTACTGGTGTTCATCTTATATTTTCCAGAAATGCTGCTGGCCCCAGTGAAGAAAGACAGGCTGCATAAAGAAATATCAACTTTTAGGAGCAAAAAGGATAGTTTCCAAAGTAAGGGCTTGGTTTGGAAATTGATGTGAAAAGCCCTCACTGTCTATTAATTCTTTTGCAGAACTTCACCATGGGAGGCTGTGGATAGGAAATTATGTTGGGGTTCTTTTCTTTTTTTTTTTTCCCCTCTAGATTCTGAGAATAATCTGTATATTATAAGGCCAGAAAATGCATATTCTATAATAATGAAATTGTGTAATGCACATTATTGCACTGCAAAGTTATCTGGCACTTGCTGTGTTGATCTTGTTTTGAATAATGTCAGGGTTACTTCCATAGCATTTGGTATTTCTCAGTTTTGTGGCATGGATTTCTGAAATGGAGAGGTTTAGTCAGGCTCAGAGCAAGTTCAGCTGCCTGCTCCTGGATTCAGCACCACTCCATTATGCAGTTCCAGCCATGTTGTTCCATTAGACCCATTCCTGTTCCTGCTGGGAGCTCTGCTAAGGAGCTGAACAGCTGTAAGGGGAACCCTGAACCTGTGCAGCAGCTCTAGAGCAAGTAACCTAAAAAAACCTATCAGGAAATTAGTACAGATCTATTTACTTGTTATTTACTTATTTGTTATGAAGTGTTATTAACAGGGCAGAGATGGAAAAGTGAATATAAATCCCATCAGTTTCTGCAGTGCAATTTGGGAGCCCTGTGTTTGCAGAACCATCAGTTGCCCATAAAACCTGGTGTTCTTTATAATGCACAACTGCCCCATTGGTAACAGAAAACTCATCTTTTACAGATGTTATTCTCTAAGATAGCAAAAATGTTAATGGTTGTATTTCTTCCCTTATATTTTTACATAATTCACCAGAAATTGTTTTCAGAATGTGTAGTGGTACCTGCAGATCTCCAACTACAGTCACACCTACTACACTCATCACCTCGTAACCAACACTGTTTCTTATGACTGATGACCAGGATTTTTAAAGTAGGCTGAAGCAGTTCTCTATCATTACTTAAATTCTAAAACATCAATATTCCTTTAAAAGGCATTCTCTTTTGAAATGAGAATTGAAATTTGAATTTTGAAATTCCCACCAGAAATCTATTTTTTGTACTCTTATTTTCAAAAGCCTTGTTTACATGGTTATTTTATTTAATTAATGCCCAGTAAAAGCTAGTGGGTTGATTTTTAAATTTATTTATATTTTTCCCCTTCAGATTCAGAAATTGATTAATTTGTCTTATGAAAACCACTAAGGTATTTTAAAATGTAAAAAGCCCAACCAAAGCAACAGTATAACTTCTTGAAAACCCATTACAGCAATATATTATCTTTAGCAAGTACACATTTTCTGTAAGCAGAAGTAAACTGAAGTAAACTGAATTTTCCAGTCTTTCTTCCAAGACCAGATTAGTGGCATGGCTCGAAAGATGGTTCTCTCTTAAATTTTAATTCCTAAAACATAACTTGTGTTTTGTCATTTGGTATTTTTTCTAAGAAAGATGAGTAATGTTTTATTGTTTGGGTTTTTATTGTTTATTCTTTTAAGGCACTCTTTTGACTCCAAGTAGAAAAGACAAATCTAATACTTCAAAGAGAGATGAACATAATAGAAATATTAGGTGGACTAACAACTATAACTTGACACCTGCATATGGGAAGTGTGAGTATTACCAGAAAATTAATTCTCTAATATACATAACTGAAAGATCAGTGCTTGCATTTAGGTCAGGGCATTGAGAGAAGCACCTGTCATTGTTATTGGAGACAAATGGCTAAAAATTTAAATAAACTGTTACACTTTCACTCATAGAAATCCACTTGAACATCAATAACACTATTACTTGCTTCTGATTCATAAATAGTCCTTATGTGTTAATGTGGGTTATGAGAAAAAGATCTAAGGAGAATGAGATATTACTAGTAAAGCAACAGTTATATATTCAGATTCATTAGAATAAATGCTCCTTTACAATTTTAGATTCAGTTTTTCAGTAGATTTTAGTTATTTTAAAGTGACTGACTGGCCTCCTTGTTCACAATTTCATAGCTTTACAAAAAACCCAAGATGCTAACCTGAAGAGACAGAGAGTCAAAGAGATGGGCAGCCAGAAATGTCAGCACTTAAAAGAAATGTGCACACATTCACTTGACAAAGATGAGGTTAGTTATGCAAAGCCTAATCATGCACTCACATATTTATAAATGTCCAAATAAAAGCACTATGAATTGCACAGTTTCTTTTTTAGTCACCTTTAACAGGAGCCCAGTAGCAAAATGAACCTTATTAAAAAAACATTCCTGTGTTGGTTCTACTCCAGTCATACTGACTTATCCCTGAATTGAGTTCAGCATTTTTCAGCTGACATCTTTTCAGAATGATGGATCTGGAGGTATGATTTCTTCTGTACTGATGAAAATTTGCACAGTATAGAAGTAACAGAAACTTAAAGGAATAAACTTGCTAAAAGTATAAACTATGTAGGCACAACAGAAATGAAGACAAAGATCATGGAAAGGTACTGTATTTCGGTAAGTGGTGGCAGGGATGAAACCTTGAAGAACCATTGTTCCCTCGACAGTGTGACCATTTCTTTACAACTACTAAAGGTTGCATTGCCAGTAATACGTTACTTCCACATGCAAAATAGTATGTAAATTTTCATAATTCTTAATGACACTAAAAGAATTCTTTTCAGAGCAATGAAATATGTTCCCTGGCCATGAGCATGAGACCTCTGAGCAGGAGAAGAGCCCGAAAAGATTTCACAGCTGAAGAAATCAACTGCCTTTTGAAAGGAGTCAAAGAAATGGGCAACCACTGGAATTTGATTTTGTGGTCTTACCCTTTCCAGAAAGGACGGACAAGTGTTGACCTTTCCAAGAAGTACTACAGGTTACAGATGCAGGTACTCATCACTGGATTTTCTACTAACTGCAAATGCTGTAAGCATTTTCATCCCTAGCCCCTGAACTACCTTGCAGAAACAAAGACAGGCTTTCAGAATGTGCATTCATGGGATTGTGCCTGTGTGAGTGCAGTGCCCATGAGAATGGTCTCTGGTGTAATTCCATCAGGGACGGTGCTTGGAGAGAGAGAACTAAAGTAGGGAAATATCAGAGAGCCTTGGAATGTGCCTCTGCCCCCTGACAGGGTACAGAGAGTGGGAGTGTCAGTTGAGGACTCTGAATGAATCCCTGTTTATCAGGAAGTTGGTCTCCTCTCTGTTCAGCCTCTTTTGTGATGTTGGTCTGTGACAGCCTCTCCAGCAGTTTCCCAGTGGTTAATCATGCATCCCTCACACAGGGAGCACTGCTCCTGTGCTTTGGAGACCATGGGAGCGTTTAAGTGACAAGCCTTTGTCTACTGAAAGCTGGTCTATAATTGTGCAGTGATTTGGGGCTACATTTATCTTGGTATTGTGTCTTTCATCTCCATTTTATAGATGAAAAAAAACCAACAAGGACATCAATAACATCATCTAAGAGTGCTTTGGATTTCGTTGCAGAATGTTCAAGAACAGCCTTTGTAGCAGTGAGGTATTGCCAGAACAACACAAACCCTTGGAGAATTTAGGTTGGCTTGGACTCCTGTTTTTCAGTGACAAGTGACAGAATTGTTATGCGTTGTAAATTTAATTTACCATAATTTGGCAATTTCTTTAAGTGATGCTATCATAGGCAACAAAATCTCTATCAGTAAAAATTACATGAGTTTGGAACTTAATTTAACCTTGAGCATTTGATTTATGCAACTTTTGATTTAACTTTTTGTAGCTTGCTTTATACCATTTGTAAGAAATGGCTGTATTGCAAAAATGAGTATTTTATGTCTGAAACTGGTGCTAATGTTGTGTCTGAATTTGTTTCCTCTTAATAAGTGAAATGTTTAAAGCAGGTGGAATATTTTGTCATGCATTGAATATGCTGCATGTGCAGAAAAATATATCTGTGACAGAAAACACTGAATGTGGGGTTAAACACTGCTGCACAGAGGAGGCAAATCTTTCATTGTTACAGAAATACTGTACTCACTGTTGAACTTAGTAGGTAATGACAGAATTTGGCTTCTGTTTACAGTTGGACAGTTTTTTGGTGTATTTTTCAAGTGAGCAGAAATTAGAATTTCTGCTAATTACACAATTTTTATAGGATGCTTTAGTGAAAGCCTTGGTAACTTGATAGCCTTACAATTTCAGTTGTATTTTTTACTTGTTCTGATAAAGGAATGATGACATAATAGTTAATTTCTTATGGAAAAAAGTTTAGTTATTGTAATAGCACTAGGTTTTCACTGTGATGTGGCTTAAAGACAATGACAACGATACAATAAATACATTTTCTAATATTTTCAGCTGTTGCAATTTGGGGGTTTTTATTATTAAAATATTCCAACATCTATAAAAGATGTCTCTGTGTGGAGCTGTTGCAGCAGCAGGGTTAAGTTTCAGTGGAGAGTGAGAGCCAAAAGGGCTCCTGAGGTGGACTGTAAACAACGAGGACATTGGGGTCCCCTACGCACTCCAGGTGTTTTTCCAAGGACTCCAACCTAGTCCAGACAAGCTGTTACTTCATCCATTGCTGAATGTGTGTTAGTATCCACATTATCATGGCCTGAAATATGTCTCAAGTGGCTAAAATATGCAAGGTGTAAATCTTTACTTGACACAATGTGAGAATATCACAATACTGACAATTTACCTCACCTTAGATACAGTTTAGGTTGTGGCCTAAAGGCCCTGTGGAGCCTTTAGTCTCCTCTCCTCTTTGGGGCAGGGCTGAGTTCAAAGTCGGTCAAGTTGCTCAGTGCCTTGTCAAGTTCTGAGACTCTTCAAGGAGGAAATTCCCGCTGCCTCTTTGGGCAGCCTCTGCTGGTGCTTCACCTCCTCCGGAAGGCAAGGGCTGGAACGACACCGCTGGGACATTCTGGTGGGATCCAAAAGAGAAATCAGGGACCAGGAGCAGGCAGAAACCTGAGGTGTGAATTTGTGCAAGTCAGTCTTTTGCTCTTCTATGGATCAACTTTACAGTCTTGATCAGTTTAATTTTCTTGCACAAGTGCTTTGAAATCCACGTGTAATGGACATCATGAAAAGAAAATTGCATAGGAATAGTTGATGTCACTTTTAAGCTGGTTGGGCCATCCAGGGCAGTATTTCAGCACTTTGAAAAGCTGGAATATCCGACAAACCACCCAGGGAAGTCTGTTCGCAAAAACCCTGATGTGCTTTCGTGGTTCTGCTGGACAAACAGATGTCAGGGGTGTGAGGATTGGGTGGTAATTATTGCTTGACCAGTCGGCAATGACTTACACCGTGTGCTCACCCAGATCCTGCACTGAGCCCGGCACTGCCGGGCACCAGGGCTGCACCGCACTGGGACACGGCAGGGCAGGGAGCGGGGCTGCAGGGGAACTACCGGGACAGCTACCGAAGGTGCAAGAGAAGGCACCTGAGCAGGTACCAGAGCAGAGACGGGGGGTCAGGAGAAGGTACCAAGGCAGGTACCTGGGATGCAGGAGGATGTACCTGAGCAGGTACCTGGGATGCAGGAGGAGGTACCTGAGCAGGTGCGGGGGTCAGGAGGGGGTACCTGAGCAGGTACCTGGGATGCAGGAGGGGGTACCTGAGCAGGTGCCGGCGCTGCCCGGCCCGGCCGGTGCCGCTCCCGCGGGCGGCAGGGGGCGCTGGCGGCCCGCGGACGGCGCGGCGCAGGGCGGGCCGCGGCCGGGGCTGCCCGGGCACCGCCTGATCGCGGGGCGGGCGCGGCGCGCGCGGGGCCGGCGGGGCGGCCGCGGGGCGGAGGGGCCGGCGGGGCCGGCGGCGCGCGCGGGCGGGCGGGCGGGGCGGGGCGGGGTCCTCGCGGCCCGGTGAGGTCACTCTTTGTGGCGGCGGCTCCAAGATGGCGCCGGTGCTGGCGGAGAAGAAGCTGCTGGGGCCGGACGGGCCCGGCGGGGCCGAGCTGCCCGGCGAGGAGGACGAGGGGCAGAACCTCTGGTGAGCGCCCGCGGCCGCCCGGGGCCTGCACGGCGGGGCGAGCCCCGGCTCGGCCGGGCTGCAGCAGAGCGCGGGCCCTCGGCCGGGGCAGGGCCGCGCTCGGGCCCCGCGGGCGGCAGCGGCGGGGCCGGGGGCCAGCGCTGGGGGAGCCGGGGGTGCGTGACGGGAGCCCCGCGGCCGCAGGGACAGGAGAGCGGGGCTGAGGCAGAGAGGGGGAGCGGGGACCGCGGCTCTGCGGGACATCCTCGGGGCCGGCTCCGGCAGAGGCGATCTCGTGTTTTTTCGGCTTTTATTTCTAAAGAATGCTTAAAAAATATCTACGGTGGTAGAAAGGCTTATATAGAATGCAGCAATCGATTGTGATGAGAGTTAGTTGAAAAGTAATGTTTTGCAGTAATGTGGCCTCCTATGAGGGGGAACTTTAAATGTTCCTGCCTGTGGTTTAGAAATCATAAAAGCTGTTCTCTAGAAGGTAGGATGCTCGTGGTGGTTTAGAATGAAATTGGCCTTTAGGTGTAACAGCAGCCCTGGTTTGTAAATAGCCCGCATTTGCCGGGGCCGTCGGTGCGGATGTGCTGAGCTCATGGTGCTGTCACAGCCTGCGCTCGCTCCGTGCCGCGGGATAACGCGGCTGCTCTGCTGCTTTTCCAGGTCCTCCATACTCAGTGAAGTCTCTACACGGTCCAGATCTAAATTGCCATCGGGCAAAAATATTCTTGTTTTTGGTAAGTAACACATGCAGCCAGTTGGTTGTGGGTTTGTTGCTTTTTTATTTGTAGAAACAAAGTGTGTTTCAAACAACGATTGGAGCAAACTGACACATGGGTTTGTTACAATTGGGTTATGTAATTTGATCTGTGGTCTTGTCTTCATGCTTATAGATTTTCTTTCTCTTTGATTTACACTGTTAGATTTATAGCCTATTTTAAATAATGATAGAGAAGAAGATAGTTCTTCATTCTTATTGTTCTGCTATAAACCATTGGATTTAGATGAAATACTTGAAAGAGAACAGCACATAAGTGTGATTAAGAAGTGTACAAGGATGCTTCTCATTAATCAAGCAAGTCGTGAAAAAGTCTTTTTTATGAAGTTAAATGTAATTCTGAAGGTGTCTTTTTTTCCTGTACAAACTTACTGGCAGGTGATGATGGTTCAGGTAAAACCACACTTATGGCTAAAATACAGGGAGCAGAGCATGGCAAGAAAGGAAGAGGACTGGAATACTTGTATCTGAATATTCACGATGAAGACAGAGATGGTAAGTTTCTTCCACATGTAATCTCTTTAATTAAGTAGCTGACATGCTATTTTAATAATTGTGGTTTGATGAGTGCATTCTGGGCTGCACTCAAGTAGCTGATTCAGCATGGTGCTGTGAGTTTTAGGAGCTGTGTGCATTTCTGTGGAGGGAAAGGTGTTTCCCAGTCAGTGTCTGTTCTCCCTCCTGCCCTGCTGACAGCCTGACCTGTGGGTGGGCAAAGGCAGCTCTGGGGATCCCTTCACTGGCAGGGGAGATCCCTTTGCTGATGGTGACTTTGTAGGAGCTGTAATGGCATTGCTGTGGCTACTTTGTGACTAGAGAAAGTGAGTGATACATCCATGAGAATTTCGTGCTCAAGATGGATTTCTGGGCACAGAGGTTTGGTGTTTCTCGTGGGGGCTGTGTGTGGAATTTTGGTTAGCTATAACAGATGTTTTGCTGTAGTTGACTGAGTGAAGAACAGAACTTAAAGTCAGAAGTAGTATTTCCTTTTCTCAAGTTGGAGCTGGTCTCTTTGCCCCTTGTCTTTTTGTTGCTGCTGCTGATTGCTTGTCTCTACTGTATGGAGGGAGATTATGCCAAGAGTCCATTTAAAAGCAGGTATCATTATTTGTATTTTTGGGAAGGTTGGGAACAGGAAGAGATGGGGAGTGAGTTTGTTATCTTTGCTCCTTAATCTGCCTCTGCTGATCTCATTTTGGGCAAGCTGCTAGACTTCCTTGGGTTGGTTTGTCTTTGAAAATGGGGAATGACGGTGTTCCTATTCATGACTTCCTTCTGAGTTCATAAGAGGGAAGCACTGGTGGTGGTTTGTCCCTGTTCCTGAAAACAAGCAGACTAGGAAGATCCTATAATGGTATTTTGAAACTGGAGATGCGCTGAAGGCTTGCAGGAGTGATTAAGTGCCATATGTGACTGGTTGTTATGGAGATTGGTCCTGCACTCACGTGGCAGGAAGCTGCCTTTGGATACTAAGTTAGGCACAATGCAAGGATGAGTACATTGTCATGTCTTCCAGTGGCCTCCTTGCAGCTCCTAAAAATCTTTTGGGCTGTAATTTTGAGTGCTGAGCCATTCTTGGCTTCTTCAGGTTCTGGGTGTGCTTTTTCACTATGCACAGTCTGCTTTAGTGCTGCATAAAAACTTCAGGGGGGAAAAAGCCCCCTATGGTTGGAGGGCTGGGACAGCCTGTGTCATCCAGCCTCTTGCAGCCTCAAAGGAGATGGTATTATGAGCAGAAAAATGTTTGCTGTGCTATTTTTCCTGGTGTTACCTATCAAACCTCTAGTATATCCCTACATGGGAAATATTCTGGGGCTATTCCTGAGTGTCTGAAAGCGATAAGTATTTGAAGTGATTAGGAGAGGCCTGTCATAAGAACTCAGGCAGCACTAGCAGGGAAAAAAGAGATCTTTTTGACTGACTACGGGCTCAGCTGGCCAATTCAGGTCTTCATGCATCCCTCTAATGGGTGTGTTAGGAGCTAATAATACGTGCCTTTTTCCTTTCTGTCTCATTAGTGTCATCCACAAGCAAAATAAATAGCAAAGTGGGTCAGGACCTCCCAGCAGGCAGAGATAACGCTCTTTCTTCTCTAGGACAGGTTTGGATTTGGTTTTGAAACTCTCTGTGTGCTTCAGATGAGTGTATGCTCATATACCGATTTAGGAACAAAGCCTTTATAATTGACCCACAATTCTTGGAAGCCATAAAGAAGCTGAGGGTAGGCATTCAGGAGCTCAGGAGCAGATGAGTGATTCTGAGGGTCTCAGCTTTTTGTTATACTCCAACCTAGCCAAGACCAGATCACAAGGATTTCCAGGGGTGCCAGATCAACACCGGTAACTGAAACTTTGCAGTGGAGTGAGATGATCTCAGCTTCTTTCCCAGGTGGTAGAAGATTTATTTGCTCTCTTTGCCTTATTCTTCTCCAGTTCAGACCAGTTTACTCTGTCCAGGAGAAATATTTTCCTCATAGTGCCGAGTCATTCATTATCTACCTCCCACTTCCCCTTGGAAACCTTAAGGAAAATCTGTGTTGTTTCTTATGCCATGGTCTCCCCACCTCCTTCCTCTTCAAGGGATGTTTGAACCTGGCTCCTCCTACATTTAAAGTAGGATTTTTCTGGATTGCTCAATGCAATCTTAGTTTACAGCTACTTTCCTCCTAAAGATCAGCTCAGCAGTTAAATTGTCCTTTTCAGTTTGTAGGAAAGTTTAACAAATGCCCAGAAAGCATCTCTGCCTTGCAGGCCCCCTGTGGCTCACAGAGGTGCCCACTGACTGTCTGGTTTTCCCTGTCCCCTGCTGGTTTCTTGGCAGCTGGATGCACATGGGCACTGTGCTTGTGTCCAGCAGCTCCAGGCCTGTCAGATGTCCGCTGCTCGGTGTGACGTGTGGGCTTTGGTCCCCAAGGTTCAGGGTCACTTAGATTCTAAGTCGGCTACTGAATCTCTGCCTGGGTACTGTCCCAAATGCTGCCTACACCCAAGGCATTTGCTCAAGAAGAGGTTTGGAGATGCCTGAGAAGCAATCCTGGGAGAGAGAGGATTCTCCTAAATCCCCAGCTACATTATCCTTGGAGCATATGGCTGCTCCTGCATACATGACACCATAGTTCATCTGGATGAAAGCATTTATAGCACTGGCTTGAAACTTAGCTTGGAATATTAAATGATCTTGGAGCTCGGGCACCAGAGTCTTCCATTACTGGAATTTCTCAGGGAGTGTGACAAGTTTTAGTTTTTTGCCTGTCTTTATGATGAACAGATGTTTTGTGTCTCTGCTGGTTAGTCTGCTTTTGAGGACTGAGAATCTGAATTTGTAGGAGGTAGAAGAGAAGCTGTGCGTAATTTTCCTGAAGGATCTGTGTTTCCAGAGTAGCTTTCAGAGGCCCTTGCAGGGCTAGGGCAGAGTTACAGCGGGGATGTAGAGCAGAACAGGGAGCCAGACGGAATGGACTGGTCTGTGCTGTGTGTGTCAGCTGGAGGCACAAACACTACAGGGACATTTCTGAACTGCCCAGGCTGCAAATGCACCTTGGCTGTGCCTGGTATGCCTGGGAAGAAGAGCCATTCTGGGCTTGCATTCTTACTTGTAACAAAATCAAGGAGTCCTGGGTTTTGCCTCAGGTTTGGTCTGGCCTTAGTCATATCATATGCATATTCCAGCTGAACTGGTTGTTCCAGGTTGAGCCAAGTCTTGCTGCTGCACTGTTTCTAATGGGAAAATTGTCTTTTCTTTTTTTTTTAATCCACATCTTTAAAGTGGTTCTCTTGGAGGTTTTCTCCTTTTTTGCTTCTCTTCACAGCTTGAGCAAGGGATATCTAATTGCCACTGATATCTTTTGGATAAATGTAGATGTAGTTGCAGTTCACAGAATCAACCATGTGCAATAAAATTCATCAAAGCTGGAAAATCTTTTTCAGGACTAAAGGGATAATGGAATATTGACAGGATTTAGACATGTGGTTTTAGCACCTTTTGTAATAGCCTGTAATAAGTAGCCCCTGCTTTTCCAACAGGATCTGGTAATTGTTTGCTCTGTTTTTGTATCTTGTGTCATGGCCAGTAAGAAGGGCCCAGTTAACATTCATGACTAAGTAGGAGCTTGACATGGTGCTGACAAAGCTGAATTAGCCATCAAGTCCTTGCCAAATTGTGAGCACCCAGTACTGTATTTTTAAGTGTGTTTTATGTTTTAGCAAGTGTAAATCACAAGACATACCTCTGTCCTGTAAGAAAAAAAGCAAAACCTTTCCTTTTCCTACAGTGTTACATTTTTTTGTTAAAGTACATTTTAACATGAGTGCAAGGCTTCCAGGCTTCCTAGCAGGCTGGTTTTGAGTGGTAGTTCCAGCTGCATTCTAGTTCCACCTGTATTCTAGTTCCAGTCTGCATTCCAGATGTTGAGCAAAAATTAAATCCTTAAGGGGGGCAAAGGTGCTTAGCAAACAAAACACTTTTAACCTCAGATATTGGCTTTAAAAAGTGACTTAGAAGCAATGAATTTGGAAATTACTAATTTTTCTTATTTGCCAAAGTGTGAAAGCCTTTTCTGCAGTCAGAGTACTCCCCACAGGAGAATCCATCAGTGCTGATGAGAGCTGTAAACTTGCATAAACTATGGATAGATTTGCATTAGGTTTTCAAAACTTCCATTCATGCTCCAAGGAGACAGTTGTACATACACACAGTTCATGTCTATTAATAACTTTTAGCTCATAGAAAGCTCACGGGGTTTTTATTTACTGGGAGGCTGCTGCTTTAGGGCATGTACAAAGGATGCTTCTAGAATGCAGGGTCCTGCACAGATGTTTAGTTTACTGTTGTGTAATAGCAAACATGTAAATGTGTTCACATTGTGTCCTACCTTGCTTTCTGTTTTTCCAGACTTTTCCTAGACCTTGCCTCTGACATCAGAGGTCTTTGGGAGCTTTAGATTCAGACCTCCAATGCTGTGGGAATCCCTGTGGTGCCAGTGATTGGTGCCCTGGAGGGGGGCAAGGGAGGGGGAGCAGTGCTGGGTGTGCACAGGTGCATTTCTGAGCTCCACAGGGATTACCCTGACTGATGGCTGGAGGGTGGATCGAGGGGTGCAGCTGGAGGAAGCAGAGCTGTAAGTTCACAGCGTGGCTGCTGGTCTGATTGTGTGATGGCTGATGTTGGAATGCCTTAGGACAGCCCAACAGAACTTAGAACAAATGCTGAATGTGGACTGCCCACATACAGCCCCTTGATGAGATCTGTCTGCAACTGGGCTGCTCAGTAATTTTGTCCAAGGTCTGATTAAACAGGTAGGATGTATGTATCTGTCATCTTTTCTTCTTCCAGATTTCCTAGCCAAGCTTTTGCCTGTTTCTGGAGTCAGGAGAGATGGATTCCTTCCTGGAATAAAGTTGTGATAGCCATAGTAACTGGATCTATTTTGTGAAGCTGAAAGATTCAGGACACGGAAGTACAGTGAGGCAGGGTAATTATGAAGCTCAGTAGCTGCTTTGAAAATCTGGGTTCTGCAGTGCCTGGTTTGCAGATCTGTGTGTTTCAGAAGTCACATATTTTGTATGTAGTGCAAGAGAGACTCGCTGTTCCCTCTGGATAGCTGTAGTAAAATAGGGAATACTTAGGAAGAGTCTAAAAGATAGAATCAATGAAGTTGTTCCTCTTCAGCAGGAAGTTCTGATGATAATGTAATTATTTTCTTTCTTTCTTTTTTTCTTTTTTTTTTTAAATTTGGAAGAATTGGTTGTTCATGGTACCTAATACATAATTTCTGGAGCAAACTCTTTTTTCAGTTCTTATATTCTTGCCAAGAATTCAGTTTTGGGGTAAAATGCCAACTTTCTGTCCCAGCTGATCCCCCTCTACTTTGCCTTGCATTCCACCAAAGTATCCAGCCACTATCAAAACACTTGTGGGAGAGATACAAAAGCTAAAATACCAGGTCGTTTCTCCAGTGCTCATTTTGTCAGGAGCCTGCAGAAGGAGCCAGTGTTAAGTCAGTGTGAGTTAAGAGCAGATGGCACAACCTTGCTGGGAAGGTGGGAAGTTCATCCTGTATTTGCTTCTCCCACTCCTGTGCTAGAAACCTAAGCTGCTTATTGCTAGTATCTTGTTTGCAGCTTATTTCTGCTGGGAGGTGTCTCGAGTGTGTGAAGCCAGCTTATGTGTCTGGGAGACCCCGAAGGCAGCGTTCATCCCCTGCTGGCCTGGGGCAGGGCCACCCCTTTGGGCCTGCACTTCCACATCCCCTGTGTTCTGGCTTCACTGTGCATATTCTAAAGCAGGACTGTTGTGCAGCAATTAAAAACCCTTGTGAGAGCTGTTCTGAGTAAAAGCCCAAGAACAGAAATGATTTTTTTAAAGGAAAATGTTCTGAACCCAGAAAGGAAAGCATCTACTGAGTAATGTAGGCATTTACACAGGAACCAGGCAAAGTCTGCAGGTAGCTGGGTCTGCTCCTTGCACTGAGAACTGATGCTCTCATCTGGTCATTCCTAGCCTGGCAAAGCCAAACCCTGGCATCTGCTGGGTTCCAACTGTGCCTTTTCCTTTCAGATCACACTCGCTGCAACGTCTGGATCCTGGATGGAGACTTGTACCACAAAGGGCTGCTGAAGTTTGCAGTTTCTGCTGAATCCCTGCAAGACACCATCGTGGTCTTTGTAGCAGACATGTCTAGACCTTGGACTGTTATGGAGTCTTTACAGAAATGGGCCAGTGTCTTGCAAGAACACATTGATAAGATGAAAATTCCTCCAGAAGAGATGAGGCACATGGAGCAGAAGTGTAAGTCTTTGTGCATCTGTACATTCCTGTTGGTTTTTTCATTAGCTCTCACAACTTTTGATGGATTCCTTTGGGTTAGTGTTTTGAGAATGGGTTGGTTAAGACTTACTTTGAAGTTGTGTGCAAGTCTAATTCAAATAGACTGTGTTAGGCTTTAAAACAACTCTTCCAGTTTTGCTGTGCTGACAAAACATCAGGTGAATTATTGGTCTAGATCCTGGGCAATAATGAGATTTTGATAATTTGATTTTTAAAACGGGCAATTTAAAAAAAGTAACTCAATAAAATGACAGATTCACTTTTTAGAAAACGGTGACAAAATTCAGTGATGAAGTGAGCTGTCTGCTTTCCTGTGATACCTTAGCCAGGTCCCACTCTCATACTGTGCTTGTCTTACAGAAGGTCTCTTTGCCCTTGTTTTTCTGGTGGCTCAGACTGTGATCCTGGTGCAGCTAATTGTGTCTCACTACAGCCATTCCTACCCTGTGACTTTAGGAATGTTGTGTATAAATTAACCTTCTTTCCTGGCATATCTGTGGCAGAAAAGAATCTGGCACTGGCAAGCAGTCATTGTTGCAGCTCCTTTCCTGAGGTAGTTTTGAATTTTTCTTGAGATTTTTTTTTTTTCTGTTTTCATATTGAATTACTCCAAAATAAATTCCTTTAGTGGAAAAGACCTTAGCAACTTCCAGTCCTTTTCAGATGAAGTAGATTCAGACTGATTCTCTCTGGTTGCTGCTTTGCCTCTGGGCTGGTGGCTGTCTTTGCTGGAGTGTGGAACCCTTGGAAATATGGTCTGGTGGCTTCCTGAGGGTCACTTTAGGGAGCAGTGTGATCTGTTTGGCCTGTGAGCACTCAGGTGTATTTGTATAGCTGATAATCCTTTCTGAATGTTAAATATTGTGTTCCCAGAAGCCTTGTGCCTACAGCATACCAGCTAGAGTTTAAAATTAATGATTGAAACCACCCAGGTTTGATCATCAGGTTATATTTAAACAAAAAGTAAAATATGAGGATTTTTATGGGAATAATTGGGGGGAGGTTGTTTGTCAGAGATTTTTTGGGAATGGGAAATGGAAAGGCAGTTCTGGTATCAAAATCCAACAGCTAACCCATTTTTTACTTTTCTGAGACACAGCAAATGCTATGGCAATCCAAGTAAAGGGGGACTTTGTGCACTTAAATTTTCCTTTTGAAAAGAGAAGCTTTTCAGCCTTCCCTTCATGGTGCACTCTGTGAAGGAGCTATGGCAAAGCTCAGGCACCCTGTTTGAGGAACTTAGAAGACTTTCCAGTAGTGGTATCCTAGAGAATCTAAATTAAAGTATCATAGAAACTCCTGGTTTCTTGTGAGCTCTCCTGGAGTCAAGGGAAGAGGAGATGGGAGAGGGGCCGAGTTCCTCCAGCACAGCTCCAGTGCCATCCCCTGGCTCAGTGGGGGCACACAGGGCCCTGATGTCTCCTGTTCTCAGGCCCTGTGTGGGACACTTGTGTCACCTGGATACATCTCTGGCTTCTTGCAGACTGTCCCTAGGGCCAGCTCTGTGCTCAGAACTTTGGCCACCGTGGCTTGTAATTCTCTTAGCAGCTCATGGTGAGGAAAGGCCCATTGTAAGTGTGTCAGGATAATGGATTGGGCAGGGTAGAGCACACGTGCCTGGTGAATGCCTTGGGACTGCTGCCCATGCTAGCTGAGCATCTCCTTACTGAAATCCTGCTGCCTGTGCCTCCTGGGGTGGGCTGCCACTTAGAAAATGAAGTCACTGGGTTGCAACAGCCCAAATATGTAAAAACCAGGATAATAAAGTGCACATGAGGGCAGTAGGAACATAGAAGTGGAGTGCAGAGTGATGGGATGTGCTGAATTAAAGCCCCCTGCAGCATAAGACATGGATGTGTTTCCTGGCTTCACCTGCAGAATATTCCCTTACTCCTGCTCCTCCATCCCGAGCTGAATGTCCACAGTGCTTTCCCTGGCTGTCACACACAGCACCAGGAACCCTGGGGAAACACTGCCCAGTCCTGTCCCACTGGCATCTGATGCCTTAGGTTTTAACTTTTATATTTTTCAAATCCTGTACTGCTTGGTATGTAACTCTGAAGTTTCTTGTAGCCTGTTAATTTCTGTCCTGTCGTGCCAGGCAGACATAACAAAGCCTCTCCAGGCCTGCTCTTCAAGGACACCCAGACCATCCTAGGCCCAAAAAGTACAAACCGAAGAGCCTCTAAGGGGGGCAAGCTGAGGGGAATTACATCATTAAACTGAAGCTTTAATTGGAGAATTAACCCTGCTATGCAAATAAACCAAACCTATAAAAGTGTGAAGAACTCGTGACCTGTTGTCCATCTTGGGGTCCATCTGGGCAGTGGCCTCTGGCCCCCCAAAGACCTTTGAAGGCCTTTCAAATAAATACCTACTTTTATTCTCTTACTCCTGTCTAGTCTCTCTTTCTAGGAGGCCTCTTAAGGCATCACATCCACCTGAAGTGCTGCAAGGCTGTTCCTTCTCCAGTGCTAAGATCCTAAGAGTTTCCAGAGGTCCCTTTGTTACCTCACTCTTCTCAGTGGAGTTGGACTTTGGACTGCTTGTCTCTGCTGGCAGGGTTTGTGAGGCCTTCCTGCACCCAGCGCTTGCTCCTGTGTTTGCTGGTTGAGATACTGACTCTTGGCTTGCCTGGGTGGGTGAGAAACTTCCCTTTGGGAGTTCAAGAGCCTCCAGAATGGGCAGCAGGACACACATGGAAGCAACAGGCTGCCTTGCTTGGAATGTGCCCAGAGCATTGTCTGCCTGCACTCACTGCCATCAGCGAGCTGCTCTGGAGGTTCCTTGCTAAGAGCTTGGCTTATGTGAACTCAGATACATAATGTCAACTATGCTAATTTAATTCAGGCTCAATTGTGATAAATCATTATTTAAATAACATATATTTGAATAATTATTTCAGGGGAGATGTGAATGTTGCCTCCCCTATTTAAGACAGCAGAGCAGATAAGGCAGCTGTCAGAAATCAAGAGCTGCAGAAAGGAGCTGTATTGGTAAAATAGCAATTATACCAATGACCCCTGGGGTGTTTGAAGCTAAAGAATTGAAACACAGTAATATTATTTTGCAAATTGTGTACTGTCCCATTCAAGCAGAATTAATTTCAGAATACCTAACTTTTTTCTTTTTTAGTCTGACATAGAGCTGAAAGATTTCTTAAGCTAAAAGATAAAAAAAAAAATGTATCCAGGCATCTTTTGTCTAGGAATTCTTTTCACAAGACTAAAATTTTTAATGATCAATAAAGATAGGGCTAAAAGTGATTGTAAATAGAGTGTAAATATGGATTGATATTCTTAGAAAAATACTCTCTATTTTCTCATTCTGCTGTTCAGGGCCTTTGTAGTATTTGCCTGCATTTCCACATGCAGTTAAGGAGCACTCCAAGCCTGAGCATCTTATTGTTGCTGGAACAATCAAACCTAAGAATAATCATGGATTGCTGTCTCAGTGCTTCCAGTCAATGCATGTCCTGAGTGATGCAGCAGTTTTTGGTGGCATTACCTTGCAGTGCCTCGTGTGAACAACAGCAACATGAACAAAACAGTTTGCTGGAACCTTGCTGTTGTTTGCTCTGTTCAATGCAAAACTCTAAAAAGCCACAAGTTTGGTAGATAAATCAGCAGTCCGTAGTGGAGGTGTGATTTTAATGGCACATCATCACCTGGTGAGAATTTTTTAAACATAATAGGCCATTCTGAGTACTCAACCTTAGTGATGGGTGGCAGAATATTACAGATTTGCCCGAGGAACTGTTGTTTTTCTGGCTTCCTATTTTATGTGCATCATCTTAGGTGTGTTTCCTGTTCAAAAACCTTAAACCAAAGTAATTTTCACTACTTCTTAATAAAGAAAAGAGTTGTTTTCCATACCATATAGAAGCTGATTCCTCAATTAGAACTGTGTGGAGGAGAAAATATTCATAGCTTGCTAGAAAAAAGGAAAATGAAAAGCTTATGTGAGCTGTTTGGATGCACAACTTTATTTCCATTAAATATGGATACTTTATATCCAGTAAAAGCCTGAGAGTGGAGCTCAAAAGAGAAATAGCTGTGGGAGGTAAGAGAAAGTATGAAATTGCTGTGTGTCAAAGAAGTGCTTTAACTGCAGTAAGCTGTTTTATTACCTTGTGAGAGTGCAGTTCATTCACTGGGGCATCTGACAGTACCTGGGGTACAGGTTCACTTGGATTTAGCAGGACTAAGTTCTGAATGGGAATGGGGGTTGAGTGGAAGCCTTGAGCAGTGTTTAAGCACCTGCTGCTGGCAGGCACTTACACTTGTTTCTGAGTTAAAGTGGTTTCTGTGTGCTCAGGATGCTGTAGTCAGAGGTTCTTGCTCTAGCTGTTACCTTCTGTCACTCAGGTAGTTGTTTGTTCAGGAGTCTTGTGTCCCATTGCTCAGTGTCTGGCAGGGATTAGTGCTGGGCCCAGCTCCACAGGGAAGGGTTTTCTCCCTCCATGTGTGAGGTGTGGCCTTGGTCAGCAGTACCCAGCAGCAGCACTCCTGGGGATAGGGGGGAGCTGGGAGTCGTGGCTCTCTTCATTCCCATTCAGCAGAAATTCATGAGGAGAAAATTCGTGAGGATGAAGCCATCAGACTTCTGAAATTTCCGTGTTGCATTTGCTCTTATTTACATTACTAAAATTCTTAGAGCATCTTTTGTTTTCTCATGTTGTCGAGTGTTACTCTTTTCAGGAGAGGCTTTTATTCCCCTAATTTGAAGGGGTTTATGCCCCCATATATCTCAGTGAAGAAAAGATTCTTTTGCTTTGATACGAACAAAAGCCAGGAAAGGAATCCTGTCTGATTATAATGCTGTGGTAAATTGAGAGCTGTATTGTCAAATAGTCTTTTCTGTGTGATGAAGTCAGAGAGGCTCATCTGAACCATTGTGGGAGATGCAGATGGTATTCTTTAAATTGCTCTAATACACTTGGCCTCAGTAGTAAATAGTAATGGGAAAGCTAATAAAAGTAAAGAAGCACTTCAGAAAAACCCTTTTCTAGTTAAAGGCTTTTGGTGAGATAGTAAACACATGTTATGGGCAGAATGTAGAATGGAATTTTGATTTGCTGTCGCTGACTAAGAAACAGTCCCGGAGGAAGCATCCCTTGGAGCACTGCTGTTTCCTCTCCACCAGACGGCACTGCCTCCCCACGTTTAAAGCAACTGCATTCCTTTTTCATTTGTTTGTGTTTCCTTGCACCCTGGCATATATTTTGAATTGGTGATTGGGAGTCTTATGGTCTATATTTAGTCTGGGGTTTTTAAGCTTTTCTCTGGAATGGAGCTCTCTTCTTTTCCACAGGAATCACACAATTTTATATTTCAGCTAAACATTGTAGATTGTGCAGCTCTGAACAGAAGAGTTTTTCTGATTTGTTCTTCCTTTCACACACCCATTCTATTGCAGGAATGGTTCCTATTTTGAAAATGTACTATGACTTCTTTTTGCAAGGTTTGTAGAAGAAAATTCCCTGAGGTTTTACCATTTGCTAACCTCAGGAGGCCTGCAGTGCACTGCACTTCCTTCCCTGGCACAGGTTGTGCTGAGCAGCCTCTCTGTGTGGCTGGGCTAGAGACTGGTGGCTTTTCTGAGGAGTTTTCCTTACTGTCCCTACAGTCACTCTGCTCCCACTGTTTCTAAAATAAAGGTGCCTTTGTGGGAGCACATCATGGAGTTTGCTTGGCTCTTTCTGCGAGGGTTCCTCATGGCTGAGTGAGGAGGAGGAGGCTTTGGAGGGGGGAGAGCCCTGGGCCTCGGGGCAGTGCCGTGCCTGGAGCAGCCACATCCAGGACACAGGTTTAGCTGGTCTGTGCCTTTGGTCTTGAAGAAAAGACATTAAAGTGTAGATTGCAGCCCAGATTTGATAATGCATGTGTGGGGTCACAGAGCATTTCCAGAATGGCCTTAAAATTCCTTAGGTGCCTCAGTATTTGATAGTATTCGGTATTATTGGAACACTCACTGTTGCTGTAAAATTAAAATACTGAAAACATAGAAAGCATCTAGTTTCCTCTGGACCCCACTGTAGTTTTCCAGGATACAACTGAATCTCTTCAGGTAACATGCAGATGCCCTTGAGTCTGGGTT
This sequence comes from Corvus cornix cornix, assembly GCF_000738735.6. Lineage (NCBI taxonomy): Eukaryota > Metazoa > Chordata > Aves > Passeriformes > Corvidae > Corvus > Corvus cornix. The sequence continues at coordinate 19,237,879 of NC_046341.1, read as the reverse complement.
TATGCAGGTAGGTTTTATATTTCTAGCATTGGATGCCTGCAACAGAAATGTAGAGTGATAGGAACTAAAGTAATTGTTCATAAGAAAAAGTGGCTGTTTCAGGTTGGTGTTTTCTGTGTACATCTACGTTTTCACCATGCTTTCTTCCACAATAGGTACAAAATGCAGGGTGGAGGCTGTGTTGCTAAACCACATTTATGTTTTCTGTTGTCAACTGTCGTATAATGAAATGTTCAGGAATATGCATTTGTGCATACTATAGCTCTTGCAGATAATTGTGATTATTTGTAATGGTTCCAGATCCCACTTGATTTAACTTCCTGTAATTTTTGATGGGGGAGAGTTGTGGTGTTGGAAAGGGCAACAAAGCTTAACTTGCATTCAGTTCTCATGTAGTAAAAAATTTTTTTAAAAAGTTGAGATTTCTGGTTACTTGTAGATGAATTATGGTTTTAAAAGAACCAGTTCCTTTGTTGTACCCTAAGAGTTTCTCTCTTTTAATAGTTATAAAGGAGTTTCAGGAGTATGTAGAACCTGAAGAAGGCTACCAAGGATCACCACAGAGGAGAGGCCCTTCGTCTGGCCAGGAGGATGAACATGTTTCCCTGCCCCTCGGAGACAATGTGCTGACTCACAACCTGGGCATCCCTGTGCTGGTGGTGTGCACAAAAGTGAGGCTCTGCTTCTGTTTGCTGCTATGCAAGGGTTTCATTGCTTCTCTTGTAGGAGGGATGCTGTCTACAGACATGCAAAATGAGTTCTGGATTAACGGTGAAGGGGTTTGTTTTACAAGTGAGCTTCTGCCATCACCATCAATTTTTACTTTTATGGAATAGTAATAACTTTCTCAATTATCTGTTAATTACTTTAGCGTTTGGTTTATCGGTTTGGTTTTAGAACCAAAATAAATGTGATGGGAGTGTGTAAGATTAAAGAAGGTGGTTTAAGATGTGCTGGGATTAAATGCCTGGGTTTTTCTGGTTTGTTTTCCTGCCTCCCCCAGTGTGATGCAGTGAGTGTCCTGGAGAAGGAGCACGACTACAGGGAAGAACACTTTGACTTCATTCAGTCACACATCCGCAGATTCTGCTTACAGTGTATCCTTTCCTGTGCTGAGGAGATTGCCTCTAATATGGAAGAAAGAAGAGATGTTTTCATGTTGAATTGCACATAAAGTTAATCCAAGAAGTTGCTCTGCAAGATTGCTTGGTATTTGCTGTGTAACATTTGATTTTTTGAAAATGTTGACAGATGTATAAAACCTTCTCTAGTTTTTAAATTGTGCATGGGATTTGGAGATTTTGTTCCTTTACAAAGGACTGGGTTTACATTTTGTGAAGTGTTCTTTCTTGGTTTTCCCCTCAGAATTTGCAGTTCCCATGTAAGCCTGAGATCTCATCTGTGTATTAAGTTTTTGACTTTTTCCAAGTTAAGTAGGATGCAATTTCCATGTAAGCCTGGGAAGATGGATAACTTTTGTGTATGTCAAGGAAAAGTGCCATGAGTCTTGTCATGTTATATCCCCTCCTCTCCCTGAATGCTAAATTCTCTAGTTTTGTCTTGAACTACTGCTCAAAGCTAAGTCTAGTAGATATAAATCTATTAACTCCTGCTTTGAAATTCTTATTATAATTTAGAAACTGTATCTTACATAATTTTCCTTAAATATAAACTCAGATGGGGCTGCCTTGATTTATACATCAGTTAAGGAGGAGAAGAACCTTGACCTGTTGTATAAGTACATTGTACATAAAACCTACGGTTTCCAGTTTACCACGCCTGCCTTAGTGGTAGAGAAGGATGCAGTTTTTATGTAAGTCACTTGGACAAGCAGCATGGTGTCACATTGGTTTTTATTAAGCACTGCATGTAACGTATATAAAAATAAATGGAATGGTTTGTTGTTCAAAAGCTTAGCATGCAAGTCCTGTGGAATCTCAAATTAAAAAAGCAACTTAGTGCGTAGTACTTGAATCAGACTATGCCATTCCAGTTTTTGTGTCCCTGGAATTTAGCTGAGAATTGGGACTGACCTGTAAGAAAGTTGCCTTATTTAAGTAGAGGACAGTGTATAAATGATCTCTGTAGAAGTTACAGAAAAGGCAAAGCTTTCTTCCTTTTTACAGACCTGCTGGTTGGGACAATGAGAAGAAAATTGCCATTTTACATGAAAACTTCACAACAGTAAAACCAGAAGATCCATATGAAGACTTCATTGTAAAACCTCCTGTAAGAAAGGTAAAAGAGATTATTTCTTCCTGTACCCCAGCAAATAAGTGGAGTTTGCTTGAATAGCTGCTAAGGACTATCAATATGGAAGAACTCCAAATATAAATGTAACTTCTTAAAAAATCTAATTATGTGAAACATCAAGCTTTCATTTATTAGTTGCTTAAAATACTGCAAGCAAACTCAGAAACCATGCACCTTATTGAATGAAAGGCAGTCCAGGAATAGCTATTTTACATTTTACCACTTTTGCATGTGTGGGGCAGAAACACACCCAGAAAATGGAGAATTTCTTGTAGGACATTTACATTTGTACATTTGGCATTGAGGTTACCATGCAAAGGCAAAGCAAGGTCATCTCAGGTCTTTGAAGAGATGCTGATGATATCAATATCCAAATTTAAAAAGATGAATGTGGCTACTTACCAAGTGCTCATCTTTTAGGACAGTGCTCACAGGCTGGCATCACTGTTAGTCTGCTCCAATATTTTTTATTTTACAGCATTTTTTAATGACAACTTCTTTAATGTTACTATTATTTTAAATGTGAAAGAACAGTTAAAAAAAAAAAAGTGAACAAGAGTCCTAAAGATTTGCCTCTCTCTCTTCCCTTTTGATCACCAAAACATAAAATGCAGTTACAGTAATCCACTTCAGATTTTACTTGAAGTAACGAAATGTTTTGTTCAACAGTTAGTCCATGATAAAGAGCTGGCAGCAGAAGATGAGCAAGTATTTCTTATGAAGCAGCAGGTAAGAATGGAAGAATGAAAATAAGTCTTTACTGTGTAAGATTTGACTTCAATTTCTCCCTTGTTATTGCCTTTGGTTTTTCATTCCTCATTTAAATCACCAGGTAGCTGTTTTTCAGCTTTGCAAACTCGGATGTAATTGTGAAGTAAGACTTTATTCTAAAAATACAAGTAGGAAATATGGTCACTTATCTTAGCAAGCTGAAGGGAAGATATGCTGAGAACTGAAAGAATTTACATGTCAAAGGAGAAGAGGAAGAAGAGACTTTGGATTTCACCATAAAGTTGTATTGATCTGTGAAATATAAATACTTTTAAAACCTAACATCTGAGCACTGCAGTTTTCTTTCAGCCAGAGGCTTGAAAGATGAATGTGTCCAATTTGGCTATACTGTAACTTGTTATTTTCTTTATTACTCTAGTTTAAAAAATATAACAATACTTCCCTATGCAGGGGATTATAAATGTCCTGGAGGTTACAGACTGGGGTGTCTCTGGTGCTGGCTTTGAGTTCTGAACTGGCTTTGTGAGACAAAGGCCCAAAGCTTATTTACTCCTTGCAGCTCAGTCCTCGGGAGGCAGAGTTGGGAAGTATAGAAATATCAAAGAGGAATCCCGTAAATATCAGGAAAACAATCAAATAAATTAATGGTTACTCAGCTTCACTGTATTTTATTCCTCTGTATTCTTTGAAATATATTTAATATGCTTAATATGTTGTTTTTGCAGTCATTCCTTGCCAAACAGCCAGCAACGCCTACAAGAGCATCAGTAAGTACATCCAAGGAAAAGAGTAGGAGGTGTTTTGTTTCCTTCAAGGGAAAAGGGAATGATTTGAACCTGCTGAGGTCCATTTTTTGTATTTAAATGTAACTACATAATCTCTCCAAACTGCAGAAAGTAAATAAATAATGAGGCAATATTTTAAAATATTGCATGTAAATTCACTGTGGAAACATCTGATTATTGAACAGAAAATTTCCTGCAGTGATTCAGCCTTTCCTGTAGTAGAGGCACATCCCCAAAATAACTGATCTTTTGGGTGCCTGTTTGTTTTCTTTCTCCAGTGTGCATCACTACAGTGCCAATAGAAAGGTTGAAAAAGTAATATGCACGTGACATTAAACTTGCTTTATGTAACTAATCTTTGAAGTTCTTCTCTGATTTGTGTGATTTGGACTTTTTTTAAGGAATCTCCAGCAAGAGGCCCTGCAGGATCCCCAAGAACTCAAGGCAGAGCTGGTCCCGCCAATGTACCCAGTGCCTCACCAATCACATCAGTTAAGAAACCAGATCCAAATATTAAAAGTATGAATGAGCATTTTACTGTTCTATTATGTGTTATTTCCCTTAAAGTGAATCCTCTGCTGTAGAAAGACCTGGGGATTTATTCACTAATAGTATAGTTACTTTAATAACAGAAATGAATTTGTGATATAACTTAGGATTGATTCTTTTCTGGTCATTTATATGACTTGAAATAGAGTTCTGTTACTGCCAAGCAGTCAGACAGAGGTCAACTACATTCTGATTTCCTTAAGTTGCCTCAATACATTTATTATGCATCAGTTGAATTATTAGGGTGGAGACTGCTGTAAACTACAAAGAGTTTTATGCTTCATATCACTTATTCTGGAATCTACAGTGAACCCCGTTCTATTAAACCCTCTCTGGAATGTCATTTGCTGTAGTAGATGGAGTAACTCAGAAATGAGACCATTCCCTGAGATGCAACTCTGTGGTATTGAAGGGTTTCTTTCCCCTCTGGGCATTAAGGAGGTCTGCAGGGCCAGCGTTGTTTTTTGTTGTGCACTGTAGGGCTGTGCCTCACTTCTGGGGGTAAAATGCCCTTCTGGATCCTGTCCTGTTGCTGAACTGCCAAGTTTTGATTTGTTAAAAGCAGTGTGGCATGAAAGGCTGCACTGGAACATCTGTGCATGTTATTAATGGACTTATCAGTCCTTGACTTTCATGTCCATACTTAATAATCTTGCTCTTGGCTTCTACATTTATTAAAAACTTAAAAGCATACAAATATTTAGATTAAAATTTCATGACACACCCCCCATCATTCCAGAAAAGCAGGAATGTACTTTCAGCCATCTCTGCCTATGCCAAGGTATGCAAAGGACTGGGGTCTTCAAACTGAGCAAGGACAGACTTTCTCAGAGGTTTATTTCCTTGATTAGCAAGAGATGTGTATGTATGTGAAAATAAGTTATAATTTACCAGCTCTAAGTGTTCTGTGTGATCTGTATTTGTTTTTTTATTTAGATAATGCTGCAAGTGAAGGTGTCTTGGCTAGTTTCTTTAACAGTCTCTTGAGCAAAAAGACTGGCTCTCCTGGAAGTCCTGGTGCTGGAGGAGTGCAAAGTACAGCCAAGAAATCAGGTATTGGACTTGTTACTGCACTTGTTTTTAATATTTTATTTGGCACCTTGGTCCATGGGTGTGTCTCTTACACTGGTCAGTAAAGTGACAGACCTTGTCAGATGACAATGCCAAAATGTGCAGTGTTTAAAAAAAGAACTAAACTACTGCAGCTTCACAACTCCAGGGCTTCTGTTAAGCCTGATATAACTTAATTCTTTGAGTGAAGTTGCATTGCTGGGATTCCAGTGACATTTCAGTCTTGATCCTGTGCTGAAAGTGCTGATTTCTTTTTCAACTTCAGAATTCCTTCCTTTCTTGATGCTTCGCTGTTACAAAGGAGATGCAGTTTTTTGGGCTTGGACTGGAGTTAGCAGTGAAACTATTGAAATCTCCCCAGAGTTCAAGCTGAAATGAGTTACTGCTTGTGACAGCTTGAAGGTGTTCACTCAGTAATTACTTAGTTCTTATTGTGATGCCACACAGCTGATAACACTGACAAATGGATGCACTCTGTGTGTGCCTGTGACTGCACTGTGTGAGATCCTTGCTGATAAATAATGCAGCAGTTCAGGTGAAAATGAAAGAAGCCTGTCGGAGTACTTGGTACCTACCCAGACCTTGGTGGTGTAAAATGCATTGTCCACCTGATAGACTAAATTTACTGCTTTGATTCTTTGACTGTTTCTGTTCAATACTGGCATTCCCATCACGCTGAATGTTCAGGAGCTTTCCTTCCAGAATTCTTTCTCTATTAAATTATTGATAGATCACTACTTCTGATCCCAAGCTTGTGCAATCTTGTGGACTTTATTGGTGATGCCAAACCCACAGTTCCTCGTGCTGAGAGGGGAGTGTAAGGCCTAGACATTCTGAACTGGAAATGAGAAATGTCTGCTGCCAGCCACACTGATGGTTCTGCCAGAGAACCAAGGCAGTTGGAGTGTGGGTATTTTTAATTTTTTTTTAATTGGGAAGGTGTATATATGACATTTCACGCTCTGAAAGCTCGAAAATGTCTAGAATTGGACTTACAGCAAGTCAGGCGTGGTTTTTTGTGTGTTTGTTTCAGCAGGATGAATTCTGTAATTTTGTTTTTATTAAATGTATTTATTCTGAAGATAACAAAAGGGATTTTGTGTTATGTATTATTTACATAGTAATATTGTATCCATGTTACAAAAATACTGAACTAATTCTTTCATAATCCAGAGTGCCCTCTTCAGTTAAACACTGAAAGGTGTCCCCTGCTTCATCAAATGCAGCCTCGTGGTTTACTCAACACAAGGTCAAAATAACTTTTTATAGAAATAGAACTATAAATATTTTTAGGTACTATTTCATCCATGCTTTTTATCTGAAGCAAAGTCAGTTAGGGAGCACCTGGCAAGTGATTAAAAAGCAAACAAACTCAGAAATAAAAGCTGTAATGTCACCTCTCCAGGAAGCTTATTCCAGCACTTAATTTCTCAGTTATTTTGTTCTCTTGTCCAGTGTTTCTGAATCCCAGTACTCTTGGTCTTGTTTGGGTGGCAATGGAGGTCAGTGTAGCCCCTTTGTGTTTGCAGCAGTGTTTGGGTTTGAAAGCTGCTCCCCTTTGCCTGTGACTTTTGTGTGGCCTGCAAGAGCAGATTTGTGTGCAGGACGTGTTGTTCTGGCTGTGACAGTTCTGTTCCCCTGGGACTCTGCTCAGGGACCTGTTTGCTTTGTGCTCAGGAACAACTGGGGGTGGCAGACCAGGCTTTGCCTGCCCTGAGAAGGGGTGACCTGATCTGTGCTACAGATGTGTTCTGTTCACATCTCTCAGGGGGACATGGGATTGTTTTCATCTGTGTGACACTGAACAGGATTTTTTATAACAATTCAGCCAGTTTAATACATTTTCTGCTTCCTGGTAGGAGGGTTTCTACTCTGTATCAAATGACCTCAGTGTCTCAAAATGTTATGTGTTTCCTTTATCACTGTTTTCCATTCTATCACCATGCACCACTTTGGTAATTTATGTAAATAACTTTTTCCCTCCAATCCTATCTTTCAAAATCTTCTGTTGTCCCTTCAGGCACACTTACCTACATATCTGCTATCTTCAATAGCTGGACAGGGTAGATTGCTGAATAAAAGTACTGACCAGTGCTATGGATAACTAATGGGTAATTTTGTGAATTAAAATCCATTCATTTTCTCTGAAATATCAAGGCTTTTTTTTTTTTAATTTCTGTGAAGGTTATGTGAAATGTGATATCGACCACTTCTCCCTTCTCCACAGGACCTGTTATCCTTTCATAGCAATGTGGGTGGCTTGGCAGAACTTGTCGGGAACAGACCCTGTTGGTTGTTGTGCTGGTAGGCTGTTCTAAGCACCTAAAACATACCTGCAATTTCTGGAAAAACTACTAAACTAGTCTGTAATGGGCTTTACTCTTCCCTCTTTCAGTCTTCTAGAACACTCTGTTGCCTTCCAGGACCTTTCAAAGATAACAAGTGGCTTTTTCTTTTGCTTTTTTTTCCCTTGTGTCAGCATTAACTTCTAACTGGAATAGATAATTTCTCTCCTGAAACATGTAGAGACAGCAATCATACATCCTTCCTTAACTTCTTGATTTTGTTAGACTAAATTAGACAAGTTCTCTTCTAGTCTCCTGCTAGAGGCTGAGCTCTGTTTTCCCCACTAGTTTCTTCATTAGTTCCCATCATTGGCTTATTCTTGTCTTGAACACGAGTGATCAGAATATTGTATCAGCACTGCAGATCTATCTCATTGTAGTGCCTGCTGCAGCAGTTCTCTTTCTTGGGTGGAAGTGCTTCTGCTGAATGATCTCAAGGTTGGCTTTTCTTGGCTGCATCAAGTTGGCAGCTCCCATTCCTCCCATTTCCTGACTTTGGGAACAGAACAGTCGGCTTTCGCTCGCAGGAGAAGGTGCCTGTTCTTGTCACCTGCTGTGCTCACACCTTAGATGAAGCAGTGTAAGATTAAACTGTCCTGAGAAGGTAAGGGCTCCTTATGCTGCTATCTGAAAAGCTCTTGTTGAGTTTGTGAGGTACCTGGTGCTGGTACCTGATGAAGAGATGACCTGTTCTTTGTGGAAGAGTTGAACAGAACACGTTGGAGAAAGCCTTTTTTTTCCAGCAGCACCCTCTGTGTGAGTAAATATACTAAAATTATCTTTATAGGCATTTCAAATGTCTAAACTGTTTAAAGAGCCCAACACTTTCAGAAGGTTGATGACAAAAATATTTAGCTTTAAAGAGACCATCTGTTTCTCTCATGGCTATGAATAGCCTGAGGTTGAAACGTTGAGATTCTGTCCCAGGATGAGAGAGACGTTGTGGATCTCAACAATACTGGTCAGCCTAATTGATGGATTGGTTTCTACTGTGACAATTCTACCTGAGAGAAATCTCTCCTCCGGGCAGATGCTGCAGTGTCGTGTCCAGTTTTCCTGCTGTGCACTTCTTCTTGTTTGCCTTTGTTTCTGGACTCTCTTTGATGTCTAGACCACGATATTTCAAAGAACTTCAATTGCTTGTTTCTGTGGTGGATTGTTTTTCTTCATGTGAACTTCTATAGTCACAAAATTATTTCATTTATATTCACAAGAAGATTCTTGCAAATTCCAAGGCTGCTTCTCTCTCTCTTCCTGTACAGAGGATAAAGAACACAGGTTCCCTGCTCTCACTCTGATCTAGCAAGAGGAATAAATTGTACAGAACTGGGGGCATGTAATTGTGCAGAACACATCTCACTGAATGAGGCCATCACTCCTTGACAAATTTGTAGGGAAACTGAAAGCAAGTGTCACTCTCATTCAAAACGGAGGGGAAGCTCTTATTTTCTTATAAACAGCTCCTTGTATTTCTTCTCCTTTGGAAGGTGCTCCCCCATGGTGGTGATAAAGGGGAGTGTGTTCCCCTGTGTTGGGAGTGTTTTTCCTGTCCACATGAGGTATTTGCTGGACGTTGCTTGGGGTTATTTTGGAGGCCTAAGGAGCCAGTTCATCCAGCATAAAAAACAGTCACAGTTTTTTAGATCTGCTGTTATTTAAGCAAGGATTTTGTGTGGCCTTTATTGGTTTAGGGTTTATGCTTTTTCAGCTCCCAGGTGCTATTAGTCTACATGTGAATTGTTTTGTATTTTAAGTTCTGTTACAGTACATTAGTCAATGTACTAATTCCTAAATTTTGCTTAAATACTCCTACTTTGAGTAGATGCTGTTTAGAGTGCTGTGGCTTATAACTAGTGCTTAGGTCTAAAACCTTCCTAGTGATTAAAGGTAACCTTTTAACTTGGTTATGTCTTTGTACTTTGGAAAAAAACACTTAAATCTCTAACAGTCAAATCTTGCCTTCTTAATGTTTTCAGCATGTACCCTGGAAAAAATCCACCTAATATTTCACACACATTTGAGCTGGAAAACAGATGCTTGTTAAATTCTTTGGCTATGTAAGGAAGCTGTACATGGTTATATAATCTACTTTTTGTCTAAAAATATAGCTTTTTAATCTTAAATGCTTGTATGCTCCATGCATTAGGATATATTGTTCCAATTTTGGTGATGAATTTGTCCGTGGGTTTATAATTTTCAGAATCACTGAGGTAAGCTGAGGGTTCAGTTAGGGAATTGTTAAAAAGTTTTGAATCTAATATAAAAATGTAAGATATGCCTTTGCATGAAGTACTTCAGTGTGTCTGGTTCCAATTGAAGAAGTCCTTTGAAATGACTGCTTGGCGATATTACATGAATATGCAATTCCTGTCCCCTTTTTAAGGGAAACATTGGCTGCAGATATGAGAGTTCTCCCTGTTAGTTGTTTCATATTCAAATGCAGTGAGTACAAGTGTGACCAAACAAATGGGATTTTTTTTTTAGCAGGTGTCCTACATACCTTGTGTTTAAAAGTTGGTTTAAATAGTCCTTGCTATCATTGCTAATAATAGAATTGTGTATGGCTGATTTTTATGGAAAATTCTAAATACAGTTATTTTAAAATGTTAGTTGCTATCAGCATATCACTGGTGGTGGTGTGCTTTTTGCTGCTGTGTAGTTCAGCATTTCATCTCTTTAAAGTGGATCAAATTTGAGTCTTTATCAGTTTTTACACAGGCAATACCCTGCAATGTGCCAGGCTCTCTGGTCTTGGGGAGGTGGCAAAATAATGAGAAATAAGTAATATATTGTCATACAAAGGTGATTTTTTGAACACCTGTGCTTGTTGGTTAAAACTTACCACTGAAATTTGAATGCTTTGTGTCCTTTTCCTTTCCAGGACAAAAGACAGTTTTGGCAAACGCTCAGGAGGAGCTGGACAGGATCACTCGCAAGCCTGACCCCATGGTAACAACAAATTCTCCTCCAACAGAGAACGAGGCTTGATAGGGCAGAACAATGCAGATGTAAATGACCAAATAACTATGTATAGTGATCTGATAAGACCAGGAATTTTCTGCTATGGCAGATGCTATCAGTTTTCTTGGGGCAGGGGAAATGAGCTTACTACATCATTGCCTTGTCCCAGTAAAAAGTGCACATTCAGGAAGTTTGCATATAAAATCCCTCTGTATAAGATAACCATTTAGAGTTTATATAGGGCAATTCTTTTGGTTTGGAGGTAAAGCAGGTGCAGCTGCATTTCCTGTTGTGAAGAACACAGAGAAGCAAAATGGAGAATTCTTTCAAAAGTACTACTGACTGCACATGAGACAAGAAAGAGAACTGAAACCCTCTTTCAGAGTTACTGGAATTGGCTACTTGTATGTTTGCAATGCATTATATTCTTGGAGTGGTGGTGGTGTAACAGCATTCATTGGGGGAAAGAAGCCGAGGTGGGGAATGGAGCCCTAAAAGGGGAAACAGATTTGGGACAGTGAGTAACCAGAATGTTGGATTGACTGGAGAGGAGCAATGTTGTCAAATCCTGTGTTTCACAGGGGGTTAATAGTCACTGTTTTTAAAAGACTACTTTACATTGGAGAACTCCAGGCCAAACACTAAGAACCACGGGAATTTATTCTTGTTATAAATCTTGTTTTAGTTTTTAAAGAAGTCTTAAGAGTGTGGATGCCCTTTCTGGTGTAGCTGACAAAGGGAGAAACTAAACTTGTTTAGCTCCAAGTGCCTGGCACAGTATGTGATGTGTCTTTAGAAGGTGCTTGAACTTATTGTGCACTGTAGTACAAACAGTCACTGTTCCGTTTTATTTGAAAAACAGTAGTTTGGCAATTTGTATTTAATTTTAAATCCTGTTTCCTGATAGCTTCTGCCTTTTTTATGCCAAGAGGCTGGCCTATGAAGAATGGTGGGTGACGGATCATTTTCCCATAATGAAATGTGCTACAGAACACTCTCAGTATTTTTTTTTTCTTACTTTTTTTGTAACTAAATATCAGCTACCAAGCTAAAATGGATTCCTGCCTTACACCTATGGAGGTTTTTAAAAAAAACTTTCAAGGCCCTAGTTCCAACCACACCTGCTGCAGGTGCAGCCAGCTCCAATTCTGAAGGTAACCTAAAAAGTATGAATGTGTACACGATGGACATCCTGAAGAAGTCGTTTTGTATTTTCTTTCATGTAGCATTTCATTTGGAAAGATGGGTTGTGGTTGTCCCCGTTGCTCTAAGGGAGCCCTGTCCATGGTCACATAAACCATCATTCTGTACAAACAAACACAACTGCTATGGTTACTGAAATGGCACTTTGATTTTATACACAGTATGCTTGTTTTACATGTACACACTACCAGAAATTAAAAATACCAAGCATATTCTGTGCTCTTAATGCTGAAGGGAAAAACCACAATTTGAATTATACAGAGTTTACTTTTTATTGATATGAACTTGTTGTACTAAATCTGATGTCTGGATATAACTTCCCTAATATATATTGTTACTTAAATATACAGAATTAGACTGACCACTAACACAGTGCTGGGTGTTAACCTCAACTCCTACGTTACAGCAAGAGGCTGTTCCTGTAAGCCTGTCTAGACATCTAGAAAGCTAAGAGTATTTACTTGCCTCTTTGACAAACATTAACATGAGTATGTTACTTGTGCCAGTTTTTTTGTTGAAAATACTATATTTTTCTTTTTTTTTTTTTTTTTTTTTTTTTTTACTTTTTTAATAAATGGTATGACCTGAAGTTATACAGTTGTCTAGATAACAGTTAGACTAAGACTGTGGCTGGCTGATGGTGATGTGGATGCACTTCCTGGTGTAACGGGTGCCAGTTGCAAGTTACCAAACCAGAAGTAATTACACACTGTCCTCCTGACACTGAGAAGTGAGATTGGAGACTAAACCATCAAAAATTGGACAGGAAAACTTAAGTGTGTGATTGTAATGGGATAGTTTGAAAACCTCAGTCTGAAACTGCCTTTTTTGTCATCTAACCTGATAAGCACTTTTCTAGCAATATGGCTGAAACTTACAATTGAAGTATTTTCCACATGTATGAAAAGGTTAAGTATACTAAAACTGATCAAAACTGTTACTGTGTGATAACTTACCAGCTTTGCAGAGAGACAAAACAGGGACAGATTTCCAGTTTCTAATTGCAAGTGAATGCTCCTAGTTTACTGAAGAGAGGTGTAAGTAATGTAGCATCCTGTGGGTGCCAAAGTCTGCTGGCTTTGGTGAGCTGCACAGTTGTTATTCTGGTGTCTTCAAGCATTGGAACCAAAGGCCAAATGCAAACAGCCTTTACATTTTCAAGTGAAACTTCATTTTATTTGCAGATACACTTGTATGGTAGACTGTTTAAACTATTATATGCCTATATTTATATGCATTATAGTGACTGCATCTACTGTTCATGTTTAAACTAAGAAAACAAAAGATGAACGCATTCAACTTGAAGCAAATAGAGAAGTTTAAAGATTGGCCCTCCATAAAAATGCTGTGGTTATGCTGCTTGATTTTAAGTTTGCACTTTTTTTATTGGCATTTTAAAAAAACCTGTTTAAACTGAACAGAATTTCGTATTTTATTTAATTTAACTACGTTGAAAGTGACTGCTCTGTACATCGTGAACTTAACAATATACATGCTGTAAATGAAAGTTCACTGTCCTGTATACTAAGTTTATTGGTTTTTCTTCCAACTTACAATTAGGACTGCAAATGTATGAAACAAACCTTAGTCCAGTTGTATGGCTTTAACCAGGTGCAGTATGCAGTCATGTGGAACCTTGCTTTCTAGTGCTGGCAAAACGAGGACGTCTTTAATTACTGGCTTCAATAAACATGAATCCAGACTGCTTTCTGCTGTGCTTTGTTGTCTGTGAGATGCCCTCCTGGAGCTGTTTGTGCGGGAGCAGGGTGTGGGTGAGCTCTGTGAGCAGGAGGAGCAGCTTGGCTGAGTTGTGTCCCTGAGTCAGTGGCAGCTTCCAGGCAGGGCTTGGCCCAGCCTTTGCCAGTGCCCCTCCTCTGGAGCTGGGAGCTGTGTCCTGTGCCAGTGGAGCAGAGCTGTGCTTGTGGCAGCTCACAACACAACTGCTTTGGGTACGAAATAATGTATTTCATGGGGCTGGGGACACAGCTGAATGCTTTACCAGCTTCAGATGCATTTTGTGGAATGCTGTTCCCAAGCAGAGCACTGGTCTGGAATTAGCAGGATTCAAATCCAGGCTATGAGAAGTTTAAGGAGTGAATTGCTGGAGTGTTGGAAATGCCTCTTCTCTGCCAATAGCCAAGTATTCTCCCTTGGGTGGGTGTAAGAAGAGCTTCCCAGTAAGTTCAGAAAGAGTGGGCATTTAATTAGGATTCTGCTGGTTGTTTTCATTGTTACTTCAACTGGATGCCTCTATTCCCCTGCACAGATTGAAGCTCTAGGTATGAATGTTTGTTGAGTCACCCTGCCTCTGAAATGTAAATCAGCTAAGCTTTTGCTTTCTGGAATACAATTTCTTCACAAGGGAATCCTTATGAGGCCGTGACACAATTATCATTTTAGAATTGCTGTAATGTTTTCATTAGCTCATTAATGTGAAGAATCAATTTTAGCCTTTTAAGATGAGCTTTAGAAAATATTTTCTGAGTATATGAAGAGAATTATTGGTGATACTAGTTTGGGAGAAAACCAAGTGAAGACTTCTTCAGATGTGCCAAAGTTGAAAGTGACTTTAGAAAGATGATGACAGTGGGTAGAAGATGGAAGACAGTGGATGGAAGAACACCCTTTATAACTCTTACATTTACTTTGCTGCTCTTCAGCTGTAATTTTTTTTTCCAAAGCAAAATGTCCCCGAGTTAGAAAAAAAAAAAAAAAAATTGGGATAATAAGGCTTTGGTGCAGAAAAATCTTTCTGAAGGCTCTAAGCTACTCTTAGAAGAGGAGTCTTTCACTGCCTGTGCTGCTCCAAATGGTGTTAACCCCTCTGGCTTTTCAGGTGTGGCAGGGTTTTGTTGGAGAATGAACTTCTTGGGTAAGAGCCTTTGCTTGAACAAAACACTCAGTTTCTGAGTCACTGCAGCTCAAATACCTGCATGGGAGAGGCTTGGGGTTATGAGGTTGTTGTCAATGACCTAAAGGAGACTCTTCTTGTCTGGGTGTGTGTTGAGAGCTGAATGGAGTGTTTGGTACCAAACCCAAACTTGTCTGTTATATGGTCTTTTTCATTTAAAAATAAATAATATCTTCATAGGCTAGACACAGTTTAATTCCAAAGTCACTCTTTCACTGGAATTCAGTTTCCCATCAAGGAAGCATTGACATAAAAATTCCAGCCTGACCTCCTACAGCCTTTGTAATAATGAGCTACTCCTTCACTGACCCATTCAGATTGTGTCGGGAAGACAACAAGCACAAATAATCACAAAAGCCAACAGTCTGAGCTGCTGCTTTGGGACACGTCCTGCTCATCTGAGATTCCTGCACTCCGTGTAAGTGGTTTTTATAAGCAGCTCTCTGGAATGGGCACTGCAGGGTGCAGCTGAGGGCAGCAGGGATTGAGTGGGATTTCTGCTCCCTGGAAGAGTGAAAGGAAGTGATCTCTGCTTGCACACGTACCTCAGTGAAATTCAGATGTTTAGAAAAAACCTCAAGGAAGTTAATTTTCTCAAATGAAGTTCTTGACAAGTGGTAGTATAAATATGCTGTTACAGTGCTTCACAATCATGGATGTCTCCAAAAACCTGAAGTACAGGGCCCCTAATTCTGCTTCAGCTGTCTCAAAAAGAATAAAAAGGCTTGCAGTATGAGCACCAGGGCCATGTCTTGTGCCAAGTGCAGCAGTGCCCCAGGAGTGTGGTCAGCAGTGACTGATGCCAGAGGTGTGACCTGGCAGTGTGAGTTGATCTGGAGCACTGTCACCCTCTGAAAGAGCTGTGCAATCCCTGCTTTGTTCCAGGAGTCAGAGCCCCAGGCTGCGAGTTCCTGGAGGGCTTTACTGGAAGCACGTCAATAATTACATGCAGGAGGTCTGTGAGATGATGTCAGGACTAAGGGAAGCAATTAATTTTCTCTGTTGCCTTTGGTTGCAGACTTTGCAGCAGAACCAACACTGTGAGTAGTAACATTTTATCTGAAGGAAAAGATCCCTGACTCCCCTTTCCCTGACACTTAATTACACTTCTGTTTTGCTTGAAGGTCTCTGGAGCTGGAGTATTCCAAGCCCAGGAGGTGGCAGGCGTGGGATCGGTGCCTGAAGGTGCCTGCTGGATGTGCTTTTGCGAGATGCTGTAGCACTGCTTGTCAGCTTCCCTCAATAATTCCTGTTTGGCAGATTATTTTTGTCATCTAAGTATCTTCCAAAGAGTGAGCTGCTGATTTTTTCCCAAAGAAAAGCAACTTCATTCAGTTCTATGAATTTTGTTAAAATGAGTTAAGCTGTTCTCCTTTCTAAGTTTGAGTTGACTAAATTGACACAGGTTTGACTGGTTTGTTTCTTTCAGAACAAAAGCTGAAATAGCAGTGTCCAGCACTGAAAGCCAACAGTTGTGTCTGTCCACAAGAAAGTTGAATTAGCTGGCACAAGCTGCCCTTGAAAAGTGTCTGAGTATCCAGTACACGTTTTGTATGTAACACTCAGTGTAGCTTTATGACATAAAAATGTCATCTTTACCTTGGGCTTGCCAAATGCTTAAAACCAAAAATAATTCCTCAAAACATGCCAGAAATGGAGTTGCAACTACTGCAAGCATGCGCAGTGAAAAATTAAAGTGGCTGAGGAAAGGAAAGTGGCATTGTAGATCTCTGGCACTCACCTGACCAGTCTGACAGCATTCCAGAAACCGAGGACTTGCCATTTAGACAGGGAGTGGAATGGACTTAATTGACAGAACAGAGGGAGAAATAATGGAGGGATGGAGAGGGCTGCTGAGACCAGATCCACTCTGTGTGTTGTTCATGCCCTCAGTGAGAGGGACTCCAGGACAGTGCTGTGCCCTGGGTGCACCAAATTAAAACCTTTCCTTTCCAGAGGAGGAAGACAATTATCCACGAAGGACTTGGTATACTGATGATGTTCTGGAGATTATTAGAAAGTAAAGATGTTCAAAGTTTCCTGATGTTCTGAAAGAATTCAGTTACTGTGCCTACAGGCAGAGAGGGAGAAGTAGGAGAGAATTCCATTTTATTAAAGACCAGTCACTGACTGCACAGAAAATCTCTTGAATGCAAAACAAAGGCAGAAGTCCTAGAGGGAGAGCTCTGGGCACTTCCAACCAAGCCCACAACTGGCTCTTTCTCACTCAGCTGTGGAGGTCGCTGATGGAGCCTGTTTCCAGCTGGGTTCAAGCTTTGCTAAGAGTTGGCAACTGCTGTGCTGATGGGCTGGTTTGGAAACAAGCAATGGAATATCAGCATTTGATCTGTGCAAGAGATGGGGGCTACTGAATTAATACTGAAAATCATTTATGCTGTGAACCTGAATTGCTACTCACAGGTTTGTTTTCCTGGGAAGAGCACACATGCCCCAGGACAACACTGGGTTGTCAGTAGGTGACTATAATTAGCTGTGCTTAACTGGCTGAATTAGGATGTCTTGACCAGTATCTTGCAATGCTGAGAAACTGCCAGAGAAACTGGCAGGATCTGAAATACTTAAAACAGCAAAAGCCTGTTAAAATCTCTCCCAAGTCACCTTTCAGCTGAACAGAAGTACAACACAGCTATTAAGAGAATGCTGTCATATTTGAAATATTTTTAGCACGGTTTCCACTGCTTTTGCATTTGTGCTCGGGCCTGTTCTACCCCCTCCTCAAAAATAACTTAAATCTTTTGGCCAGCTTCAGTGACAAGAAAGATCTCGCAGACAGCTGACTTAATCCCAGTTGCATGAAAATTAAGGGCTTGGTGGAGATGATAAATCCAAAGATTTCCTCTGCTTTAGGTGGGATTGCCAAGGAAGTTTGGCTGGTTCCTAGGCGAGCCAGGCCAAACAAAGATCTGCGGTCTGCACACACGGAACCTGGCGCAGCACTGGCTTCCTTTTGCTCGAGCAGTAGTTGGAGGACATAAATAGGAGCTAAGCTGCTGCCTGTGCTAGGGGACCCTGGGGAGGGTGCTGGGGCAGTGGGCTGGGTGGGAGGGGTGAGGAGGGGAAGGTGGGAAGAGAAGACAAGTCTGCAAGGAATCAGGATTTATTAGTTCCTCTGTGTATGGCTTTGGAGAGCTGGGGCCATATGCCTGGCTTGGGTTTATAGCCAGTGGTGGAAGACTTGAAATTATTTTTCCTGTTGAAAAAAAGCAAAAAGGCCAAGAAGCCAAAACTTTCCCTTGCATGTAGAAGACCCATGTCACCAAAGAAATACTGTATGAGGGAACGAGCCAGATGAGCTGAGTACAGAGTTCTGTCGTATGGAGAAATGAAGTGCTGTTGCAAAAGGGAATATTCTTTGAACTGCTGTTATGGTTGCTGATGTTAGCAATCAGCTGCAGGTTAGCTGTAAGTAAAACAAATGCAGGAGGGTAATTAAAGAATGAACTTCTCTACCATGTGCAGTTCCCCAGCAGAAGTGCAGGGGACTGGTTGGGTTGTTGCATAACAACACACACAGGATTCAAACAGTTGAGGTCAGTTGTTTTCGCTGGCCCGTTCTGTCCGTGGAAAGAAAGAATGTAGTGAGTGTACTTCATCTTTTTTAAAGCCTGCTAAGGGACCTTTAAAACTTTGCTTATAAAACATGGTTTATACAATTTTTTCATCCTCCCCTTCAGCTTCCCACCTCCTCAAGAAATAAAACCCAACTCTTTCCCTCCAAGGCCTGCTGTACCCTGTGTGCTCCATCACTTCCTATAAAACTACTGGATGTTGCAGGGGCAGCATCCCCACGTCCATGCAGAGGGAACAAGAGTTTTCTGGCCTTCTGCTCTAGGTCTGTGTGGTTTTATGGTGTTATTGGAAGACCACCACCTTTTTTCTCAGTCCAGGGCTTTTTTTTCCCCCTCTGTTCCCTGAATAAATGTAGTGCCATGAATAAAATAAACACTGCTGTCAGTCTCTCTGCATATTTTTTCAGTGTGCTTCATTATACAGGATTCTTTCAAAAGAAATGTAACTCCCAGTCTTGGCTGGTTCCCAGCACCATTAAAGGTCTGTTGGCACTTTTCTTAAGAATCTGGTGTTTTGCTTCTCTTTTTTATAGAAATTCATTTCACCTTGTGCTCTGAAGAATGTCTGCTGCCCTTCAGCCCAGCTGTGGCTGCACAGTAACTCCTCTCTGCCACTTGCAGATTGCAGATGCCCTTACAAGTTTTTGGAGGTGAAAGGCATCAGTGACTTTTTTACCACCAAACTGGACCAGTAGATGATACAGAATGAGATGTCAGTCCCTAATCCTGGAGTAAAAAAAAAATAGTAAAATGGCTCTGTGAATGGCTCATTGTTAAAAGCACATGAAGTCATGTTCACATCTGCAAGGTAAGGGTCTGACTGATTCGTTTGGCAGCGTTGCCTTTCTTGGTTTTGGTTTGGGGGGGTGGGATTTTTTTCTTTTTGGTTTGTTTTTGAAAGGAAAACTCAGTTTCCTGATAGTGATGGTGAAATTCCAGGAGTGACACTTTTACCTGTCCCCTTAATCCTGTAGAGCTCCTTGGCACAGGTCCTGTGGGGACTTCAGCTGCTGCTGCCTCTGGTCCCAGCTGTGAGAGCTGGTGGCACCCCTGGTGCTCAGGCTGGGGATTGTCACCAGTGGGTGAGGCCTGGGGGGCTCCAGGGCTGCTCTGTTTATTTTCCAAGGCCTCAGGGCTGGAATCCAGGTGGAGGTGTTGAAAGTGTGCACAGGCCGATGTTGTAGCTGAGGAGAGGACTAGGACTCACTGCCACTTTTGGCTACTGAAGCTGCACTTTTTTAACCAGACAAAAAGCCCAGGAGTCCCTCACTGAGGTGTGGTGTGTGCCCAAGGGACCCTGGCCAAACAGGCACAGTGCTCTGAGCCAGTGGAACTCGCCTGGATATTCAGTGCAAGAAGCCCTTAGAGGCTGCCCTTCACCTCAGCTTCTTTCTGTTCTTCTCTCTGCTTCTCTCTGGGCTCTGCTCAGTTGGTAGGGCTGGGCTTTGACCCCTTTCCTCAGTTGGTAGGGCTGGGCTTTGGCTCCCAGCTGAGGAATCCAGGTCTCATCACTGTTCCTGAGGTGCCTTTCCCAGTGGTGTCACACTGGCATGCTGCAATGCCCAGCTTGGCTGGACGTGGTGGCGTGGAATTGTCACACTGTTCAGAGGCATCACAGAGATGTGACCTCATGACTCCCCACCATCCCATACAGTTTTCCTTCTGCTTAAAGTCCGTGTCAGAACTTGCAGTTTACTCTTCTTGTATTAATTCCTACTTCTGACTCAGCAAAATGATTTGCCCACCTCCCATGCTGCTGATGGCTTCAGAACCAGTGTGCACACCACACTCCCACACTGGGAAAACGCACAATTCCCTGCACTAAGGCACTCAAGGCTGCCAGATGTTTTCCTAAAGCAAGTCCTTTATTAGGTTTCGAGGGTGGGGCTTGTTTTTTTTCTTTTCCCCCAGCTGAAAAGCTGAGAGAAAGCTTCAGCATTTTTTACATTGAGAATTTCAAGGGGAAAAAAGCCTCCTGTCTGATGCCAAAGTTAAACTCTAATCACTGCTCAGCTCTCCTGGAATTTGGCAGCATACCAGTGCTCCTTCCCTTCGGTAGGTCATGTGGAAATACCGGAGCCTTTTCTTAAAGAACCTCTCAGCTTTTTTCAGGTACTCGCACACATGTGACTTTCCTGTTAGGATTCTAATGCCTTTTACACTCTTAACTGCATTAAAGCACCATTCCTAATAAGCACCATTCAGATCTACAAAATTTTATGTATAAGCATTAAAATACTTTTAAGTGTGTTAAGACTACATAAATGCAGCTTTAAAAATCTGGTTTTAAGTTGATACTCCTATTCTGCTGGAGTAGAGTCACAGGCTTTAATCTTGGAAATAGCACTTAAATGTGATTAATGAAAAAGCCCACAATTGGTTCACAAGTTTATGAGAGATTGTAGGAATAGCTGAGATGAAGGTTGAGAGGTGAGCGTCTCTTTGTTCAGTTTGTTCACTGAGAATATTTAAGATTCTCTTTCAACTGCTTTTTACACCTAACTCACCAGCTGGTTTTAATTTATGACCAGTGTCCCGGAGATTCTTTCTGATGGGGAGTTTTTATTCTGTCAAAGCTGACCTAACTGTTCTGTAACAAACAGATCATTTAATTACATACTTGGTTTTCCACTCAGTGCTGTTTCTTCCTTGTTCTCACTCCTCAGTCGTGTTTTAGCTGGATGTGAAGAACTCCCTGATGAATTCCCTGATCTGATTAGCTCGATACTCTGGTGGTGTCTTGAGTGCTGATCATTGACCCAGTTCCCCATTTTCCCGGTCTCTGTGAGCAGGCACACAATGGAATGGCAGGCTGTGCTCGGAAAGCTTGGAAACTCGTAAAGCCAAAGTTATCTGAGAGCGATCTGATCTGCCTGGGATGAATGCAGTGACCTTTTTCCTGGATCAGTACTTTTATTTACATATTAAACGTAGACATTTTTTCCCTTCCAGTGCTGCAGAGCTGAAAAGGTGCCGTATCAGGCAAGAATGTGTGTAAAGGATTCCTTTGTTAAATGTTGGCAGCAGCCTCAGCAGGCCTTGCCAAGTCAGTCCAGCCCACCCACCCATCCAGGAGCACGCCAGGGATTCCCGGCACAGCCTGGGCCCTCCTGGCAGGGCTGGGCCCTTGGAGCTAGGAGCTCAGGAGCTGGGACACTCAGGAGCTGCCCTGGGACACTCAGCACATCCTGGGACACTCAGGAGCTGCCCTGGGACACCCAGGAGCTGCCCTGGGACACTCAGCACATCCTGGGACACTCAGGAGCTGCCCTGGGACACTCAGGAGCTGCCCTGGGACACTCAGCACATCCTGGGACACTCAGGAGCTGCCCTGTGACACTCAGGAGCTGCCCTGGGACACTCAGCACATCCTGGGACACTCAGGAGCTGCCCTGGGACACTCAGCACACCCTGGGACACTCAGCACATCCTGGGACACTCAGGAGCTGCCCTGGGACACCCAGGAGCTGCCCTGGGACACTCAGCACACCCTGGGACACTCAGGAGCTGCCCTGGGACACTCAGGAGCTGCCCTGGGACACTCAGCACATCCTGGGACACTCAGGAGCTGCCCTGGGACACTCAGCACACCCTGGGACACTCAGCACATCCTGGGACACTCAGGAGCTGCCCTGGGACACCCAGGAGCTGCCCTGGGACACTCAGCACATCCTGGGACACTCAGGAGCTGCCCTGGGACACTCAGCACACCCTGGGACACTCAGCACACCCTGGGACACTCAGGAGCTGCCCTGGGACACTCAGGAGCTGCCCTGGGACACTCAGCACATCCTGGGACACTCAGGAGCTGCCCTGGGACACCCAGGAGCTGCCCTGGGACACTCAGCACATCCTGGGACACTCAGGAGCTGCCCTGGGACACTCAGCACACACTGACACCAGGCCTCCCTCTTGCTCCAGGAACACCCTGCTGGAGCAGAGCTCACTCGCTGTGCTCTCCCTACCCTGGGAATTGGCTGCCCAAAACCAGAGGGGTTTGGTGTGGCCACACCTCCCAGCACCCCCAAACTGCTCCCATGATTTAAATACATTTACACTTCATGTCCTCCACTCCATGGGAAAAGGAAGTTATTAAGAAGTTTGCAGAAGGGTGTGCAGGAGGCACTAAGCAAACAGCCAGAATAAAGATCTCCTACCACCTCACCTTTGCTAAACCACTCAACCATTTTTCCCCTTTGTCCTTCTTCAACACCACCTTTTGATTCTCTTTCAACACACTGATATATTTTGGTTAGAACTGCAAAAGGTTGACCAAATTAATAGTCACTGGATGTTTCAAAAATGTTTTCCTTGTTTTGATCAGGGTAGTTTTCTAGAACTGCCACAGCAGTCCTTCAAAATAAAGGCTAAATGTCTGTGCAGGTAAATATGCATAACCTGTGTTCCTGAAACAGCCACAGAGCATTAAGTTACAATCCAGAGACACTCTCCTAAGTGACAACCACATACTTATGCTACTTCCTGCAAGAAAAAGAGCTTTGTGAGCATTCTGATTTCCCCAGAGTTATACAAGAACTGAAATAAGAGACTGTAAACACCTATTAGTCCAGCCCTGTGCCATAGCAGGATTTCCCCCTTACACTTACATGATTTCATGTTGTTAGGCCAGGTTCATGTGACCCAAGCAGAAGTTACCCTCCTCCATGCTTTGCTCATGTTTCCTTTTTTTTTTCTTTCCCTGCCACTCACTCTTCACCAAAGGGCAATGACTTTTACACCCCCCCCAACTCTTCACTTTGCTTGAGAATATTGGCCTCTCCCAGGCCCAGGGTGTAGCACAGAAGCTGTGGAAGGACTTTGCACAGTCAGCTGTGCCTCCAGTTCACCAAGCCGTGACTGTCAGTGGTGAAAACCCCCCGACTCTTTCCCTGGTTCTCTCTCCGAGGCTGTCTCCCTGCCCCTCCTTCTTTGGGGGTGTTAATTCAGAGGCCAAATGAAAGAATATCTTGACATTAAAAATCACATGTAAAGGGCAGAACCCATGAAAAGAAGGATTAAAGGAGTTTCAAGTGAACTGAAAGGGAGACATGAAGTAAAACACTCAGGTAACTGAGAGGAAATCCCAAGGTGGATAATCCAATGTTCATGGAAAACAGAAGAACCGTAGCAGGAAGTCAGACTCTGGGAGGCCAGAGGAAGATGCTGGAAGAGTTAATGTGTTAAAGCCCCGTCATGTGGAAGAGGTGACAGTGTAGGCTGTCAGTGATAAGAGGAGGAGCACGGGTCTGTCAGAGCCTGGCTGAAACGATGGCAGATCACAGGATGCAATACGGAACACTTGGACTTCACCGTGGTACACAGCAGTCTGGCTGTGTTAAAAAAAATAACTTCGCTGCAGTTATCCAGGGGGGACCTGGATTTGCCAGGTTAAGTTGCAATTTGTCCTTATTTGTCGTGACACAGCAAAAGGAAAAGTACCTCCAGAAGCTGATTCACAGCCAGTCAAGACTACCTTGGAAAACGTCACTGTTTCGAAACACCACACTCGTGGAAGAACAGCCCGGGTGTTTCCGCTGCCGGAGCCGCTGGGGCGCAGTGTCAGCGCAGGGGCTCGGCCGTGAGCCCGGGGCGGTTCCGGAGCGCGGTGCCGAGCTCGGGGCTGTGGGCGCACCTCGGCGCGGATGGAGAACCGCGAGCAGCGAGACCAGCGCGGGCCGGGCCGGGCGCGGTGCCCGGGGCAGGTGCGCGGCCCTCCCCGCGGGGCGGGCGCGGCGCAGGCACCGCCCGGCTGCGCGCCCTCCGGGGCGGGCTCTGCCCGCCCTTTCCGCTCCGCGCAGGGGGAGGAGCGGCTGCGGCGTCGCCGCTCGGAGCTGGGCTGCTCTGCCGGGACCGGGACCAGGACCGGGATCGGGTTCAGAACTGGGATCGGGACCGGCATCGGGATCAGACCCGGGGCAGCGGAGCCCGGAGCGCGCCCCCGAGCGGCGGGGCGGGGTGCGGCGCTCAGGGCTGCGCGCCCTCGGCCGGGGCACGGCTCCGCACCGGGACAGCGCGGCAGCGCTCCGCGCCGCTCCGCACCGCATCGGGGCACCGCTCCGCGCCGCTCCGTGCCTATCCGCTCCGGGGCACCGCTCTGCTCCGCGCCTCTCCGCACCGCAGCGCGGCCCCGCTCCGCGCGATGCTGCCCGGGCGCTCCCCGCGCCGCTCCGCCTGAGGCGGGCGCGGGGCGGCCATGCAGTCCTCGCTGCCTTAGCTGAGCGCGGCGCTCGGGCCGGAGCCCGCGGCCACCCCCCGGCGGCACCGGCACCATGAGGAACGGCGATGACCTGGAGGGCTTCGACGGCGAGGCGTCCAGCGCCTCCATGATCTCGGCGGCCAGCAGCCCCTACCAGCCCACCACGGAGCCCGTCAGCCAGCGCCGCGGGCTGGGCGGCTTGCGCTGCGACCTGGACTACCTGCGGGGCACCTTGGGCAGGCTGAAGCTGGCCGAGGTGGTGAGTACCGCGGCGGGGAGCGGGGGTGCGAGCCGGGTGGCTGCCGGCAGCGGGGCCGGTCGGGGCCGTGCGGCGCTGCCGGGGGCCGCAGGAGCGCGTTTCACCTCGGCCGTGTGCCCGCGGGTCACCGGCGTGCCGAACAAACCACGGCTGCAGGGCCGAGACATCACAGCAGGCAGCTTCTCGGCAGCAGTACCACTCGTTCTGACACTGTGCAGGGGCGTCGCGGTGCCCGGGGGCGCCTCCCGGCCGTGCCGGGCTCCGCGGGTGCCCGGGTGGGACCCGCCCGGTGCCGGGTGCGGAGCGCGGCGGGCCCGGGATCCGCCCGGAGCTCGCAGAGTCCTCGCTCGCCTGCGTGCGGTCAGCGGGCTGAAGCGCTCTTAAATGCACGGAATAAAAGGAAAAAGCCCTTAAAATCCCCCAAACACCAAACGTGAGGTTTTGTATTGTGTAATTAAACGTGAGCTGTGCTCATTCGTGTACTTTGGACACCTGACCTGTTCAGTTTGATGGAGCCCATGCAAAGCTTGGACCACCCCTGCAGTGAAGCACGTAATAAACACCAAAGCATTTCAGCAGTTTCTGTGGTGCTAGTGCTGATGTTTGCCTTCATCTGATCTGCTTTCCAAGTCACTATTTTATATATATATATATATATATATATATATTTCAAATCAACAAATGTGTTTTTCAGGATATTAGGAAAAGAGGTGTTTTCACCTTGAGATAGATTTTTAAGTAATTTCTTACAGGGTACTGCAAATTCTTGTAATTTAAAATAGACGAGTTCTTTGAGAAGTGTGATGCCAGAAACATTTAAATATTTCATATATATAACTTCAGCATTTAAAACCACTGCTGGTTAGTACAAGGCAAAACTTGCACATACAGGTTTCATGAAAAACACATTGGAAGTATCCTAGTTTTAGCTGCACACAAGTTTATAGAGGACTGTTGTGATGAATGTGTGACCATTTTTTATGAATGCCCAGTAAAATCCAGGGTTTGGAAGTGTGATTTGTTTTCTTCTCATCTGCTCAGTGTAGGGTAGGATCTGTGCTCTGCAAGTGGTAGCAGTGAGCATGTTAGCCCAGCAGTCACACAACAGGGACCAGAGTGTTTGCATTGTGTGTGTTCAGGACTGGAGCCAAAGGATCTGTCATCAGTGTGCAACATCTACCTGTCTTCGAGCTGTTTAAAACTGTCCGTGTGGTGGAAGTCCTGGGGTGGTGCTGCCTGATACACTGAAATAATCTGCCCTCGGGATTTTTGTTTCAGTTCCTACTGCAGATCCTTTCTGCAGTACACTAATAACTGTGGCAAGTCATGTTAAAAACTTGTCATTAAAATGAGTAATTACTGATCGTAACTGAATCTTCTGTTATTAAATCTGACTTGCTTGGAACAAATTCCAGAGATACATGGAGTACACCTCGTAAGTTTCTAAGTCGTGTAAAGAAAGATGGGGGAAAACCACACTCTGCTGGAGTTAGAGAGGTTTCCTTGTCTCTGGACAAAGACACTGCTGCTCCCAGTACATCGTTGGGAAGATTTACATGTGCAGAGTGTCTTGAGAGGAACTGAGCCGTGTTTCGTGTCCTTTCGTAAGAATGATCTGAGCTATTGCATGTGGTTCCTAAGAGTGTATGAATCCAGAGGGGCAGCAGTTAAGGAGAGATTAAATTAGCTAGTGTAGGGTGGAAGGCTGTGCACCACCTCAGCCTGGTTAGTTGTACTCAAAAAACCTCCATCTCATTCATGGTAATGGAATAGCAGACTACTGACATTTGCAAACCAATGGAAAACTGAGCAGTGTTGGAAAAGAAAGAAGAGAGAGCACATTCCACTGTGTACTTAGGTTGCTTATTTGCCAAGTATAATTATTTCAATTACAATATTCAATAATACCTTTACAAAAATATTGTAGGAACTGAAACGTTACCAAGTCTGTAGTGTAGAACTCTATCTCTTAAAAACAAGAAGGAACTCCTGGCACACAAAAAAACCATTACAAAAAGGAAAAAGGCAAGTACTGGTTATGATAAAAGTCTCTAAATGTCTTCTAGTAAAAAGAATGTTACAGGAAAGATTACAATGTATGTGCTTTATTTAGCATCAGGACTTGTCTTAAAATACATTTGTGATTGGCAGGCAAGATGTCAGCTCACGGCAAACATTGCTGCTTGTTCTAATCTTTGGTTGAAGAGCTTCCCACAAACTGGCCCGTGGTGCTGTGGGAAGGAAAACTGCTGCACTTTGTGGCTTGGATGGCCCTGCTTCCAAATGCCCATTTTTGACTGTCAAAAGCAGAAGGAACAGGGAATGGGGAAAACCCCACATCACTTAAAATAGGTGTAGGGCTCTGTAATTTGTTGTGGATTTATCTTTATGGATTCAGATAAAGGGTTGTTGCAAGAGGGAAACCATTCTATGACGTTGTAGGCATATGGAGTAATTTATTTGCTGCTAGAGGGGACAGTAGTTTTAACTTATTTATATTTCAAGAGGATATGCCTCAAAGTGTCCTCTGAAGGGACACCAACATAATGGGTTATGGTGATGTTTCATGTATAGTATTGTGCAGCTTACTTCTGAGCCTTGTTTTGGTGTTTGCTAAGTTTAGATTTGGTTGCAGACCAGAAAACTGTACAATTTAAGGCTTGCAGCTCCTCTTTATGACCAAGCTGAAGAGCTCCTAGTCCTTGGATCTGCCTGCCAGTGGTCAGTGATGGCAGCGTGAGGAGCAGTGAGGGAATAAGGGGAAGGGCCCATGTGGAACAGCTTGGCATTGAACCGATTTGCCTGGTTTTGGCAATGTTATTGTTAGGCAGGTGAGCTTTTCTGAAAGGAGTCTTGTGCTTGTGTCTCAGTGTTCTGTTGAAATAGTTGTGTGTGTTTGTTGGGATCTGTGAGGGAACATCTGCTGTACTGGGGATGCAGCTGTAGCCTCTTTTCAGCAGCAGCTTGGAGGAAGGTGGGGAGTGCTGGACCACATCAGAAAAGGAGCGTTTAGGGCTGCTGGGGCAGCTGAGACACCTGAGGGTGTCACCAGGCAGGTGGGAAGTGACACACAAAGGGAAATGGGAGGGGGGAGGACTTAAGGTAGCTTGGAGCTTTCATGTTTGGTTTGTGCCTTTTGGTTTTGTTCTAATGAGACTTTGAACTCGAAAGGGAAGTCAGGGAGAAGCCAGTACACTTGTGTGCTAACCAAAGAAATGTTTTTGCTTTGGAGAAGTTGTCTCAGCTGACTTTCTGGCATTTAAATGGAGCAGTACCTTTTCTCATGGAAGGTGTGAGAGAGAAGTGGCTGTCCTTGGAGAGCAGAGCAGGAATGCTCTTTAGAGTTTATTCTCATTACTTTCTGGCATGAACTTGCTTCTCATGCTTTTGAGGGCTTTAATACTTTCCATTGAGACTACTGTACAATAATGAAATGGATATCACTGGAAAACTTTGCTGTGGATGTCCTCAAATGATTTGTTTTATTTCAGTACTTTCTCCCCATTCCCTTGAATATCCGAAGGACAGTCTCTCATTTTCCTGAGTGTGCTTGCTGAAGAAAGGTGTTTACTGTGTGAGGAGTCAGGAGGGGCCCATTCTGTCATCCAAAGGAGATGGGCTGGTTAGTAGGTACGACTTCTTTGCTGGAAATAGTTTCATTTTAGATGAGACTGTCTGCTTTTTTTCCCCCTCTTCATTTAAGTTTTCTCTTCAGCTTTTCAAAATACATTATTATTATTACTTTTCCTTGATTACTGTAATTCTGCACCTCCAAGGATCATACTGTCATTAAAGCTGGGCATAGACATATTTCCTACTGAAATTCCCATGGCCAGGCGTGGCTGCCCTTTGTCTGCTGCTCAGTTTTTCTGGGAGTGTAGCTCCAGGTGGCTGTTCATCAGGCTTTAAGGAAAGGAAAACCAGGCAGGATCCAGTTGGGAACCCTGGTGGTTCTCACCAGAATCCTGCCAGGTTTGCACAGGCACTTGCTTTAAAGTAGCATGTATCACCTTTAACAGCTGGGCCAGTTGGTGTGGAAAATCGTGCCTGGTCAGTTCTTGTGACACTGGCAGCAGTTAGGAATGGTTGAACTGGAGCAGTGGGATCACAGAGCAACCTTCTGGTGGAAGCAGCAAGAGGCAGAAGCCCCTTAGCATGTGCTGGCTGAGAGAGGGTGGATGGCATTTGTGGTGGTTGGTGATGGCTTCTGTGGCTCAGACAGCCCTAGACTTTCTTCTCCTCATGTGTTTGTTCCAAATGCTACAAAAATCCATCAGAGATTCCTTTTAAAGAAGATAATACTTCTGCTTGGGAGGTCTCTGAGCTGCAAGATGCTGATGAGTGCACTGGGAAGTATCACTCCCGACTTGCTCTCGTCTTCTTGTCTATAGCATTTGATATGGCCTGTCAGGGGAGGCAGCATTTTGAGCTAAATGAAATCTGGTGGGAATAGCAGTTCAGATGTTCACAATTTTCGGAATAAAAAGTTCCATCTTCATTGGTGGAAAGTAGCTGAACATTGAAAAAAAGTTGTTTTGTGGCTTACTGTCATGATACATTTGCAGATTCAGAAATGGGTTGCTGAGGCCAGGGCTACAGTGAAACTCTGCTGTCAGGTTCTGCTGCAATGAAGAAAACAAAATTCAAAAGCCAGGAATACATGCCTACATGGGTAATAAGACTATTGAGAATTCTCATTGTTAATTATATTAGAAAATTAGAGTAATAACATTTATGTTCCAAGGAATAAGCTAATTGCTGACTATTAGAATCTGGTTGAAAGCTATTCTGAGGTGTTCAGTAATCTCATATTTAGTTATTGCTGCCTTCTTGTGCCTTGAGCTCAGCATCTCAGCTGGAGGGGAGGATTAGATGGAGCCCCCAGCCTCCCTCCCACTTGTGTGTGATGTGTCACATCTCAGGGCATGTCTGACTCACCTGCTCCTTTGCCCCTGGGTGTGATTCCTGACTGGGAGTGGGTGGCTGGAGCAGGGAGCTGGGTGCTTCACAGGCAGCTGCCCTCTGTAAGTCAAGAGAAGTTACCAGCAGGCCACTGGATCAGTGTGAGGAAAGGGAGATTACTGCTTTGGAGATTACTCCAATGCTTTTGCATTGTCGTTGTGAAGTTTGGGTTTCTGTCCATGGGGTATTATCAGTTGCAGAGAGTTAGTAGAGGGCAGTGGGTGATGTTCTGAGCACAGTCAGTGCTCAGTCACAGCAGTCAGGCCATTGGTGCTGGTGGGAAGCACTTGGTGCTCTTGCTGAAGAGCAGAGCATTGCAGGAGGCACCCTAGCCTCAGAGGGAACTTGGGATCCCAGGCAGCCCTGGACTTGCCTTTTTTATTCATAGGTGATGGTTTCACCTTAAGGTTTAATTCTATTCATTTGTTCTGCACTCCGGAGGGGTAGAATCCTTCCTTCTTTTCACTCTGGATTTAGTTTGAGCAATTTATAGCTCTTTGTTCCTGAGTGAACATTGCCACTTGCCATAACTCCTCCTTACCCCTCCTGCCCTCAGCCAGCCCTGTTCTTGCTGCACGATGCAGGACAGGCTGGTTTGGGCTGGCCTGGACAAGGGGCTCTCTGCTCTGGGGCCGTCCAGCTGCCCTCCCGTGCCCTGTGTGCCAGAGGGGGTGGGCTCTCAGTAGCCACAGCCTGAGCAGGGGTGACCTTTGGGCTGTGTGCCACCACTCTGTACAATGCCACTTTTCCAGCCACTTCTCTTTCATCCTAGGGTCACATTGGCAATTTATAGTCATTCTGTGATGAACTGCATCGTCCACCTCTTGTTCCCTTATAGTCTCCAAACAACGAATGTGTGTTACTGTGAGAAATCAGTGTGATTTTTTGTGTCATGTGCTGAATTCTGATTTTCAGTGGCATTTGTAGCTGCTTGTTCAGAAGATGTTGAGTATCCCAGCAGATACCGGTGATCTTTGGCATTTGGTCTTAGAAAAAGGCTGTTGTAGTATCATATCAAGAGGATCAAATTTGTAGTGCACAAATATGCTTAGAAATCCTCTTCAGGTGTCTCTTCAGTGCCTCTGAAACTCTTGATTTTTCTTCAAAAAGATTTCTCTTTAAAGGTTGTGGGTCTGCATTGCTGTGTGGTGATATTTTTATCCTAACATTTACTGTGGAAGAATAATGAGATACCTCTATTTAGCTCTGCTTTTTATTGTTTCTGTGTACAACTAAAGAAATGACTGTGGCTGTCTTCCCACAGAAAGGTGGAGAGGTTTTGGTTTCTTTCATGGTGTCTCTTAACTACCATCTGGCCATGGGATCATATCCTACTGATCCTACAGTAAACTCCAAATGCCTGTTAATATTTTCTCTCTTAAGATGGTGGATAGTTTTTAAATTCTGATTTCAGAAGAAATTCCTATAATGTCTGTGCCAAGCATGCTGTATTTTTTTCCCTTCCATTATGAACCAGTGCAATACTAATAGATGCACTACACTAATGTAGTTCTCATGGTATTAATAATTGGAAAGCTACCTTTATTTCTTGTAATTTTTCTAGTAATGTTTTTGTTGATGAGACTCCCTAGTGATTTAATTATCATCTTGAGATAAGAAGATGAGGACTAGAAATTTAAGAGCTTGTGTTTTTCTTTCAACATAATCAGTACAGGAGGAATCTCTTAGTTCTGGTGGGAGTTAGTGCATTGTTTTGTCAAATCAACTTGCACACTTTTCAGTATCACACTTGCACACTTCATCATCCTGTGCTCAAAATTGCATTTCATCAAAATCTGCCTTGCTTCTGAACCTCAGCAAATAATTTTGTACTGAAACTTTGCATACAAAGAAAACTAAATGCACAATGAAGAGACATCTTAACAATGGGTCAGCTGCTGTTGTTCTGTAGTGCTAAAGTCACCACTTATTAGAGCTGCAATAAAAAAATACATTCTTATTTAAAGAAAGAAAAGTCACCTAATTCTCAGATGGTTTGTGCAGTTGCTTCCAAAACATGGAAGTAATGTTTAGGTTTCTCTGGAACTTGTACCATCAGCTTCAGATATGGGAGGAGGGAAGCAGAAGCTGGTAACACCAACCTGATGTAGAATAGGGGTAAGAACATACAACCATGAGTAGAGAAAAGATGGGTCAGAAATATTCCTGACAATGGGCAGAGAGGTCCTAGAGCTGGTGTAGCTCTCACCCAAAGTGAGAGGGCCACTCACAGTCCTCAGTGTGGGTTCAGGTGAGCAGAGTATCCTCTGATGTTTAGTCTCACTGTGTGCAAATTAAACTGGGAACTGTAACTCAGAGTATCAGA
This sequence comes from Corvus cornix cornix, assembly GCF_000738735.6. Lineage (NCBI taxonomy): Eukaryota > Metazoa > Chordata > Aves > Passeriformes > Corvidae > Corvus > Corvus cornix. The sequence continues at coordinate 19,205,736 of NC_046341.1, read as the reverse complement.
TTCCTGACTGTGGTATTTAGTGAGCTGTAATTAAGGCTGTGGTGTTTAATGCCTTAGCTTGTGGAAGAATATGATGTGTTTTTACCCAGACAAGTGTTCCAGCATCCAGTTAAACTTCTTTTCATGTGTGACTTGATATTCAGGTGGTGATGCTTGACACATCTTTAAATTTTCTTTAGCTCATATGTACATTCTCAAAGTGTTCAGGCTGCAAGTGAGCTGAACTGGTTGGGATTGTTTGCTTCATTTAGGATAGCCTGAAAGCCCAGCAGCCAGTGCCAGCGAGTAGGAACACATCCTGTGCTGTGTCTGAGTTGCACAAGGTGCTGCTTCTGCTGTGACTTTCACTGAAGCTAACCCGAGGTATTTTCAAATGCTGTAAATCTGCCAGAGATCCAGCACTACTCAAAACAGGTCTGGCAATCTTTTTCCAAATTATTTTATGAATCGAGTACAACCATTTCCATATTAGGAATTTTCTGTACTTTTGTACATTTTTAAACTGAAATGCTCATGGCAAGGAAGCAACGAGCATGGTTGTGAATATTATTAAATGCTTAAGGTCTCCAAGTCTTTAACAATCTGTAGTAACTTCTCTCTCAGGAAATTATTTTCATGCTAGAAACTGATACTGCCACTTGAATGGTGTGAGTAGATTAATTAGTTGTTTGATCATACTCTCTTCTTAAAGAAACTAATTGTTGCATTTAATGCTTAGAGACTTTTTATCTGATGTAGATGAAACCTTTTATAAAATATAGTGATATTTAAATTTGAGACGCTGATGTGCTGAGTAACATTTTACAGTTACTTTGGGGGTGTGCTGCAGCCCCTGGCGTGCAGGATGGTGCCGGGAGCTGAGGGCAGCGCGGCAGGGGCTCTGCGCTGCTCACAGCCCTGTGCAGGGTGCAGCCCAGGCTGCTGCAGGCTGGGGCACAGCTGCTCTCCGGTTATAAAACCCCAGGGGCTGCGTTTGCAGTTGTGCAATGGCATCTGGGGGCTCTCTGCGGCATTGGCAGAGTTCCTCCTGCATCCCTGGTGTCCGCCGGGCTGAGCAGCGCGGAGCTGCCCCGCGTTCCCCAGGGCAGCTGCCAGTGCTCTGCATCTCCTGGCCTCCAGCTCTTGTTTTAATGTTCTCTTTCACCAGGATGTCTAGACTCTTTTTGCCTTTTAAGGCATGGCATCTAAGGGGGCCTTCGGGTTACAGTCTTGGGAACGTTGGGATTGCAAGGACATATTGCACCATTTCCTTTAAACAAAAACAAACCCAAAAAACTTCAATGGATTCTGTAGGACTACTTTAAGTTCTTGACTGTTTTCTCATTAAAATTCCTTTCTTGTTTTAGTATCTGTGGGATGTTTGATGTTTACTCATAATTGGGATTAAATGGGATTTTAAAGGATACAGACTGATTCTGATAGTGATAAAATAGAACTTTCACTTTTTAAAATAGCCAAACAGGCTAGTTAAACTAGAGGCTGTGTAAAGCAAATACTTGACAAATTTTATTATTATACTTTTACTTCTTAAAACTAATAAATTAATTATCTGTTTGTTACCAGATTTACAGTACTGTGTTTTAATATTGTTTTGACTAGCCAGGTTTCCAGCACAGGCTGGCCTGTGAACATGGATGGGAACATGAAGCCAGTTCAGAAGTGTTGATTTTTTTCTTTTTTTAAAAGCTGAAGAGAGAATTCTCATAAGTGAAGCAATAGCTTTTTTTTTTTTTACTGTATTTAAAAATCATGCAAATATGATCTCAGTAATGTGCTGTATTCCAGCAGACTGTGTCTGCGTGTGTGTGCACCATACAGATTTTGTGTGTGCAGCCCCAAGACGAGGGCAGTTATATCTACCCATTTTGTTTAAATAACAAAGATATGATAAGCTCTGCATTCTTACAGTTGATCTCAATGGAAAATGCCAGGAAGTGGAGTGGAGAGGACACTTCACCCTTGCTGGGAGGTTGGGGAGGAAAGGTGGATGCTGTACTGAGAGGTACCTCCTGAGCATCCCACACAGGTGTTACTAACAGCTAATAAATGCTGATACTAAACTGCTGACTCTCCTCACTTCAGTGACACTGACTATTAAATTATCTGTAACATTAACAGGAGTTGGCAGTGGTTTTTAAGGAAGGATTTTTAAGGACCCTGCTTTGGTGCCTGAAAGTGAGGGTTGCTAACATTCAGGTTATTAAGTGAGGTTTGCTAATAGAGCAGTTAAGCTGGATTTATTCTCCATTTTGTTACCTGTAGCCAGTTTTTGCTTTATTGTGGTAAAGCCTGCATGAGTAGGAGTATAGCAGCAAATGGGACTAATGGGAAAGTATTTTATTCTCCCTTCTGCCCCCACTACTTGCAGCTGGCAGTAGTTGAGGAAGATGCAGATGACTCAGTGCGTACACAATTACATTCAGTGTGGCACCAAAGAAATGCATGATGGTTTCTTTGACCTATTTTTGCCTGACTTGTTGAAGAACATAATATGCAAATGCTGGTCAGATTGTGATAAAATTGGATTTGAAGAAACCTAGTTGGGTAATCCTGCTGTTTAAGAATTTCCACTCAGCATTGTGTGAGTGCTTTAATTATGGTTTTTATCAGCACCCTGGAGCTCTGTTCTGAGGTCTGGCGGCACTGCAGTGGTTTGTGTGCAGAGTTCCCTGGGCTGGTGGCCTGTCCCTCTCTGCTCCTCTGCGGCAGGCAGGGGGACACTGAAGCTTCTTGAGAGAATTTTACTGTCTGACCTTGGTGAGCTGCAGCTCCCTCTGAGGAACCTGCCCTGTCTGGCACTAGGGAGCATCGTTAAACAGACCAGCTTGTGGTGCTTGGGAATTAGAGATGCCTGCAGACGCTGCCAGAATGAGCATGAGCCAATGAATGGGAAAATTAAGCCTCAAGTATCAGGATATGGTGAAAAAGGGGTGAAGAATCATCTCCCTCCCGTAGTTTTTCTGTTTGATGGCACTCACTGTAGCCATTGGCACAATTCATGTACTGTAGGTACAAAATAAACCTTTCCATTTATGAGTTGTTCACTGGGTTGTTCAGGAATGAAGTGCTTAATGCAGTATATGAATGGGCAAGTTAGAAATGTGAGACCCTGTGCTGGGATTTTGTTCATTATTGTCTTGAAGGACCTGTTGCTTATGAAAATATTTTGATTTATGCTACACAAGAATTGTAGTTTCGGGGGATGGGAGGCACAGGTTCCTGTGGAGAGGAATTGGGGGGAGAAACTAGTTATGTTTTGCATATTCTGTTTGCCTTTGTTTAAAGCATAGCTCTCTGTACGGTCTTCAAATGAACCTTCCCGTAGGATGGGCTTGCTAAAAAGCTGTTGATGGGCTTTTGTTTATGGGACAGGTGGCACACTACATTCATTTTTGTCTAATCTGGAAGGTTTGTTTGAGTCTCTTTCAGATTTCAGTGAGGAAATGTCATGTGCCTAAAACAAATACCTCCTCGCAATGTGCCTTGGCTTGGGATTCTGCTCAGTGGTTCTTTTGTTCATCTGCTAGTTGGATAAAACCTAAAATACATCTAAATCTGACTTTTTCAGGGGGGGCTTCATTGTTTTTGTTTTCTTAGGAAGAACTATGTTTGTTTTATCTGTCAGAACCTCCTATGCGTTTAATGGTACTTGAACTGGAGTTGATTTTGCATTTATCTAGCAGATAAGAATGTTTGTTGTATAAGTGTGTCCAAGCAATAACAAAACTCTGTACTAAAGCAGTTAGCAGGAAATAAGTCACCATATCATGTCTGCAGATTTTTTTTTGTTCTAGATTCTAGATATGATTAAGTTCACTTTTAAATTGATGCATTTCTGTTTAGCCAGTTGAGAATCTCTTCTGTTCACTTAGTTCAGTCTAGTTCATTATTTTTCTTAGAATAAGCATTAGTTTTGATGTCATAAATGTTTCAAAACAAATACCATTCTGCTGTTAATTTTGAGTGTTGATTACCCTCACTCTTAAATATGACCCATTCTCCTAATAAACCATGAAAATGTTTCAGGCCTCAGCAATATGTTCTGTATTTAGAATTGGTCTCTTGCCTGAATTGAGAAGGGGAAGTCAGCAGTAGCTGAATCTTAGGATTATAGAGAACTGCTGGAGGTGGCAAAAGATCAGCTGATGTAGTAAAGATTCTGCAATATTTTATGCACTGAAGTTTTGCCACATTACAGCCAAAAGTGAACTAAGAAATAATGAAACCTTTGCAGCTCCATGTAAAACAGTAGAGGTGCAATGATGATCTGAAACGCACGTTTTCTGCTGTTACTTCTACCATCACCCCCAAAACCAGATCAGAGGTGAATCGGGAGGCCTGGTTGAATTTCTCTGGGTTGGTTTGATTGTATTTGTGCCATTAGGGCACAATTTAGTGCCCTAAATCCAGGGTGCTGAATCACTGGTGGTGCTTAAGCTTCCCTCTCTGGTAAGTATTGTTTTTCTAAACTTTGTATCTTGCAGGGAAAGTTTAATGCTCCTTTGTGATTTAAGGCCCCTTGCAGCTTCTTACCAGAGTTAATAACACTTTTCATGTAGTCTTGAGGATGCAGACCAGGAGCAGGTGGGAAATCAGTCATTTTTTGCTTAGGGTAAAAGATGGTTTCCTGCTGGAGGAGCAGGACTGTGTTTGAGCCATATGATCCCAAATATTCATATCTGTGCCAGCTGTTTTAGATGTGGGAAATGCATGTGCTTTGCAAGGAATGAGACCCACTTCGTTTCATGCATAAAGTTGGGACTGCCAGGCCAAGTAAATGAGAACAATAAATCTAGATCTTAATGCAAGAAAGTTCAACGTCTTCAGATACTTTAAGTGGTATAAAAGCAATATATTTCTTCCCTATTTTGTGCATGTGTATTCTGCTGTACCATTAATTTAAACAGTCTGGATGTAAAAATGTCTTCCTAGTGTGACATTCTTACTAACGTTCTGTGGGTATTTTTCAGGCAGAAAAAATGCTGACCATTTTGTGGTTTTTTGGAAATCATGTGTAATTATGTCATTTAACCACACAATACGGCTTTCTGTGGTAATGTTTTAGATAAACAGGAAAGCTCATTTTTTACTTTGTTTTCATTGCAGAACTGTATTTTTTTTTTATTTTAATGCAACGTTCTTTGATTAATTTCTTCAAAAATATAACAACATATTCTGACAGGAAAAATACACGATTAGCAACCTCCTAAAAGTTCTTTTTCAGCGTTGGTGCCTGTCACAGCACATTTTCTCCATTTTGGGGAAATAACAGTGTTTTATGTCTGATGTGCCTGTGTTGCCAAGAAAGTGATGTAAATATGAGGCATTTACATAGCCCCGAGGCAGATGATTTCTTCATTAAGGGCCCTTCTCCAGGGGAATTTGCAGGAAAGTTGAGATGACTACAGTAATGGTAGGAGGCTGATGGGGCTAACTCCAAGAAGAGGATGTTGCATCCCAGAGTAGAGGCTCTCTCTCAGGAATTCCATGGCCCTAAATCGTGGTGGCTCCATGGAGCTGCTCTGGGGGCTCGGTGCTGCACACCCCCGGCAGTAACACTGGCTGACAGCTTGCCAGTTTATTCAGGGCTAAGAGCACAAAATGGCATTATTGGGAAGTACATCTCATACTTAATCCTCTGCTTGGGGCTTTTTTCCTCCTGCCTGTGTGATGTGGTGGTGGGAGATGGGGGGTGGAGGGCAGGGGATGCTCTGTCACAGCACTGGAGCTGCATTGCACACTCTGGCAGAGCCAGAAGCCAGACCTTTCCTCAGCTTACCCTGACCTTACCTCATTCTTTCTGAGCCTGCTTTGTTGATCAGATTCTTGCAAGGAAAAGGTGTTATTGCAGGTAGCCTGGGATACCTCTGCATGGACCTGAGCATCCAGAATTAGCAGATGTTTCCATCATGACAAAGCTGCATTTTAATGCAATATTCACTGTACTTACTTTAAGAAGAGTGGAAGTAGAAGAGAAACCAAAAGCCACTGTTAAAAATGAAAAAGTAAGTAATAAAAGAGAGCTATACAAATCTTTGGGTGCTTGAAGAGTTCGAGTGGAATAGAAAACTCTCCAAAGTACTTGGTACAGAGAAAAAAGGTGAAAAGGTTTGTTCTGTCCATCAGAGAAAACTTTCTCTCTTGCCTCGGCCGGAGAAAGCTGTAGCTGTGTCATTTGTGGGAGAGAGCAGTAATTCATGGAAGAGGAGATTTCCACCACATTCAGTTTCTCATCTTTCCTCGGTAAACCAGCCTTGAAAGTGGAAAAACTTGTCAAATCTCATCACCCTAAACTATGAAAAGATGTGTGATTTGAAAGTGGGGGTTGCCTCCCATGTTGGACAAATGTCAGGGTGTATTTTGTTGGCCAGATGCTGTTCCCCTGGTTTTCTGGGGTTTTTTAGCTGGTCCTGGAACTGCAGTCATGGGAGGCAGAAGCAGGATCCTGGATCCTGGTTTTTTGAGTGTTCCAAGCAAGGGCAGAGCTTTAGCAGCTGGGGAGTTGGGTTTTTCTCTGTAGCTTTGTGTCCCAGTCCCCCAGAGCAGTGCAAACCTAGATGGAGCATGGAGGCTTCCCAGGAGGGCTGGAGGGTCTCGATCCTTGCTTCCCCTTCCAGGAGGGTGTGTGTAGGCACCATGGAAAGGCCAGGCACCAGTTTCATCTGGGATGTGAGCTGTGGCAGGGGGAAGAGCAAAGGAAGCTCTGGGGAAGGGACTTTGCTGTTGTTTGCAATGGGACTCTCTGGGGCACCTCGTTCTGCTTCGTGGCTGTGCCAGTCAAGGGGTGTTCTGTGTTAATTCCCTGCCTCAGTTATGTACACACTCTCATAAATTATTTATTTCATAAATTTAAAAATGCAGGGAAAATGAATGTTAACACATGGTTGGGTTTTTTTTTAATGAACCTTATCACTGGATGAGCCGTGGCCTTTGAGAATCTGCTCTGGCTCTTGTGGCAGCATTTGGACAACACTTTTAAGCTCTCTGAGTAAATTGTGGGGTTATGGAATCAACCCTGTGTATTTCACTTTCATTTCATGTGTTCTGAGTAGTTTGCTTTTTTATTGAAAACAAAGTTAGATTCCTCTCTGAGGGAATGGCCAGTGAAAGTGATACTAAGTATGTTTTTATAGAAGTTTCATATGATTTTTAGTTAATTTGAAGGATGCTTCTGACAAGTTCATAAATGTGTAGGAGGACAAGATTATCCTGATGTTTTAAAGGGAATATATTTTGTATTGAGGACTGAGATTTCTATTGTGATTAGAAAAAGGGAAGTTTCTGTAGGAGGTTAGCTTTTTTCTGATGTAGTGATTAATGTGGATTTCATTATTTGACATAGCTTTGCTGTGAGACAGTCATGGCAGGTAGCAGGAGGGTATTACTGTAGCACTGGCAGGATGGATAGTCTTTGAGAAGGGGGACATACATTTTTATTGGAAGAAAAATAATAACACATTTAGTTGGAATCTTATTTGAAGTACCAAAGAGTTAGAAATAAATTGTGTGTATGGGAGTGTTGTCCTTTTCCTGTCTCCTTCCATCAGACAGGGAAGCAATCGAGGTTTTCTCCCAGCCTGTCTGATGAATTTATCAATAGACTTGGGCTGTCACACCCCAGGCACTGCACACTGCTGCACGTCCTAAATGATGGCACATCTTAATTGTGTTTGAAATGGTTTGGGTTAAGTCAGGCCTAAGTGTACACAACTAACACTTTTTTCTTACCAGAGTGTGTCACAGGTAAATGCATTTTATAGTTTCTTAAGGGATAAAATGAAATCTAAATGTAGAGTTGCTTTGGAGTTCATTAATTCTGATCTTGGGAATACGTAAATAACACCAGATTATTTGAGTTCATTACTCCAACTGCACCTTCAGTATGTAATTAATTTCTAATGCTGTACACAGGAGACTCTTTGGGCTCTTCTGAGCTTTGCCAGCCAAGGTGGGTGTGTTAGCCTTGAAGAAGCAATGCTGCCTGGTGTGGAGAAGAGTCAGTGTAAAAGTTTATCAGCAAAACACCAGAGTTGTTGCCCAGCCTAGCAACTGATGTGCCAGAGATTTTGGCTCCTTCAGCCAGATGTTGGTGGCACAATTCAGACTTGTTCATGTTTTGAGAAAATGAACCTGATCTTTGGGGCTTGTACTACAGTATTTCTAGAGAATATTGCAGAACCATTTATTTTAAAAGAAAAAAATTACAAGTGTCATAATATATTAAAAATAGTGGCAAGAAAATTAGAAATTTTATTATATTGCAAAATCCAGAAGTAAAAATTTTGCTGGCTGACATTTAGCATTAATATGTGATGTTGATCCTTCTTGAAAGAGCAAAGATTGGCTTTTAAAGCTTTTTTTTTTAAATTGCATTCAGTCTCATCTTCAGTTTTGAGGCTCGTGTGTACAGAGAGGATGAACTTCATTACATGCTAATACTTTAGAATGAGCCTGTGTCTGGACAGTAATTTTTTTTGGTATGTGTGTCATTGTTGAAATCATAGTTTGACTTTGATTCTGCATTGATTCTGAATATTCCATTTCATGGATGATCTTTCTTTCTGAAGCTATTCAATGTCAAAGATAAAATCTGAAGTGTTTAATCACTGGGTATCCATTGAGAATTTGTTTGATGTGAATTGGCCTGCTCTGTTAGCTGACAAAAATTAGTGTGGCATGTGCTCTCTTTAATGAACATGTGCTAAGTGAACTGTGAGAGGCTTTCCAACCAAGTGTGAGGTTTTTTCATTAAAGTAGTTCTGCTGAGCTTTAATTAGTTTTTAAAGTTAGATTTTCTACTGTGTTCTGAAGTACCTGGCAAATGAACATGAGGAGTATTGTCCTTTTCTTAGAATTACTGCTCATGTTAGTGGCAAAAATGGTGAATTCTTTCAAAACCCTTTTTCATCATTTTGCAAGTTTTGTTGGGGGAGGCAAAGACAAACCAATGGATGAAGCATAAAAAGTGCATGAAGGAAGGGTATCTGCAAAACATTGAAATTGGCAAAGAAGGATTTAGCAGAAATTGGTTTTTAATTATGGCTTCTGTCAATCTTTTAAACTTATGTTTGTGCAGAACATTCAGATTGTTGAATATTTGGCTCTGAGGAAAGTATCTCCCTTAGTTCCTCATCCTCAGATTGAAGTGCTTACTGAGCCTCGTTAGAATTCTGTGGCACAGCAAGAAGAGAATTCTTTCTAAAAAATGTCAGTGGGCGGATGGGGGTGGTTGTCCTGAAATCCAAAGCAAAACACTCTTAAGGCCTTCCTTGCTCGTCCTGGAAAATGCAAAAACCCCAACAAAACAACAAAAAACCCCCAAACCATCCATGCGACTGCTGCTCTTCTGTCAGTTGTGTTTGAGGAGGAATCCCCTCGCACGTAGCTTGGTGTGAGGGTTGTGTGCCCGAGGTGGGTCAGTGGTGCCCATGTGCTGGCAGCTGTCCCTGCTGGCTGCTGCTGGGCTCTGGGGTGGATACCTTTCAGTTTTGTCCACTGGGCAGACTTTATTTAAAAGTACAGTGAGTGTCAGTGTTTTATACTAAATGGTGAATTCATCTCTTGCCAGAGTCCACACGAGATAACTCTTCCAAGAGTTAACTTCTGAATTTAGTGTGACCTATCATTATCCCAGTTCCATGTTTGTGTTTGCAGCACCAGGGGATTTTCCTTCATCTCTTAGCTGCTTGTTTTATTGTCCTATAAGGGAATCATAAAATATGGTTTTATATGAAATATAGTGTACTGATGATGATAAATGTGAAAAAGGCAGACATTTTTGGAGACCAGTAGAAATCCTGAATCTATTCTATTTTGAATTAATGTAGGTCTGAATTGGTAGTGAATTTTAAGTAATAATCTTTATTGAAATGTCTTTCACAATCTCAGAACATTAATACTGTGTAATTGTGCTCGAGGTTGGTCCAGTAGACAAATGCATTCCATCTTCTAGTTTTGGAATAGTGTATCATGAGTGAAAAATGAAATAAAGTGTTTGAGGTGCTGTTTGCATGTTAAGCTGGTGGCCTGCAGGGGTTTCATGCTTTTTGGGGTGTCTTGGTCATTTTGCTGTTGGAGTCCTTGTAATTTTGCTGAAGTGTTCTTTGTTGAACGGGACAAATCCAGAAAATCTTACATTAATTTGCTTTTGTTTTTGCTCCTGAGACAGTGCCCTGTTGCAAACTAAAATCACACATTCCTGAGTGTAAACCGATCGTGTGTTCCCAATGGAAATTTCAGGAATACTTGTGGCTACTTTCAAAATGTGGAAATCTATTTATTTTTTTTTCCACTTGTTTTTCTTCCCAGCTTTTGGCACTGACTGCGTTCATCTGCATAGAGACCATCATGGAATGCTCCCCTTGCGAAGGCCTTTATTTCTTTGAGTTTGTGAGCTGCAGTGCACTGGTGGTCACCGGTGCTCTCCTGCTTTTGTTCAGTCTGAACCTTCACACAAGAATACCCCAGATCAACTGGAATCTTACTGTAAGTTGGTGCAAATTCTCACTCTGTTAAAAATAGCTGCAAATCTGGTTTAAGTTTGGTCTTTGGTCTTTGCTTCCTCCTGTTTAATATTGTGTATGAGTGTTCTTTATGCTGAGTGAAGTATAAATTTTACTTATATTTACTTTGAATGCTTACTGCAGAATGTAGCTGTGAAATGTAGCAAGATTAAACTACATTAAATAGAACTAAAATTGTGTTCTGGTAGATTGTCTTTGGGAGGACAAACTTCCTGCTAATGCCAGCAATTATGCTTTGTGGATGAAGTGGATAAAAATGAAGCCTGCAGTTATTTAACTTTGACAGATGCTGTATTTACAGTAGCCCATTGTTCTCTCTTAACCTGGGGGTTTTTTATACTAGGACAAATTTGCTACATATATTTTCTTACACGGACTAATACAATCATTGGGCAGTAGTGTAGAAAAATTGTTTTCTGTGAAAATCAGGTGTTTTGTATTGCCTACACACATAACTATTAAGCATTGACTGGCAATGCTTAATGTGTTCTCAGATATAAGGAGGTTTAGGAAGAGAACTGCTGGCAGTGCACATTCCTTTTGTACAAGTCTCTATTTTCATGCTGTATTATGAGTTAAACTTTCAGATTGGGTTGCATAAACACAGGTCACAAAACCAACATGTTAAGTCACTCTAGCAAAAGATCTGTCAGCTTCAAGGACAATATTTATACCAACTTCTTTGGACAGTACAGATGCAATTGTGCCAGTGATCTGTTTTATGTTACAACAGTAATTTTGCAAGTACTGTTGGAGTCCCAGAGGTCTTTAGGCTTCTGTGTGATTTTTAAAAAAATTGTTTAAAACATAATTTATTAATGTTGCAGTTTGCTTTGTTTCTAAGCCTAAATGGCTTGTTTAAATTGAGACTGGAACGTGGAATTAGATGATCCTTTCTACCCGGGGCCTGCAAAATCTATTGATGAACTCCTTCTAAGAGCACTTGGTAGATAGACCAGGTGTTCTGTGAGCTGTGGCTGGTAACTGCACAGGAATTATCCCTCTGAGGCAGCATCAATTGTCTCTGCATAGCACCTGTTAGGAGATCTTTTGGGGAAGGTGAGGTTAAAAATCCCATCAGCTGTGCTGTGGGGTTTTTTTGTTTTGTTTTATAAAGGTATTTTGGTTTTTGAGCAGTGGTCACGCTCTGAGCCCCCTGCCTAAACAGCATTGGAGCAACCTGAGCAGGTTGCAGATCAGAGCAAAAGGCACCTGGAATACACTGCAGATGCTTTGCTTTAGTTCATAGTGCCAGATGCAGAGGGAGAAGGAATTTGCCATGATCTCCCAAGTCTCATTCTGGTACTTGTGTACTGAAGATGAAATGCTTCTTCCATCCTTGCACCACAGTTCTCCAGAAGTGAGAAGGGAACTGGCAGCTTGTGTCTTCCATGAACTGATGACACCGTCCTTCTTCCTGGTATTTCTTATAGATTTCAACAATCTGATTATATTTGATTTTTATTTATAATTATTTGATTTTAGCAAACAGGTGGGACTGTTCCTCTGACAGGAGTGAGTGAGGGAGTACCCTCTTTAATTCAGAGTGCTTGGGACCATTCTGTGATTCTACAGCTGTTCCTGCAGTACAGAGTGTGAGATCAAAGGCTGCTGATAAAACACCTGTGGGACATTACTTTGGCCAAGTTAGTAGAAATTTAAGAATGTAGGGTTCTGGCTGATTTTTTTTTTTCTTTTGCTTATTTTGGCATTTTATTCTTTACCATTTAAATGTATGCTCATACATTATTTGCCTCTTTCAATATTTATTACTTTCCTGTGTTTTGATGGTTTTTTTTATACTTTTGCAGCCTCTGTATATGACACAGTTACTACAGGAGTTGCTTTCTGTACAACAGTCTTTCACATCCCTGAGTGCTTTAGGAGGAAGTCACTCCTGCTTATGTATAAATTCATCAAGATAGGTGCTTTTAAAAATATATATGACTTTATAATGCATATTTCCCTTATGGAAAGTCTCTAACATTGCTTTTAGAAGCTGTGTGAAAAGAAGAGGCTGTTGCAGTGCTTGAAGGAATTTAATCAACTTAAATTTAGGAAGAAATCTTTCTTTAAAAACAGCACTTCTTCCTAGAAACCATTGAAACAATTTGCTTTCAAATGATCCTGTGTATTAGACAGTACCTGGCCATCAACTACTATTGTCCAACACAGGATTATTTGCTTTAAAAGTTTATTAAAATTAGAATTCTTCCCAGCATGTTGTGGATATTGGCAGATGTCCCCTGTCCCTGGCTGGAATGAAAATGTGGATCAGTATAGACTAGGATCTAACAGATACGCAAAGTTGCTAAATTTTTTTAAATATGTATTTTTAGCCGTTTGGGGAAAAGAGATTTGTTTTGATCCTAATTAGAGACTCGCCAGTCATTTTCATATTTTCCTGAGGTAAATATGCAAGAAACATGGAGCTGGTGAGGGCAGAAGAGAGCCTTGTCTGGGTGTGTTGGAGAGAGGCGGGTTTGTTCCAGCAAGATGAAAGAACAGTCACTTGTCTGTGTTGTGCAGCACTATCAATATTATGCAAAAATGCAAAAGCTGGGGAACCTGTCAGTGGAAATTTCCATTTCCTTTATGCCTCACAGTTCAAAGGGAGCCCGTTCTGCAGGGAGACAGGAGTGGCCCAGGGGAATGGGGAGCACAGCAGCTCCTGCTCCACCAGGAGCTCGGACACGTTTGCTTTCAGAGAGCTAATGAATTTTGCCATAGTTTTGTCTTTGCCTAAATGATCCTTTTGTCGTTTTTCTAAAATTCATGGTTTGGGTCTCATGTGATGTGCAGGGAGAGCTGAAGCTCTGGTATCCAAGGGGGGAGTGTGAGCTGGCCCTGCAGGAGCAGGGCTGGGCAGGAGAGGTGCCGGAGCCCCGGGGACTGCAGTGTGACTGGGATCCTGTGCTGGGATCCTCTCTCCTTCTCAGGGAGACCCCTCAGAGCTGCCAAAGAGCTGGGAACGCTGGAATTTGGCAGTGTCTCTTGGATGGGGGTTTGTGTGACAAGAGAAACCCGATTATCTGAGTACCAGTGTAAATCATTGCACAGTCAGCCAGTAGAATGAACTGTTTGTGTGGGTGCAGGGAAAAAAAATCTTCCAAGACTTTTTGACCATTGATTTTTTGGTTGTAAATTACTTTCTTGATGCACTCCCTGGAGTTATGGGAGTGTTTTTGCAGTTCTGACTGCAGAGTATTTCAGCTGAGAGCAGCCTCAGAAGTGAGGCACAGAACTGGGCACAGCACAAAATCAGTTCCACTGGGCTGGACTCAGTCCCAAGGAAGCAGCAGGGAGCAAACGGGGAGCCAGGTGTGTGCGTTCGAGCACACGGAGCAGCTGGGGAGCTCTGTGCTGCCTGGACACTCGATTTCATCATCTCTGCAGGGCTGGGGTTCTTCACTGCTGTGGCAATGAAACCTTGTATGCAATGCAACTGACACTTGAAGGAGTTGGCAGAAAATTTCATGTGGTGCACAAATGACAAACTGTCCTGTGCCTGCCTTGCCTCTGCAGAGTGTAATTGCAAAGCTGTAGTTCACAGGCCTTCACAGGGCAATCTTGATCTTTATTTCTATTTTTAATTTATTTTCCCCCCTTCTGTTTTGAACAAACATCTTGCTTTCCTTAGCTGTTGAATGAAAAATCAGTCATCCTTGACCTTTATGTTTACTGCTCTCAAAATAGTAGTACCTATTGAGGATAAAAATGAACATTTTATAAGTTTAAAAAAAATTGTTAGAATTAATTCCCTCTGGGCTCTTCATGGACTGTTCTCATTTGGTGCATGGTGTAAATGTTACTCTGTAATAAATGCAGTCTCAACTTTTAAATGCAAGAAATACCATGTATTTTGGTAGTTATTGCAGGTGTGGTCTGTTGCTTTGTGACAGTAACTTTCTGAAATTGATGTGTGTGGACTCTTATTGGGGAAGCAATGCTTAAGTGGATCTTGTGTTTACTAAGGTAACTCTAAATAAATGAGGGAAAGATGAGATGGCAATTAATGCTCATATGGTTAATTTGGTTCTTGCTACCTAGCACTTTTTTTTGCTTGAGGAACCATCTTTTTATTTTTAGTTGTGGTGCAAAATACTCAAACAGTGTTTAATAACAGAGCAAAATTATGTGAGTTTGACCAGAGGTGCTTGGTTTAGAGGACTGACTGTTTGTAACCTTCAACTTGATAACTTCATACAGAAGCAAGGGGAAATGTTCCCAAACCTTGCAAATAAAGTACTGGTTGGAGGAAAAATGAGGGTCGTTGTACAAAAATTTAAAATAAGAATTAAAGAAATATTAATAACCACACTCACCCTCCCTTCCCCTGACAAACAAACCAGCAACCCCAAACAAAACTAAAAGGAGATGTTACTTGGAGCTCCATCTTCTGTGGAAGATAAATCAGACACCAGCAGGCCACTGCTGTCACCTTTTGTGGCAAAGTCATGCTGTTAAAATCTGCAGGCTTCTCCAGAGTGCATTAGTTTAGTCACTTTAATCTCCATCTAGATGTAAACGTTTGGATTTCAGAAAGCAAATGGCAAGGCCAACCACCAGTTTAAATGTCATATCTTTGTTCACACGAGTTACAATTGTGATATGGCACTGTCTGCCTTTTAAAGGGTACCTGGTCACTTGTGCAGGATGAAATACAGGATAAAAAGGCAGGGCAGGAATTTTGATTGAGTGGTTCTTAAAAGCTTGTGTGAAGTTGTGGACAGCTGTGGATAAAGGCATGTGGATGTTACTGAAGCCTCTGAGCATCAGAGCCAGCTCCTGGTGATGTCCCAGCCTGGAAGGCTGAGCAGCATCTTGGAAGCTGAGGAGCTTTGCAGCTGTCAGGAGTGACTTGTTGGCAGTTTTCAAGTCTGTTAAGACCTCTCATTTGTAGCACCAGTTCAGCTTTTCCATCCTCATCAGTCCAGGAGCCATACCTGCCTGGACCCTTAAAACCAAGAGTGTAGGATGATCACAGAATCATGGAATGGGGTTTCCCACCTTTACAGCAGAATCAGCAGAACAAAAGCGTCGTCCTTTTTTATAATAAAATATTTATCTTGGCATAAGCCCTTCTTCATCCATGAGTTACAACATCTCTGCCTTGTCCTCCTTCTGAGTGGGACAGAGAGCAAATCCATGGCCTTGGATGCTCTCCTTTGGACTGTCAGGACCACTGGGGACTGAACAGAATTACTTGCAAATAAACTAGCAAGTGACCAGAAGTAATTTTGGAAAGGAGAAAGGGAGCAGCAGCAGCCTGGAGTGGATTTGATTCAGCTCAAAGATTTGATTCTGTTGTGGATGGCAGCTCTGTACAATATTTTATGGCACAGCATACTGTCTCATGAGGTTGCTGTAATTTCAGCAGAAATTCTTTTACCTCTGTGATGTGGTTTTACTTTGTCTATAAATATAATAGCAAGAACTTCAGCTCCATCATGGCCAGATTTGAAGCAGCTCATCTTTTTTCAATTAGTTTATTCTTCTTATTGTCACGATTATTCATTTTCTCTTACGTGGAAAAAATTTAAGAGTATTTTAGGGAGGGTTCTTTACTTCTTGCTTTTATTTCTGCTCTGACTTCGCCCAAACCCCTTGTTTTTTTCTTTTCTTATCTTTCTGCTCTAAGTAGTAGCTCCCACATTTTAGATTAAAAACCTCCACTGCTAATTGCATCTCTGATGTTACCATTACATGTGTGTGTGACAGTGTCATTGCTCCTTAAGCTCCCAACAGTCTGCTCTGGGGGTATAAAAGATCATTTTTGTTTTGGCTTTTTCAGAAACCAGCCTTATTGTAGGAATGTAAAGCAATTGTTAATTGCATTAGAAAGGTTTGACCTAAACAGGGCAAATGAAATTGCAGAGATGAATAAATTGGAGCCTCAAGATAGAATCAATTCTTTAGATTTAAATTGTTGAATTCTCTGTAAGGAATTTGATATTCTTTGTAAAAAGTAAACTAGAATAAAATGCCAGTGATGATGACAAGTTTCTGATATATCAAAGCACGTTAGGAAAGGCATCAGCAGTTTAATTTCAGCAGGATTTTATATTCTGCAGTATCTCAGAGTTCTTGAAAGAAGCCTTCAAGGTCCATTTGTAGTGTGGAGCTGGGTGATAAATGTGTCATGTTGTGGGCAGGCCTGGTCATCTTGCTTACACTGTGCTCCTTTGGAAAGGTCCCCAAGGTGATTTTAAAAGTCAGAGGTCAGCAGGATTAATTAATGAGCACATCTGACCCCATAAATCATAGACCATCATGTATCATCCATGTCATCCTTAAGTATGGTACTAAGGAAGTACAAAATGTGTCTGAAAAAGCATAACCTGGATTATAAGAAGTGAAAGGGTAGAATATTAAATACAGCTTTGGTCGCTTGTTCTGATGATTAGGTCTCCTGCAATTAAAATTAGCTTCATTTTGAGTATTACTTCTGCCTTAACTTTGCAGCTGTTGATTTTGTTTTGCTGTTAATTTTGTTGGCTTTCTGATGTTAAGCTTTTAAAACAACCAGTATTTTTGATTGTTTGAACACTGGAGTCTTCATGTGCGCAGCTCAATCTTTTTAATATTCAAAGCAGTTTAGGTTCTTTTGATTCATACTGTGAGAAATTCTTTCCTCCTTTCAATAACTTCTGTGGCTCTTTTCTGTACCCTGTCCAATTTTTCAACCTTCTTTTAAAAATGTGGATACAGGAACAGGATGCAACATTCCAGTGTCCCTTGCAAAGTTAAGATTACCACCTATCGTGTCCATATGTCCAAAGGAGTGCAAAAGTGATTTTTCTGCCTTTTTTTTGGTCATGGCAGCACCTCTTGAGATGCTTGCCTACAGTAATTACTAAGTTCTTCTGGATTATTTCTTCTAGGATTTGTAGATGCCAAATGTACTCTGGTAGTAAAATACACAGCTTGACCTTGAGTTGAACTAATTTAGGGTTTTTTTTTAATTATCCAAGAGCGTAGCTGCCCTCTCCTCAATATTTAGTTTGCACATTCTTGGTGACACACATGTATTTACAGAGACTTGGTGGAAATGTTGAACACTGTTGCAGATACAGTGAGACTTCCCCTCTAGTGGGAAAAAGGTTTGTGCAGGTGAGAACCACAGCTCGTGTTGGCAACTGCAGGAGCCCAGTTAGAGCTGTAAACTCAGAGCTGCAGAGGGGCATGCTTGCAGAAATTGTGAAATGCCATTTATTTTCTAATACCTCTATTTATATAAAGTTTAAACTTTATCTCTGCAAAGCAAAAGTTCTATAATTAAAACTGCCAATAGCTAGTTAATAGAACTTGGATTTGTTTGATGTCCTAAGTGCCAGGTAGCATCTATCTCAGTAAGCTTGAGCAGGGATAAAAAAATCTCTCTCTTTACACAGGCAGGTGAAAAATTGGTAGGAATTTGTGAGACTCACGATTTGGTTTTGTTTCTTTACTATTTGATAAAGAGTTTGGGTCTCACAGGGCTCATGACATCTGGACATGAGAGTGGAAGTGGCAATGAGCCATGGAAGCCTCTCTGATTCCTTGGGAAGGTCCCTGTTGGAGATGAGGATCAGGCCTCAGTGATGCCTCATGCAGTCTGTACACTCAGTTTTGGTAACCAGCTGTTGCTGAGTCAGTACCCTCAAAATAGTTTCCTGTGAATTAACACCGTGCCAGAAACTTCCATTTCTACAGTTACTTCCTAAAGCATTCTGTAATCATGGCTAGGAAAAGAGGTGTTTTGGGGGTGGCTGGATGGCACTGTTCCCTTCAAAGTCTTTGTGCTGTGTAACTGGAACATAGTTATGGGATTCATACCCAGCAGAGTCAGTTTAGAGTCATGTCTTAAATTTTCTAAGCCTGACTTCTTATTGCACTTCACAAGATGCACTCTGGGGCAAAAATGAAATAAAATCATCTTTAAAAAATGGAAGAAGTGAAGGAGCTGTAACAGGAAGTGAGCCTGCCTTGCATGTGGGAGAAGAGAGTCAAGTAGAAGAAATTGGCCTTGAATTCTAATTATTGTGATTGGTTTTATATGGTGGGAGTTGCTGTGTTCACTGTGGTTTTGTTTTGTATGGGTTTTTTGTTTTTTTCTTCACCTCAAGCCTGTAAGTTGCACAGCAATCTTGTATGCAGGTTTTCTTTCCATCCCCTCTGCCTATGGTAGTATTTGCTTCCCACTTCATGTTTGTGCTGAATTGTCCTTTCTTGATCCCTCCACCCTGACCTCACCTGTTCATCCATGGTTCATTCGTGGTTTGGGAATGGTGTTCCCCAGCTTAGTGGGAGCATGCAGATAGTGCAGTGTCCATACACATCAGATGTGAAAGGTATCCTGATAACACACTGAACACCTTGTCCTGAATGAATCTAGACTTTGTTTCTTCTGTTATTCACACCCTTGAATGTTTTTTCCCTCAAGTCTGATCGGTTTGTCTTGTATTGATATAATTATTTTTGTGCAAATACCTGCCATACAGAATTCTTCCTTTGGTTCCAGTGACATGTTAATGACCCTGTTTGAGGTGAGGCATGGCAGCAGCAGCGTCTGAACACCAGTGACATGTTCAGCACATGAATTGTGTGTAGCAAGTTGTTTTTCTTCACTTGGAACAAAGCAGGGGTTTTCCCTGAGCATGTTGCTGTGGTTATGTTCTAAAATGTCTGCCTGAAACACCAGTTTTATGCAATAAATAGGTAAAAATCTCTGTGTTCTTACACTACTGGCAGCTGTTACTCACAGAAGTGGCACAGGATGCACAGTTTTGTACAGTGAAGGCCTCAAGGAATGGGTAGAAAAGCTCCTGCCTGGTGTCTGGGATGTGGGATCAGAGGTTCCTGCAGTGCCCAGTCTGACAGCCAGGCTGGTTCAGCACCCGCTGGGCTCTGGCAGGATGAGCCCATCCCTGTGCTGACAGCTCTGCCTGGAGCCAGCCTGGGCTGAGCTGATGGCCCAGGGCTGCACGGTGCTCTGTGTGCTGTGGGACTGCAGCAAACGCTGCTGCTGGTCCTGTGTGACTGCCTCTGCCTTCTGTGCAACACCTGAGCACTTGCTGCAGTTCTTGTTCCACCCTTCTGTGTCATCACTTCTGATAAAGCAAACAATCATCATTTAGTAATGCTATTGAATTTGTTTTTTAGGATCTGGTCAACACTGGACTCAGCACTTTCTTCTTTTTCATTGCCTCTGTAGTACTTGCTGCTTTAAACCATAAAACTGGAGCAGAAATTGCTGCTGTGGTAAGAATTTAAACTTGTTTATATCTGACCCTTATCTTGCATTAAAACTTAGAATTAACTTTTACTCATTGATTGAATACATCTGTTGCTTTTTCCATCACAATTTACTTCTAATTTTACAGTTTGCTATAAGGTAGTTCTTATTTTAAGAGTGTTAACATCCTTGGAGCTTTGTCTTAAGGCTTGAGGCAAGAATAGGGGAAAAATGACTTGCAGAGAACACTTTGCAGTTGAACTCGCCTTTCTCTATAGCTGCCTTACATGATCCTGCTCTATGTTGCAAGCCTATGGAAAAGTTAGAGCCAAAAATTCAGAAGAAATTGAAGCTGCTTACACATAATTTGCTGAGTTCTTGCTCAGTACACATGATTTTTTGTTCTGTGGAGTGAATGTAGTAGCACTTCAGGGTTTTAAATCTACAACAGTCAGTTCAAGCAAATTAGTTTTGTGCATGAGTTGGCAACCTCTTTTTATTTTCTTTTTTATTTTCTTTTCAAACCTGGTTTTTAAAATCCCATGAGTCCTGCAGAAGCATAGAGGAAAAACTGCAAAGCAGCTGCTTCTCCAGGCTGAGGCTCTGGACTTGTCACTTTTCATGGGCACCCTGAGGAATGAGCTTTTGGATGAAGGGCTGGTTTCTTTACAAGGGGGTCTTCCACTGGGCTGCACTGCAGGATTTAATTGTCACGTTGGTAGTCAGAGAACTTTGTTTTCTGGGATCATTGATCTTAGTCACTTTTGCAGATTGTCTAGTTCATTGAAGAAGAAAAACAAGTTCCCAGGCCGTGATGATTTGTCAGTGCAAATAATGCAGGAAACTGAACTTCTGAGGACTTTGCTGTGAAAGTGCTTTTCTTCTTGTTTTCAGAAATTGTCTTCGACAACTCTTTCTGCTTCTTGTAGGTGTTTGGTTTCCTGGCAATGGCAGTGTATGCTGTGAACACGTTTTTAGCAATTAAGAAGTGGCGAATGAGCAGCAGGCAGCAGAGCAGCCGCCAGACCAGCGACTACATCCGCGCTCGGACAGAGTCCAGGGAGGTCGTGCATCGCCCGGAGATCCAGCGCCTGGACGCGTGACACTGACCCTCAGATGGGACTGAAAGGGAAAAGAAGCACTCAACTCCCTCATGGAATAAGGGTTTTTGCTTTATTTAAGGAGGAAAAGGCAGATCCGAGGGTGGCGAAGGATGCCCAGCCCTGCACATGAGTGCAGAGATGCATTGAGCCAGAAGCTGTTGTCGCGGAGGCAGAAAATGTTGGTCATTCAAAAGGAAGGTCCCTCCAAGCTCTCCACATATATATGTGCATATATTATATAGCTCATAGAATATATAGTATATAACATATATATGTGCTGAAGTACGTTTCTGTTTTGGATAACTGCACAGTAGTTTCCTTCCCCCTCTAAAGATCCACTGTTCCTTCATCTGCCCCAAAGACAGAGCAGCCCTACCCTGGCTGGGTGACAGAGGAGGGAAATGCACAGGTGGAACACCCAGATGTGCCAAGGAGCCAGGGGCACACAGCAATAACTCCAGCCACGGCCCGTGTCAGCCAGCGGGGTCTGTCCATCCCAAACTGTGTCTGTCTGTCCTCCTGCTCCCTCCTGCCCTGCAGCCTCTGGCACACCTGCCTGGCTGCTGGATAACCATTCCATTCCACATGTTCTCATGGATGCAGCGTGCTGGGAAAGGGCCACTGGCCAGCTCTGAACTGGGCTGGGGCTGGGGTGGTCACTGGTGGGGGTGCACTGAGTGTGAATAGGTGGTTGTCTGCTCATGTTGGGACACCTTCCAGTTGTCAGTCCAAAGTGGGAAAATAAATATATTTAGGAGACAGGGTGGAGGAAAGGGGCTTGAGGGGCACAGTAGAGAGTGAAGGGGTTGTCATCCTATAGACTTACATTCCAGCCATGGCTTTCTTTTTCTTTTTCTTTTTTTTTTTCCTTTTTTCTTTTTTTTTTTAAGGTTCAACATTTCTAGAAATTGTTGCTAGAACTTGCTTTCCCTCCAAGCCCAGGGTAAGGAAGAGCTAGCAAAAATTTATGTGCTTTTAAAGTGTTCCTAAGGTTGCAATGTTGTGATTCATGTAAAGTAAATATTTCTTTTTGGAAGGATGGTTGTTCTAAAATTAAACCCATTGGTAGTAGGTAAACCTGATTTTTATTTTAACTGGGTGTTTCTGCAGATTTTTTCCCCTAATAGTTCTTTGGAAAATGAATTTAGCTAATTGGAAAATAATACGATTGTATTGATTTGTTTAGAAATAGTTTTACTTAACTGAAGGTTTTTTTTATTTTCCTTGTACTTTCAGTGAATGAATTACATTTTCTCTACTCACAACTCAAATTCAGCAGTAATTGGCTAGACAATGTCACAATATTATTAGGAAGATGTCTCTTCAGATTTTTCTGTTTCTTTGGTGTTTTTTATCTCTGTAGTGCATTATTTGGCATTTGTGTGCCTGTGTGAAGACAGTGTGTGTGGGAGAAGATCTCTAGAGCTGAACTCCTTTCTGGTGTGAGGAAAATGAAAATCTGTGGAATTAGTGGAACTGTTTGCCATGTATGCCTGAGTTTCTGTGTCCTGATGGAGCTGCACTCCTCAGGGTGGGTGCAGTACCTGGAGCCTTAAGAACAACTGGCAGTGTATGGTGGATAAGTTATTTTAACCATGAAAACCAGGTGACACCAAACAGGAGCTCAGGAGAAGTGCCTGGGCTTTTATAATACTGGAGGGAACTGGGATAGTGAAGGTGTGAACCTAATGCTGCAATATTCAAATTGAGCAGCAGAGAATTATTTTGATGAGTGAAAAAAGGTGACAAAGGTGATGCCTTTTCATTTTTTACTGACATCTACAGTGCATTTCACCTTAGGGGCTAAGATGGAGATTAAAATTCAGAGTTACTGATGAGGTTAAGGAAAATTTGCATTTTCTTAGTGAATGATGGTTTACCAGTTCCTATAGTAAAATTTTATTGGGCTTTATTGGATGTAATGCCAAAGGGAACACCAGTTGAAAAGAAGATGGAACCAACTCTTGGTGTTGGATTAGAACAGAGACATTTCACAGAGGGTTGTCTCACCTGGGTGCATTCCCTGAGCAGTACGTGACAGTTCCATGGCCAGGGTGGTAAGAAAGAACAATTTGTTACTGCCAGAACTGCTGTGACAGCCCTGCTGTTTGCCAGCGCCGCCCAGGCCTGGCAGAGTTTGCAATGTCAATCATTACAAGACTTTTGAAAGTAGCACAAGCACACCCAGTCTGGAATTGTAAACTGCCATCAAAGCAGTCTCTATAAAGATTGTAAAAAACCCCAACCCAAACCAGACAAAACCAAAAAAAAAAAAAAAACCCCAAACATCCCACACCAAAAACAAAATCAAGCCAAACTCACCTACTGAGATCCAAAATACAGTTCTCCAGAAG
The DNA here is from genome assembly GCF_000738735.6 of Corvus cornix cornix. Classification (NCBI taxonomy): domain Eukaryota; kingdom Metazoa; phylum Chordata; class Aves; order Passeriformes; family Corvidae; genus Corvus; species Corvus cornix. The sequence goes on along the minus strand of NC_046341.1, from coordinate 19,182,539 downwards.
ATCCATGCTTTTGGAGTAGAGCTGCCATCTGAAATCAGGGACCAGGATGGTGTCCCAAGGGGATTTTGTCAGGAGTCTGTCCTGTTGCTGGCTGCTGGCCAGGGCTGAAGGAGCATTCCCAGATCCTCTCCTGTGCTCCCTGGGCTCATTGTGGTTGGGGCAGAGCTCTGGGAGCTCTTGTGCCTCTCTAGGTTTATGAATTCAGTACCTTTCAAATTCCTTGCCTAGAGAAAGGGTAGCTCTGGGGTTTTGTCTGGAGTGAGCTCCCAGCTCCTGTTGAGCTGCAGTGACAGGAGCAGAGTGGGGCAGTCACACCTCCAGTGCAGTGCAGTCCTTGGGCAGTGGTGCTGGAATGGCCTTGGGGCTGCTGCAGGTGGGATAAGTTTTCTTCAGCTGAGAATGGCAGGATTTATTAGTTCCATCACACCCTGAGCTTAGCACACTCTCAGGGTGGAATCCAAAAGAGAACATTAATTTTAAAAACACTATCTGATTCACTTCGTAAAAGAAAAGCAAATGTAAATTTGTAATTTCCTGATTTTTGGGACCAAAGATGATTTTTAGTGTTGTACAGTATATACTTTCTAAAAAATCTTGAGCTATTATTGCTCTGCAGAGACATTATTTACTACTTGGATTATATAGAAGGGAAATAAAGTAGCTGTGAGAGACAACTACATTTGAAATATTAAGATACTTTGATGTATATGTGGCTCGTTCCCCCGAGTTAATTTTACACAGTGTATTGGAGAGGTACTGTTTTAAGGCTGTTATCTAACTGCAGTCACACAAATAAACCCTTAAGGAAGAAAACAGGGTAGAAAGTTTAAATTTTTTTTTTTACTTGCTTAGAAAAGTGACATTAAATTGCTTCTCTCTCAGTCTTGCTTGTAATTGCCAGCACATAGGGATAATTTCTTTTAGTCCTTAAGGGTGCTGTTTAGCTCCATAAAGGGACTCAAACCCCAATGTAAACAGAACCAAATTAGAGCAAACACTTGAACTTGGTAGGAGCAAGATGCTTGAAACAGTAATGGTTTGGATGAGTCCCCTTTGGTCAAACAAGGCCCTTAGACCTGGAATCTCTGTGTATTTCTGTGTGTAGAAATGACTAAATTCTGCAGCTTATGCCCAGACATCAAAATATTAAACAGTAAGATCTGACTGGAGCAGCAGCTTGGGAGTTGTTACACAGTGCTGGAAGAGTCTGTTTGCCTCTTACTGCCCAGGTGAGGTTTGTCCCACATCCTTGTGCTGTGCAAATGGCCCCAGCAGGAGCTCCTAAAGCCCCAGAGGAACTGAGTTATGTGTCTGAGGAAAGCCAATTCCTTCTTTCTCTCCACTTTTTCCTTTCATTTGAATATTTGTGCCTCATAGATCTGATGCTTTAATATTTAATTCTTGCTAAGCCTTGTTTGTTGCTCCATGTAGTGTGTCTGCTGCAGTGCCAGGAAGATCAGAACATGTCCAGATCCCTTTATTTCAGCTCTGGTGCTCTTCCCTTTCCTGATGGCTTAGGAGGCTTGGGCTGGGTGGTCTTTCCTGTGGGACTGTGGGAAGCTGGTGTTGGTGTGAGATTCCTGGTAGGAGCCATGTGCTTAGAGCTTGGGAGGGGTAGAGATTGATCTCCCTGTGCCTTCTGAGAGACAGGCACTGAGCTGATATTTCAGCCTGTGTTGATCACTGGATTCAGGAGCACAGCATCAGCAAAGATCTGTGTCTTGGTAGCAGCTCATCTTTCACTTACAAGGTGTCTTTGACATGGGGTTTCAATAAAAGGAGCATCGTGTGTCGCTTCTTCACTGGCTTTGTCTGAGTTGCACTCTGCGTCTCGTGGCACGGTCTGGACTTGTTTCACCTCTCTGTATTTCATTGCTGCTTCTAGAAAGAGGAGGGGAAGATTCCCACTCTTCCCTGAGGTAATAGTTTATTTTTTCCCCCTGTGAATTTTTCTGTCCCATGTGCTGCTTGCCCCTCCCAGCAGAGCAGAATTGGTGGTTCATGGACACAGCAGGAGTGGATCTGCTGCAGGCTGCACGGGGCTGGTCTGAGGCAGTGCACCACTAGCTTTTCATGAGCTTTAAGGTCTCTAAGTGAGTTTGGTGTTTGGGACTGCTCTGCTGTTTTGGGGATGTGGAGGCACAGCAGATGCTTACCTAATATGTGGCTTTATTAATGCAATCCTTTCTTCCTCCCTCTTCCTTAGCCTCTTTCTGTATCTGTTATTTTCTCGTCTCATGACAACTTTGTAATAATTCTACTGTTTTCTTTCGTGAGGGAAAAAAACTCACCAAAAATCTAAAATAACCAAGAATGGTGTTTTTTAGGGCATAGTTAAAAAAAATGAAACCAAACTTAATAGCAGTTCAGACAGTGTAGACAATAATATCCTCTTTGCTGCTCAGCTGGGATACTGAACAGCTTTGTTCATGGAAGAACATAAAGAACAGTTCTTGTCCTGAGAGCTCTGGAGCCAAAAATCTTCAGCAGATACTCGGGATAATAAAAAGGCACAGTCTGATAAGGAATTTGAGATGTGAGGAGGACACTTGCCAATCCAGTGCTTTCAAAGGGATACATGGACAGTAAGAACCCATAGTGGAGAGATTGTGCACCCATGGTGGTCCTGGTGATCTCAGCAGCTCGGAGGGGCTGAGAGAGGGCTGGGATTGTCCAGGCTCAGCTTCCAGCTGGCTCGGGGCTGCTCCAGAGGGGATCCAGGCTCTGCTCAGTCCCACGGGAAGGAGTAAAGCCAACGTGTGGCACTTCTGAAAATCAGACACTTGGCTCACTTGTAGCGTGAAATAATGGATTGTTTGTTGTCTGGAGGGCCAGCAAAGCTCGAAATTACTGTGCAGATAGAAGTGTCCTGTGTGTGGATTTTAATGGCAACAAAAGCATTCTAAAATGATCCTGAAATCAGTACAAAAACACACGGAATGTTTGAAAATACTTCATAGAAATTATGCCGTGTCCCCTCTCTTTATTTTGACAGAGGGAGTTGGTTAAAATGAATTTATTCAAATACTCAGGAAATCTCTGAATGACATTTTAGAGGTTTTTTCCTGGTATATTATTTTCCCTGTCAGCCACTTGGCCACCTTGAGAGATCTGCTTGACGAAGTCAGTGGTGCTGTCCAACCTGAAAGGGTTCCCTTGTTTTGGTCTTTTTTTTTGTGTTGTATTTTTTAAAATCTGTCTATAATTTAAACATTTGTATGCTAAAAGTAATCTTTAAAAAATCTGCTTACACTGTGATTTCTGGTAGCCTTTAATTTAGAGTATACAACACAATCTAATTTTCTTTTGGGATATGCAGCTTTCAAAAGTGTTCTTATATATGCCCAGAAATGAAAGTTGTCTATTTATCATAGGAATGTGATTAGATAAAATTACCTATCCAGAATCCCAGTGCAGCTCTTCCATATATGTTGGATGGAGGAGTTAATGAAATTGCCTTTTAATCTCTATGGGTTAATAAATATTTTTTTATAACTAGCCACAGATATTCCTTTTTAAATTATACTTGGCAAACAGAAGATATTTAATTTTATATACAGTATACATAGTTACCTTGATTGACATATTTATAACATAGAGCTTTGTGTTTACTACGAAGGTTTTATCTGTATCCCATGGACTTCATGGGTAAAACTTTAAAAAGCCAGTTAGCATTTATGGAAGGATGTGGGAACTTTCTTCACGGCTTCAGAATGAGGACATAGGAGCGTTTAAAAAGGCAATAGCCAGATTGTTTTAACAGAGTATCTGGGGGGGGTTCTTATTTTTTGATTGGGGCTGGTCCCTACAGCTATTTTAATAACATCTGGATGTGAGTAACAGAATGGAACTTGAGCATCTGCCTTTTGTGACTGTCACAGGCTATTGTCTAGAGCACAGGAAATTTCAGGGTATTGTATTGTTTTGCTTTGGACAAATGTCTCAATAGACATATTTAATTAAAACCTTCACGTGTCTGAAAGAAAACATCCTCTCTTAACTAGGCTGATTTATCACTTTTGGTAACCTTTTAATCCCCAAAGTAGTGTTGTCTAAATATTTTTAGTGATGTTACAGCTGTCCTGATGTCTGCAGGTTAAAGTGGTCCTGGCTAGCACCCTTTTATTACAACAATTGGTACCTTCATTTTTCTACTGTTTATACTTTAATCTTGAATGTTTACTGGTTTCTATTGTTGGATCTTGTGGAGGGAGAGTGTCTTAGCACTACAGCTCATCGAGCTTTAACTCATACACCACAGTCCTGGCGTAAGAAAATACTTTGATTTATATATTGTGGCCAATGTATTGCATTTTAAAATGATTTCTATACTTTAGACACAACATTTATGACATAATAGGACGAATGACTTAGCTAATCATTATATCTGTCTAGACTTACTCTCTTCTGTGTTAGTGTCATTTGAAACTGTTTGTATATGTTGAAGTTTGTAAGGGTTCAGGAACCCACAATAAAATAGTAAAGTATGTATTTATTTCTCATTATAATGCTCGAATTTGATTTGGAAGTTGACACTTTGTATGTCTTTTCACAGAATTGTAAACAAATACCGAAAAACTGCTTCACCTAGGGTGCCTTCCATGTGTGGTACAAACACTTGTCATTCACAGGAATAGAGATGTAAATTTATTAATCCAGTAAACACTATTTTTGTAATGTGAGTCACTAATGCAGCTCTGGCCTCGTTGTGCTTTGTTCCCACCAACACCAGGTTTATGGCTGCTGTGGTCACTGCCTTCCCTGCCTGTGTGCACTAAATCTGACCCCTAGAGAATCACAGATTGCGTCTCCTTTGCTCTGCCCTCAGCTGCCACCTGAGCCTGGAGATGAAGCACATTTCTGGTGCTCCAGATTTCCTTCCTTGAGCCTTGTGGAGGGATGCTCAGTGTGGGATGTCTGTATCCTCAGGGCTGACTCTGGGTCCTCTAGACAGACTCTGCAGCCCAATCCAAACATTCCAATTCTAGCTCATCATGCATGATTTACAGCTTCTGAGGAGGGAGCATCCAGGCCTGACCAAAACACTTTGTCCCTCTGGGTTACAGTTGCTGTGTTGACAGGTTTGTAATTGCAAACAGCTCAGAGGTATTATGGAAGTACCAGGTTAGAATTCCATTCAGGCTGAGCAAAGGGGATGCAATTTTCCTTTTATCACATGAGCACAAGTCTGTGTAATCTCCTTGGTACTTTGCTTTTGAAGTAAAACCTGCAATGTTCTGTCCTGGAGAATCCTCGGAGCATCCTCTATGTGCGAGTGCAGCACCCGACTGTTGTCCTTCCCTGGGCAGTGCCCCTCGCCTCGGGGGCTGCAGGCCAGGGCTCCACTGATCACCAGGTCCTGCTGCAGGACTGGAGGACTATCAGCAGCCAGCACACGTTCACCTGGAGACAGTTCCCAGCCCTGAAGGGTTTCCCATTGTCCTGCTGAGTTCTGCAGTTCTCACAGAGCCTGGTGCTGCAGCAGCTGGTCCAAAGTGGTGCCTCCAGCTGGGAGCACCTTCCTGCTGTGCCCACAGCTGGAACTCACTGGTGGCAGAGCAGCAGCTGCCAGCTCTGGCTGGGAAAGGTGTCCTGGGAGTGCTTGACCAGGCTCAAAGGCAAGGTACTCTGCAAGAAAACACAACCTCCAGCTTGTTCCTGCACCAGTAACCATCTTTCAGTTTGTTGTGTCCTTTCTGTTGGTGTCTGTGCTAATCAAAAAACACAAGCTGAAGAATTGTAAAGTCTTGCAATACACAAAGCAGTCTTGGTTTTAAAATCCATTCTGTTGCAGCATAATTTAAATGGTGTATTTATCAGTTTTAAATGTCATTTTGCTTTCCCAGTCTTTTGTATATGGGCACAATACTTTTTGTACATTTTTTTTTATTTAGTTGTCTTTCTGTCTTTTCTTTCTGGTATTGGAAGATTTGAGCTCTCTGGGTTTTCACGGTACTCTTCTGATCATTCTTCATAGTGGTAAAAGTCTGTATTTTTGTATGTAGGAGAAATGGTAGTTTTCTAACACTTAGCCCAATCAATATAGTACGGAATCATTTGTGAAGGACTTCCTGTTTAATAAATGGACATATTAAAGTACTAAAACAGCATCTTCATCTGTAAGCATGGCCTGGGCTGGGCTAGGTTGGGATAATTTTCTTCCCAGTGGCTGGTGTGGGGCTGTTTTGGATGTGTGTTGATAATAGAGAGATGTTTTTGTTATTGCTGAGCTCACCAAGGCCTTTTCTGCCCCGTGTGCTGCCACACTGGGGAGGGGCTGGGGTGCCTGGGAGGTTGGGGGTGACACAGCCAGGACAGGTGGCCCCAACTGACCAGAGGGGTATTCCAGACTTTATGACATCAGTATATGAAGGGAGAGAAGAAGGAGGAAGGGGGAGGTTTGGAGTGATGGTGTTTGTCTTCCACAGTCACCGTTCCAGGGGACGTGGCCCTGCTCTCCTGCAGGTGCTGAACACCTGCCTGCCCATGGGAAGCAGGGAATTGATTCCTTGTTTTGCTTTGCTTGTGAGCACAGCTTTTGCTTTCCCTATTAAATTGTCTTTATTTCAGCCCAGGGGTTCTCTCACTTTTCCCCTCCCCGTTCTCTGCCCGATCCCAGTGCTGGGAGGAGAGCGAGCCCTGCAAGGGCTTGGGGACTGCTGGGGTTAAACCACCCCAAGAGGCAGCAGAACCCCTCGGTCCAGAACTGGGGGGGTTCCTGGGTTCATAATCCAGCCAGGGCAGCTGCAAAATGCACTTTGTGTGTGGGGATTAAACACCACCACAGCAGCCTGGGCTGGGGCTGTCCGTGGGACACTCCTGGATGCAGGAATTAATGGGAAACCACATGAGAGGCCTTGATGAGAGGTCAGAGGGAACAGAGACAACGTGGAACTGCTCTGCTGCTCAGGTGGTTGTGGTGGAATTGCTCTTGGAGTGTTTCTGGTGTGCTGCCATGGGCTGGAATGCTCCATCGTGGTGTTTGCAGCTGCCCATTTGGGACTGGGAAGAGATTTTTTTTGGCTGAAATGCCCCAGGGCGTGGGGTAATACTCTGCTGCCTCATGGGCTGGGGGTTGCGAGTGGTGCTGGTGGGAGTTTTGTTTTCCAGGTGCTTTAGGTACGAGTTGAAAGCACTGAGTCAATACAGGTGAGAACTGTGGAAAGGCATGGGGGGATGGAGGAGTTTGTGAAGAGATTTGGGAATGTGGGTGCTGCACTGAGGACACTTGGGAGGGATCAGGGGCGTGTGGGGAGGTGGGCACAGGTGGTGGCACAAGGGAAGGATTCCCTGAGGGAGCCACGTGCTCTTACAAGGGGCCAGTTCATTTTGCCTGTGTGGGGCTGTCAGCACTGTGGCATTATCCAGGGTCGTCCATGGTGCTCCTGGGTTGGGAGCAGCTTCATCAGCTGTCAAATGTAGAAAAAGAAATTATTTTGTCTAACTTTTAGACACTGGGTCTTCCTTCAGTCTCCTGGGAAGACTGTAATTAATTAATTCATGGATCAGGCTAAAAAAATGTGATGGGCTATGTCCAAAATACATAAATGAAAAGGACAAGTATTTCCTGGTGAAAATTAATGTTGGAATCAGTATTTTCCTCTTCACAGAAATAGATTTTAAAATTGACTTACTTAAAAAAAACAACAAAAACCAACCAACCAACCAAACTCCACAAAAGCAATAGCAACAAAAAAACCCCAAAACCCCCCAAAAATTCCAACCAACCAACCAAAAAAAACCCCTAACAACCCCAAACCAAAAACCCCCCAAAACCCCCCAAAAATTCCAACCAACCAACCAAAAAAAACCCCTAACAACCCCAAACCAAAAACCCCCCACCCAAACTCCTTCTCCCCAAAGCCCCAAACAAAACCACACTTAAATTTTCTGGGTAGCATTGTTTTCCTTTCTGACCTGGAAGTTTTACAAAACAATGAGTGCTGTGAATTCTTCCACTAAAGGAGGGATCTGTGTGGCAGTGTGGATTTTTGAATGCATTCCTGTTTATTTATTCCTGACTTTTAAACCAATACTCCATACAAAAAGTTGTCTCAAGCATCTTGTAACAGGATTCACATTCTCAGTGCTTACCTAAATTTCTTCTGCTTCCTTGATATATCCTCTCTCAGAGGATTAAAGGATGGCCAGGTGGAGCTGCTGTGCACGTGCTGACACATCTGGCATTTGCTCTTCCAGGGCAGTTTGTGTCCTGGTGCAAATCTGGAGTGAGGCCATGCACTGACATTATTTCTGATCAGGAATGTGCCCAGTGAACATCCTTGGCAGAAGGATGATGAGTGGAACTAGGTGCTTGCTGAGCAGAGCATCCAATTGTGTTCTGCCTTCCAGCAACGAGGCTGTTCTCCACCATCACAGCAGCTGAGATGCTCTGCTCTTCCTTGGTATCCTGGAAGTGACTCTGTCAGGTGGAAATTTAAGACTTGAGGAACTTTGAACAGTATCAAGTGAAAAGCAAAATTAGGTGGAGTAATGGACAGAGTGAGTGCTCAAAGGACAACAGAGCCTCTTACTTCAGTCAGAATCTAAAAAAGCTGCTTGGAAAGGTATTTGAATTCCTTGGAAAGGTATTTGAATTCCTCTCCTGTCCAAAAATCACTGCACAAATCTGAACAAGTCCCCAGAAAAATGTAAAACCTTGGTAGGAGGGAGAGAGCCCTTCAGCCATGTGAGAGCTGTGTGAACTCACCAGAGGTGCCTCTTTCCCTTCCTGTCAGTGGCTTTGAGTCAGTGTTGAGATCACAGAACTTCTGGCATTGTTTCTATGAGGATCTGTCCAAACTTGGGGTTGGAAACTCCTCAGGCAGGCCCAGGAACTCCAGGTGGCAGTGGCTGTGCTGGAGCTGCAGTGAGGGCAGGGATGGGGCTCTGGGGGCTTTGGAAGCAGCTCCTCTGTGGGACATGAGTGATTGTGATTGGAAGGAGGTGTCTGACGAGGCCACTGAAATCAGGACTTAACTAAGGGCTCCACACTGCAGGTGCAGTGTTGTGTTTGCCTCCTGAAACCTGAATTGCAGAGAAACCAGCACTCCCAGCACCCTTCTGGTCTTGTCAGTTGAGGAAAACCAAGCAAACAAACAAAAAGCCAAAAAGCCAAGCTGACTTTTCCTCCATGTGCCCCAGACCCTGAGCTTGGTGCAGTATTTGTTGGCAGAGAATGGGCAGAAGACTGAGTCAGCCACTTCCACCCCAATCAAAACTGGCTTTACAATAATTATTTTAAATTTAATTTTCTGGAATGATATTCCTGAAATACAGAACTGTGTTTTATTTCAGTCACGAAACAGATCTTTGTAAATAAAAGGCTGGGATCTTACACAAGTGCCTGACCCTGGGAGCAAACTGCTTTGAAATAAATGAAGTCACCAAGTACTTAAAGGCCAGTAAGGAAATTCTCTGGGCAGGCACCTCACTGCAAGCTGCTACAGCAGTCCTGAAGCAACAGATGAACATTTTGTTTGCTGCCTTTGTTTACTTTAGTCCAGCGTGGAAAAGATGACCAGACAACCTCTGTATATTCTGGGTGTGTGAAGGGTGAACCCGAAGGGGACTTTGTTGTTTACAGGGTTATTGGCTGCCAAGAGGGAGCACTGAACCCCCAATGTCTACTCAGTATTTCAGAACTAATTCTTGGTTCAATTCCTTCATCTCATGCCCTAAGGAAGAGGTTTGTGTTGTGGCTGGACCCCAGGGCTGGCTCTGAGCTGTGCCCCCTCCCCAGAACAGATTTAGGATTCCTTAAATCGCTCTGCCCTTGTGCTGGGCAGAGGCAAAGCAGCAAAATCAGGTCTCCAAATAAGTAAAGACACCAAACACTCCTATTAAAAGAGGTTTAATCCAGCATGGTTTCTAAATATTAACCATGTATCCAGCTGTGACATGCAATACATTTTTTACTTTAAAAAAAAAGAGAAATACAAAACGAGTATAAAAATGAGCCTGGGTCCCCTGAACATCACAGTGTGTGCCAGTAAAATATGACAAGAGAAGGGAAAGAAACACAGGATTTCGTACAGGAAAAGGTCCAAGGAGATCTTTCTCATAAATCAAAGATTATTTTTCACATTTAGAAGCAACCACTTGTTTTGCATTTATGCTGTCAGTGGTCAGGAAGCAGGAGATGTGTAGGAGCTGCCTGCTGGACAGCTCTGAGCCTCACCAGCACCTTCCCTGCTCCCTGCCAGGTTCCCTGTCCTGCTGTCAGCAGCCAGCTGCCACAGGGAACTGGAACCCAGGTGCTGATTTTATTCCAAAGGAAATCTGCCTTTATTGTTTTATCCCTGTTTTTCACTTACTGTTAGCACTATCTGCTCTCATTTTAAATACACCTGTTCTGGTACTGTATTAATTTTTAAAAAATCTATATGAGTTTCTTTGCCACAGACCTGTCTGATGCCATCAGTAAGGAGGACGCCATGGTCTTCCCAAGCATTCCCAAGTGTTTAAAAATGGACACAAATATTTCAAGGTAGGTTGTGCTACCTGTGAAAACAGCTTGTAAATCCAGGTGGCTTTTCCCCTGGAATACACCACCACTAGATAAATCACATCCTTCCAGGGGGAAAAACCAACCCAGGCCACACACAGACACTGGGGCTGGGGAGATGAATTCGTTGCAGACATTCTGTAGTTTGGGGTTGGTTTCTTGGCCTTTTCACAGTGGGGCCTGGGCACCCTCAGTGTGGCAGCACAGTGCCGGTGGCACAAGTGCAGTGCTGGTGTCACGGCAGCACCAGTGGCCTCAGCACAGAGCAGGACACCAGGCCGTGGTGCCTGGGACACAGATACTTGCAGGTTCCACCAGGCAGGTCCTGCTGGGAGGTGTTTGCCAAGCCTGCCTTCCCTGGCTGTGCAAACACTTCCAGGGGCCTCCCCAAAAACAGGACAGGGGCTGCCCAGAGCTGCCTCACCTGTTCCATCACAGCCTGTGGTGAAATTGCAGCAGATGGGACGTGACTCCATCCAAGCAGCTTAAAAAAAGGGATACTGAATGTTTGATGAGCCAGCTGTCCTGCAGCACCATTGTACTTTGAGGTTTGCTCTCGCTGCAGATTTCCAGTTGTCACTTTTCCTTGTCACAGACAGGCAGGAGATACAAAGGTATTGACACCAAGGTGTTAACTGTCATCCAGGCCTTCAGTGCGTGGGAGCATTCAGACTTCAGATAAAGAAATATTGTTAGTTAATCAAGAAAAATACAAATAGAGGCATCCAAACCTCTCTTCTTTGGCACGTCAAGAAGTATAAAAGCTCTAAGTGTTAAAGGTTTGGAATTACAAAAGCACATTAAAAGCTCTAAATGTTAAAAATGCTGTTCCCATTTACCCAGGACATGGATGTGCTGAGTGGGGAGGGGCAACAGAGAACTGAGCTGTGTTTGGACAGGACTACTGTAGGATCTGTAGTTGTGAAGGAGTGTTTAACGGCACTGGGAATAGTCTCCTCTTCCACATCACTGCCCTGTCTGTGCTCTGGTGATTCCATAAACAGTGGGGTGGAAAGAGGCTGGAATGAGGGGATATTTCAATTGGCAGTGCATTCAGCAAAGAGGAAAGTGCTTGATCATCTTCCCTTCACGCTTGGGTGGTGTTTGGTTCTTCAGTCTGAGTCAGAGCCAGAGTCCTCATCTGAGGGGTAAAACAAGGAACAAAAGTGAAAATGCAAACTGGAAATCCCCCCCAGCTGTGGCTCAGGCTGGGAGAGACAGGCTGCTCTGGCAGGGTGTGCTTCAAAGGACACAGCGGGTTTGGGAATGAACACTTCTGTGAAATGAGTTCTTGCTGAGGTGATGGGACTTGAAACGTCGTTTGAAGGAGTTGGGAGATGCTGCTCGGAGGCCCTGCTGGCATCCGTGCTGCTCTGGGCACTGCAGCTCAACCCCTCTGAGAGCCAGAAGCTCTGAGCTGCTGAGAAATCCCAGCAGGCCCACAGAGCTCCATCCTTCTGGCCTCAGCACTCGAGAGCCCCCGTGTGAACACAAGTTTGTGCTGCAGGGCTGAGCCCTCCTTGCATGGGCACCAACACCAAGCTGTGCGACTGCACGTGAGTTTATGTATTTGTGTCTCCATCTCCAGGGCAATCAGATCTAATCTGTATCCTAATTCTGTACCCTTGCCACCTCATCATCTTCTGAGGGCAGTTCAGATTTCAGCTTTTACAGTCTGTTTCCTGTTCCTTTGATCCTTTTGTTCCTTTGTCTCTCTTTTCAGCCTAAAGCTTGCAAAACACTTAACAGTCTACTAAAATCCCCAGAAGAGACTTTCAGTGCTGCTGTTCACCTCCTAGGATTCTATACACATCTTGTGTGTTTGGTTTTGAGGGGGTTTTAAATGGGATTTTCTGGGGGGGGTTGGGATATTTTTTGTTTGTTTTTAAGTGTGGAGCAGCCTTTTTAATCCACGTGGGTGCAATAAAGAGTCACAGGGACATGACGGGCTCCTGGAAACTGCATAACAGCTACCCCTGTCCTGACTTGAACTGGATTTGAACACCTAAGACCCTCTTTTTATCTTTGTTTAAGTGGATCTGTCTGATCTGGAGTAGACTGTAATAGAAAAAAAATTGATAACAATCTTGTTAAATTTTATGTTTGACCCTTGGATTTCAAGGCCAATTGCCCACAGATGGTCAAAGCTGATCATAAGCGGCAATCATGACAAGGAAATGATCAGAGAAGAGCACTACTTGGACATAAAATGCTGTGGATTAATGGATGTTAATAGCAAGTTACCAAGAAATAAAAGGTAGATATTTGCTTGTTTCTACAGTAAGATATTTTAATGGGGAAAGAAAATCTGTGCTGCATGGCAATTTCTATAATTGGATTTGGGATCTTTCAAAGTTAGAGGTTGTGAAACTCTGAGAAACTTCACATTCCTGGCTTTCAGGTTATCTTTATAAATCACTGGAATTCCATTTGCAGCTTCCTAACCGAGCAGAGCTGTGGTACACAAACCCAAGGTGGCCAAGAACAGAAACTGCTCTTGCTGAGCAAGAGCTCTTGCTCCCTGCAAAGGGCGAAATGGAGAGGGAACTCTCACATTGCAGCTCGTGTAACAGAGCAGGGAATTTTACCCACCTTCTGTCTTGCGCCCCTCAGGGGAATCAGAGCTGCCTTGCTTGAGGAAAGTGACCAGGTCATTGAAGGTTATGTAGAAATCAATGGCAAACACGATGGTGGCTGCAAACCCAAACACCTGAAAGGGCAAAAGAATGCTCTCCTTAACAACAGCTCAACGTTTGTCAGGGACAAACCAAAATGAGCCAAACCGACACAAGAAAAACTCTGTGGTTTTTTTGGCCGGTGCCTTTCCAAAAAGGCAGGGAAGGGAAATGGTTTGTGACACATGGGCATCAACTGAATTACAGCTGATTTGGGAGCCTGAGAAGTGACCAGGTGTGTCCTTATCCCTCCCCCAGGCTGCAGCCCTCTCAGGCTCTGGGCACGTTCTGGGCATCAGCACTGCTGGGAGCTACAGGAGAGCACCTCCTGCACCTCTGCCACCAAGAAATCACCTCCATTTCTCTGGAAATGATTTTCCACTTGTTTGCAAGGAGATGTGTCTATTGCTGAGCAAACCAGACTGAGATTAAAATGATTCTGGAGTCCCCTCTCCAGTGTCAGAGCAGCAGAATTGTGCCAGGCACAGGCGGGGCGCTGGTCTGGGAGCCCGGGCTGAACACGCTCCATTGCTCTGGGTCTCCCTGCAGGGACAAACATTAACACAAGGTTTGGGTTTGTATTGTGGGGTGGTTTGGGAAGGGCTGCTGGCCAACACCACTGGGCATTGTTCTTCCCAAGCTTAAAAAATTGTTATGCAAATTTTATTTATGTTTTTATGTTTTATATTTTATGTTTTTATTATGTTATTTATTTATGTTGCATACATTATTGATGCTTAGAGTCAAGTTGCAGATGCAAGGGCTGTATCGTATTTCTGACCACAAAATGCTGACAGTGAAGGCTCTCTCCTGGCCAGTCCTTGTACTGGAGGGTAAAATGACACTGCTCTTGTTTCCACTCATCCAAGTAAAACTGAGCAGGAGAGGCAGGAGGTTGAAATTACATAATTTAGACTGGCCTTAGCAGTTACGGGTTTGGTTTCTTTTATTATTATTATTATTATTATTATTATTATTATTATTATTATTATTCCCTCCATTCAAGGACCTTGATACTCTTTGCAGGAACAGTTTATCTTCCCTGTACAGCTGGTAAAATTAAAAAGCAGAATAGGTGCCTTCCCTAAGGGTACAGTTAACACTGAGCAGCACTGTTAGGGTGAAAAAACTACTCATTGGTTCAAAACATGTTTTTCTGAAAACCTGACCATTTCTTCTTTGCTTTAAGCAAATTAATTCTCAGTTAATTGAAGAAGCTTCTGTTACTTGCAGTGGGGTCATATTTGAACTGTTTCTTAAGTACATGCATACTCAGTTCACCGCAACACTTAGGTGGAAAGCTCATGCTTACTCACCCCTGCTGCTTTGGATGCTCCATCACTGTACTTTGAGACAGCAGCAATTGAAATGGCAAAGTAAATAATGGCAGCGGTGACGCAGCGCAAGAAATCCTGTGAAAGAAGCAATGGAGCATTCTCAGATTGGTCAAGGATTTCCTCTAAAAACCATTTTGGAAACAAACACTCAACCCCTCTGTTGTTGCATCAGTGGCCTTGCTGGCATGTGACCACAGCCTGGTTTGCTTTAGAGGAGGAATTGCTCATCTGGGAAATATTTCTAAGTGAGAGAAGACCTGAACCTTGGCATAAACTTCTGCTCTTAAAGATGCTGGAATAAATCCTGCTTCTACCCTGCCTGTGTCAGGCAGACCTTCCTTCAGGCTGGGAGGGGCTGTGCTGGAGCTGTGCCTTGGAGCACAGCTAGGGCTTTAATGGAAAAATCATTTAAAATGCCTCAAAACCCTCGTGTTGAAGCAGAACTCCTGGGGCACCAAAGGCTCAGGAGGTCCCAGCTCCCGTGGGAACGGGGTGCCTGTCTCTCTGTGGATGCAGGTCTGCGTGATGATCTCCACGGAGACCTGTCTGTGGAACTCCTCATTCAGGAACCAAACACTTGGTTTAGTGTTGCATGATTTATACTTCCTATGTCCACCGGCAGCTCCACCAGCCCGCCCCAGGAGCACGTGCCTGGTGTGATCCCTGGCACAGTCCTGCTGAGCTGTGCCCGGTCACACCAGCAGGGCTGTCTCTGCAGTGAGTTTTAAACACAGAGCTGTGGTTCCCAGGGCATGTGCCAATCACAGGGGCTGCAATAATGGTACCCTCAGCTCTGTTCACAATTAGCTCTTCTGCCTTTCCAGAACAGATGGAGGAGTAAGATCCTGTCTCAAAGCACAAATCCTACAAGAAACTTGACTCCTCTGAAGTCAGGACAAGGTCACTTATCTACATTCTGTGCCTGCAGTGTGTTATGGTAATGGCCATAATAAACACGCACATGCCTTTTTTGTCTTAGTTCTGGAACCAGATGCATGTAGAAAATGGGAAAATGATGGAACTGAGATTACCAGCTGAAAACTGTGCACAGTTGTAGCCAAAGTCACTGATACTGTTTTATCCACCAGTGGCCTTGCTAAAGTTATTTTTATACACTGAGAACCCTAATTCAAACCTCACTGCAATGAACTATTGATGGTACCAAAAGAGAATCCAGATTGATAAGATCAGTGGGGTTTTTTGAAGTGTTTGTACTGCACGGCAGCTGCTCCTTTTGCAGTGATATTTGAGGCTGCAGGGACATCCAGTGGCCAGGGCTCTCCTGCAGCCCCAGCACTGCCTCAGCAGCCACTGGGCTCCTGTGTGGGCATGAACTGGCCAGAGCTGCCCCTTCTCAGAGCAGCTCAGTTTGTTTGTGAGTGTAGCTCCACCTGAGAATTCAATCACAGCCTAATAAAGTCTGTCCATTATCAACAACACACATTCCCCCCTTTGTAAGGGTGCCAATAAGGAGCCCCCAGCAGTCAGACTGACTTGGGCTGGTGCTGGCCCTAAGCTATTTGCCTGGAATTGGGCATAATTTCAGTGGTTTGATAAAGCCACGCTTTGTGTCAGCGCCCAAAAAGCTGCAGTGTAGAGCAGAGCATAGCTTAGAGTGATCTGGGACCTTCTGAACCAGAGGCAGCATGGATAAGTTTCTCATAGGGCAGTAAAGTTGTTACAGTCACCCTGAACTCCTGCCCAGCCCCTTTCACTCCCCTCACAGTGCACAATTAAACCTGGGGGTTTCTGTTGCACATCTCACTTACCGCCAAAGGCCAGTGGGCTCCTTTAAACTTCTCATTAAGCTTGGAGGCGTAGGCAAAAAAGAGAAACAGTGCCAGCAGAAACTCTAGGAGTGGTGCCATCATGAAAGAAGCTGCTACAGATGCAATATAGCAGATAAAGATGATAAATGACAGCACCTAAAGTAAAGGGAAAACTCGTAGTTATTCGCATGGAATAGCAGAGCCGCAGGCAGCCGAGCAGCTTTGAAGTGTTATTTTCCCTGTGTATTTCTGTCAGTGCTGCTGCTGATGGCATAGTTTGCTTCCTGCTTTATTTTTCATTGGGCCAAATGATTTTTCTTGTTCAGCATGGAATAAATCTGAAGTAATGGTGTTTACTTCCATGTGTGTGAATCGCTTTTCCAGAGCGCTGGGTGGATTTGCACCTCTTGGAGTCAGTAATTTGCTCTGGATTGTAAACAGCTCTGACAAAATCATTCTGAAAATAGAGTGGGGTGTTGCCAAGCAAGCAGAGCTCTAAGCTTTCAGCCGTGACAGCTCTCATTTGAAACCCAAATCAGTGCTCAGACAGCCTGAAGCAACTCAGCATTTATAATCTTGGAGTTGAAAGAATAAAGTCTGCTGGTGATGGATAGAAAAGGGCCAAGAATTAATTGTTCTGTGATTTCTGGAAGTCTCTGGTTCCAGTTTTCCAGCATGGCAGCTGTCTTAGAGAGTAACAGGACTGATAACTCCCATTGATTTATCTCTGTGATGTTTCCTAACTCTAGTAAAATAATAAAAATGGCATTTGTTTTCCCACTCAATTGAAACACCTTTAGAATATACCTATGGCTCAAAATACAAAGTTTCACAATGGAAAAACTACTGAAGAAAATGCATTTTTAGCTAAACCAGACAGTACCAGACTGCTGTCCTACACTCCTGGGCCTTCAGCTGCTGTGTTTGTAAAAGTGGAAGGGGAGGGAACCATGGAGAAGCTCAACACCATTTTCAATTGCTGTACTGGGGTTGGTCACCCCCACAAAGAGGCTCCAGTCCTGTGTTCTACTGCCTTGCATAGGAACTGCTTGCTGTTTCAATCAAATTAGCTTGACGTAACAAAAGTAGCCAGAATGCTGAATTACACATTATTATGTGCCAGTTCACACCTGGGCTGCTCTGTCCAGCCCGTCCTCCTGGAGACAAATCTCTGCCTTCCCAAAGCTCAGGGATGCTTTTGGCCAGCACAGCAGGGGGGACTGAGCATTAGATTACAAGGATGTTTTCAACTTCTAATTGCACATTGGGACACTGACATTCCCACTCACACAGCACTGAAAATAAATGTATTCTTTCCCCCCAGATGGCACATCTGAAGGCACATGTAGCTTCCTGCAAAGGTAATCAATGCATTTGCCTTGTTAAATTTCAGCTCTATGGATTTCTTTCTTTGCTGCTACCATGGGTTCCTGGGGACCACCTGTACCTCGGAAAAGATCACCATTACACTTGAATGATAAGGCTCCTATAGTTATTAGTAATTACTCCTATGAGAGGTCAGTCAACCCTCAAATACATGTATCAAAAAACCCTTTTATGTTTAGGGGGCAACTAAGCAGTTCAATCCCACTGAAATAATTTTTTGGTGTAATTAATTAACAAGCCTTTATACTCAGCCTGCTTTGGGGAAAGCAGTCAGTGCCTGACCAGGATGCTAACAACTGGAGTACATTGTTTTCATCCATTAGGACTGGCTGCCGAGACTAGAGAGGATGTGACATTTTTAGTAAGAGACTATATTTATCTTAAAACATCTTTGCATTGTTCTTGTTTCACTGGGTTCTAAGAAACTGAGCTGGGATAGCATATAGACCTCACTTCTGCATGGGCCTGGTAGCTGGTAATACCTGCCCCATTTGTTGGCGTTTACCCCATTTTAATTTGTTTATTGCTCACAGAGCCTCTCTGCAGGTTTTTCTCATTTTCATAAAGCAGAGGGGGCTCATTCCGTGTGTCTCATCCTTAGCATGGTAGTTTCTTTCTGTGAGCTGAAAGTGATAACTCTTTGAAGGGAAGGGGATTTATCAGAGCTTGACAACTCCTAAGAGGAGAGAGAACTTCCTTCTTCCTATCACAGCACCTATTCCCTTTCCACCCCAAAGAACAAAGACTGGACTTGCTTTGTGAATCTGCTTCACTTGCATTTCTGGAACATAATTTAGACACAGTTTGATGTTCTCTTGGATTAAAAAGAAATCACCATCTATACACGACAATTTTTTCTTGCTCTGGTGTTGCAAAAATATCTTCCCTTTTGTGGCTAAAGGCAGGTATGTGACAGCTGAGCTGCAGGGATGACCAGCAGCAGGGAGATGGGTTCAGGGCTGGTCCCACCGACCACAACCCTTCCTATGGCAGATCATTAGACCTGAACTACACCTGGTGATCTCTTAGGAAAGGATTAAATGCAGTGTTAAATAATATGTCCTACTGGAGCAGCAAGGGGAGGTAGAGAGGCAAATTTCAGATATGTAAGGTGACACTGCACAGCAGAGATCCCTTTCATCTCGATTCTGTTTGAGTCAGTAACTCCTGTGCTCTGACTGCATTTGCACTGAGAAAAAAGCTTTCCTGTCAGAAGCGTGAAGTGAAAGGAAGAGCCTTTGTGGTCTGTTATTATCAGCTTTATGGCAATTTGTGCCAGGGAAGGCTCCTGCTGTCTCCCCTCAGCCCTGGGCAGGTGTGAGGTTCAGACATGAGCCAAGCTCAGGGTGAAACAGGAGCTGTTCCGTGGCAGGAACACACCAAGAAGCCCCTGATCCCAGGTGCTGATGTGCCAGGGGATCCCTGCTTCCGTGCCAGGTAAGCTGCTGAAGAGACAGAAAGACCAGTCTGAGCATTTCAACTTTCTGACTGGGTCTGACCCAGAGAAGCTGGGGAAATATCAGTTATTTTAAAATCTGGTCACCAGGCCAGCTACTTGCTCAAATCAAGCCCTGCATCACTGGTAGATGACAGCAGTCTCCTGCTGCCTGTTCCTCAGCCCTGAAGGACAGTCACTGTATTCCCACCTTCCTCACCCTCAGTGGTGGGATTGAGCCCAGCCTGTCCTGCTCTCCACTTGTCAGCATCCCACTGCGAGGAGAACTGCACCTCAAGGCACACTGAAAACAAAGGCACCTTTTGATTCACAAGAAGCCACTTGGTTTCAGTAGATTATTGATGGTATCAGTAAAGGGGAAAGAACCTGAAGTGTGGTAACTGCTCTCCAGTTCAACATCCTTCCTCATTCTGGAGGCACTCTGAGACTGAGAAGGCCCAAGGAAGATTTTATGTGAAATATACACCTATACAAAAAAGGGACCAGATTTTGAGAATGAAGGTTTGAAAGATGGTATTTTTGGATGCTTTCACTGGGGGAAGGCTGGAAGGTCCAGGAAGGGGAGGGAGGCAGACCCTGGAAAGAGCCAGAGGAACAACAGGAAGGAAGTGCCCGAGGGCTCTGTCCGATGATGACCATGGCACTGC
Source organism: Corvus cornix cornix (assembly GCF_000738735.6). Lineage (NCBI taxonomy): Eukaryota > Metazoa > Chordata > Aves > Passeriformes > Corvidae > Corvus > Corvus cornix. The sequence continues at coordinate 19,162,762 of NC_046341.1, read as the reverse complement.
ACCTTGGCACTGCACCCTGTTCTTTGGTTTTCTTCTTTTCCATCTCCCATTGCAGCCCTGACATGGATTTTAATGCCAAACCTCCTTGGTAGCTCGGGAACAGCTCTGTGTAATACAAGAGCCCACAAATGGTAGGATTTTGATGATGTTTCTCATTTCTCCTTTTGTACAGCTCATTTCCTCTTCTGGCAGGTGGAATGCACGGACTCCTTGAGCAATAGTGGATATTACCTATAACTGTCTTTTCTGAATTGTAAAAGTGAGTAGGTCCTTTTCTGACCACTAAACTGCACTGCCACTATCTTGAGCATTTGATGTTATCTCAAAATTTTAAAAATACACCTCTCCTCCCACAATACAAACACTGCAGTGCCAGTCTGTACCCAGAAATAATGACACCTACCTACGTACTTTTCCAGGATTCAAGTCTTTGCGACAAACACCTCGCAAACTGAAAGTTGCTCTAAAAACTCAAAAGCACCCTTCAGAATATACCCTGACCCCTCCAAGGACTGGCAGTGTTCCACTGCACATCGTACTTGTTCTGCACCTCTGTTCCTGGAGCTGTGTGTTTCAAGGTCACTTCAGAGAAAGGTCAAACTATGGGACCTTGTTGTTTTTCTAACAGCTCTGTAGCTATGCTAAAAAAAAAAAGGCAGCTAGAGAGGAAGTTTGTGAGGCTCCATGCAGTTGCAAGTTCTCTTCTAGCACTTTCAGAAAGCACTGCTGCTTCTGGGAGAAAAAAAAGTACCAGTGTCGTATCAGTTTTGTCAATTTGTATTTACACAGGGTTTTTCTCTTCCCCTCACTTGGGATTACACCCTCAGCATTGAGAGCAGCTGAGTCTGAGCCCTTCCTGAGCTGCTGATGAAAGGTTAGTGTGACCGCTGCCAGCTTCACTGAGAAGGAATATCTGCATGCAGGAAGCTCTAATGCAGCAAAGAGCAGGACAGGAACCTTTCACAGCTTGGCAATCATAAGGGTATAAAAAATCCTGGCAGAAAAGCAGCCTGACTATTCACTGAGCACCTTTTATGTACACTCCCATTCACACAAAAAGCCTTCTTTGGTATTGTGTTTCCAAAAGTAACTTTCCCATTTAGACCCACGTAATTATTACTTAATATTCTGTTGCTGAGCTTCTTAAACTGGCCAGGCATTACAAAGTTATACTTTATTGTACAACAGGCTTGCAGTTCAAGGCCTAAAACATAATCATGACAGTGGTGAGAGAGCACAGTGTCCCTGAAGGGAGGGAGGCCTGAGCAGTGCTGAGGTCATGGCAGCTCCAGAGGTGTTTGTCTCCTCCGAGCAGGGAGAACAGACCCACCGGAATCCGCTGGGAATATGGGAATGTTGGGAAGCTGCTGGCAGCACTGCACCAGCTCATCTCCTGCTCCTCATCTCCTGCCCTCACCTCCCTCCACAGGAAAGAACAGGTCTGCCTAAGGTTTTACAAGTGGGTAGCAGTGGTATCTTTTGGACAAGAGTGCATGTGGGTCTCGTATTTTTGTCAAACAGACAAAGTGCATCACTCAGTGCTCTCTGCTATTCAGTTACTACTTCTCTGTTGCACTTGTCGTGGAGGTGAAATTCCTGGTTCCTCCAGAACTGGCTGCAGGAGAGGCCTTCGGGCTACAGACCCTGAGAAAGGCACAGGGGGCTTCTTCAAAGGAGACTTTACACCGAGCAGCTGAAGTTTCAGTTGTGAAGGTCAGTTCAGAGAAGACTGAAAAGACAGGAGAAAGACGGGAAAAGAGGAGCGAAACTGGCACAATGATTTCTACATCCTTTTACATCACCACAAAACTGACACAATTGTAAATATTTATACTGCGTCTTTATGAAAAAGAAATAAAATGTAGCACCACTGCATGCTGGCTTCAGGAGATTGAGGAGATGCCAGTTAAAGCAGCCACAAAAGCTCGACTGGAACAGCCGGGTGAGCAGCAGAATCCACAACTGGGGATCTTGTCTGGACAAGCTCCTGGTGGCAGTGTGAGAGTGGCTGTCAAATGGTTCCAACACAGAACACAGGGAAATGAAAACTGCATCTCTTAAGGGTGGAAAACAGCATGGATGAGATGATGACCTTCAACACAGCAACTGGAGTATTTAGGAAAAATGAGTATCTTAACAAGAGTGTTAAAATATGTGGAAGAAATCATGGCATGGGGGGGAGAACAGAAAGGAAAAACGATTAACCTGTAAGATTAAAAATGCTGATTAGAAAATGGAGGGAGTAAGGCAGTGAGAGTAAACAGGATTAGGAGAGACAGTGACGCTTATAAATGTATTTGATGCTACTGCTTCTTTCTGGCTCTACAGCTATTCCACGTGGAATAAAAAATTAATCAGGCAGGTTAGTGGTGGGGTGGACTGGATGTTCTCCAGAGGTCCCTTCCAACCCCAACCATTCTGTGATTTTGTGGAGATCAAAAGTAAAAGGAGCAGGGGATGGGGGGAGGTTAACTTCCTTATCTGAATAAAATTTGAGATTATAATTAAGCCTCTAGCAGTAATCAGCTCCATCACCAGCTTGACTTGCTCTAGGGGAAGCACCAGGATACATGGGTGCTGCACCAGAGCACATTGCACCTGAACATCCTAAAGATTCATCCTCCATGTAGAAATGTGTGGAAATGTTATTTTCAAAAATGGCTGAGAGCTGGAGAAATAAAATGCATTTCTGGGGAATTGCCAAGCTGCTGAATAATGTGACATTTGTAACAGTAATGAGGACCCCACTTTGCTTCTGAACAAAAGGCACTGTTCAAAATGTGTAACCATGAATATTATTTACATACATTTATGCAGAACCCAGCCCCACCCCACATTAGCACCGTGTCAGAGGAAAAATTAAACATTCAAGACAAGAAATACAAAGCTAAAGATGAAACACAGATTTAAACCATGATAGATTTAACTTGGACTCATCTTCAATTATTTGGCACTGCATTTCTCTAACTGTGTACAGGCTGCATTTACTCTGGGGCCTGTGTTGTCTTCAAGGGTTTCTTCTGGCAAAGCTGAGACAACTGGAGAGAAACTACTGCTGCCTCTTGTCTGCCACGAAACCACGTCCTGAGCACGTGGGCTTGGCCTGCAAGGAGCACAAGGAAAGCTCTCGGCAGATGGGATTTTAGAGCTGCTTGCAGCCAGCCAAACCCTTGGGAAGCCCCAAGTGGCCTTACAAAGGATAAAACCCTGTTTTGTGAAGACAGAGCAGATTTTATTACTCCAAGGAGGCATCATCAGTACTTCTCTATGACAACAAAAGGGTGAGTCTGATCCCATGACCAGAACAGTATTCCTCCAATATGTCATCATTCTGAGATGTTAAAAAGCCAGGCTGTCTGAAAGCCATCATTTAGTGGCTGTAAGCTTGTAAAGGAAATTCCAGTGTGTGACATAGTATGTAACAAAAATACGTGCCAATGCAGCCAGGTTAGCTGGGCTTGGTATTTTCTACATGTGTGGTTTCGTAAACTACAGATGCTGTGTGAGTGATGGGGGTACCTGGAGGAGGGATGGGGTAGCTGGAATCTTTTTGGTGAAGATGATAAAGCCTGTGGCCTGCTGCTACTCAGCCCAAGGCTTTCCCCACCACAGAAGTCATCCTGACCCCCTGAGTGAATGCTTTTCCTCTCAAAGCCAGCCTCACATCTGGCTGTTCCCTGTCTCTCTGCCACAGGGCAGTGCCTGCAGCCTCACAAACTCTTGAGCTGGTCCCCACCAGCTGACCACAGACAATTCTGCCTCCTTCTACCTGCTCCTTACCTTTCTTTTGCTGGAATATCCTTGTTACCTTCCCTGAGCTAGCACAGTGGATAGCCAGAGACACCTTGCACATCTGAACAGTGCTCCATGGACTTGACTGCTAGTTTGGGCTGTCCTGATATTTGACTATCTGCTGCCAAAACTCCAGCTAAAACTCCAGCAAACATAGTGTTTGAATTTATCATTATTTCTAGCAAAAATGATGTTGAACCTCTAATTTCAATCAATAAGCTTCCTGTTCAGAAGCTAAATTTTGGTGTGAAATACCCACTCCCCATGGGGTGAGTGATCTTCCTTATCAGGTGGGTACTGTTTCAGCTGTCAGGTTTTAAGCCTTTACACGTAAAATTCCAGAAAGTCCCACACCACAGTCACTGCCCTGGTCCTGCTGCCACACTATTGCTGATCCAGGCCAGGTGCCCAAGGCCTTGTGCCCACCTGGGCTGGTGTCCAGCCGCTGTCACAGTACCCCAGGGCCTTTGCCTCTGGGCAGCTCTCCAGCCCAAAGGCTCCAGAGCAGCGAGCAAGCCCATCCCTTTGAGGGTCAGGGACAAACACAGCTTTGGAGGGCTCGGGACAGCAGCTGAGTGACCGTGATGCACACAAAGCCCGACGCCACACATCATAAATTCATGAGTAAAGTCTTTCCTGACACACTCAGGACAGGCTGCCTCCTAACCCGGCACCACGCGATAATGCAAACCGCAGCCGTGGTGGTTACTGGATTCATACTGCAGATAGCTTAAAACGAAATCCAAGCGCCTTTTTGCTGAGAAGGGGTCTCCGACAGCGAAACACACTTAAGGCAGTGGAAGTATAACGCGACAAGTTTTGGTTTCTAACGTGCTCTGCCTGAATTACGCTCTCAGCCCTGCAGTTCCCCCACTCCGGTACGGCTGTTTCCCCATTTTTCCCTCGGTTGTTGTCCCCCGTCTCCGCTCTGCTGTTTCCTCCCAGTTTTCCCCTCGGTTGCTGTCCCCCAGTTTCTCCCTCCGTTATTGTTCCGCCGTCTCCCCTCGGCTGTTTTCCCCCAGTTTCCCCTTCGGTTGCCGTTCCCCAGTTTTCCCCTCAGTCGTTGTCCCGCCTCTCCCCTCGGCTGTTTTCCCCCAGTTTTCCCCTCAGTCGTTGTCCCGCCTCTCCCCTCAGTTGTTTTCCCCTCAGTTGGTGTCCCCCTCTCCCCTCAGCCGCACAGCTGAGCGGCCCGGGGCAGGTCGGTCCGGCGGAGCCCGCTCGGGTCCCGGCTGCTCCAGGGATGGCTCCCGCAGCCCCCCGGCCCCGGTGTCCCGTCCTTACCGACTCCGCGAGCAGCAGCTGCCCCTTGCGGGAGCGCAAGAACTCCCGGGGGGGGAGCAGCGAGCTCAGCCCGGGCGGTGCTGCGGCCCCCGCGGGCTCGGGGTCCTCCATGGCTGCGGCGGCGGGCGGGGGCGGGCGCGGGGTGGGCTCAGGCTGAGCTGGGGCTGGGCTGGGGCTGGGCTCGGGCTGGGCTCGGGCTGGCCTCGAGCCGGGCTCGGGCTGGGCGCGGGCTCAAGCTCGGGGTGGGGGGTTGGCCGTGGAATATTTTTTTTTTTTTTTTTCCCTCTCTGAAGGAGGGAAGCGGAAATCGTGACACTGCGGAAACGTGAAAAAAAGTTTCAGCATCCCCAGCTGTGGGGGGCGGCCCCAGCGCCCGCCCCCAGCCCCGGGGCAATGGAGCTGGGCTGCCACCTTCGCCCTGTGCTGCTGGACGGACACCAGGGAGCCAGGGGGCTTCTCGTCCCTGCCCTTCTGAACGCACAAGGCACAGAATCACCGGGTGGCTGGGGCTGGAAGGGGCCGCTGGAGGTCACCCAGGCCAAACCCCGCTCAAGGATGAAATTTCAGGATCCAAATGCGTCGGCGAATGCTTTACCATGCAATTCACATGGCACAAGAAAATCTTTCCGAAGGGTGGTTACTGGGACATTACATTTTTACTTTAAAATGTACATTTTTCACTTAGTAAATAAATAAGATTAAATAATGCACTTAAGCCTGTTTGTGTTTTCTTTTTATTAGAGAAAGAAGACAACCATGAAAATAATTTTTAAAAAAGGTAAAAACGTAACTTTGGAAAAACAGGACAATTTCCTCTGAAGCTTTAACTGGTGAAATTGCAACGCTGAAACTGCATTTGGAAAAGTACGAACCTTATGAATGATACTTGCAAAAACATCACTGCACAGGAAATTCAAAAGTGAGCACGTAAAAATACAAATTCTTTAAAAGACAGTGGGGAAACAGAATGGAGAAACCATTCTTTCACTAACATGTCAATCTTATTTGGCAGGAGCACTCCTTCCTCTTGCTTTATCAAGGCTAATCTTCTTGCAAAGAAGAACCGCGTCGACAAGGCAGAGAGCAAGCAATATAAGACCCAACACCTATAAAAATAACCATAAAATTAGTTCCCCCAATCAATCTCGAGCTTTTACTGTAGTGACTCATCAAGGTAGCAGTAAACACATGTTCCTAACTTGGTTCTGGCCTTGAAAAGACAGCTGATAAATTAAATAACACCCACATTTACATCCCGTCAACCTTTCACAGAGCTGTCTACAGCTTGCTCTGTTTGATGTTTGTGTGAGGCCTTGGAGATGGTGTGGTGCTCTCCTTGAAAGCTAAGCTAATGCTGCATTATGCCAGACAATGCTTTTATCTTAAATGAAAGCCCTTCTGTCCCTTTAAGGGTTGTTTAATTAATGGGACTAGCCCTGAGAAAAGTCAAGGGGAAAAGTCAGCATTCGTAGAAACAAGCTCAGCAGGAGCCTGTTCTTCTCCTCTGGAGCTCTGAATGGGAAACATATTCCAAATTGAAGAAAATATACAGAAGTATTTAAAAAATAGTCAACCTCAGGCAGGTAACTGGAAAAATGTGTTTGCAGAAGAGCCACTGAGATAACTCACTCAGCTCCTGCCCTTCAGCCCCATCCCACATGCACACAAGGGTTTTTTATGCAAGCACTGAATTACCTGATCAGGGGAGTTATTTTCAGGAGAGCTCTAGGGAGAGCACAGCTCAAGGCAGTTTGTGCCTCAGAACAGGCTGGGGGTGATTCTGTCCCTCCCGGCACTGAAGATGTTGCATGTTCCACCCAAACTCGTGTTCCCAGCTACCTGCTTGGTCTCCTGTACCCACCCTTAATTTCTGTGAACTTCACAACAGAGAATATAAATTCTGTTCCAGCACAGTCACTCAATGAAAAAGTCTCCTTTTTGCTTAGGATGCAATTGCCAGTGAAGCCATCAGCTTTCCACCTCACAGCCTAAGCTGAGTTTGAAAGACCCCAGTGGCAAGTTTTAGGTTTCTTTTGGTTGCCTGTCACATTTCAGCTTATCTTGTACTTCTAGAGACTTTCAAAACTGAGGGTTTTTTTCCCCTCCTTATTGTTTATTAAGGTTAGTTACATTAGTTGCCATTTGAATTAAAAATACCAGTTGCTTAAACTATTAAACTGCTTTGATCTTAAGAACGCAAAATTCTTACAATCACAGTATGAACAAAACCCCTTTTTGAGTGACATAGTTCCTCAGCTTGTGTCAGAAAAAACAATGTACACATCAGGAGGGAGGTACCAGCAAGCCTGTTTAAAAAGTTTCAACTTTTTTTAGCAGAACTGTTGGCATTTCTTCTCACTGGATAGTCCTAAAAGAGCTATGGATTCTCCCACCTAGGATTTCAAGCTATGGAAGCAAATGTAGGTTACTTAAAAACTCTACAAATTTTCAGTGTTTCAGTACTTCTCTGTAGTAATTCCTAAGTCTTGTAATATCTTTAAATTATTAGTGGTGTGAGGATTATCTTCTTTTAGTGAGATACCCTGAATGTATCTTGTTTGCTACTGCTGAGGGTGTTCTTCCAAAACCGTTGTTTGCATGGTCCTACCACAATGTGAGTGTACCAAGAGGATCAAATCGTGTGCACTTTAAGAACTGAAATTCATTAACAATGTTCCTACTTACTCCTCCAGCCAGTGTCCCCTTGTTGGTCCTGATTATTATTGCAAACAAGCACACAACGAGGAGGAACAACGCTGCAATCACCGAGTTGAAAATATCCTGAAACAGCCAGTGGAAGCAAAATATTTATTCTGAAATACAGGCCTGAAGGAGAACGTGGAGAGCTCCCAACACAGAAGTGATGGTTAAAAACGGCTGGATTGCCATGAAAACAGAATTACAGCAACATTTGTGTGAGAGAACACTGACACCCAGTGGTTTGATGGTAAAAAGAGCCTTTGTGGTAAAACTTCCTCATTTTACCTTTCTTCTGTTGTTTTTGCAGTCAAATTTATTCAACTTGGCTACACTTGATAGACTGACACAGCAAATACACGTACAAAAGGGAGGTAAGAGGAGAACTCGTCCGTATTTGAGTGAAAGTGTGTGACTAATTTGTGATGTGCAGGTGTTACACAGCCAGGCAAACAATGCCCGTGCCGGGAGGGGCTGTTATTGGATCTAGCTGCCATCCAGGAACTGATAGAACAGAACACTCCGTTAGGAAAAACTGCCTCAACCTCCCCGGGACACTGGGGCTTGCCCTAAGTGTACGGAAACAATCACCGAGCCGACTGACAATGTCCCCTGGGACAGGTTCCTGTTCACGGGCCTGCCGGTGCTCACAGCCAGCGGCCGGAACAGCCAGGGGACAGCGGTACCCTCAGCCAGGGGACAGCGGTACCCTCAGCTAGGGGACAGCGGTACCCTCAGCCAGGGGACAGCGGTACCCACAGCCAGGGAACAGCGGTACCCTCAGCCAGGGGCCGGAACAGCCAGGGGACAGCGGTACCCTCAGCCAGGGGACAGCGGTACCCTCAGCCAGGGGACAGCGGTACCCTCAGCCAGGGGCCGGAACAGCCAGGGGACAGCGGTACCCTCAGCCAGGGCCGGAACAGCCAGGGGACATCGGTACTCACAGCCAGAGTCCATCAATACTCACAGCCACGACACCCCGGCAGTCGGAGCCCACGAGTACTCACAGCCAGCGGCCAGAACAGGCACTGCATCCGCGCGTCGAGCCTCAGCAGGTAGAGCAGCAGGAACAGGACGGTGATCACCGTCTCCATGCCGGCCAGCGCCGCGTAGGCCTCGTGCGCTTTCGAGGCCACGAAGCAGAGAAGAGTGGCCAGCGCCACCAGCTGCGAGATAGGAAGGGACGGGGGTCAGCGCCGGCCCGGGCCTTGCCCGCGGGGCCCGGGGCCGCTCCTGGCCGTACCGTGCGGGCGATCTTCAGCGCGCCCCGCGGAGAGCGGGCGTAGGCCCGGTCCACCTCCAGCCACGCCATGGCGGCCGCGCGGCCCGGGCGGTGCGCGGCGGGACCGGGACCGCGGGACGGCGCCGGGAACCGGGGAGATGCCGGGGCTGGCACCGCAGGTGATGCCGGGGGCCGACGCCGGTCCTGACCCAGCCCCGCCTCAGAGCGCCGGGGCGGAGGAAGTGATGGCGCGGCGGCGGAAGGGCCGGGGCGGGCCGGAGCCGGGTCCGGGCGCGGGGCCGGGCGGCAGCGGGGATGGGCCATGTGGCGGCGGGGCGCGGCCTGGGCGCGGGGCGCGAGCTGCGCCGTCCTGGGCCCCTCAGCGGGCGGGCCCCGCGCCGCTGTCGCTGCCGGCCGTAAGTGCGGGGCGGAACCGCGGGGACGGGATGGGCGGCCGCCCCTGCGCCCGGCCCCGGCTCCGTGCAGGCCCTCGGGATGCGCTGGAGCGGCTCCGGGGGAGCAGGCGCGGGGGCAGAGCCCGGAGCGGCTGCGGGGGAGCAGGAGCGGGGTCAGACTGGAGCACTGACCGGGGGTGACCGCCGAGCCTCTCCCTGCCTTCCTCCCGTACTTGGCTGGGTGAAGGGTCTCGTAAGATCAGCGTGGTTTTATACCGCAGTTTTAGGTGTAAGGCGTCTGAACTGCTTGTTTTGGAGCTGCTCTGTAATCCACACCCTTACCCTGCCGGGCTTGTGAGGCCACTGGGTGCTGCTCCAACTGGTCTTTCCAAAATTCCCTTTTCCCCTGCGCAAACCCACTGAGGAGCAGCAGGTGTAGCAAAAATCTGGTGAAAGTGTGAATCCGACCCATCGTTGGATTCTTGGTAGTGTCAAGGACAGTGGTGAACTTCAGCTAAATCTGTGTCAGTCTGTGCCACAATGTGTCTGTTACATGACTCAATAATTACCCCAAACCTTGAAAGTTGATAATTTAGCAAATAGTCATATTAAGGCATAGGGAACCTAAAAATGTCATAGAGGGTCTCACATTAAGAGGCCCAGTATAACTAAGTTGTGAAGACTGCCGTGATTTTAACTGTTGTTTATTTCCATTCTAGATAAGCATCTGATAAAGAAAGATGCTAGAAAGAGAATTGTAAGTATTTGCATTTAGTTCAGAAAACAGTGCAGCCTCTTTCATTATAATTCCATTATAATTTGAGTGTGTGTGTAGTTGGCAGCTGCAGGCTGTGGCTGTGTCAGTGTGTGGTGATGGATCTATCACTGGGTTATACTCTGTGCAAGGCTATGCTGGTCTAGTTCTGCAAATTGTAATAAAATTGTGAGATATTTGTGCAAAAATTGTGAGGGCTTGTGTCAGGACAGGTGTCGGTTTGGGGGTCAGTGTTCCATGTGTAGCCTTGCCATTTCCCTATATAACCCCCCTGGGCTATAAATTACTTTAAGACAGTTGAAAAAAAATTCTCTTAGTTTATTTTAGTTGTTTAGGTTTCTGAAAATAAAAATGAGATGCCTCTTAAGATTTAATCTACCTATATAATGGATGCTGAAATTATTACTTCAGCTGGCATTTATTTTAAGTTGGAAGTTAAGTCTCTGAGGTTGTGGCAGAGTGAAGAGCAGCAGGTGGCCGTCTGGAGCTCCTGGGGCCCTGGGAAGGGGAAGGAAGCTGGAAGGGGAGGGGGCTGGCTGTGGGAGCACCAGGAGGGAAGGCTGCCCCTTGCCCACCAGAGACAGTTGGTTTATGTTTGCCAGGGAGGGAAAAAGTGGTGGTCTGAGGGAGTCACAACATCCAAATGAATCCCCACTGCCTTCCCATGAAATAATCTCTTCCCAGTGTAGGGAGCTGGCATGCTGGAATGGGCAGGGTGCGTTTTTGAGACACTGTTCACTGCTCTGCCACTGTGTGGGTCTCAAAGTGATTCTGTTTTTCATCAGATCTGTATCGAGGGCAACATTGCGAGTGGAAAAACAACATGCCTGGATTATTTTGCACAAACTACCAGCATTGAGGTACTGGATGCACATTTCTTTGTCCTTATTTTCCTCATTGAGCAGCTGCTTGTCTTGACAGAGCCAACAGTTTAGAAGTGCTGTCCTTGGGTGCATGAGGAGGGAGCAGCAGGGTCTGAGCCAGGGGCTTGCTGGGGCACCACCCCAACTTTTACAGTTAAATCACAGCAGAGAAATGTAGATCACATGTAGTATATACTGGATGCCAAAATACCAGTAAAACCTGTGAATCAGAGTTTGTACCTTTATGAAGTAACAGCAACCCACAGAGCATGGGCATGTTTGGACTTGCCTGTTTGCCATTTCATGTCACTGAAATCTTAGATGGGTCTGGTAAAAGCAAAGTAAAGAATAATGATGTAAAAATAGGGGTGTCATGTAACTGGGATCCCAGTGAATAGATGGCTTTTTTGAAACAAGGAAAATCTGTTAGAATTGTTTCAGGAGATTCCTTACTGATCTGGTATTTGATTTTGTGTTGCTTAGAACCAGGTTAGGGGAAGGGCAGGCTTGTTGTATTTTAAACAAAATCAAGATCAAACCTCAGTGAACAGTTGCTTTTGTGTACAACAGATATTAATGCTTTCCCTGACAGACCTGGCAACACATTTGGTAATAAGTTCTAGGAATCCTCATAGAAATGCTGGATTTCCAGATGTTATTTGTTAATTTAACAGGAATTGTCCTTATGAAGTAATTAACTGTTAATCCAAAGGATAACAAACTTTAATTTGCATACAGTGTAGCATTTTTTAACTAGCTACTTAAGTTCCCAGGCTGATGAGATTCTCTTAGGCCTGACTCTACAGTATCGTTGCAGATTTAGACTCTGTTTGAACCAGGCAGGTCTGATTGTACCTATTCAGGGCAGAAGCTTTTCTGATTCATTTTGTAAAAGATTTGAATACATTTGGTTTGTTAGAACACAAAAATAAAATGAAAATGAATGTGGTAGCAGTCTGATCCTCTACCTTTGCTGGCAAGTGTTACTTTCTGAGAAATTAATTTGTGAGGGGATGGGCTTGTCATTGAAATGCTAAGTGCTCTGCTAAGCTGTTCTTTCCCTTACATGGCACTGATTTTGACTCAAAAAAAAAAAATTCTCTCCAGGCATATGAGGTAATCTAATAGCATTTAAAAATGCTAAGAAGACGCTGTATATTGACATTTCTCTATTTTTAGCAGTGTTCATTATTACCTTTTGTGTTACGAATTCAGTGCTGTTTTTTTAAGAGTGATGAGCTTTCCAATACAAATCCTGAATGCTCTGATTTACTACACAAGTATTCCTTAAAAATAGTTGTAGACTTGTAGGGTCACATTAAGTATTTTGAATCTAAGATGTGTTTAACATGGAGTAATGATTTTTAACCAGGTTTTGAAGGAACCCTTGACCAAGTGGAGGAATGTTCGAGGTCATAATATCCTGGTAAGTGGCAGAGATTTCTACAGTTACAGTGACTGTTCTTGTAGCAAGACATGTGTGATGGCTTTTTATCAGCCAGCAAAACTGATATGAAGGGTGTGACCTAAATCTCACACGGCAAAAATGAAAGCTCCATGAAGCAAAAGAGCTTCTACTGCGATTAAGACATGCATGTAATAGAAAGACTGCATATAAAATGTGTTTTTGGCAAGGACTGGGTCTCCAGTGGGGTGTGAGTTAAAGCAATTCCCAGGAAGATAAGCTTTGAGTGTGGCAGTTGTTTCTAAATGTACTTGTGCCTGTTTCATAGAAGGGAAGGATGTAACTTGAGGTGATGGTTGGATCTGATCAGTTAATGTTGTTTGACTGGAGTTCTGTGAACAGCTCTGGTGCCCCCAACATAAGAAGGACATGGAACTGTTGGAGAGAGTCCAGAGGAGGCCACGGAGGTGCTGAGGGGACTGGAGCCCCTCCCCTGTGGAGCCAGGCTGGGAGAGCTGGGGCTGCTCAGCCTGCAGAGGAGAAGGTTGTGTGGAGACCTCACAGCACCTCCCAGGGTCTGCAGGGGCTGCAGGGAAACCAGAGAGGGACAATTCCTCAGGGACTGCAGTGACAGGACAAGGGGGAAAGGGGACATATTGAAAGAGAGGCAGTTTAGGTTCGATGTACAGATGAAACTCTCCCCTGGGAGGGTGGGCAGGCCCTGGCACAGGGTGCCCAGAGAAGCTGTGGCTGCCCCAGCATCCCTGGAAGTGTCCAAGGCCAGGTTGGGCATTGGGGCTTGGAGCAGCCTGGGATAGTGGGGAGCAAATGATCACTTAATTCTTGTCAAACCTGGTGTCAGCTGTTTTAGTGCACTTCTTTTAGCAATGCTCTTGTACTGCAGAAACTTCCTAAATACCCAGCTTCCTGTTGTGCTGTTTGTCCTAACAAATGTCCATCTGTCTTGCTTCTGTCTCTGACCCCAGGGCTTAATGTACCAGGATGCATCAAGGTGGGGGATAACTCTGCAGACCTACGTCCAGCTGACCATGCTGGAGCAGCATACCAGGCCCATGGTAAGGAAACTTTTGGTTTTAGTTTTAAAAGTAATTAGGTGTGGTTATGAGTGCTAAATCCTTTTAACCTTGTATTCGAAAGTTAAGATGCTGTGTGTGTTCATTCTTTGTTCCTGCAGTGAGTAGGAATTTCTGTGGTGCAGACATTGATCTGCTCTGTGTGTGCTCTGGGGGTAAAACCTCTGCCTCCTGCCTGCTCACAACTCCCCAAACTGATCCTGCTGTTTGGGCACACCCTCAGGAGCTAGGCTTGCACAAATCTCTTCCTTATTACATGTCAGTGGCTTGTCTGTAATTTCATTATTTCAAATCTTTGGCAAACACTAAGTAATCTCATGTTAGAATTCATAGTACTGCTTCATGCTGTCTAGTACAAATTCAGCCATTGCTTCTTCTGTTTGTGCAAAATACTTCCACTACCATTTTCTATTTCTTTTTTCAGATGGTTTACATCCTTTTTTTTCTTGTATTTTTTTTCTATCAATTTTCACATTCTACCTTTTTATTAAGATTTGTTCATTCTTTCCTTCCTACACCTTTTGTTACATTCTATGCTATCTTCCATTCCCTGATTACAAGACCTGGTGTTAGATGCCATGCTTATATCTTACTGATGTTCTTATGTTCTGTTTTGTGAGTTTGTGTCAGGGCAAACTTTCAGCAGTGCCACATAGGAGAGTGGTACTGCACATACAATCACTAGGTTTTTGGAAGAGGTGTTTTTCCAAGACAGTAGAAATCCTGTTCTGTTGGAGAAGAAGTTCATTCAAGATTTCCTGAGGATTTCCCTGCATTTCAATCTGAGCTTTTTTGTCATTTGAGCCTTGCAGCCATTTTTGCTTCATTAATGTGCAGAAACCTGGGTTAGAGGTTGCTCTGCCAGGCCCAAGAGTGTCAGAGAATCTCTCTGCTCCAACATGAAGTGCTGCTGGAGCACATGCAGGGCTGGTTAAGGCCAGCGCTCTGGCAGCTGTAGTTACTTCTTTTAAAAGTCCTGTTTCCTTGCTTGAGTGTGTCTGATGTCAGCTCTGTGCAGTGACCCAGCAACACATGGGATGGGGCAGCAATTTGGGGAGCAATAGTTCCCATTGTCCTGCAGACCCCAAGTGGATTGCTGCTTTTTCTACCCTGAGTTACCTTCCGCTGCTCAGCTGAATGCTGAGCACTTACCTTTGAACTGGTGTATGAGTAACAAATCAGAGTAAGATCAGTAGTCCTTGTTTGTTTTGTGGTTCCCACCCTCCCAGTCAGTTTATCACAAGATCTGAAAATGGTGTTTCATGTGATGTGCCATGAGTGTGAAAAGAAAGAAGTGTGAAAATGTAGAGAGTCAAGTTTTATGTTGCAGATTTCCCCCATAAGGATGATGGAGCGATCGATTCACAGTGCAAAACACATTTTTGTGGAGAATCTGTATCGAAGGTATGGGATGTGGTTTTCTACTTTACTTTCTTGGATTAATTATTTTAAATGTGTATATATATTCAACTGATAATTTCTTTGGTAATGTGCATTTAAGTGGCCTGTGAAATCTGCCAGTTCTATGTTGGAGTGGCATTGTGTTTGGTATGGGATGTGCTGCCCACTTCCTGTAGGATTCTGGAAAACCTTTTCCGGCAGTGCTCCTGAATATTTAGAACTCAGTATTATTTAGACACCACCTATTAAAGTTATCTGCTCTCCAGCTGAATACCCAAATCTTGCTTGGATCAAAAGAAACACATGCTGGACATGTAAAAAATCATGAGGATATAAAGAATAACACTGTAGGAGTGAGACACCTGGGCAGTGTTATCCAGCCTGGCATCCAGGATTGGCATTCCTTGCAAACAGGGACTCGAGTCCTGTGCTCTTGCTCAGAATCAGGATTGACAGGATCAAAACAGACTTGGTAGGCTGTGAGGGAAGAAAGAACAATCACCTATTACCTGCCCCAGGTATAACTCACCCATCCCAAACTAACTGAAATAGTGCAGGAATCAGGTTTTATTTGGTTTGTTTGTTTGGAATGCTGACCTTCTCTTGAGGAGTGTATGTGACAGATGGGTTTTAGTGGGTTTTTCAGTGGCCTTGAGGGACAAACCCAGTTTGTTGCCACAAGGTGTCATCCATGCTGCACGAGCACCTCTCGGCCACGGGAATGGCTTTGGAAGTGGGAAGAGACACATTATTTATCTCAGTCCACACACAGTGGAAGCAGCCTGGAGTATCCTCATTTTTAATTACTGACTTCTTTTTTCATTGTAGACAAAGTGCTTTTTTCCCCAGATGTAGTTGCTATGAGGCCAAATCTGCTTGTGTCAACTCTGAATTAATTTAATAATAACAATTTTAAGGGCATCTAAGATATTTTGTGGCTTCAGCACTTTTTAAATGTTGGACAAAAGGCATTTGCTTTGTTTTGTTACAGCAAGCTAGAAGGCAGTGATAGTACCAACAGCAAACCAAAAGAAAAGGATGTGTAAAAGGATTATAAATAAAACAAGGAATAATTGAGGACTGTATGAAAGTAGCTATTTTGTGACACATTAAAAAATGAATAAATGTGGCCATGTTAGGTGAATTTTAAATGTGTGCACATGAGTGTGCAAGGTGTGCTGTAGGTGAGCACTGCAGTTCACTGTCCCTGTGAATCTGTCATTAGTTATGACAGAAAACTCGCTCTGTTCATGTTGAACTTAGGCAGTGAAAACTTTACTTGGTAGGAGTCAAATGTCAGCAAATTTTGGAAATGAAAACACCATTTTGTGCCTTTTATATTCCCTGTATCTTTGTGGATCTCAAGGCAGAGTCCTCACAGGATTACCCAGGGAGAGCAAAGGCATGTTGTCTGCAGGGCAGGTCGATGCAGAATTGACTTGGATGTGTCTGTCTTTTAGGGTAAGAACAGTGGAGCTTTTTTGTATTTCCAATTCCTTTTAACCTTCCTGTTTCCTGCATCTATCCCAGAGAAAAGTAGCAGAGTCAGTGTTTGGCTGATGTGGACCCCTGCTACCCAGAACTGAAGTATTAGAAGAGTAGCAGTGACCAGTGTTACCCCAGTTCTGGCTGGCAGATCAAGAGGGGAGGTGGCACAGATAGGGATTTTGCATTTTTCCATACTTAGGGAAATATCTTTATTGCTTTTGCCAGTGATCAAAGCAAGTTGCCAGGGGAATAGTTTAGAAATCTGTGGAATATTTTTCTTCAGTCCTATTTAAAATGGCACAACTGGTCTTAATCATTCAGCTGGAGAGTACAGGAGCCTCCCAGCTCCATCCTTTTTTAAATTTTTCTTTTGCAGAAGCATTTAGGAAAGAGTGTGGAATATGTGTTCTGTCACCAGTTTCAAAGACAGGATACTGTAAAATTAGTAATATTTGACAATCAGGACTATGGTAATAAGTGAAAATTGATGTACTGATAAAAACATAGGATGTGAGTCTTAACATGTCCTCAATAACTCCCTTTTACTTGAGTTGTCTGATATTTTATTATTGTTACTGAGATAACTTTGGGACATCTGTCTCCAGCATTCTGTGCTCTCCAAGTTCAGAGTTCCAGTTAAGCATGTCGAATATTTCAACAAATACTTTTATACTCTTTCAACAAATATTTCTTACAGTGGGAGTAAATTTATTGACACATTGACATTGTATTTTTGCTGCCTTTTACTGTGGCTTCTGTAAGGAATTGTTGGTGCTGCTCAGTAAATCCAGCCCTTCTGGTGACATGCCCTGGGACAGATTTGAACTGATGCTGATAAAAAGAACCTGAGCAATAAATACCATTGACACTAATTTACTGTTATTGTGGGAATGTCACTGAGGTAATGCTTTTCTTCCTGGTCACCAAGTAATTATTGCTTAACTGTAATGGAAAAATAATGTTTGTAACTGCTAATAATGTAAACTTTAGGCTAATAAGCACTTTTTTTTAAAAAAAAGAAAAATATTTGGTCTATTTTATAAACAATGGTTTATGTGGCCTTCAATTTGGGTGGGCATAATGTTGGTCTTTTCACAAATGTTGGAGTATATGGGGAGTGATTCTGGTCAGGTGAGCAAAATGAGAGTTTGGAATTGATCTCTGCATGCTGCTCAGTGAGTGATGCCTCTTGTGTTTGTTCAGTGGGAAAATGCCAGAGGTGGATTATGCTGTCCTAAGTGAATGGTTTGACTGGATCCAGAACAACATTGATGTTTCAGTTGATCTGATAGGTAACATTTTGATGGGTCTGGAGGGATGTGTTTGTGGGTGGGTTTCCTTTTGGGGAGAAAAAATAATTCTTGTTTCTTGGCTCATAAATAATCACATTATTCAGTATAAAAGTGGTAGCATCAGACAGCTTGGGTTTGTGGGTGGTTCATGGATTGATTCATGGCAGTGCCAAAGGAGAGGTCCAGTGGTGGTACCCAAGTCAGGATTCTTCCCTTCTATAGTTTGTGAAGTGAGTTTCTTCTTTGCTTTTAAAGCTGATCCTTGAGCATAACTATAACAATTTTTGTTCCTGCAGTTTATTTGCAGACATCTCCTAAAGTTTGTTATGAGAGGCTAAAGACACGATGTAGGGAAGAGGAAAAAGTCATTCCTCTGGTAAGGAGTTTCTCTGATATATATGGTTACAAGGAGCTTTGAAAACATAATGATTCCAATCTAAATACTAAAATTGTATCCTGTGTGTATTGCCAAAATGTGGTGCAGCTGTTTCCACTGCAAACTAAACCCTGAGTATTTAATTTTGATTTATTTTTAAAAAATGATCTGTCATGCACGCTGACTCTCCCAGGTGTTCTGTTCTAGTAGTCCGTGCACTATAGCTGACTTTAGGTGCAGTATTAATCAACTGGTACTCTTCTCTAAGATGTAGAAGTCAATTGCTTTTGTACCATTAAATGGCATAAAAGCACCCAGGTGAAGCACAGATACCTGGGCTTGCAGGTGCTAAGATATCTGTGGGCACTTTGTTGTCTGGTATCACCAGGATGTTTGTGCATGAAAAGTGTCTCTGCTGTGGCTGACAAGAAGCAACTCCTTGAAAATCTGGGAATTTGGGAGCTTGGGAATCTGCTTTAGAACAAACTGTGGTAATGGAACAGTGACTTTCTGTGCCAGTTTACAGAACTGCCCCTCATGCCACAAGGCTTCTGAAAAAGCCTGACCAGACATAAATGCAGTTCCCTCTGCATGTCCTCTGCAGCTCTGGTGGTGGGTGGCTCAGGAGAAGCAATTGTCAGTTGAAGATCTGTGCAAAGAGCTAAATTTTGGGCCAAATGGGTGAAATTCTGCCTTGAGAATAAATCCTCCTGTAATGGATTTGAAGAGCCCTTGTGTTATTTTGCAGCTCTGCTGAAGAGGAGGGGAGCAGTTATGAATGAGCAATGTGAAGTGGTCTCCATGAAGAAAAAAACCACTTGATGACAGGCAGAAGAGCTTTTAGGGGAAATTGAGTTACAAGAAAGTGAACTGGGAATTTTAGGGAAATGTATTGACACAGAAAGTTCCTCCCATACATATTCTTCGCAGCCTTTCCCTTTTTGTCCTTACGTTGTTGTATTTTTCTCTGTAAAACCTTGAACCACATTTTACCTGTGAGAGAGAATCATGGTTGCTTCATCTTAAAAGGAGCTGAGAGCGCTGTGCTCCTGTAAGCTGTGTCTTTGAGGTCTTCGTGGAGTTAAACTTTGTACTGGGAATTAATTTTTCTCAAAAATCTTCTGATGCTTTTCATTTTTTGTTAGTGGAAGATATGTGTTGCAGGCTTTTGTATGTGTCTCTTAACTACTTCCCAAATGGTTAAAGATTGCAATGTGTGTGTCATCCCTGGGCACATGTGTTATTCCAGTGCCTCTTTTCTAGGAATATTTAGAAGCTATTCATGAGCTCTACGAAGAGTGGCTCATTAAACGTGCACTGTTTGAAATTTCCTGCCCAATACTTGTGAGTATTATTTTAATTATAACCAATTAGGCATGTGGGGAATTGTGCTTTCCAAATAAGAAGAGCATTGTTTAGTGGTAAAAGTAAATAAATCTGCTTTTCTGACAATCTTTGGAGAAGGACAACCTCAGAAAAACATGATAGGTGTTGGTGTATAGCATAAAAGTGGGGTCTGCCATATCTCCAGTGGAATTTGAGGGGCTGTTCACTGGGATTGCTTGTGGGATCAGCTGTGTAGCTTTTCAGGGAATGCCAAATTCCCAACAGAAAGCAGCTTGGACAGATCCCTAGGAGTATCCCAGTTTGGCTGCACTGGTAGTCCTGTTCTGTTTAGCTCAAAAGAAACCAAGTTTTATGGTGTCAGTTATTTCCAGTGTTCATTTTCTTCTTTCCAAGGTAATTGGAGCTGACCATGACATGCAGAAGATGGTAGAGAAGTATGAAGAAAACCGGGACCAAATACTGAACCCACCTAATAGACAACACCATTTATAGAAGTCTGTGACTGTTGTATCAAAAATCATCTATGAAGTCTGATTTGCTATTTTGAATATTTAAATATAATGGGTATTGGTTTTGTACTATGCTTTGTAGAATGTTGTGGACTTAGTGCTCTGGAATGATCAGATACCAATCAGAAACAGCATATGAGCCAATTCCCTTTGTGTTTTTAGGTTCTCCACCAGCTGTACTGTGTCAGTTCACTTCAGCTCAAATATGGCTGTTTCTCTCATTTCCCACTTCACTGCTGCTTCCTAGAAGTAACTTCAGTTTCTTTTTTTTTTTCCCAAGACAACCCTGTTTTTGTAATTTGAAATAAATGGTTTGTTACAACGCCCCTCTGAGGGAGGGTAACTGAGGTTCCTCTTTAATAGCCCCCTTGGGGTGAACAGGGTGAAACAACAGCAAACGAGCAGTGTGTGTACGAGGGAGGTTTATTTATTACAGACCTGTCAGCCTGTCCCTGGTGCCCAGCAGATCATCCTGAGTGTCATGTCATGGCATGTATGGGATAACCACGGGATCAGACCCAGCCAGCCTGGCCCACCTGATCTCTGTCCATGACCAGGTGCCCCTCCTGGTGGATGAGGAAAAGGCTGTGGATGTGTCTCCCTGGACTTCAGCAAAGCCTTTGACACCCTCTCCCATGGCATCTCCTGGAGAAGCTGCAGCCCACAACTGGCCAGGGGCATTTTTGGCTGGGATAAGAACTGGCTGATGGCCAGGCCCAGAGAGTGCAGGGAAATGGGATCCCCCTGGGCTCAGTGTTGGGAGCAGTCCTGTTTAACACCTTTATTGATGATCTGGAGGATCAGTTTACCATCAGCAGAAGGGGGTGATACCCAGTTGGGTGGGAATGGGATCTGCTGAGGGACCAGACCAGGCTGGATGGATGTGCTGAGACCACTGCCATGAGGTTCAGCAGGGTCAGGGGCAGAGTCCTGCACTTTGGCCACTATTACCCCCTGCAGCTCCAGGCTGGGGCAGAGAGGCTGGAAATCTGGACGTGGCACTCAGTGCTCTGGTGGGTGACAAAGTGGTTGGTTACAGGCTGGACTCAATGACCTCAGAGGTATTTTCCAACCTCACTGATTCTGAGATTTTAAAACAATTGAATTGCAGCAGAAAGGAGGGATGCAGCTCTTTGGGTTCTTTTCTGTACAAGTACAAAAAATACCACAAGGTATAGAAGGCAAGGGTAAGAGCAGATAGTGGGAAGATCTCACAACCTGTGGATCCAGTGATGAGGCTGGACTGTTGTAATGCTGATACGGTTGGAACAATGTTCAGTCTTGGTCCCTTGGAGGTGGGGTCCACAGAACAAAAGGTTCAGAGGGTTACAGACATTCCAGTGCCCAGACCCCTCCCCAGGGAGGGGATTCCTTGCGTCTTGATGTGGTTGTGAGATCCCAGCCCTGCTGTGGCTGAGCTGAGGAACAGCGAAACTACAGGGTCGACGGTGTATTTGTTTTTCCTTTCAAATAGTTATTAAAAAGTTCCTAGAATTAATTGATTTTTACAATGTTTTGCGTTCTTTGCTTTTACTGTTTTTTTAATAAAGAAAAACACAGATGGTTCTTTGGGTTTATATCATGATCTGTTTATTATGACCTGCAAGTACTTGGAGAGTGGAGAAAACCAGTGGGGGTTTAATTCTTGGACTTGTTACATGAAGTGCTGAGTTGCCCTTCACTTGTGCTTTACTTTCTGGATGTTTTCTTCAATGGAATCCTTTCAATGCAGCACTCAGACTGTTCTCACATTACTTTTTCTGGGTAATTTTAGGGGAATGATCCCAGAAGTACAGAGTATCTTATTTCCCCTACTGGTTTTGGTAGGCTTAGCTGGAGCAAGCAAGGCTTCATCAGCACTTTGATCACTTTTCACAGACGTTTGTCTGGCACTTATTGCAGGACAGAAACATTCAGTTGCGTGGCTTTTCAACAATATCTGATGGTGCTGCTTTTGGAGATCACTGCTTTTGTAGGATTGTGGTTTGCCTAAAAACCATTGCACTGAAGGAACCACACCAAGTCAGGAATTGCAGCTCCTGTCCTTATTCCCATCTGGTGGTGCATTTGTTTTTTCTAAATCACTGCAACTTAATAATGATGAGTGCTCTGAGAGGGCATTTCCTAGTGAAGTACTAAGTTAGCACTAAAGCTTGTGATCCCAGGAATGCCATTCTATCGCTCTGTTGTGAACCTTTAGAATTCTAGCTTAAAAGATTTTGTGTGCTAAGTAATTATCTTACTTATTGCAGCTTCTTTATAGGGGGATAGTAGATATTCTTGATACCTTCTGCTAAACTTTCAAAATTTTTTCTCCTCTAAGAGTCCAAAAGAACAATTTCTGTGAAAGTGGTTCTATACATTTGAAGTTCAGTTGTCTGGACTTTGTTCTTAATTATAATTTCCCTATGGATATACATTTTGCACAGTACAGAAAATGTCACTTAATGGTTTAGTACAGAGAATCTTACAGCCCAGAGGATGCCACTGTGACTTGTCAGAACACTTTTTGTTCCTAACACCCATTTCTCACAACCCAGAGCTGAAGGCAGTCCTGTCACCTGGTGTTACCTTGGGCAAAGGTCTGTTTCTCCAACACTGCGGGAATCAAGGGATGACAGAATTTCAACCATTAGTTGCTCAAAAAGCAAATCTTTGTATTTTAGTTCCTGAGGTTTTTCTAGTCTAATCCACACGCGCTCCTCTGAATTTTTTCGGGGATGAAAATCTGTTATAAACAACTCACACTAAATTAATTTCAGCTATTTTAACTATACATGAAAGGCATTTTTTAACATTCAAATCTGAGCTCCGTATTAGCCACAGTGAAGAAAATTAACTCTACCCCAGCCCAAACCAGCACACATTTCAGTGCTACTGTAAATGCTACTTGAAGCAGTATTAAAGTGTCTTTCTAGGAAACAAGTGTAGCACAGAATCACAGAATTTTTAGGGTTGGAAGGGACCTCTGGAGGTCACCAACTCCAAGCCCTGCTCAGGCAGGGTCACCTGGAGCAGGTGACACAGGTATGTGTCCAGGTAGGTTTGGAATCTCCCAGAGAGGGAGACTCCACACCCTCCCTGGGCAGCTATTCCAGGGCTCTGCCCCCTCCAGGGAAACAAGTTCTTCCTCATGTTGAGGTGACACTTTTTGTGTTTTAGTTTGTGGCCATTGCTCCTTGTCCTGCTGCTGGGCACCACCCAAAAGAGTCTGGCACCATCCTCTGACACCCCTTGGAGATATCTGTATAAAGAAGCACTGGAGACTCTGCTGAAGTACAGCAGCAGTGTGCTTTCCCAAATTAATTCAGTGTTGTGTGTGACACAGGCTCTCAGTGCTGGGATCCCAGCTTCCAGTTGATCCAACACTCCTGAGCTTTTCACACAGCACTCCCACCTGCAGGATATCCTTGATCCTGCCTCTGCTGCTCACTGGGATCCTTCTCTGAGCAGATTTTTTTTCCTGCTACTAAAATGGCAAAGAAAGATTTTTTTCCCCTTCATTTTAGTGAGATGAAGTGGCTTGCAGAAGAATTCTGTGTACTCCTAGTGCAGAACTAAGTGTCAGGAGCAGGGGCAAGGGAAATGGCAGCAGTAGCCGGACCTCTCTCTCCTGGTGGCAGTGAACAGTTAAAATGCTCAAGGCTTCTCTTGAAAATTGTGGTGGTGGCCACAAAATACTTTGGTAACAAATGGAGGCAGATATAAAACCTGTAACACAGGTTAATGCCTCTACAAAACCAAGTGTCCACAGGGCTGTTTCCCTCTTTAAAGCTAAAGGAATGTTATCAAACTTTCTAAACCTGTTTTTGAAGTCAGGAGGAAAATTAGCTCAGACACAGCTTCAAAGGAATGCAGAGAGTTAACAGGAGTATTTAACAGGAGTATAATCCAGTATGGCATTTGTAAAGCTGGGTCTTCCAGTTGAGAAGAATTTACCTTGTACTGGAAGAGTATTTCAGGAATAGGTCTGTGAGGGGAATAAAGAAAAGTAGGATGCCCAGCTGGCATTAAGAACAGTCAGAAGGAATCTGACTGATGAATTAAATGGATTTAAACTTATGGAAGTTGCCTACCCTTTACAAAGGTGACCATTCAGGTTTCCTTGCCAAAGGGATCATTAAGAATTTGTGTAACTCCTTCTGGTTTTTACTGTCCCAAAGCGGTGATGTGGTTGTGGGTTTTTTGAAAACTGTTTTGACAAAGAGAATCACCTCCTTGAAAACAGGATCAAGGCCACAGGTGAGAGGACAATCCCCCAAGCAGATTACAAAAAAAGCACTACAGACTCAAGTGTGATGGCACAGCATGGCTTGCTCGGTTCTGTCGATGATGACATAAGGCTCCTGGGTGTCACTCACCGGTGAGTTACAGTTCTGCAGCTTCCCTTCACTGCCTCCAGCAGAGTCACGTCCAGGCTGCACCAGGCTCCTGCCCCGTGTGCTGGTCCTGCCCCCGTGTGAGGGCTGCACATCAATGCTTTGGGGGGGGATGTAGGTGAGGTTGGGGGGCTCTCTAACATGCCTGAAGCACTCGGAAGCTGGGTGTGCCTTAGCAGGATCCACGAACAGTCTCTTGCTGTCAGAACCAGTAGTGGAATCCTCCGTGTGCCCAGCAGTGCAGCACAGACCTGAAGATGGCTCAGTGTGTGAAGCTGCTCTCTTGTGCAGCTCAGCATCAGTCAGGTATGTATGCTTTATTTGGGAGTGATTAAATTCTCTAAGGTGCCTCTCACTTGTTCCTGCATATGCCACTGCCTCAGGCTGGCCAGTTTCCTCTACTGGATACGTAAGTTCTTCCTGAGCATCCTTGATTTGTAGTTTTGTGAAGGTTAAAGACAGCTCACACACATCCTCTTCCCTGGGGATGCTGCAGTTTTGGGCAAAGTCCTTATAGGGGAGAGACTTCAGCTCAGTGGGTTCATCACGAGGGGCTGGGTCTATGCAATTTATGGCATCATTAATTTCTGCTTCAATTGATTCTTCTGGGATTTCTGGAGCTTCGAACTCCAAGGTGGTTTTGTTGTCACAGCAGCTGTCAGCAAACATGGCGAAGGCTGGGGGGCCGCTGGCTCCTGGGGACAGAGGTGCAGGCCCCAGCGCTCGTGCAGCTGACTCTGCAGCCACTGCCAAGGCACACTCCTCACTCAGACTGGCTCTTGGCTCCTTTTCCAAAGCCTTTGGAGAGAGATTCTCACCGAAAATCGGTGTTTGTCCTATGACAATGTCACTGTATTTGATCAGGAAGTCCTCGCTGTCGGAGCACTTGCCTGGGAGATGCATGGCGTTGATGCCTTTCCTTTGGTGCTCCTGGAGGCTGGTGGGAGATGCAGCAGCTGCTGACTGAGCCACGTCCCCTTTGATCCTCAGATTCCCAGCAGCTTCAAAGGATACAGCACAGGTAGCTGAACACTTCTGCTGGGGAGCAAGGCACAAAGGTGTCTCACTGTTCCCTTCATTTTCCAGACTTTTGGTGTCTCCTCTCTGGGGCGTCTGATCTTCCTCATCCTCCTCTCCTTGATGCTGATGTGTTTGTGTTCCCTGCTGCTGCAGGCTCTTCTCCAAATTGCCATGTTTTTCTTCATTTGTCACTTCGAGGATGGCTTCACACTCGAGTCTTGCCAGGAATATTTCAAATGCAGTCTGCTTCATTTCCTCATTGTTTCTCTTTTCGACAAGTGAAAACTCTGTCGCTGTAGTTGCAACATAACCTATTTTCTCCAGGACTGCTTTCACAATGTCCTCTGGGAGCACTGGCTGGATGTAGTAGACAAAATTCCCAGTGAAGGTCTGGAACAGAACGCAACATGGAAAAGCCGGTGAACACTGGGGGAGTGGGGTGCAGGGAAATGTGAAATAGTTGATTTCCTAAAGATCAAAAATACTTCAAAACTTGCTTCAAAACATACTTCAAAACTGTGTTCCTAGAAGTCTGAATTTTGAATTGCAGTGACTGAGGCTTTTCCAACAGCACTATTTTGGCAGCCTCTCGAGCATTGTAGCTTTGCTACAGCACATCACTTTCAGTGTAGTTTTTTTTTTCCTCACCTTCCCAAGGCATCTTCTGAACCTCAGGAATTAGAGATCCTTGGTTCTACATAGATGACCTTTTGTATCAAATTTAATTATACAAACAAGGGTCAATCTTTAATTAAGGATGTTACTCCTTATCACAATTTATATAAAAATCAGACCTCATAGTGCAATTATACTTCTCTAATTCATTCTGTATATGATACTCCCTTTCAATTACCACGTGGAATATTTTTCATTTGTAGAGATCGAGATTGGCCTGCTATCCCAGCATACATCACTGGTGGACCATGTAGCGTGGGAAGACTTACTTTGCTAACACCCAGTGCAAAACTGCTTGCTTTTATGAGACATAAAAGTAAAAGGTCTATTCTTCCAAATAAGTCAGATTGTAATGATAATTTTGTACCCTTCCAGTTTAAACCTGCTGGGGTCTTGGCTAGGAGTACCCATATTCAGAAAGGAAGAGAGTAAGAAAATAATTTTAATCAAACTAGAGAAACTCAGAAATAAACCTTATGTGTTCTGCTGAACCTAAGCTTTTTAAACAAACAGAGGTTCATAGAATGAATCACTGAGTCTTTTCCTAAAGAAACAGATATGATGCACTCACTGTTAATCACATTTCTTGCAGAAGCTGCTGAGAAGTCTGTAACATTTTCCTACAGACTCCTGCTGTGAACTTTACTACCCTTGAATTAAACTGCCATTGTTTGAAAGCACCTTTCTGCAGGGAGACTATTCTAAAAGAAATATTGCCCAAACACCTCTCTTTGCACAAGCTGTCTGCAAAACAGCAATAAAATGCTGCTGCTGTGCAAAAACTTAAAAAAATTGTTCAACATGTGCTTGGTTTTAGAGCTACTCCAGGCACGAGGCCTAGTTTGTAACCTGGAAGTGGTTTTTGGTTTTGTCTGAAACCCTGTGACAGGAGAGACTATTCTGAGCTAGGCATGACCAACTCCTGGCAAGTCATAACAGAACAGAGGTAGGAATGCAAAGTCACAATTTCCAGGAGTGGGGTACCTTGTTTTCAGGCTGCCCAGCTTGGGACAGACCAAGGCCGAACCCTGGGCATTAGTGTCACAAGCAGGAGGTTCAGGAAAACAAAACTGACCCCCAAAAATGCCACAGTAAAATTCTCACATAAATTTGTCAAGAGTGTCCTGCACTCCCCTCCTTTTGTTTCTTCTGAAGTGGGGGCAGCTGCAGGCACTGCAGGGACATCAGAGGAGGTGAGAGGCAGGACATGGGAAATACTATTCCATGTATAGCCAGTAGCTTTTTATCAAATCTGTATGTACACAAGGTACTGGTTGTTCTCCAACTTGTGCCTTGCAGCAGAATTACTTCAGGCCTGCAGCAGGCTTTCTTGCCCTTTGGGTTATCCACAGTGCAGCCTAGGATTCTCATGTTAGGAAAAGCTGAACCCATGAAGTGTACACCTGACTATCTTATGCTTTGCCCTGTTTTAGGGAGATGAATGAGAAGAACAGGCATCTACAGCTGACTGAGAATCCATATGCGAGACCTAAGTGCAGGAAGAAGCAAAGAAATGGCTTTTCCTCACTAGTACCTGTTGCCAAAGCAAAGGAAGTAAGTTTGCATTTGGGTGTTTGGGGATTCTGTTTAAATTTGGGATGTGTGAAGATGGCTGTTGTCTTCTGGGCAATGGGACGGGTTCAGTGTGCTGGGGAAGTGTGGTAGCTGTGACCACCCTGCTGCAAAAAGCAACAGCAGTTCCTCTTTCCAAGGGGCTTTCCCTGCCCACTCCAGCAGCTGCAGGCTCTGAGCCGGCATGAGGGACCAGAGAAGCACTGGCTCACCTGGCTTTTGGCACGAAGCCACTGGAGATGGCCACTGCTAAAAACATCCCTACTTACAGGCAGATTTCGGTTAAAGATTAGTATGATGACAGGCAAAGCCTTTCAGAGTAGCTTTTACCTTCTCTGCTGTCTCACCACAGCCGAGAGGTTCCGTTCCCAACCCCCGGAGCTGCTCAGCACTCCCGGCCTCAGCGAGGACAAGGCCTGTGAAGGCCAGTGAACGTCTCTGAGCACACCCGCTTTGCACTGGGCACCCCGTCCCGAGCAGGATGTGCCCCGGCCCCGCTCCCAGCACCCTGTCCCGAGCAGGATGTGCCCCTGATCCCGCTCCACCTCCCGGTGCCGCTGCCGAGCCCCGGCCCGGGGAAGCGGCCTCGTAGCCCCGGGGCGGGGCTGCAGTGCCGTACCTTCAGGGAGCGGATCTCCCGGCGCCAGGGGCACAGCAGGAGGTTGACGCAGAGCAGCTCCAGCAGCTCCAGCGCCTTGAGCAGGTCGCGCAGGGCGCGGCCCCCCGCCCCGCCGACAGCGCTCGGCCACGCGCGCACGTCCAGGGCCCCGCGGCGCCCCGGGCCCAGCAGCCGCGCGCCCGGGCCTTGAGCGCGGGGTCGGCGCAGGCCGCGAGCTGCCCCTGCGCCGCGCGGGCCGCCAGGTGCGACACGTACTCCCTGAGCAGCGCCGGCTCCGCCATGGCGCCGGCCGCCCGCCCCGCCCCGCCATTGGCCGGCGCCGCCGCGTGCCGCGCCGCCATTGGTGCTCCCGCCTGTCAGTCAGGGGGGGGGGGAGCCCGCGAACCGAAAGTGAAAGGCGCGAGGGGGTGAGGGCTGGGCTGGGCGGGGTGCGGCGTGAGGTGAGGTGAGGTGAGGTGAGGTGAGGTGAGGTGAGGTGAGGTGAGGTGAGTGAGGTGAGGTGAGGTGAGGTGAGGTGAGGTGAGGTGAGGTGAGGTGAGGTGAGGTGGTCTCGGGGTGCGCAGCGCCAATTCTCACACCGCACGAAGGTGTTTCTGTATTCTAACCTGATTTGTACAGGCGGGGAGCTGGTGGTAACTCAACAAAGGCTTGCTGATTATAAAAACTTTACGCTCTGTACATTTTAGCAGAGGCATTAGCATTCATTGGTCACAAATTGTGTAACTTTTGTGTTGATTAGTACTCAGACCTCTCTGCTGGTTATGTCTCTCTCATGCTGATGGGCCCTCAGGGGTGATTTGCCCTGCATTGGGCTCTGGGTCCATTCATTTTCAGTAGGTGGTCACTGAATTGGTCGTAATCTCCCACTGCTGGAATTGTCATTCCCTGGATACTGCTCAATCCTGCTGATGCCACTCCTGGTGGCTCTTAGCCGAACAGCCCATTCTCCTTGGAATTATCTTCCCTTCTCCTACAAAAGATCAGCCAAGCATGCAGAGTTTACAGTACAATTGCTGCCTGCTCTGCTGGAGACCACCTGAGACACGTGTGATCCTGGGGCCTGTTCTGTTCCTCCTGCTGGAAGCTGCCTCTGGATCCCTGCACTAGGTCCGGGTAACAGCTGAAAGAGTTTGTGTCTGCTGTGGGGACTGACAAGTGTCCTGCAATGGGGTTAAATGAGATCTGTGTCTGCTTTGGGGACTGACAAGTGTCCTGCAATGGGGTTAAATGAGATCTGTGTCTGCTGTGGGGACTGACAAGTGTCCTGCAATGGGGTTAAATGAGATCTGTGTCTGCTGTGGGGGCTGACAAATATCCTGCAATGGGGTTAAATGGAGGTTGGATCCAGCATTTAGGAAACACACCTGTGATCCAGGTGCTTTTCCCATCTTGACTTTTGGAATCTGAATTTTCAAGTCACTACCTGTAGCCACCATGATGTGGTGCACCTGTGTGACTTCACAAATTGCTAAATACTCTCTCATATGATGATTATTATTTTAATTCACAGGAGTCTATGGTTATAATTTTATGCAGAAATTATTTCTCTAGTTTAAGGAGGGGAATAATTTGTCAGACTGTACCAAGACCACTTAGATCAGTTTGATGTGGTTTTCCTTCAGGAAATATATCTTTACTCACCTTGCTGTGCTAAAAAATGATCTGTTTGAATATTTCTGGGATGATTGGCCTATTATTTCCTGGCTTTTCATCTTTCCCCTTGGTGATACATTGCCATTTTCAGTGTCCTGACTTAAGTAATTTGACTTTGCCCTTCTTGAGCTTGGAGACTGATTTGTCCCCCAGAGTAGGAGGGACCTGACTGCTCCAGGGCTTGTTCCTGTGGTCTCTGACAAAGGTAAAATCCACATGTAAGAGACTGAAGCACAGTGTTGCTTCCTCAGCAGTTGCTCAGTTTTGAGTGGTCCCAGATTGGTGACATAAAAAGCACAGAAGCAAACCCAAATATGTGTATGTTCTTTACTAAAAGTTCTGTATAAGATCAGTATACTAAAAATTGAAGCAGAAAAGCTGACTACAGAAATACAGGGTAGTTATCATGTAGCAAGAAATAGCATGTCCCGTTTTCTTTCTGATTTTACTCATGCAATAAAGGAAAGGCCTGTGTTAAGCCTGGGTTTTAGCACTGGTATTAGAATTATGCAAGGGTTTAGGATAATATCTGATAGCTGGACATGAATTTCTCAAGAGCAACGTAACTCTGCCAACTTTGCTGAGATTTATCCAAGATCTGCAATATTTTCAAGAAATGAAAGCATGTTCTTATCGCACTGAAATTTCCACACTTGCAGTAGTAGCGTTGGAAGCTGTTGGAGCAGCTCCACAGCTGCAAACTTCTCTCTGTAGTGTTTTACAGCTAAATTTTTTCTTTCTAGTGCTACCTGTTTGGGTTGGATTTATAGCTTTCCCACCCCCTGCCCCCCCAGCTTTGTTGGGTATCACTCAGTTAAAAAGATTAACAAGAGTAGAAAATGCTAAACCACTCCTGCAAGTGATCGTGGTAAGATGTTACAGAAGGCAGCACACTCTGCCTTTAATTCACAGTTCGTTTTTTAGTTATATATGTTTGTAATGGATGACATAACCCAGGTATTCAGTGGTAACTTAGAAAAATGCTACAGTGTGGACATACATATTTTGGTTGGCTCCCATATCCGTGTGACAGAGCAACTGGGATTATTTGGATTATTCTGTGATAACAGGACAACAGGATTTTGTGGAGTGGTCCATGCCACAAGAGGGAGCAGACAGATGTGTGTAAGAAATGCTGCCAAACCCAGATCACAGTGCCAGGGACACTTAACTGATACCGAAGGAAGGAAGAAAGAAAGACTTTGATTTGTTTTCTATAATCTTACCAATGCATTGCTAACATGAGGTGAAATGCAAATCTCCCATTTTCTTCAGAAGTCTACTTAACGTCAGCTTGTTTTGTAAACCACAGATACAGAGTTGATGAAACAGGAAATCCCTGTTAAAAAGGTTAAAAGCCAAACACGTCGAAAGGGTTTCCCACCGTGCACAGAAACTGAGCATCAGTGATGGAGCAGGGACTTGTCTGCCACATGTGAAAAGCCCTCTGTGCCTGTCTTCAGAAAAGCCTTTGGCTTGGTCATGTTACTTGGAAGAGCCTCACTTTCCGGAAAATAAAATCCCATTTCCCTTCTGATTTGGGTTCATTAGATTTCCCCTGCAGCTCCCCCTGCAGCAGCAGCCTGAAGGAAGCCGGTCCTGGTGCCTTTCCCTGTTCCAGGCAGGTCTGCAGGAGCTGCAGGCAGGTGCAGCCATGAAAGCAAATCCGATTCTGCACAAAGCACCCCTGTACTTTCTCTCTCTACTGATTCTCCTGCCAACAAATCCGACTGGGGCATTTCTCTGCTGCTTTGCATCTCTGGCCCCTCATAGGTGCTGGAGAGTTTTGTTTCTCTTATTGCAGGGTACTTTGCACACACAAAACTGTTTAAACTAATCCTTTATGGAGAGGAGCAGTTCTCTCTGTTAAAAACACAAGTGTGAAATAGAGCCTACCTTCCAGCAATGCCTGCCAGCAGTTTTGCAATGCTAAATAGTGAATTTTTGTTCTTTTGGGTATAGTATACTGAGAATATTGAAAATCTTGCTGAGCTGCAAAAGAATTCTTTCATTTTAGCAAAATACATATTTACTGTCATCTACTTAGCAAAAAATGCATGCTTACCTTATATCTCATCATGTGCATATGACTCAGTAATGGTACAATTTATATAGCAGTAAGAACCATGTAATTACTTCCCATCTAAGTATTAATTATAATTGTGTCAATCTTTGGAGTGTTGAATGATGATTACAGTTGAAAATTATTCAGTATTTACAGAAAATCCAAGTGCAATTTTAATAATTTGCATGATGCTTCCTTTTAAACACCATTATATATTTACTATACCCAGCTTTACATGTCCTTTAGTGGGGATAGAAAACGACATTTTCTCAGTGTAAAAAACTTTTTTTTTTGTATTTTA
This sequence comes from Corvus cornix cornix, assembly GCF_000738735.6. Lineage (NCBI taxonomy): Eukaryota > Metazoa > Chordata > Aves > Passeriformes > Corvidae > Corvus > Corvus cornix. The sequence continues at coordinate 19,130,541 of NC_046341.1, read as the reverse complement.
GTGAAAATGCTTCTAAGAGATTTCCTGGAGATGAGCCTGTGATAACTCTGGTGCCCTGACACAGCTCCTTGGCTCCTGTCCCTGGTCCCAGAGGGAGCCCAGGCTTTGTGAATGCCCCAAGGACTGGCTGGAGCTCCATCCCTGTGTGTTGATGTGCTGACAGTCACTTCTGCTTCCTGCTAGCACCCAGACTTACCCAGGGGTTTTCCATTAGACACAGAACTTAAAAACGACTTAAAAATGTAGAGTGCAAACTAAGAGCTCGACTTTCTTGCAGCAACATGCTTCAAAACAAGACAGCAAAGAAGTTTTCCAAGAGTACTGTCCCAAGGAAAGCTCAGGGCTGAGCTCTCCTTGCTCTCCTGTGGGTTGTGTGTCCTCAGCCAGACACACAGAAGCTTTCAGATGAGGAATGGGACTATTTCAGATGAGGAATGGAACTTTCCAGGTAGAAGTGAACAGTAGGATCCAAACTTTGTTTTGTTCAAGGCAACGGATGAAACCTCCTTGGCCGCCTACTGCTGGATTTCAGGGCTGGCCTTTAGCCTGAATCTTGCAACTTTTTTTTTTTTTCTGGGCCATAAAAAGGAAGTGGGGGAAGCAGATCTTCCTGTCCCACACCTGGATCTTGCCCAGCTCAGGGTGAACAGGCCCAGCCTCAGGGGATGCGCTGTCTTTTAAACGTGTATCCAGCCCTGGGAGCTGTGCCCAGCAGGTGCCTGGGGCTTGGCCAGTGGCTCCCGGGAGGGGAGAAGGAGCAAGGGGTGCCCATGTGTGTCTGGGTCCCTGCTGCCCTGCCCACCCCAGAGCCAGTGCCCGTTCTGGGAGCCCCTCTGTGCCACACTCGGTCCCCTTGGGCTGGGCTGGGGCAGGGGAGGCTCAGTGGGAGCAGTGAGTGCAGCCCCAGCCATCCCTGGGGACAAAGTGCTGCTGTGCCCTGACCCTGCTGTGCCTGTGCTGAACTCCCAGCGCCTGCACCCACTGCCCTGGCACACCAGCTGGGAACCCACGGACTCCCATCTGAGTGTCCTGGGCTCACTCGTTGGGTTCCTTTTCCTCTTCCATCTCTCAAAGCTGGGCACGCTCCGGGGTTCAGAACTGAGGTTCTGTTACTGTGCCTAGCCCAGCATCTCTTGTTTGCACCACACTCACATAGTTCCCAGAGGTCACTGTGGTCACACTGTAACACACAGGCTCCTTATGGAAGGAGGGACTGGTTTATGCCTGGAAATGCAGCTGTGTGTGGGAACTGGCTTGAAGCATCCCCTGGGACTCCTGTGCCCTTCCCTTGGCTACAGCAAGGCCCATGAACGACATGCAGCGCCAGCCTGCACAGCTGTGCTGCAGCTCCTGCTGGTAAAGCCAGCTGGAGTTTGGGGACCCACTGCCATCTCTTCACCACTTGTGGGTGGTTTCTCTTGAGGGAGACTTGCAGCAGGCTTTGCAATGGCCTGGAAAGCCTGGTACCAAAGGAATAATGTGAATATTAAAATATTATTCTTTTTTCTTTTGCTTCTACATGATACTGATAATAATCTTTTTTTAGGCAGTGCTTTGCCTACTGAAACACATAGTTAGACAAAGAATTATTTAAAAATGCTTTGTTGTCAAGACACTGAATGAGATGTACTAGTGGCACCTACAATGACAACAAAATGCTCTTCTTTTTCCTTCTGCTCTAAAACATGCAAAGTATCATAAAATCAACAAGTAGGCTTGACTGGATAACACTGATCTTCATTATGAGTGGCTGATTTCAATGGGTTTTGCAATGCTTCAAAAAGGTCAGATGCACTGCTTGTCTCTGCTGCTCTTTTATGCTGTGTGATGCCATGGAACACCTTGAAGCACAAACAGGGAAGTTTAGGTAAACTTGCAAAATTCACTGTAAAAAAATCCCATTGTATCCCTGTTTAAAGATATAAAATTGGTAAAACTTCCAGAGGGTTTTATTCTTCCATTGGTCTGAGTTCTTCAGAAGAATTGAAGGAAAGAGCCACTTTCATTCCCATGATTTGGGGTCTGATGGCCAGTGGGAGAATGTTCCATATTTCTGCTGGAGCAGGTGTGCCAGGGCTGCTGTGCTCACACGCCGCTGTCCCGGGCAGGGGAGCAGCCTCCGCACTGGGAGATGACCGAGATGGCTGAGCTGGGCTGCTGCAAGTCCTGCAGCCTCACTGCATAATTTGTAGCCCATCCTGTAGTCCCAGATGCTGCTTCCTCTTCCTGGCTGATATAGATATTTATAGATATTTCATTTCTTTGGCAAGGGTCCATAAGGGAATATGGGGGGGGATCATCTGTGGGAATATATATTTGTGTTGCTCCTGGCCCCACACATTCGTCATAGCTGAAAGAAAAAAGAAATATTCATTAGATTCCTGGGAAAAATCCCATGGTACATTATTTCAGCATAACAGAGGCAGGTAAAGTGAGAAGAAAAGGAGTGTCTGGTGTTTTGGTCCTCAGCCCATATCCTTGCTGACCCTGCCATGTGAGACACTCAAGAATATAACACTTAAAACCACCCAGAGATAATCCCAGAGGGGCACAGTCACCATAAGTGCAGTGCAGCCAAGGCTCATTCCTGCTCTCAGCTGCCTGTAAGAGCCAGGTTAGAAAAATCTGGGGGAAAAGGAAGTGGCGTTGCTGTTTCAGTTGTGAAATTAGGTATGGAGAGCTCTTGATGGAGTCTCTAGCACATATCACTGTGTGCTGTCCTGACTCCAGGTCTCTGGAGCTCAGCCAGCACCACCTGGGTGGGCTGCCTGGGTGGAAGGTGCGTGCTGCCAGGGGCAGCAGGATTCCTTGTTGAGCTGCAGAGTTGTGCTGGATAATCTGGACAGACTCATGCTGGTCACTCTGGGACTGGGCACAGTGCCCATCACATTCCTCCCAAAGAGCAGCACTGCGAGGCAGGTGGATTGGTGGAGTTTCCATGAGGAGCCAGCTCAGGTGTACCGAGGCTTTGTAGCTCTGTCTGTGCCACCAGGCTGGTCCCAGGGAGACTGTTCCCTCCTCACTCTGCTCTGTTCTCTGCACTCCATGTCCCACTGGCAATGCAAACAGGCTCCTTAGGTGGAGCTTGGGCTGCACAGCCCGGGGAGGGCACTGAGGGGTACCTGATGAGCCTGGACAGACCCGTGAGGCTGTGCTGGGGTGCTCAAGATGTGTGTTGCAGGAAGGGGATGGGAACAGAGGGAGTGGACACGAGCAGGCTCCGTGCATTGGCACTGCCAGCCCTGGAGCCCAAGGCTCTGCAGGGAGAGCACTGCGGCCCCATGAGGGCTGGGCACACCTGGTGATCCTGCCCTGCTCCCTGGGTGGTTCCCTGGCTGTCCTGGCAGCGCCTGTTTGCCCGCACACTGAACCTGACCTACTTTTGCTTTCAAACCAGCCCAGCTCCAGGGGACCAAAGGAAGCCCTGTTTTCCTGGCTCCCTGGCTACAAGCAAGAGTGATAAAGAGTCATAACATCATGATCTTAAATGTTAGACCTGCTTTGTGTCTGCTGTTTAACCATTCCAGGATCATTTTAAATCCAATCATGAAGAAGGGAATATTTCCTGTTAAAAAAACTTTGCCTACTGAGTTAACCTGAAAAACATTTCTGCTGGAGCCAGACAAATTAAGAACCTATTTCCTCAGCCACGCTAACTGCAGGGCAATTAAGATCTAGGATATTTCCTGAAAACTGGGATATTTAGCATGTGTCTTCTCAGCAGACTGCAGGCACACACTCTGCCCCTGTACCTGTGTTACTGCCAGGCTAAACCAAGCTCCCAAACCTCAGTCTGGGTGACAGAAATGGTTCTGGGGGAAGGGAGAGGTAAGAAAGTGAAATCATAGTGCTACATAACTAAACTCAAATAGCCATGGGTGTTTTTATTTTTACCTCCCTTCATCTTACTTTTATATTCATCAGGACAATGGCTTTAAATTCAGACTAGAAAATTGCAATTTCCCCATCAGAAAATAGTGTTGAAGAACCTAAGTCTGTTCTGAAAACCCTGAATAGGGCTGCTAGGTACTTCAGAAAAGTCCCAGCCTCTAGGAAGTAGAATTGGTTTTTTTTTACAGCATGTGGAAAAGATTTCACTCCAGCCTCTATTGAACACACTGAAGCTTTCAAACATACCTGGTAGTCTTTTAAAAGTTTTTAGACCTCAGTTAGACATTGAGGACCTGATGTCCTCAACGCTCCTTGAGCTCAGTGAGGGTAAAGGAACAGCCACTCTTTGCAGGATTCCTATGAGCTGCATCTTTACTTAATTTACATTTTGCTGACCTGAAGCCCAGGGAATTTATTTAAAATCTCTCCACAGGTTTTGACAGACTTAATCAGGCTAACAGAGAGCACTTACTGGGTCTGATAGCACAGGGGAAAAGTTTCCATTCAGAAAAGCCCATGGTAATGTGAGTTTCAAGGTGGAAAATTTGGAAACCTTTTGCAAAGACACCAAAGGGAAGATGTTTCTCTGTGTCCTGATTCTGGGAAACCTGCCACTGACCTAAAGGAGAAATGGGCACAGTGTGAACTGTTTGTTGCTGCTGTTACCTGATCATCTGCATTCCTCTGCCTTGGATTTAATTTAATGTCTTTCTTGGACCACAGCTCAGCTTTGTAGAACTGAACTGCTGGCTGGAATAAACAGGGAAATGATCCCTTGGGAAGGAGACTTTTAAGGGTCAAGTCATGTGGGTGCAAATTATGGGAGTGAAGAGTTGGCATTTTAGTGTTTTGTTCCAAATATCAGTATATTTGTGTTAGGGCATTTTTTCCCTTCATACATATGACGGATAAAAATAATGATCTCTTTTTCTCCAAAAGCAAGTAATGTTCTTCCCCCTCATTTTTGGCAATTCGGATCACATTTTAAAAATTGAATAAGGTAGTAAAAAACACATGCCAGACTTTCAATTAAACAGCTTTCTGGCAGCTTCACAGCTGTACCTATATATTGTTGTGGCCATGGAGAGAATTACAAATAATTCAAATAGTTGTGGGGTTTTTTTAAATAAGTTTTTGTATTTCGTTATCAGTTTATGATCTTGATGTTCATTTCCTGTGTTCTTTTCTATGCATGGGATCTTTGCTTGTAGAGCTGACATTGCAAACAGCTCCTGCTCTGTTTCTGCAGATAAGGTTCCTAGCACTGTCTGGTGAGGATAAAATGGAGATGAATTAAGGTCATAAAAGAGACTTCAACTTTGAATTTTTTCCTTACTTTCCAAGCATTTTGTGGGTTTTTTAATGTATTATTGGGTTTTTTGTTTGTGAGTTTTGTTTTTCTTTGCTTGTTTGTTTTGTGGTGTGATTTTTTCCTCTCTAACAGCTTAAGTACTTTGGTTGTGCTTTCAGACTGCTGTTATAGACGTTCCTGTAGGATAAATAATGTATTATCAACTCTACAAGCATGAATTTTATTTTGCAGTCTCTCCTTCAAGGAGACCTTAATATGTAAACTTCTATGACTTTACAAGATCTTTTTTATTAGAGAATCTATGCAAGTATTGTAAGAAATAATATCCAGTTGGACAGGCATCCACTGTCCATGTATGGTGGTGGTTGGAAAACCGTTCCTCAAAAGATCTGAAGGATTAAAAATTATAAAAAATCGCAATAGCAATAATAGCAATATTAGCAATAATTTCTTGCAGTTGATTACCAAGTGTTGGTGTGAGTGATGCTGGATTGAAGCCTTACTGTCATTTTAAAATAAAGCCAAACCCTGATCCCCAATATGGAGCTAAAGAGGCAAAAAGATTGGGGGTGGGAGGCTTGGGGTTTTTTTTTTTAAATTTTGTATTTTATGTGTGAGTTTTTTCTGGGCCAGATTTCTCCTGGTTTAGCTGCCTCAGTGAGAAGCTCCCAGTTTAGTCAGGGGGGCACCAGGAACACCAGGGAAGTGGAAAGGGCAGAGATGGAGGATGGGGAAGGTCTGAGACTGCAGCTCACAGGCAGAAATCATCACATTGCAACCTCAGGAACTGCTAAGGAGTGATACCTACACAGAGATGTGTAGTGTGTGTGTGTACATATATATATATTTATATGTTTATCTATCTATATATTTACATATCTATATGTTTTGCAACTGAAAATGCAGGACCATGAAGTGGAAAAACAAAAATACTTGTTCATCATTTACAACACCCACAACAATAGTTATATTTTACCTGTCAGATTCACTTCTGTGAAGATACTGGACATGTAAAAAGTAGCTCAGGCTTGAAGTTCACTACAGCACTCCCAGGAAAATCCTTTTAGACAGGAAAGCAAATGCTTTTGGAAAGTGTTGTGTTACCACAACATAAATAATGGAGCACAGGAACTCATTACACTGCATCTTGTGGATACCAGCCCTGAAAAAATCCTTGGCTGCAGTACTCGTGGTGAATCCACTTTAATGCATTGCTTTTTAAAACTTGTGTTATCTGGAGGTTCAGTGTCTTGCAGGCAGTGATGAGAAGGAAGAGGTTTCTGACCATGAAATGTGCAGCTGTCTGCCTGGTTTTGGGCCTTGTTTTTTGTTATAATACCTGCACTGTTGTTGTAGACACACTATTGAGATTTTAAGGGATAATTTCCCTGGGAAAAGCAAGGAAGGGTGATGTCAGTTAATATCCTACTGCAGGTAAATGTGATCTGCAGAGAGGGGAATGTTGTCCAAAAATTACAGCAGCTCTCCAGGATGACCTTGTTGACTCAGAGCGTGGTGGGGGGGGCAATAACTTTGTGAGTTTGTCAGCTCTCGTTGCAGTATTAGGATGGGTTTGTTGCCAAGGAAACCCCAAAGAGCTTATTTAACTGGCTGTCTTTCAGAAATTAGGAGCCACTCTCTGGGGCAGGAAGAAGGTTCTGCTGACAGAATTTTTTAAGATGCAGACAACAAGAAGTGAAAAACGGCAGAGCTGGGAATGAAAAATTCTTTGTGCAATAGATGTCTTGTGGTTCACTTTGTTCATTTGTTGTATATTCTGACTCTGCTAAAATTGCTCCTCTTGCATTGTTTCCATTTTGGTGATGACCTCTGTGTTCTTTTGATAATGGCAAACAGACCCCCCAAATCTGGAACATCCGCGTGCTCACAGGTTTGAGCTGTGATGAAACAGCACAAAGGATGTTTGTATGATGTTGTTACCTAACAGAAAGGCTGAAATTAGAACAATTATGCTGTAACTCTCTACAAGAAGGTTCAAATGAAAAAAAATAATGATGTGCTTGCTGCCCATGGAGGCAGTTCAGCTGATGATGCTGAGCTCTGCCTTCTGTGGTGGCACAGTTTGCTCACAGCCAGGTTTGTGGGAGAGCAGCCTGGAGATCTGTCCGTGTTTCCTTTGAGGCGTGTTTTCCTAGAATACATATTTTCTTTGGTGATTTATTATTACCATGAGGAAATGTATCAGTTCTGACAGAACTGCTCCTATAATGACATATGTCACGAGCCAGGATATTTCACTAGGTTTATTTTTGATCCTGACACTTTCCATTTATATACATATTTATTTTAATGTTTTCAAATAGTAAAAAAATGTAACCCAAGGTATTGTTCAAGAAAACATCTAGGGCTTAAGTAACTTAACCATTGAAGAGACAGGAAATGTGGAATTTAGTTTTTTTCTGCCTTTTTTTCTGTTCATAGTTACTTCTGGAATTTCCAGTTCCTCAAAACTACAACAGGACTATTTGTGTTAATGAGCAGTAAAAGGCTGCATCTTTATTTTGCACTCTGTGTCAAGATAATCTTGAGGAAGTTATGACTTTGATGAATAAATATTCCAGATGAAAAATGAAATTCAGTGTAAACTGTTTTCATGAGAACATGTATCAGATAACATTTGAAACTGATATAATGCAGTTTCAACATAACTGTGCAGCTTTAAATGATTGAAATAAATGTTTTAAATAAAACAAGTCATTCTATGATGAAGATTCCATACACTACAATTCAGCCTGGCATTACTTTTATACATAGTGAGAACCACCTGGTCATCAGCAGTATTTAGTCTCTGGATTTCTGTAACCATTATACACTAAAGGAGGCTGGGCACTGATTGAGTAACAAGAATCAGTTAAGATAAATAAAAATTTGTAGCTTCCCAAGTCATGGAGTAAATCCACAAACAGGATTCTAAACACCACTACCAATTCTTGCATGTCACCAGATCCTGCTGATGTTTGAGGAAGTTTTCCATTTGACAAGTTTTAGGATCATATTCCTAAAAAGGGCTTTGCTTTAATTATTCCAGGAATGAATTCTGAGCAGGTGAAGGAAATACTGGCTGCAATACGTAACAGAAAGTCTGACAACTGGGAAGTCACAGAAAAATACCCTTTTTTAAAAAGTACAGTTATCAAAGATTTGACAGCTTTAAGTTGTGGTTGCTCTGCATGGCACTGGAGATTTCTGGTTAGAAATCCTTGGTGCTTGCCTTCCATCAGGTTTTGCTGCTTTCACTGCTGCAGGGTGCTTTTAATGCAGCAATAATTTGTACCTGTAGAGTGGAACTGGGACAGGTGTAAAGAGAGGCTGGTCAGAAGGTGCAGCCTCCCCACAGATATTTTTGATGACAGAAAGTGAAGGGAATTTTGTGCCTCAGCCTCCCAACACACAGGCTGAGGTGTGAGAGGATTTTTGACTACAAAGACAAGAAGCAAGAGGAAGGTGTGGATATTTAAGAGGAATGGAAGTGTCACAGAAAGAAACTCTCATAAAATGGCTGTAAACAAAGTTAAGTTGGAATAAGAAATTTGCCAGAATACTTAGGAATTTATTTGTTTCTATACCTAATACTGATGAGGAATAGCACTGGGATGTGAAGGGAGGGGCTTTTGAGAGTCTGGAGTTTGGAATTTGGAGTTAAAGGAATTGAGAGTTTTAGCTCATGTTGTGATACCTCATGGATTTATAAACCTGTCATATTTCCAGTGGCATTTTTTACCTTATGAACTAAAAATCTCAATGAGGGTATTGAAGTAAGAGTTAAACTCAACCCCAAATGTCCATCTCATGCTTTGCAAGCTGTCATTGTAATGTGGCAAAAGCTCCTCACCTGGTTTGCTCTCAGGAAAACAGCCTTGGCAAAGGAATACAACACAATATAGCACGATTTTATGTCAGGTCCCTGCAAGCCTAATTCTGTCTTTCAAGAAAGTCCAGGAAGTTGGTTTGGCTAACTTGCATCCTCAGAAGTGGGGGATGGAAAAGATTGTCTTAGAAAAGAAAGTCCCTTAAGTAGGTTGTGTTTTTTTATATATTTAAAGGGAAATTAGTGTCTGACTTTAAGACACAAGCATTTCCCTTTGCCGTTTTAAAGTAATTTTTAAATTGATTTTCCCATTTAAACAATGCAGGCTGAACATGGTCATTGAGAGTATTGGGATTTGTTGAGCCTAAACAAGACAATTTTCTCTAGAGCAGATCCTATGCAGATTAGGCAGGATGGGCAGCTGAGGAAGAGTGAGCCCACTTAAACCAACAGCCACACAATGTGCTCTAATATCAATAGTGGGATAAAGGGGCCTTCTTGGTTTTTATCGTCGTGTGCCCTGTGGGGGGGCATTCCGTGTGAAGTGTGGAGAGGACTTTTGTGGCTTCCATTAAAACCATTCCTGAAGCTAAATCCCTGCATCCTCCTGAGCAGTCATTCCTCAGGGACGTTCTGTGTTGGACGCTCACAAGTCACAGATGCAAAAGGCAGTAACCTTGGCTGCCTAAAGCTCTGGACATACCATTAATATCCAATTCCTAAGGAGTGAAAAAGCACTTATGCAGTGGGATGAGATGCATTTTCCCTGGCCACAAGGTGAGAAGTTGATAAAATTCCTTTCATGCAGTGAAATCTCCACATTGCTTGGATTTTATTGATTCTCATAAAGAAAATGTAGTAGTTTTTAACTTACTTGGACTTTGGTTGGTACTGTAATTCAATCCATTTCAAACATGGGAGCTCAGTTATTTTTAAAAAGCTTCCTTACTAGGTATTTGTAAGAAGATAATTAGCAATGCTCACTAGAAGTGTGGGTTATGAAGAGCTCAGCACAGTGAACACGAGCTCATGATTTCTATCTGTAAAGGTATTATCCCCACAGTGTCACCAGCATGATTTCACTCGCACCAGCACAATGAATGTTGAACAAAATGGCAAATATTGGATTTACAGGCTTTCCAGTGTTTCTTTGCAAGTCATATTGACCATGATGATAGGTAAGCTGTGGGAGGGAGATTGTTCTTGTATTTTGTCCTGGTTGAATGTGTTCAGTTTGCTAATTTGGAGGGATTAGAATCCTGTGGTTTAGAATTGTCAGGAGATCACTTGGATCATCTTTCTCAGACTAAGTTTCTTAGAAACAAAGGCTTTGCCATGTGTGGTAACACAGACTACGAAACATTAACTTCCAGCACTGCTGCAAGTATCTGTACATATCAGAAATGTGCTCTGAAATACAAACCCCATATATCCTGAAACTGTTTGGCTCATACCTCCTGTATTTTGGTTTTATATTTCTCTTCCACACCTCATGTAAAATCAATGTGACAGATGCTAGCACAGATCTGAGATTCATTAAAAAGCTATTAACTGTCCTAAAGGGATGTTTATGGATAGCAGCACTGTATATTTTGGGCTGTCAAAACAAATTGACCAAATGGCTTCTCTGTAACCACCCTGCAACTATGGCAGGCTAATGACAAAATTCCATGCATGGCATCCCTCTATATCTAACCTAAAATCTAGTGCAAGAAAGTGGTTCGTGGAAGTGTCTGTGGTGATAATCAGATTGAATCTCAAATGAAACTTGTGATTTAGAGATCAGAGCAAGTATTAATATCCCAAGGCATTTTTCATAGATTAATTTACCAATAACATTTTTTCTATAAATAGTGTTTTATATAAATAGTGTTACTGGACTTCCAGATGGAGGGGTGGGAGCGGGCAGGCCTGAACAGGGAGCTCTCCCTCAGCCACAGGCATGGGGACTCTGTGTTTCATCAGCCTTCCCCTTAAATCCCTTTTCCACTCATTTTGTGGTTTAAAGCTCAGCTATAAACTCTGACTAGACCATTCTAGACTAACCACCCCTTGGCCAAATACAGGTGGTGTGCTTTCTACTGAAAGTGTTTCTGGAAGTGTGGTTTGGCAGGAATGGTGTGTGAGAGCCCTGGGCTGCACACTCCTGCTCTGGGTGCTGGAATGCTGGTGGCCAGCGGGCTCTGCCAGCACCAGGTGGATAAAGGAAGTTATCCTGGCAGCACCCACTGCTTTTCACTCACTGAATGCTCTCGCTTCAAAGATTTTTCAAAGTTATTTGCCAGTGCAGTTGCTTTCCTTGCTGCTCTTCATTTCTGTTCTGCTGATGCCACAGCTGCATTATTAGTTCTGGCCATGCTAGTTCAGCTTTAAATTACATCTTGCCCTCCAGGAATTAGGAGGAGGAATTACATTCATTTGGGCAGTGCTACGTTTCAGTAAACCTACTCTTCAAAACATTACCCTATGCAATGAGGATGATCCCAGGGAGTTAATATTTTAAATGCACAAGGTCAGGCGTGTCTTGTTTCTGCTTCCAGGCTATGTCTGACAGTCAGCTATCCTGCTGTTAGCACCCATCACCCAAAATAATCTCTATGCTCTGATAAGTAAAGATAGACACTGCAGTGTTATGCCATGCAGGAGAGTATAAAGGGAGATATACAGGAATTTTTCAGGCTTTACATAATGCAGTAATTCCGACTGTGCCTCTCACTGAACAGTTACAATGGTCTGTAGAATGCATTAATGGCAAGTTTGAAAGTCTCCGTGTTGCTTTGCTTTCAGCCATCTGCTTTCCCTGAAGTTCCCCAAGTTGCGTTGCTAAGATATAAAATTTACTAAGATTTTGATGATTTGCCAAAGCTACTTTTTCTAAAATATTTAACTACAGTAGCAGTGAGAAAACAGCCAAACCATTAACAACAATCTTTACTTTGGAGCTGTGATGCAGGGCTGTAATTAATGGGATGAGCAGTGTTTCCCAGTGTGTGCAGAGTGGATCCTGGGCCCTCAGGGACACAGTCCACTCAGCCCAGTAGGGAATCTGGAGGAGGCAGCGGCTGGACACCTTTATGTGTCCCAGAATGATTCTGAGAACAGGCAGGACACAAGATAATTAACCTTTGCCAGGCTTGTTACAGAATTTACTGGAAAACATGCATGGATAACCTGTGCTATCCTGTGTCACTCGTATCTCCTTCATACAGAGCTCCATAGAGACGGAAAAATCTTCCCGGTGCCTGTTTTAAACTGGAAATGGAAGCAACCTTTGGTATAATCTTTGATGATCTGTCTGCTAAAGAAATATATTGTCAGAGTTTGTTCACAGGAGTGAGTTTGTTCTGAGAATTCTGGACAGCTGCCCACTCAAAGTCTTGCTTGGGTGTCAGCTGGCTGCCTTTTATTAGTAAAGACTCGTGGGTGTGGGCCCAAAATCCAGTCTCAGTTCTTAAGTGGGTTTATATGAAGTTCTACACATTTAGATGCCAGGCTCAGAATAATTTTTCACATGTGAGCTTTCTGCTAAAATATTTACACAATCTCTCAAAGCCCATTTGTTATATAGTATGAGTTGGTAATACATAATGGGCTGCTTGTAGAATATGCATAGAATAAACAAAGCACAGATCCATGTCTTGTGTGCTCATAGTGCTGAGTTGCTCTATATCTCAGTCAGAAAAGGGATGCTCTTATAGTGGTTTAACTCAAAACAGTCTGCTTAAAAGGAAGAAAAAAAGAAAAAGAAAGGGGGGGCACGGCTGTTCAACCATGGTTTGCTGTTTGTAAGACACAGCCCTACAGAAAGCTTGAAGTGATGTTCTGCTTAAAATGATTCCTGTTGGCTCACTGGAGGGAGTAACTGAATTCCTTCACTTCTGGCCCTCAAGGTGCATGAGGCACATGGAGGAGATGCCCATGGCCCAAAGCACAGCTCCTGTGGCTCAAGACTGTGTTCCTGTACCCTGTGAATGTGGGCACACAAATTTAGAAGGAGCTGCTGTACCATTTCTGGAACCTATTTTTTTCTGTTTCCTCTGATGTGACCACTCTCAAGGTCAGTAATAAATGTAACTTGGAAGTTCTTGGAAAAAGTATGTACTTCTGACTTTGATACTTTGACTTGTAAATGTACTTCCTTCAAAGAAAGACGATTGTAAGTAATTCTACTGGTGTGTTTCATTAGTATGTCATCACTATGATAAATTTTAATGTGAATATCACTGAATGAGAACTGCCTGTCCACATCTTTATTTAGTAAAGATATATTCTGCTAAGGAAAACTTGAACTTATACTCAAGCTAAAGGGTCTGTCTGTATTCAGAGTTTGTGTGAGCTGAATTTTTTATGGTTAGTGGGCTTTGCCAGTGAAGGACTGTAACCCTGAGGATCTCAGGAAAATGCTTACCATGGAGGTGGATCAGGATACATGATGTTCACCTGAGAAAGTATATCCAGATAGGAACCAAAATCACAGGCTGGGGGAAACTCCTCTGTGCAGGTGGATCTCAGCTCTACAGAGGAGCCGCCATGAGAGAAGCCATCTGGAGCTGCAAAACAGGAATTAATATTGGCTGTGCTTCCCCCCCGTGGTGGATTCTCTGTCACTCTTTATCACACTGCCATAAATCAGAAAACAAACCCTTTCTGAGGCAGAGGCATTGTGAATATTTTGGAACAACCAGGTTTCACAGGGTATTATTATTTCTTTAAGAGTAAATGAACACCACCTGTAGATGAACTGTGGTGTTTCAGGCTGTGGCACAGGGACTGTACCTTTAGTGCTGCCCTACAAGGTAGATGGAAGTTCCAAAGATTTCTTGTCCCTCAAAGGCTGAAAAGGAGTGGGGGTTCTACCATGTGCAGCTTCAGATGTTTGTGGGGTTACTGAAATTCCCAGGAGTTGCATCCATGGAAAGCTTGTCCATTCTGGGAGGGGTTTAAAAGGAGGGACAGGTGTTTGATTGCTGAGCAAATGCTGTTCTCAATAAACACTGACAAGAATGGGAAAAGCTGGAAAATAGCAAATAAAAGTCATCCTGCTGCCAGCTCCAGGGATTTCTTAATGCTTCCATGCAAGAGCTTCCCAGCTCCACAAATATTAAGAGTTTAGTGTAGTTTTCTGTGTCAGAGGACAATTAGTGTGTGTGTGTGTCCATGTAACGTTTGCACTTGGGTAGTGGGGCACCATTCAGTTTAGGATTATTCTTTTGAATATCTCCCAAAATATGCATTTCTTTTTCCATTTCTCTAGCATTGTTATTTCCAACAAGCAGTTTGAAAATTGTCTTTTCTGTTTTTGTCTGGCTCCAGGCTTTTTCAAGGAGATGAAATTACCAGAGTAGTAGATTTAAACACAGTGATTAAAGCTTAATGGTCAATATTTTATCGTACCAAAATATTGCTGTTCATGGGTCAAACAGTAGCTCCAGTTTGGGTTTAACTATTTAATCCTCAATTTAGCTGCTGAAAATTAGGAAAATTGGTGTCACTGTAATAGTAGACATTAGTTTTTGGATTTTGTTTTTATTTTCCCTCTGTAGGTTGCCATGGAAGTTTGCATTTCAATTCTTTTGGACTCTAAATTTTATTCCTAAAATATAGATGTTATTCACTTATCTGGATAAATATTTCTGGAAAAGCCAAAAAAAATTACTCCTTGCTCCAAGGGGACAAACTGATCCTAGGAGATTTGTTTCGTTTAGACAGAAAAATTCCTGATTCAAATAACTAAATGAAGTTCAGTTGACTTCAATTGATACTTAATTTACCTCAGTGAAAACAGGATTTAAGCCAATGCATTTTTATGTGGCTATTATTGTCTTTTCTATATAAAGAAAAACCCCCTCAATGCTATGCACAGAACAGCACCCATAACAAACTGCAGGTAGAGGAGCCTGCTCACAGGGGATGTGGTTGTTGATGCTCCACTATTTATAATTTGCATTTTTACTGTCTGAAGACTTACACAGTAACTTTTTGTAACTGTTTATTTCCTAAAATAGAAATAATCTTGTGTCATTTCCTTGGCAAAGTGGCTTCTTGTCAGCAAATCCCAAAAGGGCCAAAAACATTACTCTAAAATTAACTCCTTGATATTCCCAAATTCTCTTTACGGTTTTTTGTTTTGTTTTGGGTTTTTTGGGGTTTTTTTTTGGATAGGAGGTAGGAATTGGCACCTTTTTGACTCTCAATGATGATGACTGTTGTAATGACACTGGTGTCATCAATGGCACCATTAATGATGGTTTAATGATACTCGGGTGCCCTGCTGTTCTGTTTCTAGGCCGATGTTCACGTGTGCACTCAGACAAACAGCGTTTGCCCAGTGATTGTTGTAGGCTGGTGCACTCTGCTGAACTGGGAACAGCTCTGCCTTTCCAACAAACAGAAATTACAGCAAAGGCTGCACCAAGGCTATAGGGGGATATGAAAATGCAACAGAGGATGAATCTCATCCCATACCAAAGGGAAAGAAGCATTTTAGGAACTGCTGTCAGCGCTGGCTGGGTTGTGTTACCCGTTACCAGTCCCAGCACAGAGAAGCCATTACACTGCCAAGCTGCCTGGGACTTACTTAGCCCATGATTTAATTTTGTCTTTTCATCCCTTGCACGTGGCCAGGTGATTTTCGCTGCCCTTAGCCCCAGCCTGATCCCCAAGCCAGGCGTTCCCTGGCTGCCGTGCTGCCTTACCATCCGCAGCCTCCCTGCCGAGGTGTGGGTGTCCGAACCTCCCGTCCTTGCGCAGGCTGCCCACCACGATGGTGGCACAGGACAGGAAGAGCACCAGCCCGATGACCACCCCTGCCACCAGCAGCGGGGACACCAGCAGGTTGGTGTCGCTGCCGGGCTCGGCGGGGCTGGGGAAGGCGCTGGAGGCGCTGCTCTGGTTCGAGGCAGCTGCTGAGCAGAGAGAGAGAGAGAAGCGCGTCACTTGTCACACAGAGCCCGCACCGAGGGGCTCCCAGAGCCCCGAGACAGCCTCAGACACACCCACGGCACCAATTCCTGCTCTTGCGGAAAACCCATTTATTACACCGACTCCTGGGGCTGTCAGGAACTGACTCCAGGGGAAACACTGGCAATCGCCTCCCTGTTATTGGGAATATCCTGCTGGAGCCAGTGGTGTATGAGCCATGATTTTGATGGCTCCTTCCTGCCAAGATTCTTTGTACCGTGAATTGACTGATGCTGAAAAACTGAAGTGCACAAGGAGGAAACCGGAAATTCAAAAGCGTGAGCTCCAAGAGGAAGAGAGGAATTGCCTGTCGTTAGGGGTGTAAGAAGGCTCCAAGGTTTTGGGCAAGAGTGAACCAGAGGAGGCTGCTTTTGTGGCACAGGGCTTGCTTTGGTTCATGAGGAGAGTCAGCATCCCAAGAAATTGATTTGTAGTATGGGAAGAGACTCGTCCAGAGTGGGATTGTTTGGTTGCAACTGCTTTACCCTGGTAAAAAAAAAAAAAAAATCTATAAATGTGTTATTTGAGTTCAATAAAAAATCTGCTTAAAGGAGAGTAACTCCAGTAATATATTGCCAAATCAAACATCCCTTTGAGACAACCTGCAGAGAGAATATCTAAAATTAAACAATAATTTTCCCTTAGAGAATCAACTGATGAAAAATGAATATACATGAGAATTAATTGCCCAGAGATGTATTTATGGGGGATTACACTGCTAATGAAGGGGAGGTAAATGGGAGAAGCTATGGGAAAAAGGATTCAGGATTTTAGCAGGTAGACTCCCTCTCTCACCCAAATTAAAACAAAATCTCCCATTAGCTGGTCAGGATCAGTAAACCAAAATTTTATCGATGTAAAAAAATTGCTGGAGATGCCATATACCTACCCTGGCTGTTGAATCTGGCCTGGATATCTTTTCATATCTGGCTATATGCCAGTTGAACAAATACAGAATTTATTTCCTGCTGAATCAAGGCTAACAAAATTGACTCTTTTGAGTATTCTGTGAAGTGAGTCTGTGTTTTAGGAAGTGCAACGCTATTTACAAGGATAGATGTTATCAGAGAGTTCTCAGCAAGGTTCTCTCTGCTCTTTTCCTTTGGGAGACACCACTTGGTGTTTTGCAGTCACAGTAAGTTTAAAAAGAAGACGATGGCTTCAAGCCAGTGTATGTTATCATTGGCTGATGCTTGAGATTGAGACTACCAATTAGAAACATATACATAAAACCAGGGGAATTAGCAAGTAGTGGAGTTTTGTTAATTTTCGGGAAGCACTTGACTGTTGGCTGAGTATCTTTATAAGCATTTAAGACAGCCAAGAAATGTGCTGAGCTTTAACCAAGTACCTCGTGCCAAAAAAGAAGACTCAGTTTTCTGAGAATTAAACTGATGCTGTAGCATTAAATCAAAGGTTATGTACAAGTGTCCTACTTAATACTCAGTGCAGAGAAGTTTTGGGTATGGGATATGTTTGGGGGGTAAGGCCCTTGTGCTAGAACTCAACTTCCTGAAACCTTACAAAATTCTGATCATGTTTCTCATTGGTACATTCTTTCAGCTATCGCTGTTGCTAATGTGTCCGACACACCCTCCCTGGCTTTCCATAGCCTTGTTTTTTCAGATTTTTGCAAATTCTGCCTTTGAGAGATGCAAATATCACAGCAGTGGCAGGTTAAATTCTGGCTGCAGGGGACTGACGCCTGAACTGGAAGTAGTGGCAGGTAATTGATTTGTCATTTCGGCTGGCTTGCAAAGGTAAAAGAAGAATCAACTTTGTTGTCAGCATGATGAGAACATGAGCCTGGGGTGTGAGGTTGCCCCATGCATTGTCAGGCTTGTGGTCATCAATTTAATGTCAAATAGTACGGAAATGGAGTTGGTGATAAACTGCTGCCAAATGAGGAGGAAGCAGGCTGCAGTGAGTGCTTTCAGATCTTTTAAGACTTGGGACAAATTCAAAATGCTCCTCTAAACAGGAAGGGCCTGTCTAAGGATATTTATCTTTTATGTTTTTTCCAGCTGTGTGTGGAAGCCAGCTGGAATATCCACACTGACTATTTGGGAGATCCCTGTGGTGCCACCCAGTGTGAGCACTGATATTGGGACCTATTTTGCTTTATAGAAGTTTAACAGCTTCAAGTGAGTCCATACAGAAAATACTCTCCTGCACTGGTATCGAGGTGGTGTGGTTTAGTTCAAGACATCCCATTTATCTAATGCATTCTCAGGGCTTCCTTGGCTGTCCCAAATCTTGTTTTTTTTGTCTATTGTTTCTCACCAGCATGAATCTTTCTGGGTTTTTTATGCTTTTAATCTAATTGAACCCAGTCCCTCATAAAGACAAGTTATAGTGCAATATTGCTTTTATTAGGAGGAATGAATGAGTCCCCTAACACAAAATGTACTTGATAAACTTCTCCTGTGGCACTACTTTCAGTTTGACACCGTGAGTCTGAACCTCCAGACTTCACTACTGACTTACTGCTGTGACAAACAGCAGCAGAATGAGATGCAGTATTGATATAAATTTTTTGGGTTTGAATTTTGTGGGGGAAAAAAAGAGATGTTTATATTACTTTTGGCAAAAAACCACATTATAAATTTTCTTCTCTTATCCAAAACCATCTTCATTTGATAAACCATGCATTTCTCTATATAAAAATGCTATTGTTTTTCCTTCAGAATAGAAGTATCTGGAAATTTATGTGAAGCCCATAAATACAACAGCAGTAACAGAGTGCTAACTTTTTGAAGTAAATTGTATCCTTTCCCATGAAACTGCAAATTATAAACAATACAGACAGAAATATGAATATTTTATATCTAATCCTCTAAATATGAATTATGTTGGATGTACACAGCATGGCTTTTATCCATGATGGGAGCTGTGTAAGTAACAAGAATCAGCACAAATGGCACAGGCTGACAGAGCACTGACTTTAGTGTCAGCACCAGTGGAAAACTGCCTGGACTGTCCATTCAGTGCAAGGCAATAAATTAGCATTTTGAAAAATCCCTTAAATATCACAGGATATCATTTTACTCAGTGCTCCTGCATCTCAACGAACCAACTGGAAAGTAACTGAGGGAGGTATAGAACAGCCTGACTTTTTTGGTGCAGAATGTTCTGTCTCACTCCTGTTTACCTCTCTTTGAAGGGACACATCCCTTTCTAACTTGGCCTTAAGTAATGTGGAGGTTTCAGCTGGGTCAGGTCCTGGTAGGGTGAAATGTCCTCGTGTGCAGACATGTCCTGGAAGCCTGGTTCACCCAACATCCAGCCCTTTGTTAGGAGTGGTTTCCATCTTCCTCAGTGCCTTTCACCTGCTTGTATCTCAGCTGAGAGAGAAGGGAAGCACCTACACACAAATGAAAGCCTCTTCTCTCCATACTCAGTTGAGTTTGGTGGTGGTGGTGGGGTCTTGTTTTGTTTCCTTTTGTCCTGAAGGCACATCAGCTCTAGTGAGGCTGCAATGGCCTCTGTAATTGATGGGCTTTGAGATGATTTTAAAGCTGGATCCTGCTAAGATAACCAAATCTCTTCCCCTGGTTTCCAATCTGTCATCTTAATAAAGATGATAATTCATGTTATGACTGGTGGAGAGGATGAGTCATGAACTGGTTTTGTTTCCCAGGCTGAACTGTGCCTGACCAGTTCCTGAGGAAATGCTGATGTGTTGTTCTGGAACCATTTTGTGTCTAGAACGATCCACCCCTGCATCCTTTCCAGCCTGGGATTCTCCTTCCTGAGGGCAGGGTGGGCATGGTGCTGACTTGCTGAACTAGAGCTGAAGCACATGGGCAGAACAGGAGTGTTCCTTGTACCCCTGGGTTAGTAAAACTGTTTGGGATGGTGATCCAGCACCTCCCAGTACCCTGAAATACACTGTATTAACACAGGGTGCAGGACTGGAATGGAGTAGAGGGAAGGTCAGTTTAGGATGGTGCATAGCACCCTTTGTAATCCTTTGGTATTTATATAATTGCAACACAGCATCTCAAACACTGAAAGCACATTTCTGATATCTGTACTTTTTCAGTCCCTTGGATTATATACATTATTCCCTTCTCTTTATCCAGGGAAGGTGAGTGACAGATGTCAGGAAGGAGCTGAGAGCACACGGACACACTGAATCAGTGGAATGATCCAAGATTTTGTTGTTTCTGCCGTTGTGAACAGTTCCTGTTTGAAAATGGTTTGGTCTGGCCAAGAGTGACCAACTGGACCCTGCCCTTGTTGCTGCCCTGGGAATAAATCTCTGGAAATCAGCAGGAATTGCACTGCTTGTTTCTGTCACACAGAAAAGGAGTAAGGGAGGTGTAGCACAAAAACAAGCTGGAAGAGGGTTTGGATGACAGGAGCATCACTGCAGCCAGGGGAGAGGGATGTTACTCAGGCCATTGAACACAAGGGCCCTTAATTTTAAGGAGCTGAACCTTAAAATTATCTAAAAGTAAATGTCTCTATTGGGTTCAAAGCTATTCCATTGGATCCTGAGGAAGGCTGAAACTTCACTTAGGCTTGATAAATGCCAGGGTGTCATTGGCCTATGGGACTGAAAGGAAGCAATGAGGATGCTGAGAACAGGGCAGGCTATTTGTCCTTTTGTGTTTCTCTTATTCTCTTGTAGAAGAGTTGGGCAAATGAGTGGATGACCAGATGGGTCTTGAAAATGCCCTCTCTATAAAGCAGTTTTACACCAGCCAGACAAATAGTGTGGGAAAAGGAATTTGCAGTTCCAGGAGGCCCAGGAGCATGTTTGGTTCTCTCAGAGTTCTCCTGTTCTTTAGCCTTTTCTGATTTCCACACAGAAAATTAAACTGCCTCTTAAGCTACAACTGATGTTCAATGATAACTCTACAGGGAGGGTTTCCAACTTTTGCCTCTTATCTTCTTATCTTCTGGAACTGACACTTAGTAATTTTTTGACAAAGTCAATGAATAAATAAATTTTTGCTGTCAGTTGCTGCACCAGTGACATTTTAACAGTTCCCAAAACAGATGATATTCATTATTATTTCTAAATTTGAGGTAAATCTTCCTATACAAATGGTTAACTAATCTTGCCTGTTCATTGCTGCTGTGGGAGATACCTCAGCATAATCCAAACCTGCATGAATGCCATTAACCAGGCAGGACCTGTGAATTCGGACTCAGTTTCTCTGCAGCTCTCTGCAGCTCAAAGTCTCTTTGAACTTTTTTACTGCATATATACGTTCTAACCAGAATTAAAATTTTTCACTGATTAATAGTTAAAAATCAAAACCTTATTCAGACCTGAGACTGTGTGCTAGGGATGGTTCAGTATTATCTGATGTCCACAGCTGAAAGGGAACGTGGGACATCCTTCCAGGTACAAAAGCTGCCCATGACCTTGAGCAGCTCATGCAAGGCAGAGAGGGTGGCCTTTCCTCTGAGATAGCAAACTTGGCCTTTTTATCATGTCTGCTGCCTACGAGATAATGACTTTCTCTCTTCTTGCATTGACATCCTTATTATAGAGCCAGAATGAGGAAGATTGGATCACCAGCAGCCTGCAAATTGAGAATGTCAGAAGCAAAGAGAATGTGGCTGCAGAAGGGCTCAGGAAGTAAATCTTTTCAGCTGCTGTGGCTTTGGGGTATTATGCTGATGTCACAGCAGCTTGTATAGGTGCTGTTTCAAATTAACAGGAAAAATCTTCCAATTTTCAGATCCATGGTCTATTTTATCAACATGATAAATACCACTGCAGGGAAACAAATCAGTCTGGAAGTATAACAGCCCACTTGCTGATGGACAAGGAATATTTTTCCCCTATTTTCTCATATTCAAGCAACTTGGAACTAGTGCAGTTTTAGAAGCAGGACCCAAAGCTATTACTTTTCCCAGAAACTCTGTATTAGGGCTTGGAAATGAGTATGATGAGAATTCTCTTTTATCCATTAAAGTTAAGTTACCTTCATAAGCTCAGATCCAACCTAGCTTGGTAGTGACTTGAATAGGGCAAACCCTATAATTTTGGGGGTTTTTATTGTGAGAAACTCTGGTTTTTTTGGCACACAACTTTCTCATGTAAAACTTTGGAAAAAATGTTGCACTATAGTAATATTTCTTAAGGTCATAAAAATATAATGGGCAAATTATTTTATATTTTACCTTATCAGTCTGCTTGAACTGTGATCTGGATGTCTCGTGTCTTGTCTTTAGAAGGCTGAGCTCTGTCTGATCTGTATTTAATGTAACCTAAAGAGGGGAGGTGGCAGCTCATGGAACACAGAGCCCAGGCAGGAAACACAATCTGTACTGGGGCAACAAAACCCAGCCCCAAACCAAAAATCCAAAACCTTCCACAGAGAGGTTCCTTTCCTTACAAACTTTCCTCTCAAGCTCCACAGAGGAAATGGGAAGGACTGATGAAATTCTTGCTGGCTTGAACAGTCACAACTGGTGAGCACCTGATTTGTGCACTGTATGTATTAATGAATCTCTAAATCAGTTATCCACTTCTGATTGCTATTAAACTGGCTCACATTTATGATACTTTTTAAATGATGGAGTTTTGTGTTTTCCTGGTGTTGCACTGAACTGTTCAAATGTCTCTATTCATCATCATCTTTAGCAATCCTTACCCTTCTCACAGGATTCAAAGCTCTATAATGAAGATCCGTCTGCAACTAAATTTTGAGGTTGAGCTGAGCTTCAGGAACCAGATCCCACCTTCTATACACACCCCTAGTGCTCCTTCTACAGTGCTTGTGCCCTTGTGCTGCTTCTTATTTAGGGTTTTTCTTATCAAAATTAACCCCATTTCTTTTTCCAGCCTCCTTGCCAGTCTTCAGTGGGAGTAATCTACCGAAAAAGCACATAGAGGAACAAACTGATTTTTACTGCTTAGAAAAGAATGATGACTGAAATACTGATCCAGGTAGTTGTGTATGGAATAGGGTGCTGAGATAGAAAGCAGTTAACAAGTGCTGGGATTCCCAGATCTTCCTTTAGGAGGTGGTGTCCCATGTGATCTATCTTGGCCTGTCTTTCAAGGTGAAATGAATTTTTAAAAATAATTAAAATGGTTTGCAGTGGTGTTCTGTGCTCCTACATGAATCATGGTGATGGTGTTGCAGAGTACACAAAGCCTAGAGTACATTATCATTTGTATCTGTGAAAGCTCCAGCAGTATCTGCCTGCATAAATCAAGGGTTTTTCTCATCCCGTTAAAAAATGATTTAATTCCTTCAGATTTCATCTGAACAGAACTAGGACTTCTGCTTAGACAGATGCAGGAATGTCAATAATGGCAAGTCAGATATTGAGTCTGGAGACAATTTCAATCACCTGGGTTTTTTGTTGCTAAAGGAGCTGCTGAAGTACAAGGACACAGAAAGATCTGTAGAAATTAAACACTCAAACATTACTATTCAGCAGCCTGGGGGGGAAATCCCTACTGCTCACTGTAAAAGACTCATTTGGTGAAAGGATGGGTAACTGGGAGTGCAGGACTGGCCACACGGCCAAAGGCCATTCCCTGTGTTATAAACATATATTATAGTATTGGCTTCTCGCAAGTATAAAGGTAGATGTTATATAATGTTAGAAATGCTTTTTGCTGTGTGGATGTAGTTTTCTCTCTTTTTAGCAAGAATGTTAGCAAGTGTGAGCAAATAAGAGAACCTCCAAGCGAACGGAGGATGAGTCCCGAGAAGCTGCTGATCAACACTTTGTCCAGGGAACAAAAGGGCCCAAAGGCTGCTCCGCCCGGACAACGGGCGGCCAGGAGAGTCCGAGAGCCGCTATCACCGCTCTGCCCGGGGGGCAAAGAGGCCCAAAGCTGCAATCAGCCCTGAGTGTCTGGAGAATTAAGAGATCCACCCTACCATCGACTCTTACCTAGCGGGCCCAACCCCAAGAATCAAAAGAAATAAAAACCACAAGGCAGAAGACTACACATGCTCTAAAAAGGCGGAACCAAGGAGTGGCCATGCAGAACAGCTCCGGGAAAAGTTTGAATATGAATAGAGAACAGACAGTAAAAATGGTATAAAAAGGACTCACCTCGGGCATCAGGTGTGCTCTTGGCAGAGCGCCAAGGCACCCGGCCGTTATCCCTTTGCTTTATTTTATGTGTCTCTTATTGTCTTTATATTAAACTGTTTAAATTCTCACAGGAGAGTGAACCTCGTTTTTCACACCTGGATCTCTGGGCAGCGTCCAGGGGTGTTTGATGCACATCCTGCACTGTGCCCTGCCTGCGGCCAGCAGGGCTGAGGCCGGCTGACCGAGGAGAGGAGACTCACCCCGAAGGGCTGCGAAAGCTGATGGGCACTGGAGCTCCGCCTGGGGCAGCAGAACATTCTGCTGCCTTGCACACAGAGCTCCTGTTACAGGCTCCACATGGTTCCTTCTCTAAATAACGTAATGTTGGTTGCTTTTCATTTGAGGTGGCAGAGGAAAGACTTTAAAACCAACCAAACAACTCCCCCTAAACCAAGCATGTCCTTTAGGAAAGGACATGCATTCATCTTTCGATATAGAGTGCAGCGTGGATATGTGAGTACTTAACACAGAAAAAACAGTTCCCACTTTGAGGCCTGTTTCAGCATGGGGTTACCATCCATATCTGCATCATCTCCAGCAGCTCCACATGTGCTGGGGAGTCAGAAGGGCTCTGAGCTGTCCCCAGGCAGAAGACACACTGAGAAGGACTGAGGCTTACAGATACCCTGAGAATCAGCTGTGCTTGCTGCACCATTTCCTCTCCAGGCAGTTGACAGTCTAGGCTGTAGGTATTCCTCCCTGTTCTTAAAAGGAAGCTATTTATTATTTTCAAAGATGATTTAAACAAGGGAGTATTTCTAAAGGAACAGGAGTTGCAGTGTCCACTGCTCTGCATTGCCACCCAGTAAGATTGAGAGAGAGTAGTAATTGAGGGATGCAGAGTCAGGCTGGAGCAAGAACTTGGGCTTTCTCTGTGAGCACACTGTTCTGAAGATTATACTCAATGTAAATAATTATACGTTATGGGAAAGTTGATTAAATTTTGAATCCAAAGGATTTATGAATCCCTTTGTAATGAATTTGTGCTGCACATAGATGAGAACCCCTGTGATGCCCTCAGAGCACCCTGGACAATGCCTTGACCTGGAACATGGGCTGGGTTTAAGGCCGGCTGGGTTTTGTGGCCTTTTGAACAAAAGGGACCAGAAAATGGTTCAGTCCCAGAAAATAAGTGTGCCCAGCAGGGGTGGTTCTAATAAAAGTGCCGAAATGAAAGCTCTTGTAGGGATACTGCCTGGAAGTATCCAGGGATACCATCCAGCTTCTACCTTCTTGAAGTTCAGTCTGTGTTAAAGGTCACTAATGATTGCTGCTTTCTATTAATATTCACAGTGGTGGAAATGTGTCTGTTAAATTGCTCCCATTTACCCACTGCAAAAAAAAAAAGAGAACTTTTGAACAAAGCTATGGGATTCTTGGTAGAGAAACTGGTATCTAGGCTGATATGATGTCCTCTTCTATTCCCTTTCAACTGCGTGGGTAGACACATGGAGAAAGAAACAGCTTTGTAATAGAAAAGGAAATAATTTCTGTCCCTGGTTGTCCTGATCACACACGACTGCAAAGGGATTTTAATCTACATGCCTGCTAACAGCAAGGGCTTTTACATTGTGGATTAACAACTTTTTAAAAAATCACAAAAAACCCTGGAACCCCTTCAGTTTCCTCTCACCTGCCTATATTATTCATTTTAATTGTGTGCTATAGGTCAGGGTTACCTTGTTAGGTGCTTAATGAGGCTGAGAGCACTCACATGGTGTGGCCAGTTGAGGAGTTCTACCCAAATTACCTAAACATTCTTCTTCCCTGCCTGAAGGCAATCTTGCATTACAGGAGAATCAGAATGTCCTTCAATATGAGGGCAATCTAAAGAGTTCACAGCAGGAGAATTTACAACCATCTCAAAGGGATTTATAAACTTAGATTTGTAAATTGTATTCTCCAGCTCATAGGGGATTCAGTTGCTGGATATGTTGCTGTTTGGTTCTGGTGCGAATGGATGAACCTCTTCAGTTTCTGGTCCATGAACAATCAGATTAAGAGGCATTCAGATTAAAAACAAGATGAAATTTTCTATTCTTTGCATTAGTAGACAAATAATTTTTTTGTGAAGAAACTGACAGCGTGAAAATAGCTCCTATTTTATAGGACACTGCAGAAACACAGGTGTGTGAGCTGCAGAAAAGCAAGAGCTGTTCTGAAAAAGGCTTGTTCATGGAAGTGATGGAGCACTGAAAGGAATAAAAGGGGGAAATGGTGATCCAGGGTTACCAGAGCACTATCAAGTCCATGCACAGTGGGATATGTGCTGTGCTGGACACTGTCTCCAGCATGACCTCGCAGGGAAAGATGTCCAACAGCAGTGGAATCCCAGGGCTTTGAACAGCAGGAAGGACCTGGGCCTGTGCAAAGGAGCTGTGGCTCCAAGAACAACAGCCATGATCCAATCCCAAGGCAGGAATTCACTTTAGCCCAGTGGTCTCAGAGGTCCCCTGAGCAGAGGCTGGTGGGAATGGCTGAAATCTGAGGCCTCCAGCAGATCACCAGTGAGTTAGTGTTGGCTGAACTAGAGAGCCAAGAAATGCTGAGACACTGTGGGAGCCTTGGACCTCAGCTGCTGAAAGCACGAGCAGTGCAATGACAGATTGCTGAGACTGCAACAAAAGTCAGAGTAGAAAAGGTGGCTGCCTTCTCTTCAGAGCTCTTGTGCTTTAATGTCAGCATGGACTCCTGGTGGGTATCGTAACTGGAAAGTGCAAGAGTAAAAATGCTGAGATGAGCCTCATATTAATTATTAAAAAGCCGACAGTCAGCGTGGATGTGCTGTGGAGAAGATGTGAATTTAGGATTACCTGTTGCCTCAAAGCAATGTTTAAATCTGTGTTACCTCTGAGAAGTAGCTCTTCACCTCCTGCTCCAAAGTTATAAACCCATGAACTTCACAGCGTATCCTAAATATAATGGTACTGGCAAAATGCCTGGTTAGAATGGCAATGGGACATGGATACTTTTTTGATTGTTTTAATTATTTATGTTTTTTAAAAAATCCAAAGTACCCACTGTCCTGAAGCTTGAGGAAAACCATGAGGATGGGAAAGGCTTCAAATCTCTGCATGTATCAAACAGTTCCTTTAACTCCTCATTCTTGTCCTGTGCATCACGAGGTTCTTTTGAGGGATCCCAGTCGAGGGTGGAGGTGGTGTCTTTGAACTGCACTAGAGATGTGTGTTCCTGAGCTGGGCAAGGGAGAGCTCCTGCCTTCCACTGCAAGCTGGAAAGGGAATGTGATTTGCAGTTAGGTGTTTATGGTTTGATGGCTTCTCTGGGTCGCTTTTTTGTTTGTTTGTGTATGGTTTTGGTTTCTGTTTGTTGGGGTTGGTTTGTTTTAAGCTTCTTTTAGCTGCTGAAGATAAAGGACAGACTGCAATTCTTAATCAAGGAAGGTATGAACTCTCTGTAACAATAAAATTCTGTTTGAACTCCTGCTGCCTTCTGGATGGCTCCTGCATTGGTATTAATTGGAGAAATGTGCTAGAAATTTTAACAAGGGTAATCACTGTGTTTTATGGGGCTACATTTACAGCTTTAGACTGTTCAGCCAGTGCATGCTGACCTTCTGCAATTTGTTCTGAATAGCACTTAGTGCAGGGACTTTCACTCTGATCTCCCTTGTGCTGACAGCACATTATACAAGAAATATCCTGCTGCTTGGATTATTACAATAATTGATGGATCCATATTTACTGTGTCATTTGTTAATACTATCCTGTTAGGGCCTTCTGGGAATGAGATCACAGATTTTTCTGAGTAGCAGCTGCTGTAGAGTTTCCTGAACCACCAGATTTTCTGGCTGGGGCAAGGAAGGCAGGGCTGAGGATACAAACAGGTGGCCTGGTTGCAACAATATGAGCTAACAATACCTGAGCCTGCAGCCTTGGGAAGGTGTGGGCAGCCTTGGTGATTCAGGAAGTGCCAAGGGTGTCAGTGAGCTCTGTGGTTCAGAAAGGAAACTCACTGCTCCTGCTCCCCTCCTGTGTCCCTTGGTGATAAGAGCCTGAAGAGAGGTTGGAGATAGCCCAACAAGGTGTATGTTTATTCCCCATGTTGCCCTTTATCAGTGTTTGATTGCCCAAAAGCTCTTCAATGAGAACCATATACAGATCACCCCTAGAAAACCACTGTGACTGGGAAAAAAAGTAATGAACAGCAACTAATGCATTAATTTACAACATTTGTCAAGGTGATTTCTGACTGAATTATGGTTCTGTTTCCTCTGATTAAATTAGCACAAGATTTCTTCTTTTATTCTTTCCCTGACCATGGGGTGGATATCCCTGATGAAGCACAGGTTCCCTGCAATGTCTTTTGCAATATTACTTCTCTCCCAAAACAAGTCCTCCTCACCAGCAGCTCCTGAGTCGTTACAGGAGGGATCAATACAGTGTCCAGTCAAATTATCTGGTGCACAGGCTCAGTTATCTGCTCATGTCTCAGTTATTCTCAGAGATGAAATTAAAAAGCAGCAGCCACTTCACTGAGGAAGGGTTCCAAAGGAGCAGGATGTCCTCAAGATGGGTTGGGGGAATGCTGGTCCTGGGGCAGGCAATGTAGGTGCAGAATGATCATGGTATGAGACCAGATTAATTACTCATCCATGCATGCATCTGTGAGTTAGGAACACATCTTTAATCATTATTTGCCAGCTTATTTAACTAGATTTGAATCATACCTTTTTGTTATGGTTGCATTTTTTTCACTAAAGTTTTAATCTTTCTTGGAATTTTGGAAAATTGTTTTTGATCTCAGTAGTAATATTTTTTTCCTAAACTGTAAAGCATCTTTAAGTAGAGAAATCTAATTTAAAGGTTTTATTTACTCTATAAACACTGTCCTTTGGGTTCTGACTCAAGGTAATTCAATATGAGCACATGAAACCCATCTCTGTCTCCTACAAATGTGTATAGATCTATATTATCACAAATAGTTGCTGTGCTATGATCCTAAATCAAGATTAATACAAACTCAGTTTGCCTAATGTCAGCCTTAATCTTGGCTTTAATGAAGAGCTCTTCTCATTCTTGTTGGCAATTTCTACTGATAAAATTAAGCTTTTTTTTTTTCACTGTGACTTAGACGAATGCAGCAGGATTTTCAAGTTTCCAGAATGTGGTAGGAGAGATGCTGACTTTAAGGCTTGTTTAATTTCCATTTGTTGGGTGCCAGTTTGCCTGTGCCTCCTAACTGTGGGGGAGAGGGAGGGGCTGCTGCCCCAGCTCTTCCCTCTGCCAGGACAAAGCCATCCTGGAGGAGTGTGCTGGGAGCAGAGGTGTCCCCGCAGAGCTCTGGGGCTCCAGGTGCCCCTTTTCCTGAGGAACATGGAGTAGAGTGGTTCCCTGTATAACCAGTCAAATGGCTTCTGCTGGGTTCCAGCAGGAAAAATCTGTGTGCTTATTTTGCATTGTGTCAGCTCTCCTGTTCAACAGTTCCCCACACAGCGGGAGGAGGTGGCCCTTGCTGGGCTTTGCAGTGCAAGGCACAGCCACAGGACAGGAATTTAACACCTGCATAGCCAACAGAGTTTGTTCTGTCCCAGCAGAACAGAGGATGTATCAGGAACTTGGCATCCAAGTGCTCTCTCCTTTTCAGAAGGAAAGGATGGTATCAGTGCCCAGGAGCAGCCCAGCACCAACCCACCCATGAGGATGTTTAGCTCACGAGACAAGGCAGTTGCTCAAGCACCAAACAATAACCCAAATGTGCAGGATTTTAGCACATGGAGACTTTTTTTGGCTTGTTCACTCCTGAAATCCCACGCTGGCCTCGGTTAGGATGCAGCGTGGTGAGGACAGGCTGCTGTGCAGGGGCTGGCAGGGCTGCAGGGACAATGGGACACTGGTGGCACCATCAACAGCACCCCCACGTGTGTGAGTGGGGCTCTGACTGGAGGCATTTCTGAGGGATTCCCCTTTTGGCTGTTGACTTAATTCTGCCCTTCCCTGAATTCCCTTGTGATTTAATTTAAATCCCCGTGGCCCTTTCTGTGGCACATGATCTTTGTCATGCTCTCTGTTCAGTCACATCCTATTTTTTCACATTTCTCCTGCACTTGCTGTGACCTGTGAAGAGGGATGAATTACCAGCACACTGTTTCCTTAAGCTGAGCAATTACTTTGAATGAATATTACATGGGTTATGTGAAGATAGAAAGTGGAAATAAAGAGACTTGCTATGGAAACAGGTTTTTTTTTTTTCCACTTTTCTTTTTTTGATGCTTTCATCTCTTCTGCAGTGGGGATTACTGTGCTATTTATTCTGTATGATGAAACTATGACAGTTATGTCTGTTATATTTTTCATATTTTTCTTTATATTCCTTAGAAAGTGAGAAATGTAAATGACATTCCTGTACTATCTTCAGGTATTTTGTTTTTATTCTGATGATGTCTCCTTTCTCCAGGCAACAAAAATTAAGATGTTGCATTATGCCTGTCTCATTCATGCATTTTTTTTCAGGTGAACTGTCTGTCCTTCTTGTTAGCTCCTGTTCCACAGAGTATTTCGGGAATGGGGGTTCTGTAGAACTTTGCCAAGCCCTGCTGCCTACTGTCTCCAGTGTAGTGTTTAGAGCAAGAAAACTTTTAAAGCCCAGCAGAAGCTTGTGGACTGACCTCTCTGTATCTTATTGAAGTGATTAATTTGCCTTATATTTTCATTGACTGATCTCTGTGTTTCTGCACCACTTATTCACTTCTACATGTTTGTGCTGTGCCGTATAAAATATTCCCAGTACTGAGTATCAGGATTCCTTCAGGAAAGTATGTGTGCAAAAGCTACCTGACAAGCTCAGGGAACCACAATTTATCCTCTTGGTATTAAACGAGTTATAAAACAGGAAGGACAAATGCATCTCTGCACTGCTGACACTGAGCCAGCAGTTTCAGTCTGAGAGGAGGAGGGAGAACAGTGATATTTGTAATCCCCTGGTAAATGCAAATCAAGTTCTGTGTGTCTTTCTTTGGGAGATTGCTTCCCTGAGTCACTGGGGTTCATTTACATTCGGGTGACATCTACAACAATTTTGCCAACACAGCTTATTACTGCAAACATTGTGTCATTTCTGACATTTCTCTTTGCTGGAGAATCCCCAGAATGGCTCTGTTTGCTCTTGGTGGCAGACGTGGAGTCACACAGAGAGCGGTGCCAGCCTCAACCACTCCTGCCTCCCGCCAAGCACCGTTCTCTGAGTTCTGCCTCCGCAACTCTTTATGGCCAGGGTGGGAACAGAAACCTTTCCCAAAGCCATCTTACTCTGGAAGCAGGATCAGCACCTGGATCTGGCTCCTGGAGCAGACATGGCGCAGGTCCCAGGCCATGTTTCTGGAGCAGAGGCACAAACACATCACCACGATGTGGTGGCGGAGCTCCCTACAAGCACCAAGCAGCTCCAACCCCAAACAGGAATTCAGATTAATCCAGCACTCCTGGGGCCAGACAACTGAATCCATGGAAAACAAAGGTTATTACCCCTGTAGCTGCACTGAAAGGATGCTGAATTCCCAGCAAAGGCTCCTTTTCCAGTCTAACTCACAAGTGCATGTTACAAAGGTGGGGAAGGGGTCAGTGCCAGGAGCGTTATCTAAGTTAGACCCTCAACTCTTTGGTCCTCCTTTGCCATATCCCTGCTTTGTGCATTTCCCTGGCTCTCCCATGCAGAAGGATTGAGGCAGTTACTTCTACTTCCCTCCTCAGAGAGTGTCATCAGGGTTTCTTTCATTTATAAACATCATTTACAGGTTCTGTGAATTACTATTGTTAGTGGGAGCCACCAATGATGCTTAGTAAGAGACATCAGAATATTTCCTTGTCTACCATTCCATATACTTTTCTCCTGCCCTGCTTATGTATTTATATGTAATATGCATTTATTTGTCACTCCCCTCTGGGGAACTAAGCCTGGCAGCTACAAACATTTCTCTTGCAATGATAGGAACAAGCCTCTTCCAGAAGCCACTCAGATGAAACCAGCCACATTATTTCAGTTATGACTCAGGGCAGATTTGAATTTAGGATTTCAAGGAGGTGTTATGCCCCCTGGCCCTGCTGGCTGTTTTCTATTCACTCTATTCACTCTGTATTTTTCATCTTATTCTCAGTTCAATGACAGCATACAATGTTTTCCACTAACTCATATTTTGTAAAGATAATGTGCCAAAAACTGGAATCTGGTATTTATTTATTTATAAGAGGCTGAAGTTGGGCCTCAGTTCAGGAAGGTGTTTATTTGCGTAGTTTATGCTCTGTAAATGCATCCTTGACTTATTTCCTACAAAATTTTCCAATTCAGGGGCACTGAGATTTGTGTTCTAAAACTGTCACTGTTTCACCCTTTTAGATTGTGGGAGAGGGTTTTGCCTTGCTGATGGGCTTGTCTTGCTGTTTTCAAAGTTTGTATTATAGAAGTGTTAAAATCACAATTACCAGAATGTTTAAAAGAGCTTTTCCTGAAAATCATAGATTCATATAACAGATGAAGGAAAAGGCATAGCAAGGTAACTGCTTTAACTGGAACAGTTTCTTGGCTGTGTTTCTGGGTTTATGGAGCAGCCTTTACAGGCTGCCTTGATAAAAACTTTTAAACCTTAGCTTCTCCCCTGAAAAAGGACAGCCATTCAGAGAAAAATGTTAATATATTTCAAAATATAGCAATACTACTGATCATTTCTCCCTATGAAACGGAACTGGTCATTCTTTATATCTTGTCAGATAATTTACTGTCATTATATCTATCTTGAAAATGGCTATATTTAGCAGAATTGAGCGTTTTCTAGGTTCATGGGACAAGGGGAGTCACCATCACAATGCCTGTCCCATTTCAGGAGGAGCTGGCACACTGCAATCTTTGCTTGATGGTCCCTGCTCCTCCTCCTGTCTTCAGGCTCCTGCTTTCCATCAGCCATTGCCAGTGCTTCCAGGGGGGAGGCAAAGGGGCCAGAGCCCTGCAGGTTTGTCTCTCTTCTTTCCTGTGGGCCAGAACTCTGTGCTCTGTTGTTATTTCCTAAGCCCTCTATTCCTTTTAGCTTCTGAAAGGATAAGTTGTCAATTAGAGATGCATAACACAGATAAAAGTTCTGCTCTAATTAACATTTACTTGAGGGCTATTGCAATTATGTCCTTTGTTTATCTCTGCTTACAGAAGTCCGTAGTGTGTCAGTGAATTTTCTATATCAGGCAAGATTAACAAATACTGACCCTCAGCAGGCAGTAAAATACTCATTAAATAAAACCCAATGCCAGCAAATAAAAGAGAAAGAGTATGCTGAATAAACAACTACTGGAAGAAGCAGTCTTCATCCTTAGAAAGGATAAATAAAAGTTGTAAGAGAAGAGGATATTGTTGTCATTAGTTTTGATAATCCAGACTAAGGCAATCTGTGAAATTTATAACCAGCCCAGCAGCAGCATTTCTGTAAGCAATAGGCTGCAGTTTGTTGTGACAGGGAAACAGTAGATGGTGATTTCCACAACAATCTAAATTCCCCTACTAAACACTGATAAATGTTGTGAATGCTCCAAAGAACTGAAGCCCATCTGGAGGTCACAGCAAGTGACTACGCAAGTGAAGAAGAAATGAGAGTAACAAGTACCAATGAATTCAGAACTTCACTGCATGACAAAGACTGCTTAAACTATCAGCACAACAAACAATCTGAGGCCTTAAGAAGCCTGAATTAGTCAGTGTGTTTATAGAAACTGATTTATTAAGTTGCCCCCAAACTGGGTGCTGATTGGGTTGTTTTTATGTTCCCCCCTCCCTTTATCTTTTTCTTTGGGATGTTTGAGTATTTTTCCTAACAGAGAAGATTGTATAATAAAGATATTCCTGAGTTAAAGAATATAATTTTGTTGCTTCATAGGAGGGCTAGGGTACTATAATACAGCAGTGTTCCAAGCTGACAAGTACAGTTACATTCATTTGCTGAGTGAAGAAGTGAAGTTAAAGGAAGCTGAAATGACTTCTCAGAAGGAAATTGGCAGGCCCGGGGCAGCCTGGGCCTCTTGAGTTGGGATTCTTTCCTGTCGTTTGTGTGTCCTTCAATGGTTCCTTAAAACAAGGTTTCCCCCACTTTTGGAACTTCACTTTGGAGCTTGTTTCAGGAATCTCTGCTCTCCCATTTGGCCAGTAAGAAGGGCCTGGGTGCACCTCCAGGGAGGTTGAACCTCTTTGAAATGCCCCTCCAAATACCTGCCTGTCTCTGACAATCTGGAGAAGGTCTGTGTGACTTCCCTGGAATTGCTGGCAAGGACTAGGAGAAGCCTGGGTACAAATTTGCAAGAGAACAGTGAAATTGCAAATTCCTTTTCTTCAGCTGGACCAGCTCTAAAAGGGCATGCAATGAAATGAATGGAAACAAAGAATGCAGTCATTAAGTTAATGCTTAATGTTTTCAATACGTAATATTTCAAGTGCTGTTGTGTTTATGCAATGGATGTTTAACTAACAGCACCGTGCCTCTCTTGGAATTGGCTTTTCGGACAAGAACTGTCCAAAATCCAAGTCTGGATGGTGTTCAAATGTATTTTCCTCAAGAGTCTTCTGACAAGATGCTGTTCACCATCCTGGTTGACTCCAGGCAGGATTACCTAGAGAGGACTTTGCATAGGCAGGATTATATACATGGCTTTATATAAAGCTGCTGGAGAGGGATGGAGATGATGAATCCCAAAGACCTGAGGAGCTCCCCAGAGAGGCAATCTGGGGCTTGGCTGTGGAGATGCAGCTCTTGGAACAAACAGAAACCTCCTGTTAACGTGAGCCTTAACTAAAATCTTCATGACAGAATTATTTTAAGGTACTTTATGCAGTGTTTAATTACTCTAGTAATAAAATGAGAAATGTCAAGTTATATAAAATACAATTTCTTTGAGCTGAAAGCCTCCACTCATGTAACCCTTGGGACTGGGAGCAATGATTACACAGCTTATGAGTCTCTTTGGCCTCAGTGGGGTGAATTCTCTGGTTCCCATGAAAATGTATGTTTAAACCTGAAGCAGAATTTTACCCTTTCATTTTACTTTCTCGTGGTTTCTGGAAAGCCTCTAGATAGAAAATACAGCCTAAAAAAAGGAGAAAGGTAAATTGAGACACTAAAAGACAGCTCAAATCTTTGTGTGCTTTAGCTTTATGCTAAATGAGTGGTGGAGGACTGGACAAAGGGGAGATGAAGGCAAGAACATCTTAAGTGCTACAGGTCAGCACCAGTTTTCCAAGTGTATTTTCTGAGAAATATGTGGTTAACCCTTGAGCAAAGGTCATACATTTGATCTTCTTTTCCAGCAGGGGAAATATTAGCTTGTTTTCTCAACTGGAATAAATCCATGCATTGCTTCTCAGGGCAGCTTCCCCTGAGTACATGCAGGACAATGCTTTTGTTAAGTCCTAGAAGTGGTTCTACTTCCTGTTGAAGAGGATTTAACAGCAAAACCCACCCTCAGTCGGGAAAAGAGAGCACAGGAAAGAGAAAGGGAGAGGAAGAAAAACACAGGAATGTGGTTTTATCTTGTGGGGATTCTGGTTGACTGAGACAGAAAGGAATAGGCAAATATATTCATACTTGCAATACACTTTAAACAGTTTATGTTCTTTCCCATTAGGCTGAATTTCATGGTAGATGCACATTAAATGCAATACTTTTATGCCAGGGTTTTGCGTCCTAAATGCTAAAATTAAGCTCTCAGAGTAAGCTAGGAAGTAATTATTTTGTCTCTGAAAGCTAGGACAGCTATGGATGGTAACAATTAACTAAATTCTGGGGTCTTATCCTGCAATATGGAGTTTTTATTTTTTATTTCGGCATTATTTTTTCTTTCCAAATTAGTCAGCATGATTATAAGAATTTATTTGCTAAGCTGCCCACAAATTGCATGCTGATGGGTTTTTTTTTCCCTTTCCCCCCCTCCTTTATCTTTTTTACCTAGAGAAGATTTTGCATAGGCAGGATTATATACATGGCTTTATATAAAGCTGCTGGAGAGGGATGGAGATGATGAATCCCAAAGGCCTGAGGTGCTCCCCAGAGAGGCAATCTGGGGCTTGGCTGTGGAGATGCAGCTCTTGGAACAAACAGAAACCTCCTGTTAACGTGAGCCTTAACTAAAATCTTCATGACAGAATTATTTGAAGTTTTTCTATGCACTGTTTAATTACTCTACTAATAAAATGGGAAGTATCAAGTTATATTTTATTTTTTCTTTCTGCATGAAGCCCCTCCTTTGCAGAGCTGTGTGTATTTGTGTGTATGCACACATCAGCTCTGGTAAGCACACACTGAGGGCTGGCTTGGAATCCTCTCCATGAATCACACACGTGGCTTCTCAGGCTGTTGTTGGTTACTGTGATGCCCTAAACAGCCTTTTAGGAGTTTTGGAGCTGTGGCTCAGCATATGGGAACTGTTACTCTTACATAACTATAATGCCCAGGAGTCATGGCTGGGAAACTGTGTGTGTGAGGTGCTACAAAAAGAACAAAGATTCCCTCCTCCCACATTCTTCTTGTTTGATCCACCACTTGTTCAGGCTCTTCCTGCCAAGCTGGTTTGTGGCAATAGCACAGATGTTTTCCATCTTGCAGCAATATGCTGAACATACGATGGAAATCTATCCTGGAATACAGCCTCCCTGGAAAGTCCACTCGTACTCTCAATAGACACTGTGGATGTTGATTTTGAGGACCCAAGTTTTTTCTCTGTTCCTTCCCTGAAAATTCACTTTACCTTGGCTGGCTACAAAGCTTTTTCTGCACATGTCTAGGTGTGAAAGGATGTGTAAAATCCTGTAAATCCTCTGTTTTACAAGCACCATTCTGTGTGTAAGCCCTGGGGAATCTCTCTCCCTGTCTCAAACAGAAAACATGGGATGCCTCTGCCTTTTGCTCATGACTGAACAGCCCTGCCAGAGCCCCAGTGTGAGCAGACTGCCCACTACAGTGGTGGATCTCAAAACCCCGTGGCTTCATTCCTGTCCCCAACAGTGGTGGATCTCCTCAGAACACTGTGGCTTCGTTCTTACAGCTGTGTGTGTAAAAGTGGTGTGACATGGCTGAGAAAGAGCTGCCTGTGTTGGTTTCCCCCTTTTCTTGGTATTCTTTTCTGAATTCCTTTCTTAGCATCTCTTTTTGCTTTGCCCTTCTCATTTCTGAGATCCTGCATGGCTGATAAAAAGCAATCTCTTATCTAATGAGTGCTGAAGCCTGGTCACTGCTGTAGACACCACTGAATCTGATTTTATCAATGCCAGAACAAAGGGTTTGATTCTCTCCGAGGCTCAAGAACAGGACTCCAGGATATTGGATTAGGTACTAATGGCACAGTGGGCAGGAGGTTTTTGAAAGTCATCTTCCTTTCCATCTGTCATTAATCTGCTTCCATGGCTGACGAGCTGCCAGTGTTTTAAGATACAGATCTCATGAATATTCCTTAGTGACAGGCCAATCCAGAAGCCCCTGGAGTGAATGCACAGTGGGCACATAGAACAGACTGAAGAACTTGGCCATTTATTTATCTGTTTAAAGAGAAAAGGCTTTCTCTGACCAAAAAAGAGAACTGGACTAATAACCTTCCAATGGGTATGGAGTGGGAAAGCTTTTTGTTTTCCAACCTGCACCAAGCATAACCTTCCATGCTTAGGGATTCTAGAATCTGAATTTAAGTTTTTGTTTAATGGCCTGAATAATCGCGCCACAGCTGCTGGTTTAAACCTAAGTTCCATCAGAGATGATCTAGTCCAGTCCAAAGCAAAACCCCACCACGCTTCTGTGATTCATTTTTAAGAACTCCAGCATTGACAGGAATGATTGACCAGCTTTCAGACTGATGGGGAAGTTTTCTTGTGGCAATAGGAAATACATCCCTTTGTTTTACTTTGGTGGCTATGTTTTATCCCAGTTCTCTGCGTGACTGGTCTGTTCTGTTAGCTGATAGCTGAGACTGAATTGCTGGGGGGTTTTTCCAAATAAAGTTGCACATGGTCAGCCTCCTTGGGAATCCCTGTACAGTTGTAGTCCACCAAAATTTCCATGATCTCAAAAGCTAATGATAGATTTGCTTGTGAGTAGAAACAAAAAGTAATTAAGTCCTGCTTGTGGGTATTTACTGGAGGGTGAACTGTACTGTTTTTCAGAAACATCAGAAATGGTTCTCATTTTCCAGCTTCATGTATGTTTGAAAGTAAAATTATTGTACAGAATTTTCAGCAGGGTTCCAAAAGATAAAGGAGTTCTAGAAAGGTGTATGTGCTGCATTACCACCAGTTGCCATTACTGTTTATAACACAAATGGTTTTTTTATAAGTGCTGTTTTGGCTTTACTGAAAGATATTTGGGTTTCTGGAAAGCCAGAGGTGGGGGAAAGAATTGGAACAAAATTGAAATAGAGCAGACCAAAATAACACAGTAAAGCATGTTATCAGCATTGAAAGGCTTTTTGACTTTGATAAATATTCCAGATAATGAATTTAAGAGACAGAGCTCTGCACACCGCATGGCTGTATCACCATCTGCCTGGCACTGTAGTTAATTGATTCTATCACAAAATTGCTTTGCTAATTAGATGGAAAACAGCCTGGTAGTAGTACTTGGAGGGTTCATCTGCTGGCCTGTTGAGTGCTGTGCAGTATTTGTGTGTCCATCCCTCCATTAGAAGCAGGGATTGTGGTCCCAATGGCACCTAGGGACACCCCCCCCTCTGTAGAGTACAATGTGTGGGCTTCCTGGGCTCACACATTTTTAGGCTGAGGAAGTAATCTCAAGCTTACTTAGTCAGGGTCAAGCTCTTAGCAGGAACAGATGCTGGTGAAGAACTTCTACCTGATAGTTTTTCCCCTTTTGCTGGGGGTTACTCTCCCTGTAATTCTTGAGGTTCACAGAAAACTTCCTGCAGGGAAGCTGTGGGGAAAATCTGAGGAGCTGATTCAGCCTCCCATTCAGATATGAAGCTGTCCTTCCTGGCTGGTAATGAACAACAGCTTTGACAAGGGCTGTTTTCACAGACAGCTCAAAAGGTGGAACATAGCTTTATTCTGCTATATTATTTTAGTGCAGAAATTATTTGTTTGTAACACACTAAGGATGGAAATTTTAACCTATCTATGCACTAGTTTTACATTATGATTTATTATGAGAATTATAAACTTCCAGCCCAGGGGAAATTAATTTCAAAACATCTGCTTAGCATCCACTGAGGCACTTGCAGTCAAGGAGCACCATATTGTGTGGCAGAGATTTGGACTACAGGTTTTGCTTGGGTTTAAAAAAAGCCTTAACAGCTGTTCTTTTTTCTCCTCCTCCTCTGCAGTTAATTCATCATAACTACAGGGAGTAATAGGTCCTGCTGCACCCTCCTAATGTGAATCAGAAACACACAGAGCTGTGGGAGCACTGCTGGCTACCAGCATTGGGATTCAGAAAATATTGTGTCAGTTTTTGTCCTTGAAGAAACAGTAATTTAGCAGGAGGTTCCAATTTCCACTGGAAATTTGTGTGTTGGAATGTGGGGGATGCAGATGTGGCCTCTAAACTAATGTGGGGAGATGATGGCCATAGAGTTTTAGTACTGACAGTCCGATAGCTGTAACTTTATGGTGTGCTGCACTTGCCTGTTGTTAAAAAACAAATTTAAAGTCACTTAAAGCCATTTATCAAAAGATTTTTAGGTTGTTGAAATAATAATATGAAAGTAAATTTCATCTATCTATCTATCTATCTATCCATCTCCCTCCCTCCCTATCTACTCCTGTTTTATCTATATAAAATCCTTTTCAATTAAAAAAAGGTGGCAATCCCCATATCGCTGAAAGCCTCTAAATAAATAAACAGAAATCCTATGTGATAAATCTACTTGCATTTTTAATCAGTGTCATTAAGCAGCATGAGAAATTGTTCAAGGACACACATCTAATGGACGAGTGATATGATTGACACAAGCTTTAAAAGTGTCTATTAATAATTATTTAACAGAAAAACATGCTATAAAGGGAACTATATTCCCTTCTTGGTACCTGTTTTTATTATTTACGGGTTTCATATGAAGTAGATTAAGTTTTTCTTGGCCAAAATAAAAAGAAAATTAAATTTCTAAATCAAGATGCCATTAACTGTAAAGTGAATCAAACAAATTTAAGATGAGAAAGAATAATGGTAACTAACATGTAAAAGTCAGGTATTTTCATTCATGCTTTATGGCTCAAGGATGTAGTACTTTAAATGACTGTTGCCTCGGCAGGCAACACAAGGTGCTTGGATCCTGCCAGGAAGTCCTAAATCTCCTAAAATGTATTAGGATGAACCAAGTGTACCAAGTATACCGAATGCCAAACACATTCTGAAGGAACCAAGGTGTTTTCTGCCCTACGGGATAAATGTTTAGATGCCAGTGTTACAAAACCAGAAAGTTAGAAATAAGAACAGTGAATGATTCAAGTGGAGTGCCTCTATCCTGCACACAGATAGGAGAACAGTAATAAACATGATACATATATATGATATATATTTAGATATATCCTCATCCCTGATATATTAGTTATATAGTTATATACCTTACATAATGTTACCTATACATTAGCCACAGAGGTGGGGGTTTGATACACAAGTACTTTTTCATGTGCTGATTTAGCCACATGTTCATTGATGACTTCCTGATGTGAACACAACTCCTATAGAAATCTGCCTGGCAGCTCTTGGATTCCAGCTGGATCTGTCCTGCATTCCTGGGCAGCAGTGCTGCTCTGGGCAGGCTGGCGCTGAAGGGAATGCTGCACCAGGTGTAATTCAGTCCTTCTGGGGAGCTTTGCTGTGGCTGCTGCTCTCTAACAGGTCTTGCAGAGGAGCTTTGGCACCCTTTGTCTGGACCCTTTCTGTGTCTGTGGGGTGACAGCTGGTGGTGCCTCAGTGGTGACACTCTGCTCCCAGGTTCACTTGTGAAGAGTCAGTCTGTGAAGACTGAAGATCATCAGTCCTTCCACTGACAAATAATGAATTTTCCTGTAGACAGTTCCTGAGTTCTGTGCCCTCCTGTAAATTGATCTGTTGGCTTGGAGCTCTTAACGACTGTAACGTGTTCAGAGCAAACCTGTGAATACTTGACTCTTATTTTGTCAGCTGTCATTGCTGCAGGTTTTTATTAGCACTGAATTGACAGCTTTGCATTTAGAGAAAAATATATTTACATATATTAAGGAGATTGTTGCCAGTCACTACTTTATGCACACCTTTATAGAAGGGCAGAAAAGAACAGATTCTATGGGCAATGTAAATTGATTAAAGGTTATCATGGGATCTTGGCAAAATGCAAGATCATCCAAACTGGTGCGTTCCCATTAAACCTTCCGCAGCCACACCCAATATGTTCTCTCAGAGGAAAAATGACAACCCTATGTCTAGGTGTACACTCTGCAGAGTGTAAGAACCTGAGATCTTGCCTAAATTCAGGTTTTATGTTCCTCACATGCACATTAACTGTAAACCTTGGGAATTCCCAATACAAAGTCATAATCTTTTGTGCTCCATGGATCTGACCTGGATGCTGCTCCGTTGTCAGAGCATTATGTAGGGCTGGAACTGCTCTGGGAATAGTGGGAGTGGGTGGGGCCAAGATGGGATGGTGGTGAGGGCCTGATGTCCACAATCTGCATGTCCAGAGGGTTTTTACTCTGCGTTTTACCTCCATGTATCTCATGCCCATTCGAGGATGGGGTGCCCTAGACTGACTCCTGAATCTCATTTTCACTTTTACCTGAAGTGTCTTTACAGTCCACTCTGCCATTGTAACTTCTGGTCCTTCTGCAAAACTGAGGCCATGTTCTTCTGTGTAAAATGTCATGGTAACTAAAATCCACAAGGCTCCAAGTACTTCTTCTAATTAGTGACAGCATGTGATCAGTGCTATTTGTAGTGTGTAGAATAGAGGTCTAAAAGTAGTTTGTCCTCTTAGATGTTGCTAGTGTTACAAAGTGGGTATGCTAAAAGGAAGGTTTCAGTGTTAAAACTGTAGCTTGACATTAACGTGTAAATATAACAAGCACAAAGCAGGAACTGAAGAAGCTGAGGTGGTTACATCTCCACATCTCCAAGTTTGCTTGTAAACAGCAGCTGCTGAGACTGCAGCACCCTTGTGTTCATCAGAGATCTTCCAACACCTCCAACTCCTTTGCAACAAATCTGGTTTTAAAACAAATGGCTAAAACTATCTGCACTCTGTATAAAAAATACCCCATGACTCCTTTAAATACACTGGATAGCTCTGACCTGGCAGTAATTCTTCCCTCTCCCCTGGCCAAGCATTACTTGAGTCAGCTGTGAGACGGTTTGATTATTCACATTCCACTTCCAGATGCAGAGGCCCAGCCAGCAGCCACTGCTCTGCAGAGCTTCCAGTGCCTAATTGTTTCTGGCAATGGCAACTGCCTTTCTTAGGCTTTTTTCTTCCTTCTCTCTCCTCAGCTGGCATTTCAGAGCAGTAGCTTTCATAATACATTAGCTTAATGCACTCTGAGCTTGACCACATCTTCCATTACCTCTGCTGCCTGAACCACACATTGTCCTTGAACTCAGCATCCAGTATGAATGATTTAGACATATGAATAAATAAGCCTCTAAATACCCATGTCCTTGCAACAGCAAACCCAGATCAAACCTGTTGTTCAGAACAGCATATTGCTACAGACACTGAGTTGGTGAGCAGATGGACTCACATTCACAGGATGTGGTGGCATGATTCAGGAAAGTGAAGGGTAACTCATTTGAGCAGAGTTTGAAAGACATGTGGACTCTGCCATAGTCCCCCTTCTAGTGACAGCACAGCCAGAGTAAAAGGCAGAGTCTGTCACCACAATATGGCTCTTTTTTACTCAGCAGAATGCTCAGTTCATCTGAAAGGAGGAGAAACAATAGATGATTGTGTAACAAGCAATTCCTTCCTGAGCAACAAAGCCACGCGTCTCTTGAAAGTCAATCTTGCTGCTTTTGAAAGCCCCAGCTGGATGAATGCACTGTCTCTTCTTTGTCAGACCTGAAAAAGGTCTCAGACTGAAACAAATACTTCACGTCCTGTTGTTCTGGTCATTGAAATTGGGTTTGAGCCAGATGAGGTCTAGGGGAAGCACACCAGAGAAATCACAAGGCTACCGTGTCTCTGAGCCTTCTGGCTGCCTTACCTGCTCAAACATCCAAACCCAAACAATCCATCTTTGCCCACAAAGACACAAAATGGTTAAATGGGAAGAAAAAGAGATCTGTTATCTTGCATAAACCTGAAGGACTGGATTAAGACCACCTTAGCTGTAAGTACAACTCTGTCATGGTCCCTTTCCAGTTGGACAGGCGAGGGTAGGAATTAAGTCTGGCAGAGTAGGGAGGGATTTTTTCAACACTCTTAATAAAGCCTTGGGTGAATTTATGGAGACATAAACTCAAAGTTGGTTTACAGAGACATGAAATCCTATCCAGTAGGGTCTGCAGCTCTGCCTGAGGCCAAATGTTTTACTGGCCCCTCAATTAAATGATGGAAGACACATCCCAGGACTACTGTTGAGTTTGGGGGGCTGAGTGGAAAACTGAATCACTCCTCTCTGCCTAGAGAGGGGAAAAAAGTAGTTTTATTTTGTCCTTTGATAGTGCACTGTGGTTCCTTTTATCTTTATGCACACAGACAGGAATGATCAGACATTTCCTCCTCTCAAAGGAGAGATGGTAACAGCCAGAAAAGCAGTTTCAGGTCATGCTAATATTCACCTGTACAAAATAAATTTGCACGAGAAATGGGAGTGTGGGTGGGACTGGTGTCACTTGTCATATCTGAGCAGGGCCACCCCTTCCCAGGCCAAAAGCTCTGAGGGTTTGCCCACAGCAGCAGCACTTTGGCTTTTCACGTCCATAAACATTCAAACAGCAGCTGCATGACACAAAATTAAAAAAGGAGCTGGGGAAGCTCAGTGAAAGGAAATATATGGGGTATTTTTTGTTGTTTTTTACACTTTAACTTCAGAATACAAAATATCCCATGGAGTTTCAG
This sequence comes from Corvus cornix cornix, assembly GCF_000738735.6. Classification (NCBI taxonomy): domain Eukaryota; kingdom Metazoa; phylum Chordata; class Aves; order Passeriformes; family Corvidae; genus Corvus; species Corvus cornix. The sequence continues at coordinate 19,086,446 of NC_046341.1, read as the reverse complement.
TGTCCTACCAAACCATCTAAACCACTGAGCAAATCACTGAAAGAAGAACTTGTCATGTAAGTATATTCCAGTTTCTCAGGATACAAATCTATTAACATACAATAGGAACAAACCAAATTATGGAGATCAGAAAGTCAGAAAATTTTCCAGGAGAAGAGGGGTAAAAACCTCCTACATTATTCAAAGAATACATTATAATTTTTTCCCATTTCAACAGAAGTGCTATTGAAAGTGATCTTGTTTGGATGGTACATAAAAGCAAATGATTGTCTGACAAGTGCATCTGAGTGTGCACTGACATGTAGAGTCTTCCACTAAGGAGAAAGAGAAGTAAAACAGACAGAAAATAGTTCATTAATGACCAAATTAAATATTTTTAAGTATGGCAAGGAAGAACTTTGTGCAGAAAGATTCTTTGGAAATCAGCTTTAATTTTCAGTAGAGTACTATGAATTCAGGTTGTATCCAGGCCACTTTATGTGAGCAATCTAAAACTTTCCAAACAGAGGCAAACAGAAGTTCAGGCCCAACTTGAAGAGCATGAGCTCTGGAGCATCCAGGCCCAGAGGCACAGGTTGGCACCCAGCAGAGCACAGGCACTGCTGCTACATGATGTTTGTTAGCTCTCCAGCATTTTTCATTTGGAACCTTTTGTCACCCTTCACAGCTGCAAAATCCTGCAGCTTGGGTAATTGCTCCTGATTTCTCCTTCTGCACAGCTGCTCCAGGGGAAGACGGCAGTGTCCCCAATTTATAAACATCACCAGCATTGACAACACACTGCCACAGCAAATCTCAGCTCGGGCACTTGGACCTGGCAGCTCTGCCACCTACCAAGATCATTGTGTACGTTCAGAAAATTGTGGTGCACCTCCCAAATGGCCTCTGCATTTCTGGCAGGGATCCCAGACAACTGGAGGTAAAATGGCATGGAATTCCCAGCAATTAAAGCTGTGGGAGTTCCTGTCTGGGTGTAGGTTGTTTTGTTTGTTTGTGGGGATTTTTGAGGGTGCTGTTTGTTTGTGGCTTTGTTAGTTTTGGGTTTTTTTTTTTTAGAGTTAAAAAAATAATAGAAGCAGAAGCTAAGCAATAATACTCTGTGGTGTCAAGAGTAGTCCTTGTGTAAATGGGAACTTTTGTTGATGTTGGACTGGTTGTGCAGTCATTGCAATTGTAAAAAAGGAAGATGATGCAAAGGGAAAAAAGTAATTATTAGGAAATTTATTGGAGTAATTGATCCTGGTAATATCTCATATCTTCCATAAATCTGTTTAGCTCCTACTCTACTTCAAAGTGGCCCTAATTATTTTAAACCCCTCTGAACTTGCTCCAGTTTACACCCTTTTGTATCTTTCTTGTTCACTGCTCCTGTTTTTACCAGTTCAACACAATTCTCCTCTACCACTGCCTATGATGTCTCCGCTTTTTGGACATATGAAAGTTTTCTACAGTTCCTTTAACATAAAATTCCTGTTTTATCTTTCACCACTTCTCTGGCTCTACTTTGAAGGTCACTTAAATCCAAACACCTCATGTCACATAGGTAATGCTGTGCTTTGTGTTCTGCCAGTTGTGGACTGGGGAAGTCACTTTGGGACCTGGCCTTTAAGAGAACACCAGAAACCCACAGTGATGTTTTGTTATCCTCAGGGAGAACTATTAAGATTGTAAGCTATAAAACAGTACATGGGCAGATCCAATTTCCTTTGGACTGAGAAGCAGTGGGGTACAATGATGGTTAAAAAAATGGGTGTGCAAACCTTTCCCAGCTGTAGCAAGCACAAATTATGTGTTTTGTGAATCCAGATGATACATATCTTCCATCTGTTCTCAAAGGGAGCTGTAAAATAATCACCAAAACTATGAAGACTAAAAATATGTCAATGTTCTTTTGAGGAAGAAAGTGAGGCACAGCCACCAGGCAGGGACAGAGGCATCACAAACTGACTGAGCAAATAATGTGCATTCTGTTCTTTGCAATGAAAATTCTTTTGAGAATGATTGTTTCACTTGTGGAAAAATGTATTACTTCCCAAGGTGATCCTTCTGTCCCAGTACATGTTGCCAAGATATTTTGTCTTCAGAGCATGCTTTAAAATTAAAATTGATTTGAAACCCATTTTTACTAGGATGACAGGGAGCTAAGAAAGCCTCTCTCAGAGAAGCCCTTTCTGGTTCTAAACCCACCTGTTCCCAACCACAAGGGCCATGCAATGGGGTGCTGAGGCCTGGCAGGGTTTCGGATTCTAAATCACCACACATTTGATGAATTTAGCAAGTGGAAACTGGTAACTTAGGAACATCAAAATGGCCATGTCAAATTTAGGTTGGGGCAGTATTATATAAATGTGATGAAAAAACTGACCCACAAGTTGAAAACTGATCTGCATCATTAAAATACAATAATAAAAGGTAATAGTTTCCAGCTAATTGTCCTGTGTCAGTAATACCAATGTTTTTAGCCACATGACCCCTGAATTGTGTCTCTGTTGAGAAGGGTACCCAGCTCTCACCTCAGCCACTGAGTGATAATGAATGAACCACTCATGGCACACGTTGGGCTGATGTTTAATGCTCTGCTTCTATGATCTAGATGAGCATGACACAGAAACCTGTGCCAAACACAATATAAGGAAGACAGATTCTTATCTCTCTGGTGACTTCTTGTGCCCACCAGTTCCTCAGCACTTTTGCATTGATGGCAATTAAAGAATGTGCAGTACCTTAAACCAGGGGACAGACACAGGATGTCATTTCTATACTACTACAATACCTTGATACCACCTTTATCCCTGCATTTTACCATGTTGCCCTTGGCTGTATTTGGGAATCATAATTTGACAATCTGGGAAAAACTTCTTGTTTTTACCTCTACAGGATGCTGCAGCTCTCCTGAGGAGTTGGAGATCTTATGTCTCCAACTTTAGGAAAATTTTCAATTTGTAGCTTGCTTCGTTCCGTAGAAACTTTTTTCTTTTTTAAATCAGAAACACAGAAATAAAGCCCTGAATTTAGGGATTTTTTTTCCATTTTAGATATCTTTCAGATTGATTAATAGGATCAAGTGGCAAAAGTACAGTTTCCACTCATGTTTCCATTTAGGATTGTGCTGTTCTAAAAGGAAAGTATTTTCTAAAATTATCTGTGTCATTAAAAAGTATTGGTGATATTCTGATTTTGTGCTCTCCCTAAACATCTTGGCATTTCTGGTTGGGACTGCTGCTCAGAGATGTGCTGTACAGCCAGAGCACCCAGCAGGATGCATTGGAACTGTTTTCAGTCGACTATTGAATGTCCCACATTCTTTCTAAAGGAACATCTGATTCCACAAATGTGTTTACTGTGAAGAGAGTGATTATTAGTGCAGTTTGATGTACTCTTCAAATGATGCACAAAAATCACCCCAAATAGCTACTCCTTTTTGCTCCTCTTTGCAGAGTGTGTGTTCCTCCCTTAGCACCAAGTTCCAGGCCAAACCAGAAATCCCTTTGGATTCACATTCCTCTCTGGATGTGTCTCTGAGGCAGAGTTGGTATTACAATATCCAGTGACTAGATATTGTTGGGCTACTTGTCAAAATGGCTGCTGCAATAAGCCAGCAACTTGTCGTAAAATAAAATAAAATAAAATAAAATAAAATAAAATAACCCCCAGTTAATTTACCTTTCAGAGTTTTATTGTCTGGTCAAGGCAGCAGGGCTTTACCTTTTCTCTGCTCAGCAGGGAGTGAGGATCCTGTGCTACCCTGTGTAACCACTGCTCTTGGAGCAAGTTTCAGGGCAATACATTGATATGACAACAAGGAAACCTGGTCTACAAATTTCTACAAACTCTGGTCTTCTGTGTTGGGTTTTCTGTGACCAACTTCTTTAATAAAGCCTGGTACTTGTTGCCAATTGTTTGGCCCAAAGACTTGTGTGCTGAGTGTGTTTGGAGAGTGAAAACAGCCAGTCTGTACCTCGGTAGTTTAGCTTGCAAATAACCAAAATACTGATTTCTGCTAATAAGAGATGTCAAAGTGTGGATTAGAAACAAAATTCAATATGAGGGGGTCCTAGTAAGAACTGGTCTTCCAAATGGGTCTAAACAGCTCACAATTACTCTCTCCCCAAGAGGATCTGGGATCTCTTTTGTAACAATCATCACTTTAAATCCCGAGGCCTTGCTGCAGAAATCCCTTCCCCAGTGGAAGGGAGACCCGCCTGTGTTTGTCATCCAACCGTAAAAAACATTACAGGTCCTCAGGAAGCAGAAACTGAATTCAGAGTATTCCTGTCTTGTAGCAAGAGTCAGTGCCAGGTAATGGACAGACACCAACCCAGGAGCCTGGAGAGCCAGGCTTTCTCCTTAAGTTCCTGTGTAATTTAAAGCAATTAACTTTTCTACCGGCCTTTTTTTTCCTCTTCCCAGCTTTTGTGTGTTCTAGATACTTGTAATCTGAAAGGACAAGGCCAGTTATTTTGTGCAGAACCTAGAGTGATTAAGCTTCAGTTTTACTTGGGGCTTTTAAGTAGAGGTAATCTTGTAGCAATTTTGCAGCTAATTCAAAATAAAGCTAGGATGCTGAAAACCTGTAAAGATCAGATGCTTATAGAACTGCTTTCCTTAAACCATAAAACTAAAAAAGATTGCTTGCCAATGAAGGAAAAAACAATTGATGAAAGACAAATCCTCATTTTAAAGATGGAAACAGAGGGATTAACATACTTGCAACTAAAAACAGCAATTAAAAGATAAGAAACTTAGAATTAAAGAACCCACAGAAACAAAGTGTTATAACAGCACTGTTTGCATTAAGAGTAGACAGGGATCATGGGATCGTTTAGTGAATTATCTTCACACAGGTTCTTGAGGACTGTAGGCTTCCCAATGTCATATAATGTCATTTTTAAAAAAACAGTCAGAGGTATTTCAGGAAGTTCCAGTAATAAGTGTTTTAAGTCTTGGAGCTAAAATCCCTGTTTGCATAAATGCTGTCAAAGCCAGCTGAATTGCTTCTGCCAGCTGTGAGCTGGAGGCCAAGTTTTCAAAGCATCTGAGGACAGAGACACTAAGGAAGCTTTACAGAGGAGTCCACCTCTCCTGGAGAGATGCTCTGCAGAAAGGTACCTGGGCATCTGCTGGGTTTTTAGGTGCTTGAACACACAGCTCAAACAGGATTGAAACCAAACCTCCCCCTACTCTCCTCTGAGAGGTTTCTTGATAGGCTGCTTGTAGCAGCTTGACGAGGTGCCCTCCAAAAACTAAAGCATCAGTTTATTTATTTGCTAGGGAGCAGGTTTGGACTAGACTCTCTGTGTTTGCAATGCAGGTGCATAGGAACTATGCATCTATTATTTCCTAATCTATTATTTGAATTGGGGAAGTGTGAGTTGGGAGAAGCTGCTTGAAATTAAAGCATTAAGTCAGTAGGTACAATGGAAATGAATGACTTGGAGTTGTTGGCTTACATCCTCACACATGAGGGTGAGAAACTGTCAGGCTGGGAGAGAAATGGATCCCTTCCCAGTGCAGATTCCAGCCTAACAAATTAAAAGGTGAAGAAATTATTCTTGATGTAACAGATGATTTCAAGCCATCATAAAATAAATTGATGGCAGAAAGATGCTGGATATTACTCAGTAGCGGAGAGGAACAAAGGATTCCAAGGTATGGTTCTGGAGGTATTTGAATATCCTTCCTTTCTGCTCAGCTGGAGTCATTAAAACATGAAGTGCTCTGTGGAAAACTCAAGGGAAATATGGGGTATGCCCTTAAGGAAGAGGAGATGGGAACCTCTTTGGCACCTTCAGAAAACATCCACACTTGGAGGAAAAAATAGAGTGAAGGAAGAAAAGAGCAGATTAATCTGGGGATTAAATTTTGCTGTGCACTTAAGAGAAGAGAGGTCAACTGCAGTGCATCTCCCTCACTGTCTGGGACCACAGACCTACCTTGCTTCTGTCATTCTTGACAGAGAAGAGAGATTGAAGAAGGCTGGTGAATGTTGGTGCTTGGATCACTGACACCTCTTGAGGCATCCTACAAGTGCAAGGGGATGTCCTGCTGTGCTGTGCACAAGTCTTGGTGCAGCCCTATGAGGCTGTCTCTTCAACTCCCTGGCATCCTGTACCTCTCCAGGGCACCAGCTCCCACCAAAGCTGGAAGCAATCTCCTGTCTTTCTGCATGTCTCAAATCTGGGACAGCCAGGAGCACTCCTGAAGGTACTTGCACAGACCCCAAATCACCCAGTTTCTTCCCTGGTTTGGACTGAGGCACTGGGCTCCACCCATGCCTAGGGATGTGCAGTTATGTTCCTGCTGATGGGCTCCCTGTCACTGGGAATTGTGTTTGTGCCTCTGGACAACTGCACTAAACTGGCTGAGTTTGGAGTGGGAAAAAGACAGGATTTGCCATCAAGAGCTGCAGACTGCCAAGTCTGCAGCAGTGGAGAGTGCATTTTATTCTTTCTGTGTACAGAAAGATTTCCTTGTTTATGAGTAGAAGTTTATTCAACCTTTCACTGTCCTGGGGTCTCGGGGTGCAGCTCTCAGTGCTGGAGGCAGTGGCAGCACAGCTGGCAGCCAGCTGTGCTCTTCTGCTCTCCCCGAGCCAAACGCTGAGGGGCAGCCTCAAGGTGGCTCTACTGATTCCAGGACGAGGATTTTCTGCAGTTTGCTCCTGTGGGACGTGTGTCCCTGTGCCTGTCTTAGGTGGGTTTTCATGCACAGAGAGCCACAGTTGGAATGCTTCTGTTCCTTCTTGATTTGGTGAGAGAATTCAGTTTAGTTAGAATAAGTTTGTAGGCTCTCTAAAGGTTCTAAGAAATCTTAGTGCTGGATTTGAAAATGGTGTCTGTATATTTTAAAGCTTTGGTTTTTGTCATTCATGTATGCAAATGAACATTTTACATATCTCTGGACATTCCTTGTGCTCTTAGATATAAAAGCAAGGATGTAGTTGAATGGGACTATCACAAATACTTAGTATTTGAATACATAACTCTAGAGTCACTAAATAGCTGGAAATAACTATCTTTTTATAATATATGATATGTACTGGCAATCTGGATAATTGATTGAATAACCAGTTGGTTTGTTTGCTTTTACTTGTGTCTACAACCAATTTCCTCAGAGATAAACCTCAGAAGTGCTGGGAAGGAGGTGGAGGAGGCAGGTACATGCAGAAAGGGAAGGTAGCTTGCACAGAACCATTTTTCTGCCTTTTTATTTCTCTGACAGTTTTTGGACCCCTTCATTTAAGCATTTGAAACAGTGACTGAAGTTCATGACAGCCTATTAATACTTTATACTCATTGTCATTATTTTCTAGAGATAAATCTGACTTTTTATTCTGAAAACCAACCAACCATCCAAACACAGCTAAAACCTAGAAATACTGTGCAAAGAAAATCCAATGTTTCTCTCAGAAAGAAACATCTACAGCAACAAAGTCAAAACAAATTCTATTTCTGATTAGGAAGTTCTGTTAAACACTGACCCTGTCAGCCCACCTTGGCTCTCTGTGGTTGAAGTCACTTGGCTCCATCCCTGACTATTCTCCTGCCTAGACTTTGTTCGTGTGACTTTTCCCCTTTGTCCTGGACTAGAGCAGGACTCTCCAGGCACAGCTGACTCTGTATGGGCAGAGCTGCAGTCCTGCTCCTGAGCCATTGTCCTTGCTTAGGAAATTCAGTGTTTGGAGAGCAAATAGGTCTGGTACCTGGCCTACATGAGTTCTGTAGAGCTGAAGAGTCCACTGTGGAGTCTTCTTCCTGTGGTACCTCCAAAGAGCCTGGGATAAGATAACTCTGGTCTCTCCACATTCGCTGTAAAAGCATCCCATGAGCCACAGTTTGGTTTCTGGCTAATGCCCACCTGGTACTGTGTTAATATTATCTGTTCCTGCCAGCAGAACATTTCAGAATCTAGGCATTACAGGAATTAAAGCTGAGAGCCCTTGTGGAGAAGGCCAGAATGTCAGGCGTGGCTGAACTGGACTCAGTTAGGGCCGAAGGAAAGCCAAGGTCTAAACCACTTAATTCTGTAGGCACGTGCTTGGAAATGAGAGCACCCCTCAGACTCCTCTGAAGTGTTTGCTGCAATTGTTCTACTACAGAGCTCTGCCAATCCAAACCCAGTGCAGTACAAAGCTGTCCGGCAGTGAAGTGCTGGGAAACATCACTTTGTGCATGATGTAAAACCAGCACTTCTGTGGGAAAATAACCTCAGCATTCTTTTTGCAATATTGACCTGTAGCAACACCAGCACACCACAGGGATTTTCTTGCCAAGTCCACCTAACAAATGAGGAGACTGCCAATGCAAACATTTTTGTGCTGCTATTATGTATTTTCTGTGATTTGGGTGATGCCAGTTGGGCATCTATTAGGCAACGGCTACTTATTTTGCAGTTGCTCTTCAGCCCAACTTTTTGTGTTTTTTTGGAGGAGTTTAAGGGATTACCAGGCCATCTGAAAGACAACACTTGGCATTTACCTGGTTTTGCACTGTCTTCACCTTTACCAACCAAACTCTTCTCCCAGTTACCAAAGTTGTCTTAGTGATAGATCCTACAAATCCCTACTGCTGACAGAAGCTGTTTTGACTCTATTAATAATTTCACTATAGATTGTGACAGCAAACATTAAACAGGGTATGATTTCTAGTCTGTGAATGACTTTGTTGTTCCTCCTTGTATGTTCCAAAGTAAATTAAGGGAACTTCTTGTCTGTCCTTCCTTTAAACTTCACATTTAATTGTATGTTTTCTCAGGCAGGATGGGCATGAACAGTGTTACAAAGTCACAGTCTAACGATACGTTTCAGCACAGCTTTTCTTGAGCTGCAGCCCTTGCTCCAAGAGGGCTCTAGGTGGGTTTAATTGTTTTGTGTGCATTTTTATCATTATGCATTCTTCCATCCAAGACACTGGATGTGCTGCCCTGCTTCCCTGCATGCACATGGTTTTCTGCCAAAATAAGACCAGTGACACAAGGATAATTGGCTCCTATAATGCTGTATTCCTTTTTCAAAAAAACTTCATGTAATGATTACAAAAGCCAGTCATAAAAAGGAGAGCAGAAGGAAGTCAAATGTCAGGAATTGTTTTATTTCAATGACTGGAAGTAATTTTTAGCAACATTTGTTTCACTAAATAGTGCCAAAATGTTATAAATTTTGACTGATGTCAGTGTGCTTCATTTGTCAGTTTGCTAGTTTGCTGTTGTGGCAGAAAATGCTGAAAAAGAGGATTTTTTTTGTAAAGATAAAATATTGAAGTATTTGTACCTGCCACTAAATTTTATGCCCCTCTAGTTCAGACAATTCTGTAATTTCTGTGAGTTTTGTCTGTCTAAAGATGACAAGGTTAAGAACATTTCTGTTAACTCAGTTTTTTCTCAGTCAGGAAGCTATTTGCTTTTTAATGGATTGATGTTTATCTGCTAGAGAACTTTAAATATAATATTCCTGCAGCTGTACATGACTGCAAAGCATGCCAATAATGCAGTTTAAAAAAAAAAGAAAAAGAGATTACTTACGGAGATTGGAATAATTGCTGCCTATTCCAATACTGATGGAGCTTCCAGAGATGAGAGGAAGATGGAAGAAAATAACTAAAAAAGGGAAAAATTAAGAGAAAGGTCCTTAATAGCAGTTTGCTTTTGTTTTGTACCAGATGTGAGTAGAAGACACATTGAGTTCACCTGCTCTCTGGGCAGGATTGCACATCTCAGACCCTGAGTGCACACACAGATGTAGCTCGTATGTGGGGGGGAAACGCCAAACAAGCCATTGCTTCATATTTCCAGGAATCCCTCCTGTTCAGGAAATTATATTAATGCCTCTTAAATTCCAAACCCCACGTATAACCAACGTGTTATATAAATATGCTAATTATTGTTAAGTCATTCACCAGTCTCTGAAACAGGCACCTACCATTGTAAAACCAAATAACTTCCCTGATTTGTTTGAGTGCAGCTTGAATGCATCAGGCGTGCGTGTGCCAAACTGGGTTGGCATAAATTTAGTCTAAAATTTGATACACATACTCCCCCTATGCACTTAGGCTTTAATATTTATAACTTGCTCTTCAAAGGTTTATATTTACAGGCAACACAATGCACACGAGTAGAACGTGTCCTAAATAACCAAATCTTTAGATTTCTTGAAAGTTGGGCTCATTTGCGACTGCAGACGGATTTAAAGCCTGATTCCCGAAAGGCGCTCGCTGTGTCACAGCCTTTGCTCGGGGTCTCGGCGCTGCCCTGCCCTGCCCTCTGCGCTCCCACCGCGGGCACGGCCGGGAAGGGGCTTCTCCCTTTTCGGGAGGGGGCCCGGCCAACACAAAGTTTCGGGCAGGGTCCTTCGGGCTGTGGGACCCCCGCACCCGCGGCAGGGCGGGAACACGCGCGGCTCCCGCGGCCCCTCAGAGCCTGCCCCGGCTGGGAGCGGCCCCTCAGAGCCTGTCTCACCCGGCACGGCTCCTGCCTCACCCGGCTCGGATCGGCCCCTCAGAGCCTGTCTCACCCGGCACGGCTCCTGCCTCAGCCGGCTCGGATCGGCCCCTCAGAGCCTGTCTCACCCGGCACGGCTCCTGCCTCAGCCGGCTCGGATCGGCCCTCAGAGCCTGTCTCACCGGAGACGGCTCCTGCCTCACCCGGCTCGGATCGGCCCTCAGAGCCTGTCTCACCGGCACGGCCTCCTGCCTCACCCGGCTCGGATCGGCCCCTCAGAGCCTGTCTCACCCGGCACGGCTCCTGCCAGCCTCACCCCGCACGGCTCCTGCTTTACCCCGGCACGGCTCCTGACAGCCTCACCCGGCTCAGATCGGCCCCTCAGAGCCTGCCTCACCCCGCACGGCTCCTGCTTTGCCCCGGCACGGCTCGGCCCCTGCCTTTTACGCCGGCACGGCTCACGCCTTTCCCCAGCTTGGCCCCTGCCTTACCCGGCTCCGTTCAGCCCCTTCCTTACCCCGGCTCGGCTCAGCTCTTGCCTTTTCCCGGCTCGGTTCAGCCTCTGCCTTTCCCCAGCCTCTGCCCTAACCCATCTCAGCCCCTGCTCCCCCTCAGGCCCGGTGCAGCCCCTGCCTTCCCCTCAGGCCCGGGTCAGCTCCCGCCTTCCCCCGCCCCCTGCCCGTCCCCAGCCCCGTTCAGCCCGCTGCCTTACCCCAGCCCGGCTCAGTCCCAGCCCCTGCCTTCCCCCAGCCGCTGCCTTTCCCCATCCCGGCTCAGCCCCTGCCTTCCCCCATCGCGGCTCAGCTCCTGCCTTCCCCCATCCCGCCCTGCCCTGCCCTGCCTTACCCCCAGCCCGCCGCCGTGCCCGCTGTCTCCATCCGCCCCCGCCGCGGCTCCCCGGGGGCCGGCGGGGCCCCGCCGCCTCCTGCCGTGCGCGGGGCCGGAGCGGGGCCGGGCCGGAGCCGGCGGCCCCGGGCTGGGGCAGGGGGGCGGGTGACCCCCGCCCCGCGGGCAGGGCCGCGCCGGGGGCAGCGCGGGGGGGGCCCGGGGCCGCACATGCCGGGGCTTGACCCCGCCGCTCATCCCTCCTGCGGCAGCCCTGGGGAGCGGCGAGCGGCGGGGCTGCTGCGGGGATTCGCTGCCTGCATGAGGAGCTGTAGGCGGACAACGGCTCCGGAAAGCCGAGTCCAGCCCAGCACTTCGGCTCAAAGGGAGGGACTGCCTGGAGTAAACCCACGGGGATGGACGGGATTATCTGGCAGTGCGGGGGATATAATTCCGTGGGACTGGATGGGGGCTAGGAGGAGGATGTAGTCATGTAGTCCTAGTGAGAGCTAAACCCACTTTTCAGTAGTAAGATCTACTTGTTACCAGGGTTCTTGGGGACGTTTCTCAGTGTGATTGATAAATGCCCTAGTGCTGGATACAGAGGGAACAGGGCTGCAGCAGGTACCAAAGCATATGAGCTTTCGTAACTGGTTGTTTACCTCTAAGAAAAGCATCATTAGCTTTTTAGGTAAAGAATGAATGAAACGAGGCCCCTTTTCTGTATGTCCTGTAAGCAGTTTGGGTTTTTTTTCTATGACCCGAGTTCCATTGGCAGTTTCTGTCACCCATGCACTCATTAGCTCTGCAGGACCCTGCTGAGTGGTCCCACTAATCCTTTTTGTAGGGACATGGAGCTGGGACTCCACGAGTGTGTGGGCAGCCTTCTTCCCTGCTCCTGGGTGGTTTTGTAGCCTGGAGAGCAGGTTCTCTCAATCAGAACAGCTTTGCTGTATTTAGGCTGTTCAGCTTCTTGGTTTAGCAGTGATGGATGCAAGGCTGTAATGAAGTTTGGGGTGATGTAAGATATGTGAACTCCCTGGTAAAAGGTTCCTGCTGTCACTGATCACCTTTATTTCATTTTCTTTTCTTTTTAAATCCAGGTGAGCATTAAGGGAGTCTGAGGCAATTGAAATGAAGGTTTATGGGAATTTACAGGTGTGTTTCCTTATGGCTCAGAGATACCTGTACCTGTTTGCCAAAACTATAGTACCTTGGTACCCTAAAATCCCTTAGAATGCTGCTGCAGAGGGTACCTTGTAATACATTTCTTCAACTCCTCAGAACATTTGACTCCTTGAAAGACTATTATAATTTCAATAAACGGAATCTGCATGGCTTCCTTTTTGGGCTCTTTGTTGTTTGGTTATGGCATGAAGGTGTGAATCTGTACATGCATCAGAAAGTCTGATTTTCTGTTTGATGGGTTTTGGATATGTGCCCCTTGGCCTCATTCTGCCTGGGAAGAATCATATATGTGTTTAATGCTGCACTTAAGGATATCAAAATATTTTCTCCACTTTAAAGTTCAGGAATTCCTAGCATTTAGTGCTTCTGCAAATTTTGGTGATATCTTTCTCCAATGGCACCTTACTCACAGTATCAGTATTTAGTCCTGATAGGCTTGGGGTCTTAAGTTTGACTAAAATATCCATGCTCAGAAAGTTAAGTAAGCTCACAAATCATGGAAAATCCTTAGTAACTGACTTTGGATGCAGGGGAATTGCTCAGTGTTTGGCAGTTCTGAGGAAATCTCTCTCTGATTGGCTTTAGAGCCCTTTCTGTGAGAGTCTTGTCCTTTTGCTGCAGTAGGAGTTGCCACTGCTTCTGAGACAGAGAACATTTGTTTCTGGGTCAGCCAACACAGTGCACAACATGATCCATCAGAGCCTGCAGAAACTTCCCCACAGTGAACAGGAGCCTTTGGGCACCCAGCAGTACTCGCCGTGCTCAGCTGGAATGGACTGGAATGGTGTAGGCTTTGCTCACCCCACCGATTTCCAAAGCTGCATCACATGCATATGGAGATGGGGTGGCTTTTTACCCTTTTTTCTGTGTGTTTTTCAGCTTTTACACTTTCCCATTTTGCTCCTTCAGCTGTGCAGCTGAGTGGAACCTGGATGTGGAGTGGGACTCGGGCCAGACTTGTATTTGCACAGCCAGTGCAGCAGTGCTGTGTTGTGTCATGGTGATACTGTGGGTGGTTTACATCCTTACTCGTTTCTTCTTGTAGCATCTGCTTTTCTGTTCTGGTAAAATAGATTTGTATTAAAGAAAACTTGCCACGAATAAATGATTTAACACATAGGAGTTTGCTTATGGATGGTATTTGGGAGAGCTGGAACAAAAATAAAAGCTATTCAGGATTCCTGCTGCTCCTCTCTATTGACTTTGGGTTAGTCTGTCTTTCTTGGGACACCACAGAGCAAGGGAGACCAAGGCAGTGCCTGTGTGAACCTGAATGGTTCCAGTCTGAATTCTGCCACCTTCTCATTTTTTCCCCAGTCTATAGAAAGGGGGAGTGTGACTGACTGGGAGCCCAAGCACATTTAGGTAAGGTTTGGAATGGTATTGCTTATGGATGGAGCTGCATAGAGTTGCTGTCCACAATGCCTGTTGGCCAATTTACTGATGAGGAAAAAAAAACCCAGTGAGGAACCTTTGCTGAAGACAGATAATTCTGTTCTTGGATGATTTTATATTTTCTCCAGTCGAGGGACTTCATTATAAAGCTGCTGTCAGTGCAGTGACAGACCTCGGCTCAGCTTCCCATCTCCTGGGGTTTGCTTTGCGATCCTTGGAGCTCAGTGGAAGCTGCAGTGTGGTAGCCAATCTTTGTAAGGCAAAATAAATTTTCTTGCTATAGTGAGATCACTTTTTGACTGAGAATTTTTCTGTATTCATAGCGAGATGTTTGGGGGATACTGCTCACCACGTCTTTCTTTTGCTTCGTGGAAAATGTGGTAATGAAATTAATGCCAGCTGGATTATACAATTAGCCATAGATAAAATACCATAGATAAAAAATGAGGAGCAAAACCAGTCATGGGAACAGGAAAGTCTTTTCTGCATGGAAAGTCTGGGAGCAGTGAGATTTCCCCACTGCTGTAGAGTCTGCAGAGCTTTCTGCCCTCACGTCACCTCAGGCCAGCTCATCCTGCCCCGTGCTGGGCATTCCCAGTGCCCTGCCACTGCTGGCAAAGCTGATTACATCAGGCTCTGGGCTCAGGGAATTCCTTGCTGGGAGTCTCCATGGTGTGGTGGAACAGGCTGAGTGAAACTGTGCCTGCTGCTGAGAGCAAAACAGGTCAGGAAAAGAGGCTCTGGAGTTGATAGGAAGCATCTCATGCTTTCACAGCTCTCTGGGTTCTAAAATGTAATAAAAAGAATCTGTTGAAGGAAAAGTTTTCAAATTGTCTGAAAAAACCTAAACAAACAGATTTTTGCCAGGTTTTAGATGTTTTCTGACTTTGAACTTACTGTAGAATTACTAACAAAGGAATTTTCTCTGTGCTGAAAGCTATTTTAATGAAAAGGGTGGAATTTTAAATACATACATTTACTGTATAACATTTTTCAGCTGGCATTTATAGGACAGGTAAATTTATTTTGAATAATATTTCCTAGAGGTTTAAATCAAGTGTTTTTGTTCTTTAGGCATAAAATTTGTCAAGAGGAAAAATAATTTTAAATTATTAATGCAGATGAAGCATATCAGTAACAAATATTTCACAGCAGCCTGAAGACCCAAAGGCAGAAGTCCTGTTCTTTTACCTGCCATGTAAAGAAATAAGGCCTGGAATGAAGAGGCTCTCTTTTTATAACTGCTATGTCAGGAAAGGATTCTACAGGAATTTTATGTCATGCCCAAATTGTCAGAGGCTATTTCTCTGATTTTTAGCCTTGCCAGCTGTCTTATTCTGTGGAACAAAAGGTGCTCTTGGGCTCTGGGACCAGATTTAGTTTCTTATTTATTTACCTGCTTGCAGACCTTTGAGGAAGATGGTGAGTTATTCTGCCAGTGCCTGCTGTACTTTTTTTTTTTTTTTTTTAATATCTGTATATATGCTAAGAAATAATTTGGTCCAAGATTCTTATTGAAAATCCAATATTTCCCCTAACTGCATTCAATCTTCCTGATGCCAATTTTTAAGGATGTGGAATGGAAAATTTCATCTCTATGTTCTTTTCCCTCTCATTCTCTGGCTCCTTAACTAAATTTATAGCTAATTATGTAATTTAATTTGTGTTGCCCTTTCAAGGACCTTCGAGCATCTGACAGTGACTGTGGAGTCTCAGTGTTTATTTCCATGGGTCCTTGTATGGATTTGTTATGAAGTCTAATGGCACTTTTGGAGTTAAGGATGGCCAATGGATTACTAACAAATAATAACATATGTGTGCCTGCAGATACATAACTATAAATATACCGAAATACACAGAAAGAAATACTGAGTTATGTCACATACAGCATTTAGAATGCCACCACCACTACCACCAGCAATAACAGTAAATCTGCATGTCAGAATAGTTACAATCCTTTTATATATTGTAGGTCCATTCTTTGACATGGGTGTTGCACTTGGTGCTAGAAATCCTGTGTTTGGATGGTCAGACCCACCTGTATCCCATGAAACATGGATATATCTATTCCTGAGGCAAGGAGAATCCAGGGCCATGTGGGGGACCAGGCATAAAATCTGGTTTTTTGGTGTAGGGGCCACGACCTGTAGTGGCAGAGCTCGGTGTGTGCATCAGATGTCATGGAAGGAGCAAAGAAAAGGGAAATGTAAGAAAGCTCCATGCTGCAGAGTAGTTCATTGACTATTTAAAGGATTGCTGGTCAGTGTAACCCTTGTAGAGGTTAGAAGTTCTATGATTTAGTTCTTATTTCTTACACTGAAGTAAAGTATTCGTCATTTACTCTCAGGACGGTTTTTAAAAGAGGCTTTTGATAGAGGGGGGAGAAGGCAGCCCTGCAGCGCTGTTAGTGCAGGCACGAATGAGAATCCAGCCATGCCTTTGTTCACCTGAACCAAACCACAAATGAGGAAAAGCCAGCATGGCAGCAACCCAAAATATAATTGTGAATCGATTGAACATTGATTTTATCTTTCTGACACCACTGTGTACTAACAAGAAATACTTAGTTCACCTTGAAGTACAAACTCCCTAACTCATTGTTGTTTGTGTTTTACCAATGAATGCACAAGTCAGTATCTCTCCATTTTATTACTGTTTTATTTATGAAGTGTTTGTGAATCTGCAGAGCCTCTGAAGATGGTAAAATATTTATAAATACACAGAGGTGCAAAGTTCCTCACTGGAACTGTGAACTTTTGCATGGTAGTAAGGAAGAGATGCAAACTGGAGATCAAAATGCTTGGGGAGGAACCTTAGGGCTCATGAAACCCTTGTGCAAGCCCAACTTGGTTTGAATGGGTTGGGCTGGCAAAAGGGAGGGTAAAACAAGGCCCTGGGAAGGCTCCTGCCCGAGAAGAGTTGCCATGAGAGTAGAAGCCAGTGACAGAAAAGAACTTGCACAGGGGACGATTCAAATACAGCCAGATTTTATATGAAACTGATGAAAAAAAAATATATCAGAGGCCTTCAGGTTTCCTGACAGACTGGCAGCATTTCTGGAGTGAGACCTTAATTTTTATAAACTATTAATGGTTAAAGTAAGGGTGTAACCTATTCTCTTGTTTAATAGTTTTGCCCTGTGGGAGTAAATGTGCAGTAGGATAAGCAATCTGGCAATTAATTTAAAACCTGAAGAGCAGAGGAGTTCACTTGCTAGGAGAGAGGAACACCATGATAAATGATGTGGAGAGCTGGGAAACCAGGGCAGTCAGGTGCCTCATGCAATTCATTTGCAGAGAAATGCAAGGCAGGCTTGGGGACAAAATGAATAGAGCAAAGCAAAGGAGAAGGAGCAGACCCTGAGCGTTTGCAACACAAAAGGTTGTACTGGAGTTTGGGGTAAAACCTTGACAGCCTGGGCAGGGGTTTAATGCAGTGGGAAGAGCAGACAGGGTGGCACCAACTAAAAAAGAGATACCAAAACCAACTCAGCCCTCAGACTGCAACAATTTCTAGCCAGCCTTTGTGTATCCTTGGGACAGAAGAAGATGTTCCCAAATTTTTTGGTAAAATTATAAAGGAACGGTTGTGAATTGAGCACTCTAAGTGAGCCATAAATGGCTGCTGTCTGCAAAGGGAAATGATGATGGAGTATCTGGGAAAACAGAAAGGAATTGAAGGGCAAGGAAGCCACAGGCTGCCTGAGTTGGTGATCTGTAGTTAGGACAGCCACTTTTTTGTTTCTTTGTACTTAAAAGGACAATTGACTTCTATCAAAAGTCCAATAGAAACAATTGAATGGTACAAACACAGGCACTGGAGCTATGTCTCTGCCACTCTTGCTTTCATTATTTTACAGCACAAGCTGGACAGAAGAGCATGGCCTTCTTACTGACCCAAATTTGGTCCAAGCTTAACTGAAAATGTGCTGAGTGTCAGAGGATGGGGAAAGTAAAGGGCAACTAGATTTAAATTTTTTTTTTAAATGGTTGGTTATTAGCTTGAAAAGTGACCAAATTTGATTTTGGAGGGATTTTTTTTTCTGTTGGTTTGGTTTGGTTTTGTTGTTTTTTAAAATTTCGTTTTAATTCCAGTGTATGCTTTGTACTTTACTATTTGGAATAAGTTAATATTTTAGAGGCTCCTTTATTCTGGTTGTTAAAAGTTCTTATCAGTAATTATCTGTCATTAAAGTATAACTTGAACATAGTGTGCAGATTTTCATCCATGAACTCTGATGCTACTTTGCTTCAGAGCTCTAACAAATAAACCCCTCCCAAGGTCTACAAAGTGTCCCAAAATGAGCCCCTGTTAAATACTAAAGTTTTCAGTTTGCCCTAAGAGGCTACAGAATTGAGCCTTGGTGTTATGACTTGTTAAAATGTTACTTCATTTTTGAAATTTTTAGCTAAATAATAAATAAATAAATAAATAAATTTATGTATGATCCAGCAGTTAGTTTTTCAGGTCTGCTACACAACAATGTAAGCAAGTGTCTTAGGGGAAAAAAGCTGTTGTCCCAATGGCTGTATTGTTTCTTTTGGATCATCCAGCATCAGAAACAAGGATGCTATCCAGTGTTGATGTGCCTAGAAGTCACCAGGAATATGACATTTACTCATGATTTTGTGCTGTAGCATGAATTAGATTCCAATGCCTCACCTGGATCTCTTCCCAGCAGGTGAAGATCTGCTTAAGAATATGAGCATGCAGAGGGAACAAAACTAAATAAAATACAGTATGAACAGCTGATTTCCATGCTAATCTAAAACTACTTTACAGTATTTATAGTATTTATAGTATTCCCTGCTTCTGCCAATAAAACACCCAGAGCCCATTTTACTGTTTCTGAAAGTCACCTTTGCTCATCCCATCACTGCAGAGGAGGACTCAACCCGTGCTGCCTTCTGCCTCTAGATACTGTGTGAGGCACTGGAAGAGAGTTTGAGAGCCTTAAAAGGAACACCAAAGAAAAAATCCAACACAGTTGTTCTGGTGCTGGAGCATATTGAGAAGGTCAAGTCTTAGTTATTCTGGGGCACTTGGATTGCTGATAGCACCAGCAACAGTTTGCATCTGAAGAAGTTATTTAAACAATGCTAGACTTTTCATATGTAATAAATTCATTGTGTGTCAATCTTCAAAGTAATATCTGTGGCCAAAATGTTGATAACACATTTCTTTTAGTACTGAGTAAGGGTCAGGATCAAAACCCTATAGCTATTAAATCCTAGAACTGAAAAGATTTATTCATGCATATATATATATATATAGATATATAGATAAATGGTTCTACATGATCTCTATTGCCAGACTTTGAAATGTGATATAAATATCAAGCAATTGTAGCATGTTTTACCACCAGAAATATTTGGGAATATTTAAGTTTCCAAGTTTTAAGAAGGAGAGAGAACATGTGGATTTATAAATTCTAGATGCATTTGTTGTCCTGGCAAGGAAAATACCTTTTTTCTCCTATAAATACAGCAATACTAATAGCATGAATGCAGAGGGTGCAATGCCAATTTTTCTAGCCAGTTTCCAGTGATCAGACCTTAAAATGGGTATGTCTCTGCTCTGCTCTGCTCTGAAATGTGAGATTGAATTGGGAGATAATCCCATGAGAGCTGTCCAGGAACAGCTGATATCCCCCCTCTAACTGCTGCCTTTGGGTGAGTTACTGTTTTTTTGGCAGCATGAAAGCCAATGCAGCTGACACACACGTGCACCTGGCTCGTCAAATACTGATAAAATTTCAGTGTTGGGGCTTGATATTCAAGTCAAAATGAAAAAACTCTCATGAATATGCAGAGAGGCTGTCCCTGAGGAGGAAGAAATGTATGAAAAGTGTTGGTGCATGCTTTAAAAAGGGAAGAAGGCCTTGTTTATGTTGTACCCGTTGAGCTAACGTTGCTTGCAGTGCCACAGCAGAGCAACCATGGTTCCTGCTCGTGGATCTCCTGGAAAATATACACAAGGACTGGAGCCAGCACTGCCCAGAGTCCAGCGGGGGAACCTCAAACTGTGCTGCTGCTGGAGCACCAAGGTCCTCGTTCCCCTGACGGATGCTCGTTCTTTGGGGCTGAGTGAAGCACCAGGTGAAGCAGGGAGAGTGCGGCTGACAGTTTCCTGCGTGGGTGGCTGGTTCTCAGGGTATGAAATGCATGAAATGATCACATATTCAGTGAAAAGCCCCAGGGAAATGCATTATTTACCCCCCTGCCTCCTGATGGTGTTTAGTCTGGAGCTAAGTGCAGCTTTGGCTGCAGTGATCAATGTGCAGTACCCGTGGGGCTGCCAGCAATGGATTTGGGAGCCACGCTGCGGACACTGTTATTACACTGCTTTTCTGTTGCTTTCAAAATCATTTTGTATCTGACAATGTGAACTGACAGCAAAATGAAAACGTGTCCCACCCACTTAGGGCTTTCTGTACATGCTCTTCCTTTCTTTTCCCTTTCGTTGCCCCACATGAGGGGCTGGATGTAGACTTTACCATTGCTGGAGACCAAAATCCAGCTGCATTTAAATAATGCAGACAAAACCCTGTGGGGGGTTGGGAGTAAAGAAGGGGAATTTATTGATGGAAAGGGATTAGTGCTGCTGTGAAGACATCTATTTACAGAGTCCACACACCCTGAAGGGGCTCTGTACATGAACTTGGATTTGGGAATTGCATGGTGCAAGCCCTAGGAGGACTTGGAATGGGCACCAGAGGGAGGGAAAGCCAGGGGAATCAGGCACTGTTATGTGGGATTGCACATGGTTTTAGAGGCTTACACAAGGTACAGGAAAAGTACACCTTTATGTTTGACATTCAATTTTTCAAGTTTTATTACATAAAGACAGCTAAGCCCCATTAATTCACTGAGAAATCCTCATTGATCAGTTTATGAAAATTATCTTCCTGCCATTGAGTGGAATTAATTGCTAATGAAGGAAAAAAAAGGTGTATCAAGACACAAGACAACATAATATATGAATAATGGTTTTCGCTGTATTTTGCTAAGTTAAGAAAAATTCAAGTGGTATGACCTTACTTACTCCTTAGACATATATACATATATATATATATATATATATAGCCCCACAATCATTGCTTAGGTTTTAGAATGTATTATTAAAAAATAGCAATTAGTTGAGCAGATAATCTACCCTTTTTCTTTTTTTTTTTTTGCTAGAGCACTAGGCTCTTAAGTGAAAAACAGAATTACTTGTAAGAAAAATCATAATCCTAGAGCAGCTGTAGCCAGAGATGGGATTAAACAAAATGTCTTAATACTGAAACATGGCATTAGAGGCTGGGGGTAAATGCAGACAATTGATGATAAGGCTTGTGTACAAATTGGCTTAGATCATGTCTTGCCTTTGAAGATGAGTCAATTGGAATATTAAAGCTGGTTTACACTGAAAAGATCTGCTCTTTGCAGGTCAAATCTGTGCTGTGAGGCTCTGACCAGGTGCTGCTGTCACTGACTTTGGGGATCTGACATGGCCAAAGAGGGCTGGGTTTCCCTGCGGCTCTGCTGCCATTTTTCAGATGGAAAAGTACTAAGTGCCTCTTTCTGTAGAATTGTAGAAAAACAAAGCAGATTTAATCAATTCAGATCGGAACCTCATGATGTTCATTGGGGTGGGTAGAGAGGTTTGGGCTCTTGTTTGGAAAAGGTGGGGGTGTAAGGGAGGAGAAATGTAGTGGGGGAGCACATGGAGGGAACAGTTCCTGGTTTGGGAAGGTGGGATGAAGGGATAACAAACTTGAAGCTGAGCAAGCCCAAACTCTCTTCTGATCAGAAGAGAGGTCTCTCATTCTCTTTTGGCTTCCCACTGCCTGATGTCAGGGCTGGGAAAAGTGTTTCTCTGGATGCTCCCCACTCATTCTGTCCTATTCCTTCCTTTGGCTGCTTCTGTGGAAATATCTCGTGAGAGTTTCATTTTCTCAGACTCCTTGGTTAGCAGCTTTTTATTACTTAGCAAGAAAAGAGTATCTTGGGTGCAGTGCAATCACATGCACAGCATTCAATAAGAAGCCTTCCGTTTCCTCAAATAAATGAAATATGTGAAAAAAATACTCTTATTTGATATTGAACGAAGGTCCTCCAAGCCGAATCTGAAAATCACAGCTTACTGAGAATGGCAGA
Source organism: Corvus cornix cornix (assembly GCF_000738735.6). NCBI lineage: Eukaryota > Metazoa > Chordata > Aves > Passeriformes > Corvidae > Corvus > Corvus cornix. The sequence goes on along the minus strand of NC_046341.1, from coordinate 19,064,463 downwards.
AAAAAGGCAATTGTGCTCTCTGGAGGTAAGGGCAAGTGATAGGTGGATCAGCAGAAAAAATCTTTTAAAATGAGTTTATTGGAAGGAGTAAGATCTGCTGTTACAATGTTCTCTATGCTGCAAACCTGCTGCTGCAGCTCGGGCTGCTCCCATTGCAGCAGAGCCTTCTTGAAAGGGCTGGAATAGCTTGCCCACAGAGCTGCATACAGCAGAATCACTGTGATTCAGCTTCCACCAGCATTTCAGGAATAAACCCATATTCAGGGCCCTATAACCCAGCTTTCAAATCTTCATATGGTGCTTGCAGTGTGCTGTGATTTAACATTTGTCCAAAGATTGTGATATGAAACTGTGCTCTCCTAGTGGTGGAGCCTTGTTCAGATCAGAGCTGTGTAGAATTATATATTTATGTATTTATATATATTCCAGAGGCCTATGGCCATGTGGACTCCTTGCAGACTGTCCTGTGTGGGGGAATGGGCAGCTGAACACCAGTATGGTCAACTCATATTTCTGAGTTCACTGAGAGACTTATTCCTGCAGCATTAGGTAGTTGTGCAGTGCTCAGAGGAGTGCAGGAAAATCATAGGTGGCCTCTGAAGCTGGTGGTTGAAATCATCAGAGGTGGGTAGAAATGTACAAAAATATAATCTTAGTTACACAAGAAAAACAGCTGAGTGTTGGTCGTTTGCTGTGGTTTGAAAAAGGGTGATTTGGGCAGCTGCACTGAAGGTCTGATGTAAGTGCTCCAAATGGCTAAGATAAACATGATTCTTAGAGGCAGAATCAAAGTAGTGAAAAGGCACTGAAACCTGAATCCCTTGACTAAATGCAAATTTTTTCCATCCCATATGGAGCCACATGAGGTATGTTGTTCATATGTTTAGCATCTCATAAAAATAGCACTTATGCTTTGTTTCTCACCAGTATTTTCTGCATGCAGAAAACTCTTTGTGGCCATGCCATGGATTATAAATACCTAAGACAGTAATTTTAACTTTCAGGTGTGTGTGTGACTGCCTTGTTTTAACACTCCCTGATGTGAACTCTGTTACCGCTCACCCTTGGTCACAGTGACCTGTGAGGTGCACGTTCCACTCCTGTGTTATGCTGCAGGTCCTCTGTTAATTGCAATGGAATAATGCTGGATATGACATGCAGAGATGTAAATATCTGCAGGGGAGAGTGTCTTACTTACAAGTTTTTGTAGATCTTTTGCAAAATTCTCTTGTGCCTCGAAATGACTTTAAAATTATGAGTAGTACTAAAACTTTCATCTGTAAAACAAGTAAACATTAGAGAATGCTCCTTTTTCAGGATGCTTTGGTGCATGTTAACTAACCCTTGTGGTGTGTCTGTGTGGCTCCTGTGGCACAGGAAGGGGAAGGACCTTTCAGGAGGGAGTCCTACCCAGAGCACTTGATGTGAAAAAGCAAAAATTGGCCTGCATGAAGTACCTGAGATGGAAAGGGAAGTCTGTGTCACAGCGAGGGTACGAGCCCTGGGTTGTGCTCTTGCAAACAGATTTTATTAGTGCATGGTGTTTATAAGTCACAAATTTCCTCCCAAAATATGTCTAGATCAAAGGCGGCCAGCCTGGCATAGTCAGTTTGGTCACCATTTAATGTTCTGCCACATCCCCTTCTCCTGAAAGGCCGTGTGGTGCTTCCATTTCCCTCAGAGGTGACTGATGTGACAGCAGAGGGATCACACACATCCCTGCCCACAGATGGCCTTGTCTGCTGGCCAAGTACTTGTATCAGTGTGCAAAAAATCCAGAAGTGGTGATGAAATCCAAGAATCCCAGTCCTGATTAGGGTTAATGCCTAATCACCTATTTATAGGAAGGAATTAATCATAGAAGTTGTTTTACCAGGATTGAAGAGAATCGCTTCATTTTTCTAGCTTACTCAAAGCTCTTCTAGTAAAGGAGGAAATGGGGGCTGGCTGCTCTTTTATGGCCCTTCAGGAAGGGTTTAATTCTTTGCACATCCTCCAAGTAGTTCCTCTGCCTGGCTTGGGCAGCAGTTTTGTCAGATCCAGGCAGGCACTGAGAGGCAGATCTGAGGCTGTCCGAGATGTGATTACTCAGTCTGGTGACAAGTGGGCACTGCCAAGTGAACAGAGTGACAAAATGATTTTTTGCCAGTATGCTGCCTGGCATTTCTGACTGCCCAGCACTTATCCCTCTGCTTTCCAGGTGTATTCCTTGGTGCTAGCTCTTTCACACAGTTGAGTTTCGTGGTGGATCCCTGCTAGCCCGGCCTTCTGCTTGTGCTGGCAGTTGCTGTTGAGTACTAGGAGGTAGCAGGACTGGCCATGGCCACCTGAGCCTTGTCCTGGCCGCACTGGTCACAAAGGCTGCAGGTTTTGCTGCCCTGGATCCTCACCTGGCTGCAATTACAGAGCCCATGTCATTCCCAGGCTTGGAAATCCATGGGGAGCAGGGCCCTGCTTGTGTCTGCCCCGTGTCTGCAAGGGCAAAATACTCCAGGGGTGGGAGCTCCCCTGACAGCCAGAGCTGGAGCAGATAGCAGTGACATTTGGAAGTTTCAGTGTCCATGTGGATGGCTCTTACCCAGCTGGGTGATACAGAGGAGAGCTTCTTGTTCTCCCCAGCTGAGTTACACATTCACATCATCCATCATGATCCATCCTCCCTCCTGATCCGGCAGGAATTCCTCAGCCAGGAAGGCTGTGCTCCAAGCATGGCAAATCCCAGCTGCACTAAGTGTGGGCAGAGAGCTTCCCCTTGCTGCCCTCAGAGCAAGCCCAGGCTGCCTGCCAGGGGGCCAGGACCTGCGGGCCCGGCTGGAGGCTTCGGGCTGTCCCTTGTGGGTGTCCGTGTGCCAGGACAGCAGCTCTGCGGGAAATCCTCACTGCTGGCAGCTGTTCCTCTGGAGAGGAGGAGACCTGGCAGGGTGGGACCTGGTCAGGGTGGTGGTCACCAGGCCCTGGACACTCTGTGGGGGTGGAGAGGAGTAGAGGGGGCAGGATGGGACCCGTGGGGCAGCAGAGGTGTGAGCTGACCATGCTGAGGTGGCTCAGCTGCTGCTGAGCAGTGGGGGAGCTGTGTCCCTCCAGGCTGGCTCTGCTCGCAGGGAATTTGCTCCTTGCATACAGCATAACTTTCTGGATCAGAGGGAGAAATCACTCGTTGTCCCCCCTCTCCTGTTTTTGACCTACAAATTCACCTGCTGCTGTTTCTGTTTCCTCCTTCCTTCTCATCCTGCTTGCTGTCCAGGGCTGTTTGGGGCAGATTGCCAGTGTGCACAATCACTTAATCTGTAACCTTTGGCATTACCTTAGCCCAGTGAAATGCCATAAACAGATCTTAAGCTGACCTAGGTGTTTGCTGTTATTCTTTGTGGCTGACCAGCTGGAGTTTGTCCTGATGATTTGCAGGTGGATCTGGATCCCAAAGGCAGAGCCTGCCTCTCCCACTGTGCTCTCTCTGCAGAACTTGGCAGAGCTGCTGGATCAGCAGAGTTGCAGTCATCCTTCCAGAGGAGGGGCAGGAGAGAGGATGGAGGCTGATTAAATTACTGAACTAATTCCACTTGCAAGGAGTCTTTGACTTGCAGGTAGTTATTAATCTGTAATTGTGTGACAGGTGATTTCTGGAAGTACTTCCACCTTTTAGGTGATCACTGGAAGGTTCCTGGTACATTTTTGTTACTGGTTTGTTTCTATGGCTGCTTGGGAAAGTTTTACTGCATGGTTATAAGATAGAAATAATTAACAAATTATGACTAGTGGATAAGGTGTGTGCTTGTAAACAAATGTTCTCATTCAAGGCAAAACAGAACCAAGAGTCACTGAAGATAAAAATTATTTGGTGTTGCTTCAGAAAACTCCATTTAGTAGTTGTAGTTCGGTTTGGAAAGAGAATATTCTAGAGAAGTAGGGTTGGATATCTTCATCACCAAAACTGGGTTGCAGTGCCGTGTGACACAGTAGCAGGATTTGGTATGGACTCCTCCTGGCAAACAGGCAAACGTGCCCCAAGGAGGATGGTCTGGACCAAGGTTTGATTAAAGGAGACATCTGGAGCTTGCATCCTTTCCCCAGAGCCCTTCCCTTGCCCTTTATGCCGTTCAGAACTGCTGCCTGAACAAATCACTGCCGTTTCCTTCAGAAATCCAAGCCTTGCAGCGACCCTGGCTTCCACAAAGGTCTGAGAATTTTTGTGGAGTGGGCGTTAAAGCATGAAATGGCTGGAACGACCTTTGGGGCATTATTAATTTCACTGGCCGTGCTCGGTGTGAGGTGACACACAGGGAAGCAGAGTGGGCATCCGGCAGGAATCCAGCGGGGATCCATCGGCAATCCATCGTGGACCCATCAGGAATCCAGCAGGGATCCATCGGAGATCCACTGGCAATCAAGCGGGGATCCATTTGGAATCCATCATGGGCCCAGTGGAGATCCAGCAGGGATCCATCAGGAAGTCAGCAGGGAATCATCAGGACTCCAGTGGGGATCCATTGGGAATCCATCGTGGATCCAGCGGCAATCCAGCAGGAATCCATCGGGAATCCATCGTGGATCCAGCGGGACTCCAGCGGGGATCCATAGGGGATCCATCGGGAATCCATTGTGGATCCAGCGGGACTCCAGCGGGGATCCATCGTGGATCCATCGTGGATCCATCGGGGATCCATCGGGAATCCATCGTGGATCCATCGTGGATCCATCGGGAATCCATCGTGGATCCAGCGGGACTCCAGCGGAGATCCATCGTGGATCCATCGGGAATCCATCGTGGATCCATCGGCAAGCTCCGAGCGCGGCCGTGCCCAGCGCTGCCCTCGGGCACCACCTGGCGGCCGCCGCCGGTCATTGCAGCCCGCGCTACTGAGGCGGGGCCGGGAAGCGTCCCGGGATAAAGGAATAAAGGGCGGTGTTCTGGGAGCGGAGACACGGGATAAAGGGAATTGTCCCGGGAGCAGAAATAAAGGGATAAAGGGCAGTGTCCCGGAGGTAAGGACACGGGATAAAGGCCAGTGTCCGGGGAGCAGGCATTAAGAATAAAGGGCAGTGTCCCGGGGCCAAGAGCAGGATCACAGGATAAAGGGCAGTGTCCCGGTGCTGAGAGCAGGGACATGGAGTAGAGGGCAGTGTCCTGGGGCCAAGAGCAGGATCACAGGATAAAGGGCAGTGTCCTGGGGCCAAGAGCAGGGACACTGGATAAAAGGAAGTGTCCCAGTGCTGGCAGCAAGGCTCAAGTTCCCTGTGAAGTGCCAGGGCACCAGCCTGCATTCCACACCTCTGTGCTGTGGGACACACCAAGTGCAGCTCAGGCCTTTGGCATTTTTAGGTTCTTCAGGTTTGCTTTTTCAGGGGAGAGAGGGAAGCCCGGACAGCTGTTCAGAAAAAGCCATTTTTAAATGCTGGAGGTGGGAATCACGTTTCAGGCTCTTTGCAGTGCCCAGGTTCAGAGCAGTTTGTGGTGGCCACGCACTGCCCCTGGGCTCCACCTGCGGTGGGGCTCGCTGGGGGCAGAGCAGACGGGGTTACCTGGGACCCATCTGGGAATGCTCTGGTTTGCAGGAGCATTGCAGGCCAGGCCTTGGGCTCCTGAGGCTGCCACAAGAGCTCCTGGGACCGTTTGCAGCCCAGCCGTTTCTGACTTTCTGGAAAACCTTCCTGGGGTTGTGTTTCCTGGTTGAGTTTGCCTGGGGAGCTCTGTCTTGCTTTGTTCTGGAGACTTCACCCAGAGCACTGGCTTTCATGTGGAGGTTCTTTTTTAATGAGGAATTAAAGAATCGCAGAGATTTCTGATTGATTGTGGCATTGATGAAGGGGTTAACTGGATGAATTAAGAGAGTCCTGAGGGGAAGCAGGTGGGACAGCCCCTCACTGAGGCTAAGTGGAAGGAAATGCTGGTTTTCCCTTTTCCTTTAGGTCAGGCAGGAACAAAGTCAGGAAGGTGAGAGAGGTCGGCAAAGATCCGTGCGTGTTTATTGCTCATAAAAGGGTTTTTCTGGTATTGTTTTCTTTTCCTTTTTTCTGATGCAGACTAAAAGAGTGTCTTTGCTGTTTTGTTTTCTGTCGTGTTTTTTTTACAGCCAAGATTCAGCCTAAATCTTCCTCTGTGATCTCATCAGACTCTTATTCATTTCCTGGTAGGACTTGATGACTTGTGGTACACTAAGATTGTGAAATGGGAAGATTTCAATGGGAAAGATTTCACCTTGGTGATTTCTTTCATTCCAGAAAGTTTGTGAAGTGAAACCAACGGAGTTGCATTTCTTATTCTTTCAAACTTGAAACATTTATTAAAAAAAAAAAGGAAAAAAAAAAGGGAGAAAACTCAGAAAAGATAGTGATTATTTATTTTTGTCCTAACCCCACCTGAAATACTATGAAAAAAAGTATAACTACAATTTCTAGCCAAATAAGAGAGTATAACACAAACACATATTTACTGCCCCCAGAGCATTTCCCCTGCATGTGACCTATCCCTGGGAGTGAAATCATGTAAAATAAATGTACAGAGGTGGATCTGTACCCCGAACTCTGCGCTCCAAAAGCCAGTGAGGCTTTGCAGGCTTTCCACTCCAGTCAGCCCTGGCAGGGTGACAGTCCCTGTGCAGGGCAGGTGTCACTGCCAGGCTGGCTGGGCCCTCCTGGCGCTGTTCTAAGCCCTTGCTGCTGAAAGGAGAAAAGGGAAGAATGCACTTGTTGAAGAACAAGAGCTCAGAAAGGATTATTTGATTTTCCTTTGGTAACCAATCCTTCAGTTCGCGCTGGGTTTGCTGCTGCGTTTTTCTGTACGGCGTGTCACTAGCGCTGGACTGCAACAGGATCATAAACCATAGAATTGAGCTTTCTTTCACTGACTGGAGTAAATTTGCCTTGATAAAGGGACCTCATGTCACCTGCCCTACCTAGGGTGCCACTGTGTGCCACGTGTTCCCATTCAAACAGCTTTTCACTGCTGCTTTGGTACATAGCAAGGATTCTCATCACAAGCCATTGTTTCATAAAAAGTTCTGATAGGGTGGGGCTAAACCTTTATTAAATGGCATGAACTTCTAGATCTGAATGTAATAAAATAACAATTTATGATATATTTTTGGGGATAAGAGATTAAAATGCTTATTAATTAAATGAATAATGAAAACCTTTGTGAGATTCTCTGCTACAAGTTGCAAGTAGCTGTTTAATCAAATTCTTTCTATGGAAAAATGCATTTCATTACAACATAATTAGCACATCAATTGTGTTTTTAATACAACTTGTGCTAAAGTGTGTTTGATCTGGCATTTGCTCATGGTAATTAGCAGTGAAGGATTTGAACTTTTTTTCTTTATTCCAGGCTTTGTAAATTATAAGTGCCATATCTGGGGAAAATTGATGTGATTTTTTTTTTTTAAAGTGCTAGAATAATCTTGGGACTATATTGGGGTAGTCATTAGTAGTAGTAAAAAGAGATGGTGAGAAGCTGTGCTAGCTAAAGCTGCAAATTTAGGGGTAATTTTATTTTCTGGCAGAGATGTGTTTTGTTGTGTATGTCCTGTCTCAGTCCTGAGGGAGCTGGAGGGGTTTGTGCTCCGTGTGTCTGGGGGGCAGGCCAGGGAGGGACGGGTGGCAGGGCTGGGCTGGGCGTGGGTTTCAGCCTGGTTTCCCATTTGGGTCCCACTCCCGGATGCCCCTGGGGCTCCCCTGCTCTGGGGCTGTGCTGAGCCAGGGCTGTGACTCTTCTCCAGCTGAGAGGCAGGAAAACAGGGCAGGAGCTCAGGGATGGTTCAAAGTCACCCTGATGCCTGGCTGCTGAAATCCCAAACATCTGCTGGACCGTGGGATGGATCCTGCAGCACTGCAGAGCTCCCCAGAGGGTTCAACCTTCCCAGCTGCATTGCTGGGGCTTTTCTGTCCCTTACCCGGGGCTTTACCAACAGCTGTGCGAGGAGAGGGAAAAAACTGCTTTTACAGAGAGTTCTTTGGTGAGTTGAGGCCTAGTCTGGGTTCACTTAAGAGTGTTTTTATGGTTGAGGTCACAGCGGCACAAAGCCTGATATTGTCTTCTGGGTGGAACTCATTAATGCACAGAAAACCCAAACTTGAGGCTGGCTTTTATGTAGTAAAAAAACAACATAATACAGTACAGGAGTATAAAAAGAAACTGTCCAGTGCAAACATCATATACATTGGAAATGGATACAGTGTTCCTTAAAATAACTTTAAAAAATCAGGCTTAAAAACAGCAATTCCAGGTCATACAATCTGGCTGATACTTACCAAAGTACTTGACTTACTGCACTAAATAATTTCATAACTAACATTACCTGCTGATAGCCAATACCACAGGTACTGACAAAATCCTACAACTGTAAGTATTATTAGTTAGCATTTTTTATAATACACAAACGTGGAACCCCTACAGTACATACTGCTGGCTGGATTAAGCAAAAAAGAATGAACACATCCAAAATAAAACCAAGGCTGTTATCCCAAAATGTACTTTCTAAGAATAAAGGACGGGATCCAAAGCTGATTTGACTGATGGACAGATTTCTCCTCAGTTTTCCTTTAGTTGCTATTTGAAAAGTTGGGTGATTACATTGTTGATGTTGCATCAGTGTCCAGCCAAGTATTGTGTTGGGCAACTTTTTACAGCAGTGAGGAGTGATGTGAGAGCATTGCTATTTCCTGCCAAGAAAACATTTTGGGGGAAGGGAGTGTGAATTAGAGATGACGTGAACAAGTAAAAAGCAAATTAGTGAGGTTCCACCATACTGGTTTAAGAAAAAAGAGAAAAAAAAAAAGATTTAGTATTATTTGGTTAGCTACCAGATTTAAATAATCAAATCAACTAAACTAATACATACAGCTCCAGCACAGATCCTGCACAGTGGAGGATCTGTGCAGTAGGGCTCTGTTCCTGTTGGAGAGAACAGGACTCTGCACTGCTGGAAGCCAGAGACAGGCCATGGTCCTAAGGGACCCACTTTTCCCAAAATGTACTGGGCCGGGTAACTTCCCATGTGGGAAGTTTCATTCTGGTCATTCTGTGGCTCTTCACCAGGTGGGAAACTGAACACGGTCCCTTACCAGGAACTTGGTGGCTGCAGCTCCAAACCTGCCTTACATTTGTGGTGCTTTTATGCAGCTGAGTGTGTGGGTGTGTAGCATTCTGGTTTGGGAGTCTACAATATTTTCCTAGGTGGAAAATACTCCTTCTACAGTACCTGCTAAGAAAAAAAGCACAACAGTTTCACAGTAATGAGGCCCTTCATTGTTTTGTCCCTGAAAAAATGCTATTGCTTTAATAATGCTGAATAAACCCCTTATTCAACATCTTTAGAAATCTAGAGAGACCTATGTTTCCGTCTAGAGAGATTTAGTGTTGGAGTCTTAACATTCCCCTGATCTCCACATTTCCTTCCCTGAAGGATATGTTCCATTGAGTAACACTGAGATCCTATTTACAGAGAGAAAAAATAATTTTGCTGCTAGCTAGAGCAAATTCTAGCATGCCAGAAATGTGCCTGAAATCATCATCAGGCTGTTAAAAATGATAGATGAAACCAGATTGTGTGTCTAAAAATCCTGTCTAATTTTATCTTGAGTAACTCATAGATGTAGTAGAAGGCTATAAAGCAAAAATAATTAATAGAATGGAAAGAAAGAAAAAATCATGCTTCTTTTTGAAAGTGATGGAGTAATTTCTAATATTAAGTGATAGACCATATGTTCCTCTTCTCTACTGGGTAAGCATGAATGTAGAATATCAATAAAGATGTTGCAAGAGGGGCAGGCAAAGCAGCCAGCTGGAGATCCAGGGGGGTTAAAACATCCCTTCTCAACGCCACTCTCCCAGTGGAGGGTGACCTTGGATCATGGGGATGGAAACAGCACAGGAGGAGAGGAATGAGGGTGAAAAAGGGGACAAAACCAGGAAAAGTGGGGAAGATGGGGAGAGGAAGTGTGTCCTGGAAGAGTTGAGCAGGCCCATGAGCAGCAATTTTGGGGGAAAAAATGAATGTTAGCAAGGATGGTAGTGCTGGGGGAAGTTAATGAAGGTGGTCTCTGCGTGTCTTTTTAACCCTACTGCAGGTTTTTTCCGTGCCTGTTTGAAATCCTACTACGGCTTGAGGGAAGAACTGTGAGTTCCTCTTTGGCCACTGGCAGTCTCTTGGGGTCTATCTGTAGCAGGAGGGAGAAAATTCATGGCTAGTTTGAACTTAATACACAAAATCTTCACTTGGTTCTGATCCATAGAGCTCAGCCAGCATCTTGAACCTGGGTCCCCAGTCGTTGAGAAAGTCATAATCAATGTCTGAGTCTGAGGAGCCCGAGCCCAGAGAGCTGAGGGACTCCGCGATGGACTCGGCGCCTTCGTAGCCGTAGATGTGCAGAGTGTCGTAGGGCAGCAAATCCCTGTCATTGTCAGCCTCATCCTTCTTCACCTCGATCATCATCTCCATCCCCCCAGCTCCAGGGGTGATGTTTTCAGGGGGCTTCTGGACCTGTGCGTACAGAGAGGGAGCGGCTTCCGCCTTCAGGCCGTTCTTGCGGACGGAGTTGAGCACGGACACGTCGTAGCTGGTGGTGTCCATCTCACCACCTCCCTCCTCGTCGTAGGTGACCAGCTGCTCGTGGATCTCTGCCACGTTCCTCCCGAGGCCGCTCAGATCCTTCTTGTGCCTCTTTCTTAGCAGGATCAGCAATGCAATTACTGCAAAGGAAACTTAGATGAGCGCGTGTGAATAGAGAAGTAAGACACTAAAATTGAATTTAAAATACGTAACACAGTCTGAAGTGGTTTTTTTTTTTTTTGGAGTGTTTTTTAACATGTATTTACCAAAAAAAAAGTTAAAATTTCTATTTCACTGTAGGATTAGTTGAAGGAGTTCAGTTCAGACAGGAATTGTCCACCTGACTCTTGAACTGGAATTACAAGTACAAATGCATGGTGTCACAAGGTCATTGAATCAACTACTGCCTTGAACTGGTAAATCTCTTAATGCCGAGCATCAGATGCTACTTATGTGGTACTTGCAAAGCAGGCCAGCTCTCAGACAAGAAAAAAGTGCTGAGCCCTGTCTGTGATAGATTTCAAATACAGCAAACAGGTACTGGCCTGCTGATTTGTTACAGATGTATTTATGTTCTGCTTAAAGGGCTTCCAGACCAGTTCTGCCATAGGAAACAGTAATCCTGTTGTTATTGCCCCAGCCCAAATTGACAGTTTTATAGCTGTGTGTGAGGCTGGTACCCGTAAATCAAGTGTATTATACATGTGTGCAATAACTTCTCCAGGGACTCAGCCTGTCCAGAGGAGTGAGAAGCTGTGCTAACAGGCCAGAGGGGAAGAGCACATGAGATGAATCAAATAGGTACAGCATAGCTGGCTTTCTGACCTTTTCATAGCTGCAAAGCTTTTGTGGATCTCAGCTAAAGAAAGAACACAACAATCCTCACATTGTAGTGCAAAGAACATTCCAAAAGTCAGATACTCACCAATGATTGTGAAGATGCAGACAAAAATTGCCACCAGTGCTTGTATGCTGACGCCGACCTGCTTTGCCCTCTCCTCACAGAAAGTGAAGTTGCCTTTCTCGTTGCACTTGCAGACACTGATGACAAGAGTGTTTGTGCTGGTGAGGTCAGGGTCGCCGTTGTCTGAGATGAGGACAGGCAGGTAGTGGAATTTGGCAAGTTCCCGATTAAACTGCCCGTATTTGACAGTGATGTTAGCGGTGTTATCTGGAAGGAGTAATGACATCCCATTTAGTGATAATCTCTACCAGATTGTCCTCACAGATTTCCTGTCAGTTGGTGCCTCTTCCCCTCAGACAGTCCCAGCCTTTCGGGAGCCCAGTGAAACTTCGGTGGCAACAAACACCTTTTATTTCAGTATGTTAAGCCTTTAAAAATAAAAGAGTTACTGAGCTCAGCTAGACTAACCACAGGTCAGTGCTACAGCTTTTCTTCCCTGAGTGCCAGGGTCCCAGTCTGAGCAGCTAGGAAAGGCATTGCAGGGATACACTACCGTAGTTCTCAGCCAGGGAGAAGTTGCTATCTTCTGTGGCCAGTAGGTATCTGAAGAAACCTCTGGGTGATGTCTCATCCTTGTCAACAGCTGAAATCCTGACGATCACCTACAAGGATGGAAGAGGTCACGGTTTTCAGTGCACATTGCCTCCAGTGATAAAACCTGTGGAGTGTTTCAGCTGAGCTGTGTGTCCTGTGTAACCCTTCAGTAAAGGGCAGGACACAGGTATCTCAGGATGCTCCTCTTAAAGTTTTTTCAAGGCAAGCATTTTCTTTGTGGGTCTTCAAAGAGACCAGTTTTGCCTCTTCGAATTTTGTGTAATGAAGGCACGAAAAAAGCCTCATGCTCAAAGACATATGGCTTGTGGAAATGTCTAAGATGGTGTCTTCTCAAGTGCTCAGCCTACTTTGAGGTGTGACTGTCATTTGTGGAATACCACTAAGACTGCCACGCCTGAAGGACATGCTTGGGTTTTGAAATCCTCAACCTGATGTAGATTAGATGTATACAATATAAAAAATGTGTCTGATTATGTCCCAAAGGTATTTTAAAAATTAAACTAAAGGTGAAATTAACACCTTGTGTGCTCTATCAGAGAGTCTAGGCAGCGACAGAGTGTCCTGGTTCCAGCTAGGAAAGAGCTAATTTTTTTTTCAGTAGCTGGGAGGGGGCACAGAGGTTATTCTAGACCATCTCATGTCATTACTGGGAGGGGAAAGGGACTCTCTTCCTGGGAGAGGGGTTCCTTCTGTTCGAGCAAGTGTGGTGGAGGGAGTGGTGGGATAATGCTGGTGCTGAGCCAGAGGGAGCAGCTTGGGTGGCGTTGCTGCTCCACACTCTCTCTATTTTTTTCTATATTTATTTTTTGTTATTTATATTGTTGCTATTACTGCTCATTTTCTTATCTCACTCCCGTTTCCAGTAAGTTGTTCTTATCTCAGCCCATGATCTTTAACTTTGGTGCCTCCAGTTCTCCTCTCCATCCTGCTGCAGTGGAAAAGGCGGGGGAGTGAGTGGTGTGTGGTTTGGAGTTCAGTGGGAACACTAAACTGGGGAGTACCATTCCTAAACCATGACACAAAGTATCTTAACTAAACAAATATTACAGTCTGGGCTGAACGCTTGTGGCCAAACAGGTACATCCAAAATACTGACACTATTTGTGCCAAGTACTAACACATTTTGTGTGTGCACATCCATGCACTCTGTGACCACAAAATAAAGTTCCATGCAGCAATGTTTCTCTTACAAGTTTGAAATGGTTTCCATCTCAGTATCACATATGAGCATTTGTGTGATGGAACTGAGTTGCTGATTTTTGCTGTGCAAAGCTTGGCTGTCCTTCATGGCTCAACTGTTAATACACAGACGTGAGAGCCTGGGGGGAGAGGAGCAGTGCAGCCCATGTGTGCAAGCAGATAAAAGTCAACATTCCAACAGGGTAATGTCCTTGAGAGATATTCCTGACCACTGATGGTTTGGAAATCAGTGAAATGATCAGGTGCTTTGGCATGAAAACTGAGACTCACTTTCATTAAAAGACATCTTTCGCTTGAGCTTGCAAGCAGTAATTCAGGTCTCAGGGAAAAACTCTCCCTGTCTCACCTTTCCTGGTGCAGCATTTTCACACACTCGGGGTTCCTCGGGAGAAACAAGTTCTGGAGCATTGTCATTTACGTCATCAACTATGACGTGAACGTGGGCATGTGACTCTCTGTCGGAAAGACGGCCTGGAATGACAAGAAGGGTACAAGTCTCACAAGTCTGGACTCCCAGTGCTGGCTTCCCACACTTTGTGCCCACTTCTGTGCCTTCCACATGAGGAAGAATTTCTAGCTCCATCATAATTTAAACTTTTCCTCTGAGATTAAGTTATTTTCCTAAAATCTCTCCTAATGGGTAAATCATCAAGGGTCTTTGAGGAATAAAATGACAGTAGCTTATGGCTTCCTGATTCTTCCCACTGCACGGTGATGGATTGAGCATCGTTCTCTGCCACTAAACCACCATGGACAGAACAGGCCATGTCTGTATTATTAAATATCAAACCAAGTGGGGACTGGCCTCCCCCACTCCCTGGAGCTGAGCAAAGCCAGGGGCCAAATCTTAAAAAGATCTTTGACCTATTTGTAGGGATTTGTTTGATTTGGAAGATGATTATGCAAACCTTGAAGCCCCCCCTTCATTCAAGAGGAACAGCCTGTCAGGTTGTGCCTTTCATTTTTGATAAGCTGCGGCCCTGCTGGAAAGGTGTACCCAGATTTCTTTCAAACTGGGAAATGGGTGGCACTTACCATCTTCAAGGATCTCCACAGCTGCTACAGTGATGTTGTATGAGGAGCTGAATTCTCTGTCCAGAGGCTTGGGAAGCTGAATAACTCCATTATTGGATACTCTGACGTAGTCTCCATTAGGGCTAGCTCTACGCTGAATATATCTGTTTTTTGTTTAAAACAAGATATGTCAATGCAAGGCTGGTAATGCTGTGTTTCACATCATTTCTTCTCAGAGGAAGGTCAGAGAGTTCTTGTGTGAAATTACATTAATATCTTGACCAGGAGGGCTGAGAAGTTTTTCCTAAAACTATGCAAGCTGTGAGACTGAAATACACCCGTCCGAGGAGTTTCCAGATTATTGTACTTTGCTCTTTCAGAAGTCTATTTCCTTCTCTAAGCACATGCTTGGGAGAGCTCTTACAATAAAAAATATAACAATAAATTATAGCCATGTAAAAATATCCAGGATTATATTTTTTCCCTAAATATGAAAATGTTTTATCAGTAACACCATGTGGTAATTACATGGGTAAATGTAATTTATGTTCAGCTTTTGGTGACCATATATATCCATGGCTGCAGGGCTGAAAAATCAGCTTGGATTTTTTTGTTTTGTTTGGCATGCAGATTCTGAAAAATAGGGCCAAAGTCTTGATTCTTTCTCAAATTCTTGGTGTCATTAATGAATTCTGCACTTTTAAACAGAATTGCTGAAGCTGGTGTTGTCTTACCTGATTTTCCGTTTAGCAGCATCGGGGTCCTCTGCATGAACGGAACCAAGTGTTTTTACTTCTGCATGGTTTTCCCTCACTTTAAATTCATATGGGAGTTTAGTAAAGACAGGAGGCTCATCCACATCGGTGACTTCGATGGTGACTCTGGAGATGCTCCGGGGGTTGCCGGGTTTGAAATGGCGAAGGTTAACGGTGGGGTCTGTTGCTTCAATGCTAAACCTGTATTCTGCTACTGTTTCGAAGTCCAGGGGCTAAAACAAAAGACAGTTACAGATAATCTTCCATTGGCGATGTCTAAGCACACTTTCCATTGGCTCTCTGTGTGGATTTAAGATCTGTGCTCTATTTCATGCTTGGCAATGTTACCAAATTGCATCTTGGCTGGACCCGTGGGGGAGCATTTCCCAGCTGAACTCTGTCATAGTGTGGCTCAAACTACCTCTGGTGTGGAACAGATTCATCCAGTAGTTTAAGTTCAGCAAGTAACTCTTGGGTTAAATAATTTTCTTTTTATAATGCTGTGACTACCAAAATTTGGTTAGCTCCTGTCCCCCAAAGGCTGGGGAAGAGGTTCTCCTCCTGGCTAAGCTTTGTGTTCTGAAAGCATTCAAGGCAGATTGCAGATCTGCACTGACTGACAGCTGGGGCATTTAGTGATGAATGACATCCTCTTCCCTGTTTTTCCCCTTGCCTGAGATTATAAAAGGAATAACACAATGGGAGGAAGGCCAGGAGCTTGGGCAGTAAGAAATGCACCTTTCAAAGTTTCCTCTGTTCTACCACCTGAGATTCTAAAAGCACTGAGATACACAGCAGTTATGGTGACTCTTGTTTTTCTCTTCAGTAGATGCTGCAAAGGGAAGTGATGAGACGTATCCAGCAGCTGACATTTTATCTCACATGGCTGCATATTTAAAATTACGACGTGCACGGCCAAAATCACATTGCAAAACAGGGTGGTGAACTTTGCCCACTAAGTGTTGAAGGAAGAGCTGGATCCAAATCACTCAGGGAGTGTGTGTGGGGTCTGTGACTGCTCCTCCTCTGGGCAGGCACTCCCCAGGTCCTGGGAAGGCCAGGGGAAGAGCTGCACCGGGTGAAGGAAAGCTGCTCATACCCAGTGTGACCACAGCCAAGGATTTTACTGCCTTGAAATACCTGGTACTGTTTTTCCTGAAAGTTTTCTCTTCTTAATGACATTTCTAGTCTTAGCAGTTACAGAGAGACATTTGGAAGGGAAAAACACATTCCTGTCAATCTGAGGATTACAGGAGCTGATTCATAGTCCTCTCTCCTCTTTTTCTTTTAACAGCAAGTCAATGAAATCAATGAAGTCTTGGTTTGGCAATGCTCTGCAGCAGTCCCTTGGTACAAATCAAGCGGGTTTGAGAATTTAAAAAGAACAGAGAATCAAACCCTAATAAAGGCTTTGGAGAGACTTAAAGACTTAGAAGAAATTAGTGGGGAAGCTCTGAAAACACCCTGGGGAAGGTAAGGGAGCTGTGGCTCAGACTGGAGCAAATGCCAAACTGCAAAGGGGTCTTAGAAAAGAGGTCGGGTGGACTCATTCACATTTTCTACTTTGGTTTCACATGGGCTGCAGAAGGGAAGGATTCTGTGACTTGGCCAGTGGGTTCAACTCTTAAATCTCTGCCTCTTTGAAGCATCTAACCACTTGAAGTGTGCGAGGAGCCCATAGTGCGTAACCTGAATATCTGACACAGCCCCCGCTGCACTCTGCAGTAATTCTGGAATTTTTCAGGTCTAGAGGTTGAAAAGGACTAGAAATCACCAGCTCTTCTTCTCCCAGAGCTTGGAGAGCTGGTGTTCAGGATCAGTATATTTCATGCTGACTTTCATGCATTTCCATTTTTTCCTGCTGCTAGTCCTAAACCAAAACCACTACATTACACATGGAAAACCACAATAATCATCTTTGTTACAGGGAAAAGTACCTTCTTTGGCCTAATGATTCCTTCATTTGTGTATGGATTGGCTACAATGTCAAAGGTGTCCCTGAACTCTCCTTGGATAAAGCTGTATCTTGTATTTCTGTGTTGTGGTTCATCAATATCTTCTACTTTGACTCTGCCAACTTCTCCTCCCACTGAAATGTTTTCAGGAACTTTAAAGTGAAAAGACGCTGTTAAAAAAACAGAAAAAGACATAAGGAGTGTGTACATGGAAGTTAGAACTTAGTTAAAAATGGTCTTACTTGATAGATGCACAGAGAAATATTTCATTGAGAATTCAGCATTGCATATCTCTAAGACATGTAAAAGTATAAATAATACCCCAAATAGTCAAGATCTTTAGCAAAGTGATGAAATCAATATTGATTTTTGTTTTCTGCTCTAGGTGTGCATCGCCCAGGAAAAGTGGCTGTGGCTGAAGCATGGAAGAACATGAACACGTAAAGCTCTTTTGGCCACTTTAAAGGAAAGGTGAGTTGTGCTGGACTGTGACCTAAACTCGTTGTGCTTGTGTCAGCCCCTGGTTTCCAAGAGGTTCAGAGCCCGTGTGACACTCACAGTGTTTGAACACTGGGAAGTTGTCGTTGATGTCGGACAGAGTGATGATCACTGTGGCTGTGCTGGAATCCCCAGAAAACCCCGGAGCATCTTTGGCTTGAACAACAATCTCGTACGTTGATTTAGTCTCTCTGTCTAAATTAGGCTCTTTTGTATAAATCACTCCTGTGAAAAAATAACATGGAATACAATTAGATTTCGCAGCACATCCAACATCTCTTCAATTTTGACAGCAGATTTTTATCTTATGCCACACATTCAGGGGTATTTTTCAAGAAATGTTAGAAATTTTTCTGCATGATGGAATATTTAGGAGAATTATTGCAGAATATTCCTTTCAACAGATCTTTAACCTCTTTACCTGCGTTCTTTGCTCTAGCAGACTAGTGTGGTTACAAGAGATACTGACATTGGTTTTAAAACTGGACAAAATTTAATCTAGAAAGTTTAGGAAAGCAAATGATTATTGATTATTGAATGCTGCTTCAGAATCTGTGTATTCCCTTTTCCTGTTTAGTCACAGGAACAGTATCTATGCTGAATTGAAAACATGAACTCATCTTTGCTCCTGGTCAATCTCTCTGTAAGTGGGAAAAAAATGACCTTTTATCTTCTCATGTTCATGGCAGTTGATTTCCTGATTTTATTAGTTCATTTCCAGATGGGGACTGTGGCACTGCGGAGTGTGAATGCAAAACTTTTCTAAATCATGTTTAAAATTATATTTTTGAATTACTATTTCTCTTTTCCAGAATGAAAAAGGCTTAAAACTGCGTTTTCTTCAAAGGGTAGGGTAAGGACAAAGTGTAAGGACATTTGTGTGTCTGACTTACCAGAGTCATCAATGGTGAAATATTCGCCTCCTTTAGTGACTTGGTAGGTCACTGTGGCATGACCTGACACTGTTGGGTCATCAGCATCCACAGCTGTCACTTTGGTGACTGAGGTTCCTAGAAAAGGATTTTCAAGCTGCATATTTAGTATAAATTCTACTTTTTAACCCCAGCCATGGAGGGAGATGAGTGAGGGAGGACATACCTACTGGTGACATTTCTGGGACAGATCCATTGAACACCTTTTGTACAAACACAGGGGCATTGTCGTTGATATCATACACCTTGATGATGAATTTGGAGGGGCGTTCCAGTGACCTGTTGTTTGTTCTGTCAATAATGAGGGCTGTCAGCTCATACTCTGCCTTCTTCTCCCTGTCCAGCCTCTCGAAGGCGTAGACGTCCCCACTGGTCTCCTCCACCTTGAAAATGGTGTTGGCATATTCACCCTCTATGATGTACTTGGCGTTGTTGTTCCTTACACTGGATGTGATCTGGAAGGAAAGTGTAATTCATAGAGATAAGGGTGGGGCTTGGCAGCTCGATGCAGCACTTTCTCCCAGAGGATTCATACAGTCAGGAATTCTTCATCCCATTGGGAACCAGAGCAGCCCTCAGGACTTTTGCTGTCAGCTGGGGCATCACTGAACAGCACCACAGCAGCATCTGGGGTTATAGGATGGCACTTGCATTCACACTGAAACTTGCTGGTGTATATAGAAAAAAGCTTTTTTTAAAATAATATCTCATATTTCCTAAAGATATAAATTGTTCATGCAGCCAACACTTACAGATAATTAACTTCATTATGTCTAAATGTGAGCTACGGTTCAGTTTGAGTTGCTCTTGTTTGCAACTTTCTGAACCTGCCAGGGGTTTTTGCTCAGTTCCACAGGATTACAGGAACAAATCTGTATTCACAACTCCTGACACTATTCAGCATTAGCCTCTATTCCTTAGCACTTAGCAGAATTCCTGCCACAGCTCAGTCACATGCAGTCGTTTAATAGGCAGTCTTCAGCCTCATGGACTGACAGGAAGGTTACATTTCCACCCCATAGATTTTAAAATTTAAGGTTATATGCAATGAGAAAAGGATGGAATAAGAGGAATGAACAATAATCTGTTTTAGAATATAATTTAATCCAATTATAAATGCTTTTGCACACTACTTGATCTGCAGATAATGTGATGATGCTTCCCTTTCTATACCCTCACGCATCCAGGGACACTGAGAGATGATTTAAACCACAATTTTCCATGCACTATATCAGAATTCTTATTTCAGCCAGCTAATTATCAAGGATTGCTGGGTTTGACCAAGTATTTCTAGCCTTTTGTTACCGATGTTATCATCAATGTCACCTGTTGTGTATTCAGGATTTGATTTATCCTCTAGCTGTCATTTACTGTTGAGCATTGTTATAATTTCGTTTTTCTCTTTTGAATTGTGTCATTAATATTTCCACCCCTCACTCCTCAATCATGCTTCTGTCTGCTGGGGCTGCTGGAGAGCAGTTCACAACTCTGGAGATGTCACATGAGAAATAACCTCACCCCTGTCTCAAGGATGGGCTAGTCAGTGACTTCTTTCTCAGTTTTTATGTACCTGTTCAGTGCAAAAAGTACAAACTTCTCAGAATGCCTTTTCTGGTGCTGAGGATGAGCACACAAAGGAAAGCAGCAAGGTGGTGCACGATAAAATCCGAATGTGTCAGCACGTTCCTGCAGCTGTCACTCAGCCCTGCCATGCTGCTCCCGGGGCCTTTCTTTAAAGGGTTTATCAAGGGCTCAGTGCTGCAGATGCACCGAGCAGCCACGGCAGGAGCAAGCAGGAGATTGTTGAAACACCCCGGAGTTGTACAAAGGGAATTAATCTTATTTAGGACAGCTCCAGGAATAGAAGCTGCTCCTCAGTCTGGGGCTGAATTGGTCTGAAATGAAACAGAGATGCCCTGTGGTAGCTGAGAGGACCCTGTGGCCTCTTTGCTTTCTCTGTGGTGCTTTCTGGCAGCCAAGAGCAGCCAGCAAGGCCTGTTTGACTTTGCTGAGACAGCCCTGACAGATGTGAGTGTTGTACGGGGCAGGAAAACGTTCAGCTGCATTTATCTGCAGTGTCACAGTGCATCACTTTGAAAGACTAGATTGGGAGAACTTTTCCTGGGTGATATGCAGTTAATAACAGGCTTTTATGAGCACTGCCCTGAAGAAAATGAGTTTGCAAGCAGGTCAGTGCTTGTTAGTATTTTTAAAAATGATTTGCTTTTGCTTTGTGCAACAATATTTTTGATTGTGTAACAGTATTTCGAAACATAGCACTCGTGTTTGGTGTCCAAGCTGAGAGATGGAACTGTGTGTTTTTTAATACATACATTTTATTTGCTGATCTCTGAGGTTTCTGAAAGAATCTTGTGCTTCCAGAAAAATACTGACATGTATCAGGCACCAGACTTCCTTCCTAATCATACACCTGCAGGTAGCGTGGCTGTTCCCACATTGTGGCATCTCCAGACCTGCCATTCCCTTAAATTTATTTGTATTCTTCAAAGGAATTAAAATCCCTTTGATACTGTTTTTCATTTACTCTTTACCCACATTTTGAAGATTTTAACATGTTAATATGTAGGTATTAAGTCCCATTTCTATTTCCTTTTCATCTCTCCTGCCCAGACTGCAAACAAATAACATTTTTCAGGATTCTTGTTTGCTATTTTCAGTCACTCATCGCTCACAGGCTGCTGCTTACCTTGCCAACATGGTGTGGCAAAGGTGTATCAATCTCTTCCTTGATGTGCATTTGGTTCCATATCCAGTCTCTCTTCTGGCGCTTGTGGCTGACATCGTTTGAACAAAGGTTTTGGGTTGATTTCTGGCTTCCTCCATCAGCAAATGCTGGAGCCAGGAACAATGAGAAAAGTAGAATAAAGTGGCTCATCTTCTTCTGTAGCCTGGAAAGTAATATAGAAATGCAAAAATATAAATAACAGAATCAGATTAAGCAGAGGGAGCACACATAGAGGTGCAAATGGACATTCCTTCTGTAGGGAAGTTTGATCTCTTTGTTTCTTTTCATTTGCCTCAGCATCAAAATTTGAAGGCTTCTTCCTTCTATGAAGCAGTTTTAGCTGGATGACAGCTGTAAAAACCAACACAAAGTATTTCAATTCAATAAAAAGTGAGTTTTGAATGTTGGTATGAAGGCCAGCATCCCCCTGAGTGACTGTCATTGCCCTGAGGAGCAGATTCAGAGCTGGGGTCCCCCCTGCACACAAGGACAGGGCAGCCCCTGGCACCATGGCTGAGCTTGAGTTAACTCCACTTGAAATGAAACATTCAGGCTTGAGAAACCCAAATGCAGTGTTTTGACATGCCCCAACACAAAATATGCTGTAGTCAATATCTTCATATGGAAAATATTGATGTAGAATAAAATCTGGTGGTTTTTTTTTTTTTTTTTGGTGGAGAAAGTGATTCGTGTGAAATTTTCAATCAATTCCAAGTACAATACAGCAAATTATCTTTCCTTAAGAGCTCATCTATTGATTCAACTCCTTGTCTTCTGAAACTTTTGGAGACTCACATAAAGTTCCTTTATCCCCTGTTCTCAGGCTTTAACATCTGCAAAATGATAATTTGTGAAATGATTTTCAGGTGAAACTGTATTTTTGCATCCTGTATTAATATTAGCAAACTTTAGGCCTGACTTTCCTATCAGAGGAGTTATTTTAATGTATCAAAGCTGATTCATTTTCTTCCTAAATTTCCCGTTCCCAATATAAAGGATTGTCAGGGAACTTTAACACTCAAGTAATCAGACTTCAAATTGCACATAAATGACTTTCCATTAGCTTTTAGGAGCTGTCAGCATGCACATCAAAAATAAACCTGTTAATTGTG
The DNA here is from genome assembly GCF_000738735.6 of Corvus cornix cornix. Lineage (NCBI taxonomy): Eukaryota > Metazoa > Chordata > Aves > Passeriformes > Corvidae > Corvus > Corvus cornix. The sequence continues at coordinate 19,042,185 of NC_046341.1, read as the reverse complement.
ATGAGAAGTTGGCATCACACAGGTTGATAGATGTGAGATTAAATTAATATTTTCATCAGGAAGGTGCTGAGACATTTCCAAAATTACTCTTTGGTAACCAAGCAATCAGTGTTATCCGGTGGTGCAGCATCATTGTCAGTAAAAAAGATTTTATTTACCATGAAATGTTGCTTTCCTCTACTGTTCTCTCTCCCACATTGTTGTACATAAACTGAGGAACATTCCTCCTTTGTGGCTGTGTAGGAAGTGACCGAATAAGGTGGATTTGAAGTTGCTTTTTAATAGATAAGCTGTGTTTAATACAGTTTTCTGGATTCAAACAAAGCTTTTTGATTTAGCTACTTTTTTCTATTCTATGCACTTAGCTTGACTCTGAATACTTTTAGAAAAATGAGTATGATTTAGCTGTTTTTCTATGCTTTATTTGTGATGATGAATGTTTTATAACTGGAAACTGGAAGGCAGTGATATGATTCTGTTGTGATTGCCTAGGTCTGACTTTCATTGTAAAACTACAAAACATGATAACCAAAGGAAGCCAGTTGGACAATGCCAACCAGCACAGGCTGTGGTTCTGCCAAAGAACAGACTGGAGTGTTGAAAGTCCTTTCCTCTTGTTGCTGTGCTGAGTGGAGCTCTCCTGTAGTGCTGAGCTGCTGCTTGGAAGTTTTAAACCAGAAAGTGCTGACTGAATTATTTAGATATATGTGCATTTCAGCTGAAACTTTAGCTACCCCTTTCACTCAGCGTGTCCATCTTTGGCTTTGTAGATTTTAAATGATGCCATGAAGACTTTTGCCTTTTCTTTTATACCCCTGTTATACCTTTTTACAACTTCTGTACTCCTAGTGCTTTTTGCCTACATTCTTGGACTTGTTTGTTAAGCTAAGAGACTCAACATTTGAGAAGCTTCGTAGCCAGGGATCAGTGTGCCCCAGACCCCAAGGTCCTCTCCAGAACACATTCTGTAAACCAAGATAGAACCATCCAGGGGAAGGTTCCCTGGGGAGGGGGGGCTCACTTGAGCCTCTCATTGGGGAATCTTTGATAGATCTGCTAATTAGTAACACCTATAATGTTATACCCAATGTTGGGGGGAGAGGCGGACACAGAGATAGACTCGGCGGGGTGCATCTCGATGCATATGACCTGGACGTGTGCACCTAAGGATCCTTAAAATAAATACCAAGGTAAAATCCCTTTTCCACTTCTAACCGTGTATGACTTTTGATTTTAAGACCAGGAAAAGGCATCATAAAGAGTCTTCAATTCCTTTAACTCCTCATTAATTGATTCCTTGTTCATATTTGCCCAGCCTCCCTGGTAAGTGAAGGGCTCGTTTGGCAGTAGTTTGGAGGACCTTGGCTGCCTCTGGCACTGCAGATCAAACCCAGATGGAGGTGGGAGAGCCTCTTGCAAAAACTGATTTCTGCTTCACCTCTGGCATCTTTCAAACTGCTCATTTTGGGGAAATGACAGTGAACACTGGAGCTCCCTCTTCTCCAGGGACATGGGAGGTGCCTTGCCCCGTAGGACAGGCTGACCCCGGGGACACTTCCTCCATGGCACCATGCACCTGTTCCCAAATTTGGCAGCTGGCAGCCTTTGCTGAGCCTGTCACTGAATTCCTCCCAGTGTTGAGGAATGCTCCTCCCTGGCAGCACGTACGGAGCGGGGCCCTGCGGAGCAGTGGCGGGATAAGGGCTCTGTCCTGGTGGGAAGGCCGCGTTCCGGGGATGCCGCGTCCCAGGGTTGTCAGCTCTTGACAAGCTGCACTAAATGCTCTCTCTTTTCTGGCCATGACAGTTCTCCTTCCCAGCACTTCTCACTTGAAGTGCCAGAGGCAGCAGCAGAAGGGGTCATTCCCATGCCTGAGCAGGAGAAGGCATTCCCATGGAGCCACAAGCGAGAACGTTTCTGAGGGAGGATAACAAGGGATTATTTACAGGTAGGGATCAGCTTTTGCTTTCTTCCTGTGTCTGCTGGGACAGCCAGGACTGAGGGGAGGGAATCAGGTGCATCCCTTCAAGCAGTGACCCCCCAGGCTTCCAGCACAGCTTTGGAATGCACGTGGGTCTCCTGGATGCTGCCACGAGTCCCTGCCCTGCTCTGCCCTCACAACAGCCCCCAGTTATCCCTGTGTTGCTGCCTGATTAGCCCAACAGTTCCAGATTCTTTCAACCTAATCAGGGACCGTAAATGTTCCTGAAAGCTAGCAGGAAATGGTTTATTCAAGCAGCTGAGTTTCTGTCTCTGCTCTTAAATTTTCTTCCAGCAAATGATGGGTTTTCCCACCCATATTATTCATTTTATGTGTTGAATTATTTTAGCAAATAACTCTTGGTCTGCAGGGTACTGTAGACAGTTAACTGAGAAATTCTGGTATTCAAAGTGATTTATGTGACACATGACTCACATAGTGCAGTTTCTTCTTCCAGACTGGGAGTAATTATTAAAAAAACGTCGGGGGGAGATACAGACAATACTATACTAATTAAAATTTGCTTTTACAGGTTTTTGGCAAGTAATCAACTGTAAAGGTGATGAACAGCTGATGTAAATACAGTCTCCATGTAAAGAAACCACATTGGATGAAATATTCTTATGAACATTTACGGTTTTTTGGTTTTTTTCTGGTATTTGCCTCTCACCTAGTTTGCTTCTCACTCTAAAAGTGTATATTAATGCTTATGCAAGGGTAGTTCAGTTGGCAAAGAAATTTGTTCTATGCTTGTGTGTTAAACAAAGGTTAAACCAGGCTTCTGTACAGAGATTTTAGGAAATGAGGGACACTTGCCTCTGAAATGATGTAATTTTTTGGTCGATCATACTAAAACCTTATGCTTAACTTTGAGAATTTTTCAGTATCCAAAAAACCCAAATAGTGGTAGAGTGGTGATAATGAACATCCTGAGAGAGAAATTTGCTAAAAGTGGCTGTCATACACAAGAAAAGAAACACATTTTAAAAGGGTTATGTCCATGTTGTTGAGATAATTTGCATAACTGACTGTGAGAAAGGCTGGAAATGAAAGATTATTTTTACTTATTGGAATCTGAATGATGTAAGTGAAAATGAAAAACCCCATATGAAAAAATTAGTCTTTCTTGGAGTAGACAGCACTGAAAAATTATTTTTCAGATGCAAAAAATATTCTTTGATACACTATCTAAACACCTCCAAAATTGCTGTGCTCAGTGAAACCATGGCAGATACAGAGGGCACAATCTGACCTGGTCTCAGGGAGCAGAATGCCTCCGAACAGCCTGGCCACACAGAATCCATTTTAACATTAATTTCCCATCTGTATGATGGGTAGGACCAAAACTAAATATGTGAATGCAGTGAGCCCTAAGAGACAGAAAGTTAACACACCAAACACAGGAGGGGGATAAATGATCTTTTTTCTTTTCAGTGCTGCAGCTTTGGTGAGCATGCAGAACATTATTAAAGGAAAATAGCCTTAGCAATTCTTAATGCTGCCTTTCACGGGCCATAAAGGGCTGTGCAAACCTGGATTAATAAAGCTCCTCACGTCTCTGAAAAGCCCTGCAGGCAGATAAAAAGCATTATCCCTTCCAAAAGGGGCACTGGAAGCACAGAGGGCTGAAACGTGTCTGTGGTGTCCTGACAGGGACCAGGGACAGGAGAGACAATGGTCTCAGGTTTTGCTGTCCCAGTTCCCTCGGCTCAGAACTGGTGCCCATGGCTCCCAGGGGAGCAGCAGAAGGGGTCCCTGCCCAGGTGAGGTTGTTAGGTTGGGATTGGTGCCCATGGCTGTGCCCATGGCTCCCAGGGGAGCAGCAGAAGGGGTCCCTTCCCAGGTGAGGTTGTTAGGTTGGGATTGGTGCCCATGGCTGTGCCCATGGCTCCCAGGGGAGCAGCAGAAGGGGTCCCTGCCCAGGTGAGGTTGTTAGGTTGGGATTGGTGCCCATGGCTGTGCCCATGGCTCCCAGGGGAGCAGCAGAAGGGGTCCCTGCCCAGGTGAGGTTGTTAGGTTGGGATTGGTGCCCATGGCTGTGCCCATGGCTCCCAGGGGAGCAGCAGAAGGTGTCCCTTCCCAGGTGAGGTTGTTAGGTTGGGATTGGTGCCCATGGCTGTGCCCAGCTCCCAGGGGAGCAGCAGAAGGTGTCCCTTCCCAGGTGAGGTTGTTAGGTTGGGATTGGTGCCCATGGCTGTGCCCATGGCTCCCAGGGGAGCAGCAGAAGGGGTCCCTGCCCAGGTGAGGTTGTTACCTGTCCCGTTCCCCTCCATCCGCGGGCTGAGCCGTGGTCGTGCCGCGCTGCTGGGGCTCCTGTGGGACAGGAGCTCAGGGCACCCAGTGACAATGGGAACTGGGGAGGTCCTCAAACCTTAGTGACACTGAAACCAGCTGGCTAAGGGAATCGTGCAACGTTTGACTCAGATGAATTATTTTTTTGCATTTGCAGATGTAATTTCTGTCGGGGCAGAACTCGGTGTTTCTCTTTGTCTGTCACATGTCCCCTCACAGCAATCAAAATAGGCCTTTCCTGAGAACATTGTGCTGCTTGTTCCCTTCCAGATTACTGAGCTGATTTCAACGGGCCTCGTGCCTGACTACCTGGGGTTGGATTTTTGATTGTCCTTGTGTGGATTTTATGCATGTGAGAAGTGATTTCCACTGATGACTAAACAGTCTGGAGTGCAAATGCCTGCCTGGAACTGGTTCTAAAGTGCCATTTTATATGCAGTGATTGTACCTTTAAGTAAATAGCCACTTTGATGACTGAACAATCTGGAGTGCAAATGCCTGCCTGAAAACTGATTGGAAAATGACATTTTTCTGCTTGGGATAGTACCTTTGAATGGACACTTCAGCAATATCTTAAGTAAACTTGCTACTTTAAAAATAGCAGTGTTGTGAGAGCACTCGTGGTGCTGCTCAGTTCTTGGTGTGGATGCTGCAGCAGTGTATGAACACAGGTGAGGACATAATTCAGCACTTCTGATTTTGGCTCCTCTTTTATTTTATTTTTTTTTTTCCCCAGGGAAAAAGAATTAATTCTAATCTGAAATCGCTTTGTGATTTCAGCCCCACATTTCTGGTAGGCCTGGGGGAAGTGTATTTATGGTTTTCTCCCTGTCTATTCAGCTCACCAGGAAGTTTCTCCTGGATGATGCACAATACAACTTCATGTCATGGATGGATGGACTCCTCAGCGAGGACAGATTTCTCTTCTGGAAATTAAGAAATTTGGCTATAAAAGCCCTGTAAATACTTGCTCTGTATACACTAAAGATTTACTGCCTTGGTGGAAAGAAGGCAGCCAAATTGTGCTCCCAGTCTTTCTGTTACCTCAGATACAGAACTGGGAAAAAATGAGAGAGGCAAGACCTGGTTTGGTGGGATTTCTTTTCTTTTTTTCCTTTTTTATCCTTTTTTTTTTTTTTTTCTTTTGAAAGAAGAAAAGCCGCCCTCCAAGCTAGTGAGTGACAATCTGTGCCCTAAAGATGGGTGAGTAGCAAAAAATGAATCTACCCCCAGCCTCCCAGCGATCCTGACACCCCTGCTTGCATTTTAGCGAGTGACCTGCTGGTTTAAAGTGCTGCAGTGAATCCTGAGAGAAGGCAGAGTGCGAGCTGAAAATAAGAAATGTATGGTCCAAGAAGACATTGGTTGTAAACAGAATGAGTGAGGAAGGATGGTCTTGTTTGTTCCTTGCTGATAAATCTGATTGAGTTGAGAGAGTCCTGTCAGACAGTGAAGCACTAAGGCCCAAAATCTCAAAGGTGGAAGGATTTTTAACCTCTGCTGGTTTCTCTCAATTTCTAGTTAACCTTCTCTTAATGTGCATCTTCAAAAAACTTTCAAAAGCATATTTGCAGTCTGGAGGGTGCTGTCTATGCTCCTACCTGCCTCGTATCTGATAAAGAATGGATTTGTTACAAAATTATTGAATGTGTGTTGCTGGTGTATTCAATTTCCTGTTCACAAATACACATTTGTTTGGCCTTGATCTTGATTTCCCTTTACATAATACCTGCACAGCTCAGAATCAGCTCTGAATTTGGCTTCTGTTAGAATTCAAGAAAACCTCAAAGAATCTCTTTGCCTGTGAAGATTTGGAAGAGATGGGCTGATAGGTTGTGCCTGGTTGTTCTGTGTTCTTTAGGTACCTGTAGCCTTTTGTTGGGTAGGGTTAGTTTAAGCATATCTGGGGATCTGAAACCCTTCTGTTTGTGGAAATGAACCCCTACATGATCTAATAAAAGAAGGCCTGGAGAGTCTGTACAAAAGTTTGCAACTTCCACATAAGTCGAGAATATCTAGGACTTATTTTTCTGTGTCATGTCAAAAATCTTACCCAGGAAAATGAGCCACCCACAAGGAGCTGCTCCTCTGGGTCACGTGCACAAGCTTTGATTCCTATTCTCATTTTTAATCAAATAATTTTCCTGTCAATCTGTAGTAACCTGGTTTTTATCTGAGTTTCTTTCTTGTAAATCTAGTAATTGAGAAGCAAATTAAATATATGTTAATGTTTCTGTTACTGGACTGGTCTTTTCAGGGACCTTAAGGAAGCACTATTTTTGGATTAGCTGAATTAATAATTCTTGAATGACTTCTGTTGTTGAAATGAGAGTTTAACTGAGGGTTGTTTGCTGTGGATGACAGATGTGATGGAGGTAAAACAATGCTTTGCAGTCATTAAAATGAGCAGTGACAGTATAGAATTTCTTCTCATCAGTTTGGTGATGCAGCTAATTGTTGTTTTAAGGGATGACTGCTTTCCTGTGACCATGCTGGTATGTTCAGCAAGAAATCCCCAGTCTTGGTAAATCTGCTGACCTTCTGCCCAGGAGAGAAACACATGTGGAGGTCCATCAGAGCCACACTCAGTCTGAGCTGAGTTAAGCAATCTTCCTCATTTCCCACTCTCAGTGTGCAGATCATGTCTCGTGCCAGGTGCAGAGTCCCTGGCTTTGCTCATTTCTCATGATAATGTTAATTGTCACCACAGAAGCTGTAGAGACACTTGAGAGCTGATGAGAACCAGTTTGAAATGGGACAGATACAATGCATGAAGCACTGAAATATTCTGGGGCTGCTTAAGGGTTCTGACTCTGGCCTTTCTCCTATAGTCACATAATGCTTTGCTTTTCCTGAAGTATTCCCAACATGGATTAGAGTCCCTTAAAGAAGTGGTATTGCCCAATCCTTCCATGCATAAAGTCTTTTACTTCATGTACAAATATGTCAGTACAAAATATAACAAGGGATAAAATGTGCTTAAGCCCAGTGCCCAGTGTAAATGCAGCTGCTGAAATATTTTGATGTCATTTGTGATTAAATTATTAAACCAATTTTTGATGCTGTTTTGTAGCAAATAAAAATATTATCATAAACAGAAAATTTTGGCTTTCCCTTGGCTGTTGACAGCATGGATCCCGTGGAGTTTAAGGTCACAAACTACTCTGCTGTAGCTCTTTACAGCTTCTGGTCCCTGGCAGCAAGTGTATGAGGGCTGAGTGAGGAGCAGGAGTATTCTGGTGTTTAGGGAATATGCTCAAACCCACAGGCAGAGGTTGGGGATTGGTACAGAACATCCTCACCTCATCATCATGGTGTCACACAGATTCTGAGCTCTCTTGGTTTGGAGCATTCAATTTTTTAAGATCAGAAATCTCACAGTACCTATGACTGGTATGATTTATTTACTTTGCAAATGTTTCAGGGGTGAAACAAACAATCAAATGCCAGAAAACATTCTTGGCCACATGTCTTGTGATGACAGTTGCCAAATGCTGTTGAAGCCAGAGCCATTCTGAGGGGTTAACTTTGGGTTAAATGCAGCCCTTCTGCTCTGAAGTGAGCTGATAAGATGGGTGGGATAACCCTGCACGCATAGCTTGGAACTGCAGACATTTCCCCCTCTGGATTCCTTGTCCAAGATAAAAAGTTAAGAGGAAGATACCTCCCATCTGGATTAATTATTGATAAAGACAGATGCTGAAAATAGTGATGAAGTGCCAGTGTCACAGACAGGCAAAGAACTTATTCCCTTCCTTGTATCCAAAAGCAAATTTCAGAGATGATCGGGTATACTCCCCCTGGGAAGGGGCTCTCTGTCAGTCTCTGTGACATATTTACCTGGCTGTAGATCCAGCTTTGTTCTCCCTTGCTCTGAGCCAGTTTTCTTTTGCTTATCCCAAACTGAGGTGGCTCCAGTGGGACAGAGAGAGGTGCAGGTGTCTCACTGAGCCCCCTCATCCCCAGCATCCCCCACAGTCCCGTGCTGTTTGATTTTTGGGGAGCAGGAGGACAAGAGAATCCTCCAAGAATTACTTGCTCGTTCCAGTGCAGAAGTGGAATAGTTTGGGCATCTTGGAGGTGTTTGTGATCACTAAAAAGATTTCCCCAGCCTCTCTGAGCAGAAGCTTTGCTCCCTACAGTAAATTGTGTGCACCTTTCAGACTGGATCTGTTCTTGTGCTTCCCCTGGTCAGCTCAGCTCCCAGAGGCTGAAGCTGCCTCAGGGTGTTTCAGAGTTTGGCCAAGCTGAAACAAAATAAGGTACAAATAAGAATAATGTATTGAAGAGCTTTCTCCACTTTCCCTTTGCTTCCACATAAATCCTTGATATCAGAGAGGCCTCCTAGCACAGAGCTCCAGCTGAGTCCCCCTCATTAAGGAAAAGTCCCTCTCCTTTGAGGAACCACTTGCAATAAATATGATTTTTTAAAAAGCACAATGTAGCTGTGTTTACAGCAGATAAAATTTTTTCTCTCCATGTTTTCCTTTAACAAAAGCTCAAGAGCAAAAGTATCTGTCTGGAACAGGAGCATCATGCCCAGGTCACAGTAATTGATATTTATTGCACTAACAGTAATCTGCAGCAGAGGAACCGTGCTCAGCTGGCTCTGTGTGCTCATTCCTTTGTCCAGGGTATTCTCTGGGGTAACTGAATGCATTAGTATTTCCTCTGAAAATTAATGTTGTGGCAGATAAAGAAAGCATGTACATATACATAAATCTCTTGTTTTCTGTCTGGGCAAGAGGCTAAAAAACCAGGGTGTGTCTGGATAGATTTTGTTTAGTGTTCAGTGTTTTTTTCCCTTTTTCAAATATCTCATTCAAATGTCTGTTCATTCTTCTCTATTTCCTGCACTTATCCAACAAGACTTGTAGACCAGGCTTAATTAACTTTAAGACCTTTTATGTCCATCCCTATAGTTACAGTCCTTTCCTGGAACATTTCCATTGTTATAATCTCCGTGTTTGTGAAGTGATGCAAATGATATTAATACTGCTCTTGTGAATTTACAATGAGCCTTTCAATAGTTTTCGTTACAGCTTAGCTCTTGTCAGGAAAATTTCATCTTTAAATCAAAATAAAACTAGGGAAGCAAATTTCCACTTTAATGTGCTGATAAAGGGAAGCTGGAGAGCCTGAAAATTCAGGCCTCAGACACAGGGAAGCTGAAAAAGATGAGGAAAGCTGTTGTAAATTGTGGGACTCTCTTCTGTGTGGATTTGCTTCCATGCGGGAGTGGTTGTGATTTAACAAAGATATTTCTTAAGATGAAGTGGAACCTTTCTCTTTAGAGGCTGTGTAAGTGGAACATTTATTTCTGCCACAGCTCACGTTTTAATCCTGGCCACTGAAAACCCCTTTCTGGTGTGAATGAACCCTTTCTCTTCATCTAAAGAAGCTGAAGGTCAGTCCATATTTGGCAGGTGATGCAGCTCATCACTTCAGAGCAGGGCAATGAGGCAATATATTCCACAGGGAAATGTTCCCCTTTCTTCCTGTTTGGGACTGAAGTCCAAGTGCAATTCAGTAATTCGGTATCTGTTCTAATCCTAAACTTTTACCAAAGCTGCTGCTGGGTAAAATCCAGGGTACAAAGCAAAGGTGTTTGTTAAATGGTGCTACAGAGGATGGAGCTCTGTGATAGCTCTGACCCTGTCCTGTTCACATTTTCATCTTTGTAAAATGAACCCACTGCAAAAAGCATTCCAGCTCTTGTGCTCTCTGCCCTCACTTCTTAATTTGTGTGCTGGATTAAGTGTCTGAGGTGGAGTGCACTGACTAAAATGTGCAATAATTGTTTATGCTTTAATGAGAGCCTAAACCCCTAAATTAACAGCACGGAGCAAACAGCCAATATACACTAATTCATTGCAGGTTTGGGTTCCTAGAGGACGTGTTCAAAACTCTGATACATTATTGCTAATATTGATTGCTTGGCCTAATCCTAGCAGAATCACAGAATTGTTAAAGTTGGAAAAGGCCTTTAAGATCATGAGCAAATTGATTCTCTTGCAGAGTGACCATATATATCTGAAAGATAATGACAGCAAAAGCCAGAAAGATAATGCGAATCTCTTCTGAGTTCAGGTCTAGGGCTGAAGGTGGAGGGACGAGTATCCCACAAATAGAAAGGAGAAGCCAGCCTAAAGCTCTGTGCCAGTGGGGATTCTGCTGATGGAGCTGAGCCCATCACAGGAACCATTCCCATCAATGGCAGGATTTCCTATCATTTGCATGACAGCAACACCAGGCCCTTGGTCTCCTCAAGCCAAACTTTGCAAGGTAGACTTTGTGCTCCTCGAGGATTTCCAGACCACAGATTCACAGCAGATAGCATCGTTTAAAGGAAGGGGAAAAGGAAGACTGGTCCTAGCAGAGCATTGCTTAGAAATGTGGACAAAGGCAGGAGAAGGAATTCCAGTGTATCCTCCAGACACGTGCTGGAAGTGGAATTTCCCTTCCCACTGTCAGGCACAATGAGGTGAGGGGCCCGTGTGCTGCCAATAACCCACCCTGTGCCTGGTGAGCTCTGCCAGGTGTCAGGAGCACCACTCCAGGTGTTGCTGGTGGGCTTGGGAGAGAGGAGGAAGCAGAGAAATGGGTGACTGCAGTGGGGACAAAGCCAGATGGGCCACTGCTGGTTTGGGGCTTTTTACCAGAGTAATAGGAACAGCGGCCTCTGTCACCTCAAGTTGTGACAGAGGATGCTGGGGAAACTGGACAGGAACAGAAGGGTCTTGGTGACAACTGGGACAATAAAACTGACCTCTTTGGGTTTTGAAAATGAGGAATTTAAAACATTTCTGCCTTTTTGTCTACCTCTAACTACGATGGTGCTCTGTAACTCCTGGCATTTCTGATAGCAGTGTTGGGGTAGAAGAACACTCTTTCCTCTCTGCTGCTCTTTGGGAAGGTACCTGTGCAATTTCCCTAATTTGTCCAGGTGACCATGCTTGCCTTCTCTAAAATACCGGGCATTTTTCACCGTAAGTTCTGGACTTTTGTGGATAATACTTGATAAAGCTTTCACATGCAGCTGCTAATCTATTGTAAGAGTTTTGCTCTCTGTCTTACACAAAAATACCTTTCTGGAGAAAAGTCTTCCAGAGTGTTCACCTCTTGACCCTCTCTGGTTTACTGATGATAAACCTTTACTGGGGTATTCTCAGAGCACCAAAACTGAAATGTATGCAGTGCAACGGAGGGATAAGTTGCCCTTGTGCCCTTCTCCTGCCTTTGCCAGCACTAGAAAACCCAGGGCTTGAGCTGCTTCAGGTCCTGTGAATGTCCTAATTAGCACCTGGGAGGGTTGGGCCCCAAATCTCACTGCCTGCCTAAGAGAGGTGTACAGCAGCAAATGTACAGATCAGACCCATGGCACAAACAACTTCCATTTCAGCAGTCTGAGAGAACCTAACATATTCAGCACAAGCTTGCTTTCAAAATATAGCTAGTTCCATTCTTATTGACAAATCTGAAATTCAGATGCAGATGAGTGAAAATCAAATGAAAGGGGCTGATTTGTATTCCTGCACTGAAGAACTGCAAACAGGTTCTTCACAACTTTTTATTAATTTTGCATATTCCAAGGCCAGCCTCACTGCAGAGTTCAGGAGGTGCAGCGGTGAGCGGTGTGGTGAGGAACCCATTCTGTGCAGGTCTCTGGGGGCAGCTCAGGCTGAGCCCTGGGAATGGTTGGAGCCCCAGGAAAGGGGCTGGGAGCTGGCACTGACTGTGCACAGCACAGGGCACAGGGGGCTGTGGCACAGCCAGAGACATGGCAGGAGCCAAGGGCTCAGGAGGGAGAGGGAGACTTTGGCACTCTTGGACTGTGAGGGGATAAAAGCCCAGGGGTTCCTTGGTTGGGACCCATCCTGGGGGGCACCAGCTCGGGCTGTTCTGTGTTACTGCACTGGGAATAAATGGCTTTATGGAATGAGATGTCTGAGACTGCCCTGGGAAACCTGGGCTGGAACTGGGAAGGAATCCTGGTACACACTGAGGGTGTGTGTAGGGAGCCAAGCAGGACCTGTTGGATCCTGGAGCTTGGAAGAGGCTCCAGCCCCGGCAGGGACAGTCTGGGGTGGGAGTCAGACTGCCTGAGTCCCTCCTGGATGGCTGGGCAGGGGAGTTTCCTGGACAGATGTGCCCTCATTTTGCACACCTTTATTCCCAGCATTGCTCGGTGGGACCTCTGGGCGTGCAGGGGCTCTGTGCCTGGGCTGAGGACAGGCTCTGGAGCGGGGCCCCTCAGAGTTCCTTGGCAGCAGAACTGGTGGCTCCTGGTCATGAGCATGACACCAGAGTGTTTGTCTTCTGTGTTTGCGACACCTGCATGGCCCTTGGAGGAGCAGGGCTCTGAAGGGAAGCCCACAGGTGGATCCAAAAGACGTATCGTGGATCAAACGAGTGTCCAGCTCCAGGCTTGCCAAGGTCTGTTCTCCTCCAGCTCTTCCAAGGCCTGTGTGGGAATGGGTCCAGGGATTTTGAGCTGGGCACCTCTCTGTCCTAGCAAACCTCCAGTCTGCACTAATAATTCCTCTCTGCTGTGCTCAGGGGAGGAAGGGAAACCACTCACACCAGCGCTAAACTTTGAGGGGTTTCCAGTTTGTAAACCCACAAGGATAACAAGGGAAACCCGTTGGTTAAAAAAAAGAAGACACCAAAGTAATTTCATGCCCAACAAATTTCTCACAAAACCAGGGAACCTCTTATTTTCTTCTTGGCACTAACATGGGAACTTCTGAATTAAACTTCTAGAACCTGAGAAAAACCTGGAATTATGATGAAAATAGAATGAAGATTCCTTATAGAAACCTCAGCTGCCAGAAATAATCAGTTATCTCGATTCTGTGACCCTCTGCTCTTTTAGAAATTATAAAGTATTGTTTGGCCTGAATTAAGCCTGTAGTTTTGTAGACAAGTACCCTGACAAGAAAAGAGAATTTCACAGAAGTTTTTCTATTTTTGATTTGAAATATTAATTGAAGTAATTGGTTTATGGATGGACAGTGAAGTCCTTTGTTCCATAAGGGCTGTAAATCAGAGCAGTTTCTGAACCATGCCCAGTGATTTTTACCTCTATCCTGTTTTCAGAGCAGTTTCCCTCAGCAGAGGCAGGATGTGAAGCAAAGCTGGCAGCAGGGCTGTTAACTCTGCCCTGCCTCAGCTGCCTCCGTGCCCCACATCCAGCACTCTGCGAGCTGCACATTGCTCAGGGACATGCTCTTCTTCCAGGACACAATTTCAGTGTTAAAACTTGTTTTAAAAATGTTTAGAGAACAGTTTTATGGTCTTCTGTTAAAGAGCAAAGCTTTGGGAAATGCTTCCTGTTGCATTGCAGTGCAGCTGTAGCAGCCTGAAAAATAACCCCAGGTTTGTGGCTTTGTGGGAAAAGCAGGAATGATTTTTAAATTGAGTTTATCCTTTGCTTTCAAATTAAATTCACATCCTTCTCTATAGTAAACTGTACTGTTCTAAGGCTCTCATATGCTAAATGAATCCTGTGTCCTTTTCTCCTGTGGGTCACCCTTTATTTCAGGATAAAATGTACCGCCTGGAGATACCAGAGATAAATTTCAAGTCAGCATTTCTGTGATTTGTTTCTGGTATATGGGTTGTTGTTACAAGGCACAAATTAACCCAAGATGAGAAGCTTTTGTAAATCATTGGAGCATCCTTGCTTTTGTCTAATATATTTTTCTGCATGAACATCTATAATACTGTGTGCTTTTACAAATGCTGGTCTAATGATTTATGTTCACAGGGGGCAGGGGCACATTGATTAACTACACCTTTGTTAACTGCAGAAACAGCCAACTTGGAATGTTTCTGGGATCTAAGAATGGAAGAGCTTTTCTCACAGAAATTCATCTTCTTCCATATCTTATTTTTTTCCTTGCATTTCTTTCCTTCCTTTATCTTTATTACAGCGTGACAGCCAGCACAGTAAGGTGCTGTGCGCACTGACAGTCCCACTATTGCAGAATAGATTTCTTACAGAAAAACCACTATCAGTTCATCTCTTATGCATAAATGCTTTGTCTCTGCAAGCTGTACAGCGAGCTTGTTAGCTCAGGGACCTGCTACACTGGCTCGAGGATGAGATAAAAGCCTTTTCAACCAACTTTTTGTGTCAAGCCACTGCTCATAAAATAACTCATCAGAAAAAAAATGCGTCTTTGTGAGCCACTGAGATCAAGAACCCTCTGAAATAAGAATGGCTGGTCTTTTAGAACAGGATCTGTAAAACCTGGCACTACAGTGTTAGGGTGCTAAAGTACTTGGGATGCTTTAAACTTGGGAATTAGGAGACCGAATCACTGATCTGAGTTTGTATAAACTCCCCTCTTAGTTCTAAACAGACATGCCAGAGCTGGCCAGAGCTCATGGCTGTCACCTCTTGGCCCTGGGCACAGCAAAGCCACCACCTTAAAGACAGACCCCAAATCCACCCCCAACTCAATAAAACATTTGCATCAAATCACAGCCCAGCGGACCCCACCTTACTGCAAACAGTCCTGGACCTTCACCTGTCCCCACCACGAGTGAAATCCCTTCCTAAAGGCTTTACAGGTGCAATTTGCAGCACAATCTCCACTTCTTTTCCATTATGAATGAACAGCGATCATGGTCATGATCTCTTTTCCATTACCAGCAACACAATCTAAATATTACAACACAATACTCCAAAAAAGCATGAAATGTCTCTTTTTTTACACAATCTGGGAATATTGTGGTATACCCCAACAAAGCCAGAGATTTTCCTCTTCCAGTGTCAATTGTAAACAGCTCTGCTGTTTGTGCTTAACTTTCTGTGGGTGCCATCAATGTAAGGCCCAAAGGATTTGGTGGATATGTATAAAATTCATAGCCCATTTGCTGCTAGTTCTTAAATTATTTAAGACATTTGGAAATTATATGGGTGGAGGTAAAAAACCCTTTGAAATGAACTCCATAGCTGAAGGACAGAAAATAACTTTTATCTCTTACCCGAGTCCGAGGTGGCGGAGCTTCGGTCGCAAACTAAACCCAACAGTATCCCAAAATGTTAAGCAGAATACTAAAAACGAAGATCAAATAGAAAAATCCACTTCTCTTTTCGTTAAGCAATACTGGGAGTGTTCAGCTCTCCAGTCTCCAAGGTTTTCCAGCTGGGAGTCAGCCTTTTCCCATCCTGCATCCCGGCATCCTGTTATTGTTCCAAGTCTTAGTAATAGAGTGAGAAAAGGGAGTGGAGGAAACAAGATAAACTTAGCCTTATTATTGCTCTATCTACTTATTTGTTGCTGACTCTAATGAGGGAACTGAATAAAAGGAAACTGGCTCCGAGAGAAACACCAGAGTTGGTCTGTTATTTAGCATTGTTTTAGAGAGAGTTTTAGGAGCTGGCAAATATCTGAGAGGTACTTTTGGTGTCTGACACTGGATCAGCACAGACTACGCCTGCTTTGCACAAACAGGATTTTCAAAGCACTTTGGAAGTGTCCCACCTATAAGAATTTTTATACCTGGAAACCAAAAAGGTAGAGCCTTCCTGTTGATGAGACTGGGCTCCTGCTAAGCTCTGTCAGTGCTGGATGTAAAAATGAAATTCACAGTATTTTTCACAGGTAAAGTGAAGACCCGAGGAGCAAGGCAGTGTAGGTGGGCCTTTGACAAGGAGAAAATGTTGATAACACCTTGGTTATGGTGAGTTCTAAGTCTGGAGACCACTCAGGGCAGAGGGAAGGGGAAGCCTCAGTGTTAAACTGAACACATGGGTGTAGCTCTGGCATTGTGCAGTACAAATGAAAGAGGATTTTTTTCACTAAATAATGCAGAAGAAAACTGAGAAGTGTGGGGCTTACTCAAAACTCACTCTTTTGAGCCACTTATAACAAATGTAGGCAAATGTTCAATGTATCTTAAGTATGACTTTAATAACTTTAATTATTGAATTAAATTTTTAATGTTATTCCACAGTTAAATACTCTCTTGCCCCTATTTGTCATCACAGTCCAGCACAGGTGGTGGCATTGATTTCCTGCCTTGCCAGAAGGCTGACGTTGGTCAGATTGTTTCACATTTTCATGGTGTACAGCAGTGAAGATGAATGGCTTCTAAAGGAATTTGTTGCATTAATTATTAAAAAAAAAAAGGAGACATTTTTCAAAGTCTTGAGTAAGGAGCTCACAGAGTCCAGTTTCCTTGCAGGAAAATAAGCTGTTAAACAAGCTGTGTCACTGCTGAGAGAGGAGCAGGGAGATGTTGATAGGGGTTTTCCAGGGAAGTGCATGATCTGGTCAGGATGCAGCTCTGTGATAATCTGGTGCCCACAGCAGGCAAAGGCCCCAGATAGGATTTACCCTTGCAAGGGGCTCCAACTGCATTTACAGCCCTTGGTACCTTTGATGTCCCTGTGTGGGGCCTGGGAGTGAGGGTGACATTCAGCTGCTCCAAGGAAAGGAGGAGGGAAGGGAGTCATCCTGTCTGCTCAAGAGGGAAAAGAGGAGACCCCAGGGCTCTGTGTGCCCTGGGGCAACAGGCTGACGTTGTCCAGGTCTGTTTCAATGCCTGCTAAATTACCTTCCTATTATCTGATTTGCTTCATCTCCCCCAAAAAGCTCAAGGCAAGAAGTGAGAAAGTTTCTAAAAGCCTTTTCACATGCTCTGCTTCAGAGCTCAATAGAAAACTGAAAACCATTTGTAAGTTTAAGAGGAAGATACTTCCATTGAAATTTTAGAGACCTGATTTACCATCTAAACCCTTCCTATTATACTTTATAGATTTCACCTCTGCTGAACTGATCCTTAAGGTTTTCTTTCTAGCTATGAGGAAAGGTCCATTGAGGTTTTATGGAATGAAGAACCAATTCTTGCAGGCCCCTCCACCAGCAGCAGAGCCCCTGATGGTTCAGAGTGCCCTGTGCCCTCTGGCTGATCCCAGACATTTGCCCTGCTGTCCCTCCTAGGCAGTGAATGCCACCATGTTTTAAAGCTGCTGACACAAAATGCTGGCAAGCAGGATTTCTTGTAGATCTTAGACTTTCAGACTTTATCATTGGGGCCAAATCATAAGACTTTGGAAAAATTCCTTGGTGGCTCACGCTTTCTGCAAGCCAGAGGGTAATGTTTCAAAAATATTATTAATTCACACAAGTTCTGCTAATGAGAAAAATCCTTTGCATGATCAGACAACGCTGGCACCTTTTAGGTGTCTGATTTTGTGTATGAAATATTATTTAACAGCCCAGCTTGTGGAAGTGAAGGGAACAGGTAAAAAATGAACAGAAACCTCAGCACACACCATCTGTGTGACTCATGGACGGAGATGGTGGCACGAGCAAAAGGAGTGACAATTATTTACTCGGCCTTTCACGGTGTTCTCCTGCTGTTCCTTTCTCCAAATGACATCAGGCCCTTTTCCGTTCAGCTCTGCTGTACAGGTTTTCTTCCATGTTATATCCAGCTGCCCTCACTGGATCATTTGCTTCTTTCCACATGCTTTTCCCACAGATGTTCATTAGCTGCTGCTTTGGGACTCTGTGGCACCTGCTTTAGGTATGTCTGGTTCAGATCAGCATCTCTTTCTGTGAAACTCTGAGTTTAGCTTGTGGTATTTAATTGCTGGAGTCTGAGCAATTTGCCAGACTAGTAAAGTTTAAAATAGTCTTCCCTCTCTTCAATGATGGGGTAGAGCTCAACTTTGCTTTAAAGGTGCTTGTGCGTAGTTTGAATTTGACATTTGTGGGAATCTGAAGTAATAACTGCTACTGCTGAGAGGAATAATGTGTTATAATGGGCAGAAACACAGCCCTCACTCAGCACATGAAATCTGTTAAGTCTGACTGCTCTCACTATGCACAGACACCCGTGAGGGGCTTAGTGTAAGTTATGGGTTGATAAGTGCACAGAATAAATGTGAGACTAAAGCACCTTTCTTCAGAATTAGATTTATCTGTTGCTGAGGAGATTGGTCAGGTGGTCTGGAGCTCTGGTTTCTCTGCTCGCTGTGTACCCTGCAAAGCAGGCTGCCTTGTGGTCACAGCTGGTGTCAGGTTTGCACTGTTTCAAGTTTGTTCTTGTTTGCTGTCCCATCTGGTCAGCGCTCTGGGAAGTTCTCCTCAAAGAACTCATGGAAAACACAGTTGTAGGAACAAGTTTGTTGCTTTCCTAACCAGCACAAATCCCAGCAAAGTGGATAAAGCAGCCCATGCCTTTCACTGAGAGAGAGTTTTCCTTTTCTTCACAAGTAATTCGAGTTATGGTGACATTCCTTATGATAAATAAGCCCTTCTTGATAAGCACAGTCATCAAAACCAAAGACAGCTATTGACACAGCTGCAACTAATAATCTTTTAATCCTCGTCCTACCATCTGACTCTCACTAGGGAAGGGTTTTACCCTTGGCAGTACAGCTCAGGAATGCTTTTGTAACAGTTTATAAAAGTTAGCCTTAGTAGTCTGCCTTGCTAAGCCCAGCACATTACAGGCACTGTGCAAGCGAAGGTCTGCCAAGACTGGGAATCCAGTCACAGCAGTGATACTGGGTCAGGACTTCTCTGACCAGTTAGGAAATATGGTAGGGGAGAGCACAGGCTATCCTTCAGTTATAAAAAGAAACCCCAAATGCTAATTTTGAGTAGCTCAGCTAATCACTGTAAAATCCCTCCCACCTGAAATGTGCAATTGTATCTGATGGCTGTCTGCAGCCTCTCTGGAAGGAGCATTACTTGAGGTTTAAAAAATAACAATTCCTGCTCCATGTGGAAGGCATAATCTCTGCAGCACGTTGTGTTGTTATTTCTGGGCCTTTAATCAGGGCAGTGCAGTGCTCTTAGCCATTTCCACTCGGTCACTGGTTTCCTTTCTGTCACAGCTTGAGGTGTGCATCCTGGAGGGACTCTGACTCAGCTTCCTTTTGTCAGGTTTCTTAAACAAAGCAATGTAGCTCTGATTTGTTTTTAATTTAAGGTGTATTTTAAAAAACCAAACGGATGAAGAACTTTAAAAATTTTTAACGTTTTAAAAAACTGCTGGTGGCATTGGATGTTCGCTGGGGAGGTGTGATAGCATTTGCTGAGATGTTTTCCAGAGCATTGTTCTGGCTGTACCACACTCATTTCACTACACCACATCTCTTGTGGAAGGGTCAGTCCCATCATCCTTAATGAGACCCAATGCTTCATAAAGAATAATGACCACAGGGTTTTTTTCCTAAAATTTTCATCAGGGAACAATCCCAAATGATCTGGTTGCCTTGTTTGGAAATGACAGGAAAGAATAGATGGTACAAAATGCACCCACATTGTACTAAAACTCTGTAACACCCTGAGCAGGAGCCATAAAATGGAACTGCGTCACCACTGAGCTGAAGGAAGGAATCATGAATCCTTTTGATGTGTTCACTGAAGACACAGTCCACAAGGACTTGGAACAACAAGCCTGCAGGCTAATTCTGGCACACTAACCTTTCCATGGGATTTCAGTTGGAAGAGCAGGTCTGGTGTAGAGGTGTGACGCTGAGAGAAAGTTTTCCACCATTTTTTTTGATAAACAAACTTTGTTTCGGTGAATTTTTTTTTCACCCACAGAACATATCTGTTGTGATCGGAATGCCCCTTAAAACAGAAACTCAAACCAACACAATCTGTTCTTAAACAAAAGGGATGGAAATCATCATCCTTCATTCCTGAACTCAGTTGGTTGGTTGTCGAAGAGCCCAGCTTTCACCTCTGACTGGTGGTGGAAATAGGAGGCTCATGTTTTGGTGTAGAAGAGGTTCTCTCTGCTATGCCAGATCTGAAATCAGAGGCATAACATCCATCTTACTTTTTGGTAAAGTCTGCAGTGCAAACATTCTTTATGTCTGTGGTGCTAATTTAAAATAACCCAGAAGCAGAGTGTGCAGGAGATGATGTGGAGCTGCTGGGGCAGGAGGGGCTGCCGAGGTTTCCCTCTGTGAGCCCCACCTGGGGCTGCTCAAACCCTGTGCTTGTGCTCCATCTGTGAGGGATCAGACAAAACCAGGGGTTTGATGGCCTCTTTCCTTTTCTTCCTGCACTGTTTACACGACTGTTTGCCCATCCTGGTCCTGGCTTTCCTCTGGCATTCTCCCCATGCATGGGCCAGCCTGCAAGCTCCTGACTTCAGCACTGGGGTGAGCAGGGGCAGAGGATCTCGGTCCCTGCACTCAGCAGCACTCTGCCTCTTTGACTGTTCTGTTCAGCAGTTAAATGTCTGCTAGGAAGCTCTAAAACAGAAGAAGATTTTTAACTGGTAGAAATAACGTTGATTTTTCTTTCAAAAAAGACTGAAACCTCGTTTTTATGCCTCTCACTGTTCTATGAGAGCTTCAGGGGACATAAAAAGTCAGATTATTGCTTGAACTGCAACCTTTATACCAAATAAGCATTCCAGTCATAGGAGAGCTGTCATCCCAAAAGCTGCAGCACACAAATAGCTCTGCTGTGCTGGGATTCATGTGGCTACTCAAGTGCAGTAGGAGTTTTATCTTGAGAGGAAGATTTTACGGTGCTGGGGTGAAAAGAGCAGTGTGCAACAAAAGGCAGGTGACACACTTGGCTGGGGTTGCCTTCAGGGCTGTTGTTCACCCCGGTGTCTCTGCCAGAGAAGGGATGTGGCTCATTGGGGCTTTGTTCCAGTGAGTGCCAATAAACCAGTTCCTGAAGGGAAATGGTGTTTACAGGACGTGAGATGACCCATATCTCAAATGCTTTCTTTGATGCCCCTTGAAGTCTCTAGAATTTCCTTTCATGTCCTCACATTGAGCTGCCTTAGCCCCAGTGATCCAATCTCCACGTGTGCATTCCAAGGGCTGTCATGCCACTGGCGTTGGTGAGTCCTGGTCACAGCTCACCCTCCTTCTCCCGGTTTGGCCATGTGGGTTTGGAGCTCTCTGGCTGTGTTGTGGAACACACACACACACACACACGGGCACAGAGTCACAGAATCAACCAGGTTGGAAAAGGTCTCTGAGATCATCGAGTCCACCCTGGGACCCAGCACCACCCTGTCACCCAGACCAGGCTTTCTTAAACACCTCCAAGGACAGTGACTCCACCACCTCCATGGGCAGCCCATCCCAATGCCCAGTCACTCTTCCTGTGAAGAAATTCTTCCTAATGTCCAGCCTAAACCTCCCCTGGTGCAGCTTAAGGCTGTGTCCTCTTGTCCTGTCCCTTGTTCCCTGGGAGAAGAGACCAAACCCCCCAGGCTGACCCTCCTGTCAGGGATGTGTACAGAGTGATAAGGTCTCCCCTGAGCCTCCTTTTTCCCAGGCTAAACAACCCCAGCTTCCTCAGCTGCTCCTCACAGGACTTGTGTTCCAGACCCTTCACCAGCCGTGTTGCCCAGAACTGGACACAGCACTCGAGGTGTGGCTCACCAGTGCCCAGAGGGACAGGCACTGCCCTGGTCCTGCTGCCCACACTATTCCTGATCCAGGCCAGGGGCTATTGGCCTTCTTGGCCATCTGGGCACACCTGGCTCATGCTCAGCCTTCACACCCACACACAAGCACTCACACACACACATACAAACACACAGACACACACAGACTCACACACACTCACTGTCTCCGGTGCTGCAGCCATGGCCCTGCCTGGCCCGCTGTGCCAGCCCAGCTGGTGTCACCTCACCTTTGGGACTGCCCAGCTCTCTCTGCCATCTGTTCCCTATGTTTCCCTGGCTGGGAGTGGCTGGGACACCCTGTGGTCCATGTGGGAGCTGTGATGGGCTGGGCAGTGCCACATGTGGGCTCCAGCTCCACACACACCCTGTGTGACACTCCACAGGCTCTCCATGTGGATCACATGGACCCCACTCCCAGCTTGCTGCCACCCTTCTCCCAAGGGCATGGGTTTCCAGGTGGGTTTTGTGTTGCTCGAATGCACATGGCGTGAGGGAAGGAGGTGATGTGCCTTCTCCAAAAGCTGTTGGAGGAGCTGAGCACTTGCCAGAGGCAGAGTGGAGGGAGCTGCTCTGGATGAATCCTTGCTGAGGGGCTGAAGTGTGAGAGCCAAGGCACAAATGCCTTGTAAATTGGTTCAGTGACTTTTACTCATTTATTACACTCCCTTTATTACACCCCAGGCCCAGGCTGCCAGTCCTGTGCTTGCTGCCAAGCACTGTGCAAATGCAGATGGTTTAAGTGTACCACTGCCATCCCCCACGCATTGTCCCTGTGCTGCAGTGGGCATTGTGCCTCTTTAGGCACTGAGTGGATGTGTAAGAACTCCTAATGGCTTGGAAACCAGTCAGGATGGATTTCTCCCCCCCGCCCGCTGAAAGCCAGCCATCTGTGTGGAGGCTACAGCAGCCAGGCTTTGCCTTTATTTAAACACTGCAGGCTCTGATGTCCCCTCTGCTGTGAAGCTGCTCTGGTCTGCACTGGTTTGGATTTAGCCATTGCAGTGGAATGTGGAATACAAAAGTGTCAGGCTTTCCTTAGAATTGATAAAGTAGCATTTGATTCTCAATGCTGTGTTTATAATTGCATAAATAACTTCCTAGCTGTTAGGCACAGGGACGGTGCAAATCCGATGGAAATCTGAGTATTTGGCTTTGGGTATTCTCGTTTGGGGTTTTGGCATGAGGATGTACCCTGCAAATAGTCAGGGAAAGCAGTCACAGGCCTTGGAGGGCTGAGTCTGTAAAATGCCAGATTTCAGTGACTGATCTTTGCAATGCAGTGGAAAAATAATTTTAAATCTTCTGTTTACCTGCGAATTGCTCAGTTTGAGCTGTAGGGCTGCTCTCCCCAGCCACATACCAACACTTCTGAGCTGTGAGGATCTCACTGCAGCTCTGCAAACTGGGGGAGTAATACAGGATGAAAAATGGGTAATGAGTAACGAAAAAATTCAAGCTTTAGGAATTAATGATTCATACTGAAATATATCTGCCCTGGACAGTTTTCTTTTGCTGATATTTCATCTTGACGGTACAAATGGTTACGCTGTGCCCATCCCTGTGCACTTTACAGAGATTAAAAAGAGTAAGAGCTGGTTCCTAACATCCAAACAGAATCTCAAAGGAGAGAACATGTATATTTAAAAGCACAATGGAAAATTTAATACAGTTAAATCCTTGCTTTGACTTCTAAGGATTTACATTAATTTTGGAAATTCAGAGGAAAGGAAAATGATTGATCTTGCTAGTTTGCAAAGGTTGTGCATGAACAGCTCTGTTAGGATCTGTCTTCCTGACTGCTCCTGAAAAAGTATATAGGAAAATTAACTTATTCTATAAAGATATATTTACAATAAACAAGAGGAAAGATAAATGTTCGTGAATTACTTCAAGCAGACTTGCAGCCATTTTGACTTGTCCCCAGTTTAATGCAGCAGAAAATTATGCTGATTTAACTTTAATAATCTGTTTTGAAGAGAAAGCATAATTTTAAAACACTTGCTTTTCAAAACCCCCCACCTTTTATGTATTACTTGCACACTGAGTACAATATTTTCAAATGAGCTTCGAGTACCTGTGAAATAAAAGGGCTGGTAATTAATATTATTTATACTGCAGAATACCTCAGAGCCTTCTCTGAAGGGCTCCTGAGGTTAAACCAGAGCAACAGAACCTGAATTCAGGCGGATGGGGCGGTTCAGCCAGAGCAGCTCTGATCCAGACCTTGGCCCTGCCCTCCCCTCAAACCCAGGTTCAGTGTCTGTTCCTGTGCTCTGAAGCCCAGCAATCCCTGTGAACATGAGGATCTGGATATTGGTCTGAAATAGCCAGATATTGGTGCTCTTTTCCCTCAAAGCTGTGTAGGGCAGAATAGGCTATTTCAGCTGGAAGGGACCTGCAATGATCATCTGTCTTTGGCTCCTGCAAGGCTGGGCTAAGAGCTCATTAGAAAAACTTTCTTCAGACTCTTCCAGTGTTTCCTGCCCGCGTTCAGATGACAAAGGAACTGGCTCTTGAAGGATTTTGTTGTTTCCTCTCGTGACCTTGGCCAGCAGCTGCAGGTGCACAGCAGCACAATGAGAGATGCCTTCTACGTGCTTCCCTCACATCTCAGAGAGGCTGGGTTAGGGGAGGCTGGCATAAAAAAGGAGCCATTTCCAATCATCCCTGTGGGGTGGTATCGCAGCCAGGCTGCACAGAGCAAACGAGAGCAGAAGAGGTCTGAAATGTGAGCATTAAACGCGAGCACACTTTAAAAATGGCAGAGGATGCTGTGAGTCAACACCATGGAATGTGCTGTTGGCTGGGGAGATGCTCTTTGGTGGCTCTTCCAGCTGGGTGTGGGAGAAAATCCAGAGGTGTGGACCTGGAGAGAGAGTTTCAGTGGAGTGGGAGTGAGCCTGGCTGCCTGGGATTTCACTGTCTGGAAGATGCCCAACAAGGGACAGCTTGTCTGGTGCTAAAATAGAGGAGCACATCTGTGTGTGTTTGTTTCACAAGCATTCTCTGCCTGTCACAGCAAAGATTTTCTGTCCTGTCTTACCTGGAGGAAAAAAAAAAACATTATTGCTATCATTACAAAAAGATCTGTTTTCACAGTCACATTGAGACTAACAGGATGGGTGCCCAGTGGCTGCATCTGTGGGCAGGCTGAGGTATCTAATGCACTACAGGAAAGCTTGTAATAAAGTAAGGTTTTCTATGATAAATCACTTTATTGGAGCAGACTTGATCTCTGATTATTACACACACACAAATATAAACAGCTTTCACCAAGGCTGTAAACAACAGTTGTTCAAAAACTTGCATTTTACAATTAATAATAGTAATAATAATAATAACAATGATGATAATATTTGGGCATATGAATGTACTTCTTTAGCACTGATTGACCAGTGCAGGTGTCTTGAGTTATATGTGAAAAAATGCTGTGTTTAATTTTGAAAATTAAAGCCTGGAAATAGAGAAGAGAGAAGAAAATGAAGAGCAACTGTAGCCACGGACTTGGACTATTCAGTAAGGGCTGAATGCATCACAAATCAGGCAAATGAGAAATTCCAGGTTTTGTTTTTGCTTTCCAGAGCAAGAGATCAACTAGCACATGACAAATTGAGCCTGCTCTGTCGTGTGCCCTGTTAATAAAGAGCACAAATAGAGTTTGCAGCATAAATCGACCGTTTGTGGAACCAAAGGAATTCAGTGGCGGAACAATTTTCACTTCATTCTGCTATTGCTGGAGGGTCAGAAAGTGTCTTGCTTCTGTAGGGGGAGTTGTGTCTGTTAGGAGGAGCAGTGTGGTTGCATGCAGCTCTGTTGATAAGGTGTAGTCAAGAGCCTGGGGTGCTGCAGAGGTTCCTTGGCTGGTAGTAGTGAGACATGCTGGTTTGAAGGGAATTGCTGGGATTAAACAGGTGGTGAAGGTTGGATAATTGCACATATTCCTGTCACAAAGCTGAGAATTTGTGTTTTCTGTTGCTGTTTGGGGATTCTCTTCTCACCTCCTCATTTTTCAGCCAGTACACTGCATTTCCTCCTTCTCCCCTGCACTCAACATCCTTCTCCTGTTCCTCCTGCACCGCACCTCCTCTGGTTTCTCTCTTGCCCTGTCTCCCTCTGTGGCACATCCAGATTGTTCTGTTCTGCAGAACTGTGCCCTCAAACCTCTGCAGAGCAGGAGGGAGCAGCCCCTGCCATGGGACCAGGGAATCTCGAGTGACTGAATCCAGCTTTCCTGCTTTCCTGATTTTCCCCAGCCACAATAGATATGGCCTACTCAGTGCCAAAAATATTTCCTGATGGGATGTGCATGCCAAAAGCCTCCTGACTGCAGGGTACTGTAGGAACTGGTCCTGGTGCTCTGTGTTTCAGGGCTAAAGCACCTCTTTTCAGCTTCACCTCATCTACAAAGGTGCAGTGCCACAAACAGAAGTGGGACCTGCTGGGACCATTGCTGAGGAAGTTTATTGTGATGTCCAGGATGGAACAGAGCCCTGTTGTGCTGAACATTGTGCAAATGACATTGGTTTGAAATCTTCAGACCAGCCTTGGCCTACAAAGTGCTCTTCTCTCCACTCCTGCAAGACATTGAAGGCAATAAGGCAACATTTTTATCAATTTACCCAGCTGTAGCTTAATTAAGTTTTAATAGTGATTTTATGTTAAGTTCTGTGACTGGGTATTGCTGAAAGGGTTGTCAAGGACTGGGACTGAGGAACTGGTGCTTCAGCTGGGAGAAAAGGAGGCTCAGGGGGTCCCTTGTGGCTCTGCACAAGTCCCTGACAGGAGGGGGCAGCCGGGGGGGTTGGGCTCTGCTCCCAGGGAACAGGGACAGGAGGAGAGGGAACGGCCTCAGGCTGGGCCAGGGGAGGCTCAGGGTGGACAGCAGCAGGAATTTCCCCATGGAAAGGGAGCTCAGGCCTTGGCAGGGGCTGCCCAGGGAGGTTTGGAGTCGCCATCCCTGGAGGTGTCCAAGGAAGGGCTGGAGGTGGCACTCAGAGCTCTGGGCTGGGGACAAGGTGGGGATGGGGCACAGCTTGGACTCAGTGGCCTGAGAGTCTTTTCCAACCTGAATGATTCTGTGATTCTGAACAGGCTGCTCAGGACAGAGATGGAGTCCCCATCCCTAGAGGAATTAAAAGTCATGTGGATGTGGCTCTTGGGGACATGGTGGCCCTGGCAGTGCTGGGGGAATGGTGGGACTTGATGGTCCCAGGCCTTTTCCAATCTAAACAATCCTATGATTCTATGCAACAAATCTGCCTGTGAATAACTCAATTATTAGTTCCTACTGATTTTCTTACTGATTTCCTAGTTTTTGTGGATCATATTTCTTCAAGGATGGCTTAGATTTTTCATTCTGGATCCTGATCTGTGACCCACAATTTTATGACGATACAACCCACTATGTGCCCCATGGTGGGAAGAATTGTCCCATTTCCTTTAATAGCATTGCTGGAATGAGTAAAGTAATCTGAATTTTGGCTTTTCTCTTGGAGGCTGATAGGACTTGGAAGGGTATCTTTTGAAAGTACTAAGAACTACAATGGTGATTTCAAAGGCTTTTATTACCACTTAAAATCAACTGCTGCCTTAATTTTCTGGAAAGCAGAAGATGAGTTCTATTTTTAATTGGATTGGTAACATTTTGCTGTGTGCATTATGCAGTGTGAGCTGCTTTCTGTTGTATAAATGATGCAAACACACAAAGCACTTCATCAGCAAAGAAAGAAAAACACACTGAGGATGCTGCTGAGGTGCATTCAGTGCTGGACTCCCCGAGCCCTCAGAGGAGGCTGCTCGTGTCGTGTGCTGCTTCCTCCATCCTCCTCTGCTTGTAGGGATGTGCAGGGCCAAAGTATCTCTGCAACTCAGGAGATCAAAGTGAGGAACACCCCAAATGCAGTTGGGAGTGGGGTGCTCTGCTCCCTGCTGGCCTCTCTGTCACTGTCACTGTCCAGCCCACAGTGACACTGGGTTGGCACTGGTGGTGCTGGGCAGGTCTGGTGTCCCAGCTAGGCTTTCCCATGGCATTTGTTGCATGTGCTCACTTATTGGATGGCTCATGTTGTGTCCCCTCTCCTTTTTCACAAGAAGAGATTTTTGCTGAGGAGAAAATGACCAACTTATTTCTCAGCTCTCTGAAGACATTCAGTTAAACCCACCTATGGCAGTGAAGGGGCACACACAATCTGGGTGCCACTAATGCTCTCAAACACATTCTGAATAGAATAATAGGTGGGAAAGGGACCTTTCTTCTGTCTGAATGCAGTAGTTCTGGTGTGTTTTGACCCATCTATGCTGCTGTTGAAAGGATTTCCGCTGTATAACAAAGCCTGGGACAGGAAGCACATTGTGTTTGGACTTTTGCTGAAGGAAGGTATAGACTGTGGTAGAATGGCAAACTTGTACCTTTATAGTGGGCTTTTCTCTACTGGGATTGTTGATTTTTTTTCCACGTCTCAGAAACTGGCTGCTGTGGAAACAAAGCAAAATGTAAGGAAAGGGAGAAAATTGTTTTTCTGTGTTAGTGTAGTATTTTAAAACGAATGCATTTTAGAAATAGGAGATCTTGGAGGAGATCCAAGATACCCTTCGCTGTGTATATCAGCTTCCTCCAACAGATAAGGGTTGTGTTTCCCCTTGCCTATATCAGAAGCCCCGTCCTGAGGAGCTGTTGTGCCCCAAGATATGATAATCACCCTGAGTGCCGACAGGACTTCAGTGGGCACATCCCTTCTGCCTGCTTAGTGTCTCCTCTGTGGCTGTGTCATCTGTCAGTCTTTGTTTCTGTACCTTGTGACAGCTTCAAAATAATCACCAGCATTGGCCCATTAAAATCAGTGATAGCACTGGTAGATATTAAATAACAGATCATGTAGGTTAGAGATACATGAAAATCAACAGCAGTAGAAAGATTTCATCTCTAGGGCTTAATTTTTTTTCTATGCCAGTAGTGCAACGATGCTTTTAGATCTGAATTCAAAATGTCTTCTGTGATTTTGTTGGGTGTTAACAACCTGAGTTTTAAGCAGTGGGTCTGTTTATGTACACACAGTGCAGTAGGGACTACCCCTAGAGATGAAAATCTCATGCCCTGGGCTTTGTGACCAGTCCCAAACTCACAGCTGGGCTTACAAGAGCCAAATCTTCGATGACGAGGGAATTTCTAGTAAGAATGTATTTCCATACCATGCAAAGGCAGAGCCTGTTATTGATTCCACCTGATTTTAAGAGGAGATTTCCTCAGGTTTTACATTTACTCCATCTTGGGAGTAGCTTTGTTATTTGATGTGTGTTTTTTGCATCCTAATTCCTTTTGGTTGTAACGTGAAAAGTAAATGGTGAGATGTATCTCCTAAAGACATGCACAGTTCTGGTTGCAAAGAAAGCTGGTCTTGTTTTCTAAAAGATCTTCCTTGGGTGTAATTTGGGAGAGCCAAGAGGATGAGGGTAGATATAGAGAATATATATGGAGAAAAGTCATTGTCTATTAAAAGTGATGAGAAAAATACTTGCAATAGTTTCTGTCTATGGTGTTGTGTTCATTGTGTAGACAACACTAATCCAGGCTGCCTATGGAGCAGTTTTCTTTCCTGATGCCTTCCCTCCACAAAGATGAGAGAAAATGTTGAAATTTTTGGTTTATATTGCAGGTTAATATGAGTAAACCGTAATGAAGCAGAACATCTGGAATGTCAGTCGAGATTCCAGAGATTTGGAGAGGGAGGTGCAGTGAGCTGCTTGATCCAGGGTCTTGGGTTTGGTAAGAGAGGTTTTTGTGCATTTCTCTGGACTCATCCCCAGTACTACCCCAGGCACAGTTTTCCCTTTCACACATGCTGTTTTGTGCTGACCAGCTCTCATTCCAGTGCTTAAAAAATGTACCCCACCTAGTGTGATGAATGAATCAACTTTAAAGAACAGGAGGAAAAACACATTGAATCCATCACCGGTCAGAATCTCCTGGGAAGCGGGAGTTCAGCAAGGATGCAAGAATGTGACCTGAAAGCCAAAGTAATCTCAAACACACTTTTTTAACGTTGAGAGGATAACATTTAAGGTTGCTTGGTGGATGGTTATCTGTGGCCAGAGGCTACTGAATTTCTGAGCAGAGCACAGTGGCCATGAAAGTTGTTATTGGGGGAGGTCAGTACTAAAGATTGAAACCAGGGCTGCAGCTTCAGTCCCTAAAGCTTCCACAGAGCACACAGCCCAAAGCAGATCATGGCAAACCAGTGTGTTTTCATGGGTGATCTTTAGAGGTTTCTAATCTGAATGACTAAATGGCCCTGGAGGTTTGTAACAGGCCGTGGAGCTTTTCCCTTGTTCTGGGGGGCTGGAGAGCAATGCCCAGTGCCCAAGGAAAAAGGGGTTTCAAGCACATGAGCCATGGAGCATCTGCTAAACCTAGACTGGCCTTTTCAGTGAATTAAGGGACAACAGGGCATGTGGAACTTGAGCTGTTGCCTTTCCACGGAAAGGAAGATATTTAGGAAGTTGCAGTTTTCCTTGGTGAATTGAGAGAGCTTGGGGCTGGCATCCCTGAAACATTCAGAAGGTCAGTTGCAATTCAGGCATCACACTGTGGGAAATAAATTTGTACCTTTGCCCAACATTAGCCTTGCTTAATGTGAAAAGAAGAAAGCACCGTTACAGTACAAAATGCTGTGTAGTCAGAATGATATTTAAAAAAAGTTAAAATAGTCCATCAGGAGGTATCCCACTAAAACCTGGAAAATGGCATCCTGTTTTACCCTTGCTAGAGCCATGTTCTGGTACCCTGACTAATTCTGAGCAGCCTCATAAGTAGTCCCATGTAGTTGTGATGATTCAGGAACCTCAAGAAAGTAATTTTCCATCTGAGAAATTACATGGCTTGGTCCCACAATGCTCTTTGCTGGTGTTAACATAAAGCTCTGATGGCCTGGATTGGTGACTGCTAAATCACTGTAGCTCTGTCATCTTTACTGAAGGATTTACTATTCATGTGACAGTTAAATGCCACATTAAATTTTATAGCCGTTATTTCATCTTCTTTTAAAATACAGTCTGGCTTATTAAGTGTAATTTTACTTCAGCCAGACTTGTGTAACACATAATGCCAATATAAATGGTTCGACTGCAGGTGAAACAGGACTCTTAGTGAGGTCAAGATGTATAAAGTTTAGCTAGCTGTCCATTTTTATGGATCTGCTCTGAAATACTCATGCCCCAGAAAGGCAGCTCTTCAAGAGAGAAGAGAATTTACAGCTTTTAAAAAACTGTTACCAGAATATGGCAATGCTGGGGACTTGAGAATCTGAAAATGAAAATGTGGTGGGTTTGCAAAGGTATGAGCAGAATTATATTGCTGTTAGGAAATCAAATGGATGCAATAGAACAATTATCCCTAGAAATAATAATAAACCCCACAATAACAGCCCTGGCAAAGGAACACTTTTGCAGAGGACAGAGGACAGCTGTCATCACAAATGTGATGTCAATTCTAAGAAGGAATAAGTACAACTCAAAGCTATCAAATTGTGTGTAGTTAGGTGTGACAACTCTGACATTAATTCTTGGCCTCTTTTAGCAATGTCACCTCAGTAACTCCTAAATACTTGTAAATGCACTGAGAGCTTATGCCTCATAGCACAATAAGGAAATAGATAAATAGTAACAGTCTTGAAATTTCCATTTGGGCTGAGAACAGCTCAGTATTGACCACAAAGGGGCTCGGGAAGGACCAGACTGAAAAACCAGAGAATGAGGTATTCTAATGTTTCTGAAAGAGCCTGAATTTGTATGTTTGGTTGTAATCACGAAAATCAAATAAACCCAGACCTCTTTGCCTAAAAGGAAAATTAAATTAAATGAAAGAGATTAATTTGAGAAAAATGTTGTTCTAAAGTGAACTCCATACCAAAAATTAAAAAAGCTGATTTCTCAGCTTTGCTGATTTCTCCAAGAAACCAAATACACATTTTGTGCAATGGCTCTTGGCCTCAATCAGTTATTCCATTTTGAGGTCAGGCTTCTTTTACATTATCATCACCTCTAAAACATGATGTGAAATACAGACAGTCATAAATTGCCTCTTGTAGCACGAGAAATAAAAATGTAATGGATTCCCATTGGATTATGAATGGCTGTGCTAGGAAGACCTTCATAATTTTGTGGCTTTACCACACATGAATTATAGGCATGATCTCGCACCAGCAGGATGTATATAAATATCTGTAATGATTGTGCATTCATTTATGTGTTCTCCATTATGCTTGTAATGTGTCCAAGGGTAGAAATTACGGCCTGTGGCTGACAGCAGAGCTCAGCAGGAAAATACTCCTGACGTTTGTGCCACAGTGAGTTGTGCTGGAAGGAGAAGCCTCTCAATGGCATCTTGCCCCTTTTGGAGGGTTACCCTGCCCTTAAAGGGGCTGTGGGCATGGGCAGAGACCCTGCTGCCCTGCACAGGTGGAAGTGCAGCTGTGAGGATTAATGAGCAGGCAGCACCCATTGATCTGCTGACCCCACCAGCACAGCTTGAGGATGTTTAAAGAGCATGGTGACAGCTCCTATCACTTTGGCTTTTCCATTTGGGTTTCATGACTTTTATGTAGGAGCAAGTGATTATTGAGTCTGAGAAGTGATAATTTAACAAAACGAAGAGGTTTCCCAAGCAGGAGCTCATCCCCACCTGCTCTCCAGAGGCTGTTTGTGGTTCACTCTTTGCTGGGTGCCAATGCCCAGGGAGCACTCACAGGGCTTTGCAGGGGCTCTGTGGGCAGCCTGAGGCTGCTGAAGTGTTTCAGTGGAGCTGGGGAGCAGATCTGTGGTGTTCCTGAGCTTGTCACTGCTTTGGGAATGTCACCTGGTGTAATTCAAGCACAGCAGTGTCCCTGTGGCTGCCAGCGCTAACAGAGACCACCAAAATGTTACAGAGCTGCAGCCTTTCCACCTCATAATTTTGACACATCCCATTGCTCTTCTTATGACCTAATTTAGGGAAGATATGCTTGCCACTCCTGTGCTTCCTGCATGGGGAACCTCAGCGATTCCTGCCATGGGTGCTACAACTGCTGATTAAAACACAGGAGCCTCCTCTTTGCTTTCCCCCCTTTTTCTGTGCATCTCTCTCACTATCACCAGCTTTGTGTATTTTAGCTGTGTTACCTCAAGAGGAGACAACACTGAACTAAGAGGATTAAAAACAATTCTTAAACGTGCCCCATCTAACAAAAATATCACCCCAAAGGGAGGCAGGAAATGGGGTTCCAGCCATGCCAGTGGTGCTGGGCTTGCCTGGGCTCTTCCTCACTGGTGGCAGACCCAGCTTCTCCTGTGCTGGCTGCTGAGTTCTGACAGTTCTTTCTACTCCAAATGAACAAAACCTTTTTGCAAGATGACAAGAGAAGTTTCTGGATCCAACTCCACAGGGTCATGGCGTTTTCAGCTTGATTCCTGCTCTTGTTTAGTGAGCTTCCCTTTAATGGCCTCAGTATTTTTGGAAACATTGAGAGATCTGGTTAAATGACAGTGCAGAATGTGTTGTATTTCCAGTCCACTAAAAGTTTGTTCCAATATGGAAATCTTGAATCAATTTAGTTATAAGCCCATAAAAATGTTCCTACTGGGCCTACAAGAGCCATGGAACAAAAGGGTGTGCAGTGGGCAAACTCAGAACACCTTGGGACTCTCTCAAATGGGGGCTGCTGTTTTATTCCAAGTTCTTTGTCCAGCCTCCAGTGTCTGAGGATTTATTTTAATGCAGTTACCTATGGAGTCATTTAAAAGCATTTTCTGCTGCAAATCTCCCTAAAAGGATTCCTCAAGTGCTACAATTAATTAGTTCAAAGAATGGAGATAAGCTTTAACATGTTCTCCTGCATTAACCTCCTTGCCTGTAGTAAATAAAATGGTGAAAAGTATCATTTTCATGTACTAGACATTGTATTAAACAAAGAGATAAATGAATATTTCTACAGGTTCTACTATATAAGCCTGTTACAGCAGGTTGCTGCTGTAGTAATCTGGATAATGCTTCTTCCTTCTTTTTGTGCGTTTTACTGGTAACTATTTGGATCATATAAGCTGCATGTCCTCTGCAGCTAAGGTGGGCAATCATTTATTGCTGCTACTGACAATAAAAATTATTGTCAGGATTTGATGGGAGGGATTATGAACCACAATTTGATTGTAACTCTGAATTTTTTTTTTTAAAGAAATATGCTGCTGTTAGTTTGACTCTTGGACAAAATATGATTTTTTACATTTGAGATCAAATATAATGTTAGATTTAGAGAAAGGTGTATAAAGGGGTTTTTAAACTGTTTTCTCCAAAGCCAACTCCATCCCAACAATTTCTCCACTTGAATTTCCAACCATTACAAGCCCTGCTGTTTCCACAGATTGACATTTCTCTGCTTCACTGCAGAGAACCCTAACCCTGAACTCATTTAGCAATTTTAATTCATGTCATTACTCAGACCTTCTTAAAAAGTATAGAAATATTTTAATGCTTCATCTTTTCTTCCCCTGGAATGATTGTTGTTTATATTACAGCTCAGACAGGCTTTGGAAAGCTGTCCCTGTTCCTGGGGATGGCTGGGTACAAAAGATGTGGTGCACAGGCTCCTGCTGAGCATGCCAGGGTGGCTGTGTCTGCTCCCTGGAACTGGCCCAGTTCCCTGGAAGCTGCCCAATTCCCTGGAATTGCACTGGACAGCATGCAGGGACCTGGGCTGTGCTAGGGGTGAGCCTTTGAGTGCAGGGATTAAGCAACTGCAGGTGCAGTTTTCAGCTTAAACCCCAGAAGCTGTGTAAAACGGGCTGGCCATAGGCTCATCTGTCAGTGCCACAGTTAGTAAAGTCTGTGGCTGTGCAGCCAGCCAGCCAGCCATCCGTGCATCCATCCATCTACCCAACCATTCCGTCCATCCGTCCATGCATCCATCCATCTACCCAACCATTCTGTCCATCCATCCATGCATCCATCCACCTACCCAAGCATTCTGTCCATCTGTCCATGCATCCATCCATCTACCCAACCATTCTGTCCATCTGTCCATGCATCCATCCATCTACCCAACCATTCTGTCCATCCGTCCATGCATCCAGCCATCCATGCATCCATCCACCTACCCAGCCATTCTGTCCATCCGTCCATGCATCCATCCATGCATCCATCCATCTACCCAAGCATTCTGTCCATCCGTCCATGCATCCATCCATCCACCCAACCATTCCATCCATCCGTCCACCCAACCATTCCATCCATCCATCCATCCATCCATCCATCCATCCAACCATTCCATCTGTCCATCTATCATCCCTCCATCCATCCCTCCAACCATTCCATCCATCCATCCCTCCATCCATCCATCCATCCATCCATCCATCCATCCATCCATCCATCCATCCCTCCATCCGTGCATGGCTGCACAGACATTGTCCTCCCCAAGCAGAGGGTACAGAGCTCCCAGGATCTGTGTCCTTCAGGACGCTGCAGTGCTGCTGGGGCCATCCCGTTTCATCCTCACGGCCTCCCTAAACACCACCATGAACTCTGTGGCCAATTCATTGAGCAATCCCTCCGTGGTGTCAGATTACCCAGAGCTGCTGTGTGGACGTGAGCAGCCCCGTGTTCCCACAGAGGCCCTGGGTGTGTTCCACTGCTCAGGGCCTGAAACCTCACAGATGAGGAACTGCTCGCCCCAGAAATTTTGGTGAGGTGTTAAAGTAGGGCAAAGAAGGCAGAACTTGGAGCTGGAGTTCCCCCTCTTCAGGATCACTCAAGTAAATCACTTCCTCAGCCTGGGAAAACACTGACAGCCCTTAATAAGGGGCAGTTAAATGGTAATGAGTGAATGGAGTGAGTGTTAATTTTGTATGAGCACACCTGTTACCATTTTGAGTCATGAATTTAAATGCCTGCAAATCCATCTAATGCATTACATTGATAGCTTTTGGAGTCTGGATTTCAGAAATAACTCTGTCATGGAAATTAAATGGTATTCAGAGACAGTTTTCCTCTACTGTAGCTATAACTAAAGGTTTTTTTTTTTTAAACTATCACTGTCGTTCTCCTATTAGCTAAAAAACCCAGCCCGAAACCCAACAAAATAGTCAAGTAGCTTAGAAGTAAGATAAACCTGCATGTAAATAAATACTTTCTGAAACCTCTGCTAAATGTTATCAAGTTAAAGCTTGAGAAATAAATGCAGTAATCTTGATTGCAAAATTATGTAGTCTTTGGCAGTTTAAATGCTGGGGATTTGCTGTCTACCTTGCATTTTTGAGTTGAAATCTTCACTTCTTTCCTTTTCTCTCCAGCTTGCAAGGAAGCTCACAATTTCTTTAAAACTTTGCCGCTTCCTTTTTATACCTTCCAAAATAATAATTTCTCAACAATTCTCTCAGTATTTCTACCAGCTTCCAGCTCAGTAGAAATACTGAGAGAAAATCAGACATAATATTTTTTAGAAGATATTGAGGTAATGCTTATTAATTTTGAGCCTTGAGGAGTTTTTGGATGATTTGCTTGCCAGAATTTCATAGCTGAAGTATCTGAAAGGGCCGGTAGCATTTCCATGTGGGCAATCAGATTATGAATTTGAACGACTATTTCAGCACCTTTCAAAGTAGCCTTGCACTGTCTCAGGTTGCACATACTGCACATAAGTCATCAGAAAGTTCTCACTGGATGTGGAATGTGGAGGCCTGTAGTAGTTGAGTACTTTGCATTTTATTTCTTAGATGATCTAACCTGTTTTAAGTGGATTTAGCCTCTCGAGTTTGTCTTGATCTGTTTAAGCACTCCAAGAATGTCAGGGTGATGTTCTGCCTGCAGCTAAAATATCTGGAGTTGATCTACTGTCCCCACTGTCAGGAATATCTTCAGGTCATTCTGCCCAGTAACCCTGAACAAAAGCAGAGCGGCTCAGAGTGACATTACTCTGTGTTCTCATCAGGACCTCATGGTCTTTCTTCTCCAGGCAGCACTGGAAACACCTCACTCTCAACATCCTCTGTGTACTTCTTAAAAATATCACAGCTTTACTCTGAGAGAAGGAATTGGGGACAATCTTCCTTGAATTTGCCTCAGGCCTTTTTCTAATTAGAAAAACGAGGTGGGGTAAGGACTTAATCTGAGTGCTAAATCAAAAGCAGTTTGTATCTAGAAGTTGTGCAAGGGGAGAAACAAAGCACCTGTCAGTAACTCAGAATAATGGAACCACTGAAAACCTTCAGAGCAGGATGAGCAGGAGGAATGGCCTTGTTTTCCTAAGTTACTCACTGGGAAAGGCTTGAGTTGTGATTGATGAGATGCCCGAGGAACACTAACAGTATCAGTCAGCTGGCATTTTGTGACTGCTGAGAGCAGTTGCTGAGACAGCCCAGGACTACACCCCAGGGAGGCTGGCTCTGGGTGGAAGTGTGCTTTCATCCTGCATAACTCAGCCATGGCCTTGATGCTTTCACTTCAGAACCTTGAGAAAAATCACTTTGTGCTTCCCCTGTCAGTGCTCACATTGGTGCAAATGGCATGAGACAGTGGGAGTGAAAAAAGAGACCAGACATTTGCCACCCCTTGGAACAAGGAGCTCTTAACCTGCCATCTGAGCTTCATTTAGCAGAGAATTCCTTAAAGAACTGTCTGGAATGTGCCAGAAAGAAGAAAAGTTACAACCAAGACCTGATCTGCTCATCTGCAGAATTAATTTAATGACACTTTTGTTTTGCTTATGTAATTTCCTTCTTCCTCCCCTCCTGTCAGACCTTGTTCTCATCAGGGGATTTCTGACAAGGAAAAGATGCGAATAGGATACAGCTGAAAGCTTTTGAGCTCTTGGGACTTGGTTGGGAATGCAGACCCTGTTTCAAAGCCTCCTTATCTCCTTGCCGCTGGATTTCCCTCCAGCTCTTTGGCAGGAGAGAGGGAAGATGGTCAGGAGGGCACAGAACCAGGGCAGAAGCAGTGAGTGGGCCTGGCTGGCTGCACTGCAGGGTGGGTCTCACATTTCCCTGTGAGCTCCAAGAGAAGGGCAGTGAGCCCAGTGCAGGTAAATTCACCCACCTTTAGAGGTTCCCTGGGTGAGAAAAATGAAATCTTGTTCTGCCACTACTGGCTGGTGAAGAAAGTGGCCACAGCTCATGGCAGTAGAGATGCCCACTTGGGCCAGATCCAGCTGTGAGATCCAGCTGTGACAGCCTGAGGAAAAGACACCACCAAAAGCTGCCCTGATCTTGGATTGCAGGGTTACCAGAGGGTTGCTCAAGGAAAATTAACTTTATAACTTGATAACTGCTTTAATTAGTTTTCTAACTGCATTTATACATCTTTTTCCCCAATCCTAAAATAATGAACATGTTTCTGTGCCCAGGATGTGATATTTGGACATGTTCTGCTACTCACCCAAATCCTATTTGCTTTTCCTTCCTTTTCAAACAAGCCCTTTCTCTAGGTGGTTGTATGTAGTGGGTTGGGTTTGTAACCGGGCGGAAACACCAATTTAGTGTAGTGGTTTGGTCCAAAATACTCATTACTGTTTATCTTCTGTGAGATAAGAATTAGCAGAAACGCAAAGCAGGCGCCAAACTTGAAAGAATATAAAGAAGTTTATTAACAGACCTAAAAGAAGAAAAAAAAAAAATCATACCACACCTTCAGAACTCTGCTCCTCCCCCCTCCTTCCTCCCTTCTCCCACTGACAATGTAAAAAGACAAGCCTTAAGATGTTCAGTCTGTTCACCACTTCCATAATAACCTTGTTCGGTCCATTTAGGAAGAGGATTCTCTCTTGCTCATGCTATGAACACATTATCACAACGAGACAGCCGCCCACTTCCAAATATTGTTCAGTCCATTTAGGAAGAGGAGTCTCTCTGCTTGCATGTGAGTCCCTTCCCCCAGCTTGCAGCTTTTCCCACAACTTCTTTCGAGGGTCCACTCTTGAAGGTTTTTGGGGTACAATTTTAAGGTTGAGCCGTTCAGAAACAAAAACAGAGGCCCTTCTCCTTCCCTGGGAGCAAAGGGTCTTCCTCATCTTCATTGTTAGGACTATCTCTGGGAGCATCTCTAGGGACTGAGGTTTTCTTCTTTCCCATTTGGAGCAAAAGTCCTCATCACTTCCATCTCTCCCTGTTCAGACTTCTCATGAAATTACAGCTGCGTCAGCATCTGCCTATCTCAGTGCAGGTGCTTTTGCTCACGAGTTGAACACTCCACCCCCCGTATCTTCATGAAATTACAATGGGTACTCTGATATATCATAGCTTCACAGCTTTAAGCATCTCCTCTCTCTCTTCCCTCAGGTTTTCAGCTGTTGACAGCACTAAAAGGGTTAATCTCACCTAGGCCTTGCAGCTGGAATGTGGCTTATCACAGTGGAGAGGGGGGAGAGCTGAGCCGCTCCGGCTGCCCACAGCAGGGCTGTGGGGGGGTTCCACGGGTGGAATGGGGCCCATCGGCTCCAGGATGGCCGCGACCTGGCCCGGCCTGGCCTGAGCAGGGGCTGGGCCCACTGGCCCCCGCACGGGGCCCGCAGCCACCTGTCCCAGCACTGGAAACGAGACAGGCCTCTGCCTCAGGGTTTACTATTCTTAAGGTGGTCA
Organism: Corvus cornix cornix; assembly: GCF_000738735.6. Lineage (NCBI taxonomy): Eukaryota > Metazoa > Chordata > Aves > Passeriformes > Corvidae > Corvus > Corvus cornix. The sequence continues at coordinate 19,002,902 of NC_046341.1, read as the reverse complement.
CAACTTTAAGTGGCTCAGAGAATTGTCCGTATTCAAACTGGCCAGCTGATAGGTTCTGTCAGGTCATGGGGGAAGCTGTAAGCATTCCTTTTCGAGAACATCACTTCCGAGACTATGTTAGCTAACCCATGACATTGTAGCCAAGCACAACCTTTGCTCCTCAGGTGTCTGAAGCCAAAGCCCTGCTCAGGTAATCCTGGTTTTCCTGTTGCAGTTATCTGGCTCACCTGCAAAGCCTGATACAGCTCTGATCATTAACGGTCTTCCCTTTCCCTCCTCACATCATCCACACAGTTTTCCTGGCTCTCCATCCAATCCATATTTCTACTCAATGGGCATGAACTTTACTTATACAGTTATCTCCAAATCAGGCAGGTTATCAGGAAAACTAAAGCTGTTTTTATCTTTGCCTCCTTGCTCCCCAGCACTTGCCCTATCTGAAAGTAAAAAAAATATCCTGGTAAAAGTAAAAAAGTATCCTGATCTTAAAAGTAAAATATTTGTGAAAATTTATAGTTAGCCCAGGAAAAATGAGCTCATTCTTCCTTCAGGGGCCTTCCCAGAAATACCAGAAGTGTTGAGCTTGAAATGCTCACACCAAATACGTTCCTTTGAGGTGCCATAACTGGTTAAGATTTCACAAGGTTTCCACTGCAGCTGATGCTCTACAGTTCCAAGCGTCCCCATGGATGGCTGCTGCCCTGGCTGTGGCTGAAGGATTTTCCCCAGGATCATGGTTTGTGTGTGCTCCCATCCCTCTGTGGCTCAGCAGAGCTGTTTTGCTGTGCTCGTGTGTGAGCTCTGGCAGTTGGATGTGTTTCTGTTTGGCACCCAGGCACTGTTATCCTTCTGCAGTGTATTTAAATTCTGTGTACCAGGGAGCACAAAGGAAATCTGTTGATAGATTTGTTAATTGTTGGTACATAATGGTATCTTTTGGAGAACAGCACCTGGCCAGGCTGGAATGTGCTGCCAGTTGGCACTTTGGGGATACCTTAAAGTCAGGACAAAAGCTCTCTGTGATGCAGCTGTGTCACACCACTCTCACTGTGCAGTGCACAGAAGAGGCTCTCTGCAGCATCTGAAGGGCAAACAAAGGGGAAGGAGCCTTGACTGGTGAGCCTTGATTGTATTACACAGGGATCAGAGGAGATAAACCACAGTCTAGTGCCCTGTTTGTAAAATAAAGATTCCAATTACACAAGGTAGTGCTGCATCTGTGCCTCCCTGACAGCTGTGAGGAGAATGAAAACTGCAGCTCTCTTTACATTAAGATATTAATAATTAATTCTTCCTTGGAATTTTGCATGCTTAGGCACTGTACAGGAGACTGGTTTGGGTTAAGGCTGAAATTTTTACAACTGCCACCTTCCCGTTCCTCCTAATTTTCAAAGGACACAAGTATTCAGAGCCTGGGTCTGTCTGCAGGGATGGTGCAGAGAGCTCAAACAAGCTCAGGGATAGAGGGTGATGTGAGGTCCAGCTGGGGAACGAGTGTGGGGCCCTCCTGAGCCTGGGTGGGCTGGTTTGCTCTTGGTGGGGACATGCAGGGGAGAGGTACAGCTGCCGATGTGGCAGCAGCTCCTGCCTGACAGCTGGGGCTGGTACTGTGGGGCTGGAGGTCACCTGAACCCCCAGGAGCTCTGCAGCTTGGCTATTCCCTTGTGCCATCTCCCCATGGAACTTCCTGAACAGAAAGGGAACCTGGGCCTGGGTTATTGCTTTGAGGAAGAGCGTCCAGGACTCGGTGTTTCTGAGGATTGTTTTGAGAAATGAGCTGCACCTAAATGAAAATATTTCTTCAGCTGAGATGGGGCTTAACTCAGGCATCTGAGGGGCTTGTTGGGATCAGTGGGATGTGGAAGGGGCTTGGAGGGGGCTCAGCCCACACTGAGCTCCCAGTCCTGCCCTGGGACATACAGGCTGCCAGGCTGAGCCCCCTCCAAACCCTGCTCCTGCCCTTGGTGTGAGCTGGGACCTGCTGCTATTCTCCTATCCCTGCGAACAGGTGGCTGCTGAGTGTCCCCCACCATGGGCTCCTGCACTCCCCAGTGTGGGGCTGCTGAATTCCCCACCATGGGCTCCTGCACTCCCCAGTGTGGGGCTGCTGAATTCCCCACCATGGGCTCCTGCACTCCCCAGTGTGGGGCTGCTGAATTCCCCACCATGGGCTCCTGCACTCCCCAGTGTGGGGCTGCTGAATTCCCCACCATGGGCTCCTGCACTCCCCAGCGTGCCCCAGCCATGTGTTACCTGCAGTGCTGGACGTGGAGCAGAGCCAGGGGTGGCTGCTGCCCGCTGCATGGAGAGCAGCTCTCATTTCCCTGCTAGGCCAGCCCGGCAGAGCGTGCCTGTCTTTGAGGAATGCCTTTATTAGCTGGCTGTGATCTGTTGGTGAATTAGGCCACGCCAAATGTGCCTGCAGCCTCCTGCTGTGAGGAGGATGCTCCTCAGATCCTCAGCACACCTTGGAGGTGTTTGCACCTTACAGAGTGTTTGCAGTCGATTTGTCCTGCCTTTGATCATGTCCTTGCCGAGTGTATTTTACTTGCATGCCCTCCCCTCTCTCACCACTGATCCTTTTTATAGTCTTTTATAACAACTTGGGTTTAAATTCTCTTACAGTTCTCTAATTAGTGTTCTTTTCTTTCACTGCTGAGGCACAGCCTGGGTCTGTTGTAGCTGCTGATAGTGTGGCTCAACACACACTGCCTAATACGTGGATGTGAGCATTATGTAGTGCATTATATGTACTGCTTGTTAAATTTGGCATTTTATGCGTGGTTATGGGGAGCGTAGTAATACAATAAGAAGGATATCTGGAAGGCATATTTTTGATGCCTCAGATTTCAATCATGCAAACTGAATTTGCTTATTCATCATAGCAAGGGATAGAATTAGACTTCATGCTGTAATTTAAATGGAGGGAAAACCTGAATTTCAGGCAAGGTGTATAACCCCAGCTGGCAAAATCTATTGGCCTGTGAGGGGTTTGCTCTGCTGGCTGGTGCCCCAGTGAAGGTGTGCTCTGCCCATGGCTCTGACACAAGCCATTTCTCTGCGTTTTTGGGCACATCTCCTGCCTGGGCTGGCTGTGTGGGAGCGGGATTGGCTCCCGTGCCTGCTGCCAGGAACAGAGTGGCCGTGTGCTGTGCTTGCCAGAGATTTACAATGAATACACCAAATATCTCCCCTCAAGCTGTGCTAGGAGACTGTGTGTGTTTAGACACATGCTGGATAACAGTACACCATCCCATGAACGCTTCCAAGTTCTGCAAAATATCCCCTCAGCTTCCATTTCTTTTCCTGGAGAAGTTACCAGATGCTTCGTTATTGTTTTGCAAAACAGGCTGCATATTACCCATATGTTTTCCCCCTTGTTTTTCAGGAGGCAAACTAAACGTTGGTGCCTGTTTCAAGTACCCATTAAATATTTTAGATAGGTTGGGAGTGAAGAGCAAGAGTTTTTCAGAGCACCGAGCTGATAGGAAATCCGTGCAGTGGGGCATTCTGGCCACCCGGGCTGGAGTGGAGCTCCTGGGTGGCACAGGCTTAATGGGAAAGGATTAATAACCTTCACACACTTGCAAGAAAGGGAATGTTTCAGGGTGGCAGCCAAGCCTCCTGGTGAGAGGTGGTAAGAGGTTTTTGATCCTTTAATCTCCTTTTTGAAGAAAAGGAGATGAGTTTCTTCTGCTGGGTCTAGGAGGGTTATCAGAAGCCACAGAGGTGGTGCAGGAGCAAGAGGGAGGTTGGGGCAGGCTGCAGGTCTTCAAGCCCGGCAAAAAAGGGAGAGGGGCTGTTCTCTGAGGCTGCTGGAGCACAGGGGGACTGAGGTGAACAACGCTTAATCACAGGTCTTTGTTTTATGTTCTGCTGCTTCACAGAGGCTCCATTAAGGGCATAAAGCTGTAGCTGCACGTCCCGTAAAAATGGGAATTCTGGGACTAAGGCACCATTCTGATAGTGCAGCTATTCAGGTGAATTTAGGTCTGCCCAGAAAACGAAGACATGTCTGAAAGTGTTTATAAATTAAGTACAGATCCCAGAGTAAATATGAGTCAGAAGCAGGGGATAGATTCCCGTGAATAGTGCCTTACTTCCCAGGTATTCCCGTAGGTGCTGATGCAGCTGTGCTGATACTTAGTGATCTGAAGGAATTCAGATGGAAACTGGCAGATATCCATGTTTTGCCTGTTGAATTCTCAGGAAGAAACTACTGTTTCAAAGTTTCTGATAAATATTTTGCTGGGTAAAACTCGGCCAAATGGTGCATAACTCACCACATTTCCCCCTTACCAAATTCCCCAGTAATTTCTACACTATTTCATCTTAATTTTGTAAATGGCTTTTTGTTAAACTGCTTTGGGGAAGGGGGACGATGTTGCCATTTTTTAGTATGTCTTTTTGCACCTCTTCATCTAATGCAACGCTGTAATAAAAAGTTTGCCTAGCAACCACCGGATCCACTAAGGATTATAGAAAAGCTTATTAACGTCACTTATTGACACAACCTTGACAATTCAGCTGTCAAAAGGTTGACACTTCAATGGGTGACAAGTGCAAGAGATTATTAATAGTGTAATTTCTGATGTGTTTCATGTCAGAGTGGAAATATCAATTGCTTAGGAGCTAAATTTTGGCTGCTCTGAGATCAGCTAAAGGGACCAGAGGGAAACAGAGACCATAGGTTGGCCATAGGTACTTAATGTCCCTGCTCTGCTGTCAAGTGAGAGAAGGGCTCATCCAGGGGGGGTTTCTTTGGAGAAAAAACTGTTCTGTGAGAAGGCTGGAGGTATTCCTGATGCCTTGCAGGGGGTCTATAGCTGGGAAGGAAAAGGTCTGTGATCTGGTGGCTTCTCTGCCTTCAGAAGCCTCCAGACATTTCTGTTTGCAGCTTGTTTTGGAAAGGAATGACCTTTCTCCAGAATACTTGAGTAACTTCCTTAGCGATGCTCCGTGGCTTTGGCTCTGACTGTCTGTGCCATTTTACTTCGAAGTGCCATCGATTTTTATTTTACGTGAACTCTACCCTGGCCACTACCTACTGCTTTGCAGATGGCAGCACAACCATCTGTACAAAATCACCCCTGCTTTGGTTTCAGGCAGACTCAGTGTCCCTGTGGAAGATGAGCTCTGGTGTCGCTCCGTGGCCACAGCTGGTTCTCCACTGGCAGGAACTGCTGTAGTTGACACTGTGACCTCCCTCCTGTACCTGCTGGAAAAATGCTTCTGCTCCAGCTGGACACAAATGAGACAGGAATATGAAAATGAGGGGCTGTGCTCTGACACTGAATTTCTGGGAGCAGGAGCTGTGACCAGAATGCAGCTCGGAGGATCTGTCCCCATCTCTGAGGCTGCGCTGCCTGTTCTGTGTGGGGAATAAAGCTCAGGAAAATTCTGGCTGCTCAAACTGGAGGGCTCTGCTGTGCCTCTCCTGCCACGGGGGAAGTTTGCAGTTTGAGCTGTGACAAATGCTCTGGGTGTTTTGTTGCTGTGTTCCTGCTCAGTCGGTGCCTGCTACCCGCTCTGGTTACTGGGGCCTTTGGCAGCCCAGCCCTGTGAGCAGCTGTGGGCTCACCATGGCCAGCCAGAGCCCCAAACCCAGCGGTGCTGGGCTCCTCGTGTGTGTGTGAGTTAGGGGTGCTCAGAACTGGATGGCCTCAGCAGAGCTACGTCAGTCACCCCCTGTGTTTGGGTCTGTTCCCGTTCTGGAGGGCAATGCTGATCAGGCATGACTTGGAAAATTAGTTATAAAAACAGAGGTTTGTTGTGGCCGTGCTGTGCAGGTCTGCAAGGGAAGTTGCACACACGCCAGGACAGTGCACACACAGTAAATCTCTGCCCCGTGTTGCATATAAAATAAGCTATTTAATTACAAGCTACTAAGACTTTACAAGCAAGTGAATCTGATTCATGCACATCATAACTTGCATGAAAATAATGCCTGTACTTCAACAGATGAGCATATAAATGAAAATGTTAAAAATAAAATACTTTATTTCACCCTTAATTTGTGGTGGTTCAAGGCAATAACTGTCATAGACAAATTAATATGCTTTATTAGCAAATCAACATGTTGGAGATGTAGCCTAATCTGTTCTGCAAGGGAATCATGCCAGCATGTAATGACAATACATAATGTATACAATTCCTATCGACTTTTTTCTGCTTAGCAGCTTGAATGAGTAGTAGCTTCTAAACTGCTGAGTACAGAGGTCTTGCAGAACTCCTGAAGTCTTCGAATCCAAGAGACAGCAGGTTGGAAAGCATATAATTGCTAAAGCATAGTTAATAATTTTAGCTGAACAGGAAACTGCCATGGGGATGTTAATCACTAAATATGCTGAAAGTGTTATTTACATACCTGCTCATGAATTTGTTCAACGTGTATGCAAGACACCTCTCAGTGTCTCAGAAGTCAGGAGATCCTGGTTCTTCCCAATTATCCACAGCTTGTTAGACCCTCAAACATTGCACAGTAAACACAGGAAGCTCCATTTCACAAATAACTAAATGTGCAATAGTCAATTGATGCTGTGGTCCTGGTCTGCAGTCCATGGATGCTCTTCTGTGTAATGCTGTAGCACGATGCTTTAAGGTCTTGTCTTGCATGTACATTTAAAAAAATGCTACTCCTGATTGCTGCTCTGCATAGTTGAAGTAGCTTTCTTAAGTAAAGGTGGAGAAAATTGATTAGAACATCTAGACTGTGGTTAAAGAAATAGTCATAAGTTCCCTGTTAATCGATGAAGAATTCTGTACAGCAGTAATGAATTCCGATATTTTTCCCTGTATTTAAAGTGTCTGGCGACAGGCCAGAGGTACTGAAGCTATGGGTTACAGTCTGTTTAGAAACAGCAAACAGGATTTTAACTGCATGATACCAATTGACTTCCAGCATTTACAAAAAAATGGATTTATGGCCTCGGCTCTGAGGGAATTAGTGATACTTACCTCTACTCTTTTAATGCTCTAACAGCTGGTTTGAAGTGCTGGCTGGGTTTGATCACTGGCGTTCTGCAGCAGGGATAGGTGGGTGATAAAAAGCAAAGCAGGCAACAGTCACCTCCCCCAGAAGTGTTTATTAGCTCCTTCTGAAAGGGGGGACTGTAATTCACTGTGCTGAGGCTGCCTGTACCTGTGTTACTCTTTGATAAAGACGTGTCTGTACACTTTGTCTGGCAGGGCCTGGAGTGCCTTCTGTGAAAAAGCTCCTGGAAAGCAACCCAGAAATCAAATATTTCCCTGCATTTTGTGCATTTGTATACATAAGTAGGGATAAAAAGGCAACACTCTCTGCCATTTGGACAGTAAAGGTCCCATTTCCCACCTGCTCTGTGCTGCCACTGCCTGACACCTCACAGGTAGAGCCGTGTCCCTTCCCCATGGGAATGCCTGGGTCATGTTCTACAGCAAATTGCAATTTCTCTGTGATTTTATGTGGTCATTCTTCCATTTCTTTGGACCTGCTTGGTGAACCTACCCTTGCTTGGCTGGGGTTTTGTGGCAGTCACGAAGCCTCCCCTGTTGGCCACGAGTTCCCGAAGGTGACACCCCAGTGACTGCGTGGGGCTGTTGTGGCTCCTGGGCTGCCCCTCCACGGGGACAGGTTTGCTTTGCACTCCAAGTAAGTGGTGACAGCACTGGGGAGTGGAAACACCCCAAAAGTCCTCATCTACCCCTTGTCCTTTCCCTCACTACCTGGGAGTACAGAGCAAAAACTGACCCAGGGAAAAGCGAATGGGAATCAGCTTCAAAAAAAACCCCCTCATCCTTTGGGCTGGTTTTCAGTGGAAGGAAATACTTGTATTTCAGAAGGAAATAGAGGAGACTCATCTTTTTGTGTGGCCAACTGGAGCTGCAGAATTTTGCAGAGCTCTCTGATGAAGAAAGAGTGCAAGACAGCCATCTGGTCCCTGCCCATCAGCATTCACAGGCCTCCCAGCAATTTGCATTCTTCGTTTTCTGCGGAATGAGTGCTGTTTCCAAGACACAGGGGAGTCTAGAGAGACTTGTGAAGAGACCATTTTATTCCTTGTGATACCATTTATTAGGGAGATAATTAAAAATTCACCACAAATGTGCTTTAATTAATACATCAAGATGAGAATGTAAAGCCCTTAGGGTGACAGAAGAAACTTCACCTTTAAATATAAAATGTACCTCGCTTGCTTTAAAGTAGACCTTTGAGAATGGCAGTTTTACTTATCTAAGCTTTTTAGAAAGTTGAAATCTCTTTGTAACAGGTAGATAATGGTTTCAGCTGCTTTTTTTTTGTAGGCAAGGAAATAACAGCAGGTATTGAAGTGGAATACTGGTATTTTCATAGCTGGGAAATTATCTGTTTTACACTTTTGGTAGATAAATTATCTGAGTAATTGCAGGAGAAATTCAGACTTCATGTGTAATATAAAACACCAAAGAGAGCTTTTAAGGAGAAGAATGCTCTTCAAACTTTATTTTCTGGAGGTTGGAGAAAAGGGAAAATGCTTAAATAGGTGCCTTATAGGTAAGAAGCCATATTATTCAGAAAAACACAATAGTGTTATAAATGAATTCCACAAGTTATTTCTCTCGAGATCTCGCTCAGTACCTCAGCATTTAACGTGTGCCTCCTCAGGCTGGCTGCTGTGCTCCTTGGGTTTAATTGAAACTGTGTTGACATTAAACCTACCTAAATATTCACACAAACTGCCTGGGAAACATGAACAGAACAGGATGCCTTGGCTTCCCCCTGGCAGAGACAGCAAACTGTTCTGGTGGGTTTTGTGGGTGTCTGAAAACAATCTCTGGGGAATAAACTGGAGCTGAGCCTGCCCTGGCCATGCCAGAGCACTCAGGTGTGAATGCTCTGCTTTGGCTCTGAGCTGGCCCTGCTGCCTCAGTGAACACGGACAAGAAAGATCCTCCCAGAAATAGGAGTGCAACAGTAAATTGGTGGTCTTGGTTCTATTCAATGCTAACTAGACAGTGCCCTTAAAAAGTGGCACTTTTGTGGAATTCTTTACTTTTAATTAAGAGGCAAGGTAATTTGAACCTGAAGGGAAAATTGCCTATTGTGTGTTGAGCTTTTTTTCCCTTTTTTTTTTTTTTTTAATATTCTGGTTGCAGCTGGTAGAGCATGAAGGAAAAATAAACCAACTCAGAATGAAAGGCAGTGTCATGGCTATGAGGAGTTAGTTCACCCAGCTGAACATCTGGCTACTGTGCATCCCAAAGCTCCTGAGGGTCTCTGCACTGCTGAGGTGATGGAACTTTAACTCTGGAAATTAAAGTTGCTTGAAGAGGTGTCAACTTCCCTTTTCCATCTTCAAAGAGGAAGGAACTAGAGGAAATGTTAGCTTCATGGAAGAGCTGGTGTACAGAACTTTTGGAAAACTATACCTGGAGAGAGGGGGAGAGAGAGAGAAAGACTTTTTAGAATATCTTAGAATCATGAAATAGTGTGTTGGAAGCAACCTCAGGGATCATCTGGTCCAGCCTTTCATGGCAAACCCCAATCATGGAGATCAAATTAGGTTAGACATGGTTGTTTTACACAAAGGAAAATGAAGACATTGGATATATTTTGCTTTTCTGTACTTGTGCAGCTGTATTGAACTACAGGATAGTCAAATTTTAAAGAGACTGAGAAAGTTATGATTGTAGAAGCAAAAGGAGAAGAGAGCAGATAAACTGAAGGTATTTTGGGTTTTATGTGTGGCTTTGCCATACTTGTGTAAAAAACAAAGGGCATTAACAGGTATAAACCTGTATCTTATCATTGACTGGGTGTTACAAGCACATGTAGGTGTGTGAACTTTTCTTCAGGCTTTTCCTGCATTTAGCTTGGCATCCAACTACTGGGAATTGAACTGTCAGCAAATAGGGCATCCTTCTGTTCTTCATAGCATAATCAGTCCAGGACTATATGGAATTGTTTGGTTACAACAAATTAATTACCTCCTCCTGCCCTCAGTGTTTCCAATAATTTATCTCTATTCTCTCTGAAGTTTCTCTCTGCTTTGAATGATCTCAAGTCTCAATGACTGACTGCCAGTTGAGTATTTCAGGGTTGATATTAAAAAGCCAGCCCAAAGAGTGCTGTAATGCCGTTGTGCACGCAGCCTTAGCAGCAGGTGAAGTGTTACTCAGCTGGAGCATTGAAAATGTCCTTTATTCCTGTGACTGATGTGGGCTTGGCCATGGGTTTTAATTCTACAGGATTCTGGTAGCCCAGTGTGAGATTTTTTTCTCTGTTTTGTTTTGCTAGAACTAGACTCCAGGCATAAACTGGTGCATCCTTTCTCCTTTACATCTGCATTTGGCAGCTACTGGGGGAGGGCTGCTTTTAACCTCTGTCTGTTATCAACTGATGCTGTTACCTCCAGGCTTTAGGTGTGTTTTATTTAAAGGTGTGTCTAAATGTTTAGCCTTTGGAAAACTTATTTTTTGTTCCCTATTATGCGTTGTTCTGGTAATAAAAAATTGTATATATGTCAGTAAAAGTTTGATTTCTACCTCAGTTCTGATATCAACTTTGCTCTTAAGTGACACCAGTAACTGGTCTGCAAATCACTGTTGGGGTGTGATTCCTGAAAGGAGAGGAGGAGCTCAGGGTGCTTTTATGAGCACCTTGGTTCCAGGGAGAAGCATGTGTGTAACTAAAGCTAATGTTGCTTAGAGGATGCTCAGACTCCCCCATCCTGTAATCCTCAGGTGGCCTCAAATACGTGTCCGGGCTTGGCAAGGGAGCCAAAATGATCATTCACTCTCTCATAGGCCTGGGAGAGTTTTGTAAGCAGAGCCAGCCAGGGTTTTCCTGCTTTAGCAGTGGTGAAATGAAAATAACTGGTTGTTTAATTTGACATATTGAATAGTTTGCTCGGGTCGTACTCCGTGTCCAGTCCTCTTGGGCCATGCTGCAGGGGATATGATGTTTTAGCACTGAAATCCAGAAATCTTTAGAGGCACCAAAAGCCCCCATTCTTTACTTTTGCAATTTAAATGAAGAAAGGCTGATTGCTCATGTCTGCAGCAAATGAGAGATAAGGAAAGAAACTTCCTGGGGTTCTTACAAATGCTTTGGACTCTCATTTTCAAAGCTAAGACTTTACAGCATTATTAGATACAATGATAGAGCTGATGAATTACTTTTTAGATCAGAGGAGAATGCTGATAAGTTGGATTTGGTATTGTAGCTGTCATTGTGGTAGAAAACATTATCTCTACTAGAAATACATTTTGAAGAGCCTTGTTTGCCTTTGTGAATGTCACCCATACGATAAGAATGTGCATTCAGCAATCAGGATGGATGTGCTTCACTCGTGAGCCCTCAGGCTCCACGCTGTCTGTGGGTGGGTGTCTCAGGAGGGCCCTGTGCTGTTGTTGAGCAGCCAGAGCACATGATTGCATTATACCGGTCCTTTGTGCCCCTCCCGACCCAAATGCCAGCGTAGAGCTGCTCTCCTTTTCTCTCAGGTGTAGCTGAGGCTGTTCTGGCCCCAGGAGGACAAACAGGAGTGCAGGAGAGGCTGTGCTGGGCAGCTCTGCTCTGCCAGCCCTACCCCAGCTCTGAGCATGCCATGAGCTGCTCCTTCCAGCACCTTCCCCCTCTCCATAGTGGCCTCCTGACAGTCATTCCAAAAGGGGTTTTCCCCAAATTCCACCCCACTAAGGGTGCCTTCAGGACAGACAGGGTCAGAATACAGACTTGTTTCTCACAGAGTCTCTCACATTGACCTCTTGTCTTGCAGACTTGCTGCACCCAGGGTGTGACACTTCTATTGATCATCGATCCTGACCCATTTCTGGGGCAACGTGTGCAAAGCAAAGGGGGCTGATTAAAGTATCTGTTCCTGTCAAAAACCTTGTGGTGTAATCATGGAGCATCACCTGGGATTTTTAAAACATGACATATGGAACAACGTGATAGGTACAGAAGAAGAATGATTTGTATTTCATGCTTCCAATGTGCTGCAGAGACAGGATGAGCTGTGCAGCAGGAGAGTCCTTTGCAGCACAGAGGGTGAAATGTTAGTGATTCCTGCAGACCACTCAGCACATCCTCCCGGGGTGTCACTGCTTTAACTGAGGGAGAAGTAATCCCTGCAGGAATGTTTCTGAAGGAGAGTGTTTGCCGTGGTTGCCAGAGGCTGTGGCAGGAAGTGGCCGTGTGACAGTGGATGGGGTCTGGGGAAAGCCAGCTTGGCGTCAGGGTGGGTTTGATGACTCGGTTGCTAAAAAGGCTCAGTCTATCACGATTAGTGTTGGGGCAAGTCTTGAGGTTTGAAAGGGTTGCTCAGGTTCAGAATTTGCAGCCCCTCCCTGCTGCCCCCCTCACTGTAGGGATGTAAGGATTTCTCTCTCTGACAGCTCATTAAACTTAGTTCAATATGTATGTTGTAATCCGTGGGAAAAAAAATAATCCTCTTCTCTAATGGCTGGAAAGAGCTGTTGCAGTAAAAAATATTAAATAATTAACCTTTAGTCCTCAGAAAGAAGAAGTTTCAAAATTACTTTAGTGCCTCAAATTTCAACAGAGGGCAGTGTGACATTGCTGTTTGCATCTCCCGAGCATTTTCTCTTGTGATGATTAATGTGAAGACTCTTCCACTCAGTGTCCTCATTAAGCTTATTATAGGAGTAATAGCATTGCTGAAAGCACAGGGAAGATGTAAACCAGAAGAGATTTTTACAATGGCTCGATGTGATAAAGGCAGGATAAACAGAAGAACGCTTTAAGGTAATGGATGGAGTCAATTACAGCAGCATCCCAGGGTCCAGGACAGCAAACAGGGTTCTGCAGTGAGCCACGGGGAGAGGTTATGGTTATGGATCAGCTCCTAGCTGGGGAATATTTCACGGGGTTTGTTTGGTGTGCAGAGCTCAGCCAGAAGGCTACAGGCGATAGATCGTGGTTCCATCGAGCTGTGCCTGCTCTCCCATTAGCTGGGTGTCCCAAAGGGCTCTGATCTCCAGAGCAACAGACAGCTCTGTCAGCAGCAGCTGATTTAGGTGGTCCCCCAAAGGATGCTGCATGGCTCCTGGCAGCATCACCTGCCAAACAGGTCACTCCAGACTGTTCTCATACAGCTGGTGCTGATAACAGTGCTCAGGAAGAAGCATTTTAGGAAGAGAAGACCAGAACGGGGCTTTCTGGGTCGGTGAGTTCAATCTCTTGCTATCACAGAAAGCTGTATTGTATAATCCCCTTCAGGATTTATCACACTTGACTTTAGAGCAGGCATTGCCTTTCTCCAGAGGTGACCTCGCTCAGAGAAAATACAGAAACCCAACCTCCTCTTCATCTTCTCCAGCGTCCTGCTGGCGGAGACCCTACCGCAAAATACCCAACAGGAAGCGTAACTGTTTCATCTGTTAAATGAAACAAACCCAAACAATAACTCTTCCATTGGGATTTTTTTGCATAAGGAAAATAATAAGTATTTGTGTACACCCTGTAGGAACGTCATGTTTTGTACTCTGCCTGCAAGCTCTACAGCAGCAGTTAATTAACAAACACAATTCCCAGAGCCCTGTTGACATTAATCATTGTTGCTGGTGCACAAACACAGATGTTTTGGCATGAAAAGGTGCTTTGGTAGTTGAAGTTCTTGCTGTTGCTAAACTTTGCAGGAGTGCTCATTTAAGCTCAGTTTAACAGGTAAGGAAAGAACTGATGTTTCTAAACGGATGAGAGCAAAGCATCTTGGAGAAGGGTGGCTGCTGTGAGCACCAAGGCTGAAATATTTGAATGTTACTTTGGTAATGGCAAGTATTAAATTAAGCAAGGATTTTTTGTTTGCTAACAAGAGGCATAAACATGCAGAAATCCTTTAATTCTACATTGGAGGTGATGGAATTCCCATCCCTGGAGGTGTCCAAGGAACGCCTGGACATGGCACTCAATGCTCTGGGCTGGGTGACAAGGTGGGCATCGGTCACTGGATGGTCTTGGGCGTCTTTTCCAGCCTTAATGATTGTGTGACTTGACAGCTCTTGAACTTCTTGGTGTGAGAGCTGCAGCAAAGACTTGCCCTAAAGTTGGTTTATTGTCATCTTGTTCTTCATGACTCATGAGTTCTGTCTAAATAAAGTTGCATTGCTCAATTACAGTGTATCAGCAGAGGGAAAATGCAGTGCTAAGCATGAGGACAAAGAAATGAAACTGGGTTTTCAAATGTCCCTTAAACTCGCTGTCCTCTGAAACAGAACTGCATGGCGCACGTGTGTCCTCCTGACCCCCTGGAAGAAAGATGGGAAAGAACTCGTCACCAGTTCAATAGGAATCAGCTTGTAAAGCAGGGCTGGAGCCAAAAATCAGGAACCCAAATGAGAGGGCTGGGAAAACATGTGAATAGAGAAAATGAGGAAAAAATAATTTCAAGAGACTACTTTATGATAGAAAAAATGAAGATAAGCAGGTTTTAACTGGCTTTATTGAAAATGAAGCCTATATTTAGCCTCCTAGATGGCTGGAATGGCTTTTAAGGGAGATATCCTATACCCAGTTTGGATCCAGGTTTCTGCCACTGGCGCTGGCAGCGTGGTGGGATGCTGTGTGTGGCTGCCTTAGTCGCAGTCCCCAGCCCCTGTGGCTGGCAGCTGGCCTGTGTGCTCGCCGTGGCTGTTCCAGGGATCACAGCGATTACAGCTGGGAACGCGCACGCCGTTTCCCCGCCTGGAATTCCGAGGCAGCTCTGCATTGCTGCAGGAGCATCTCCTCGAGCTGCCCCGCGGTGCCCCGGCCGGAGCACTCCCGCTGGGGACAGCAGCGCGCCCGGCCCTGCCCGCACCGGCTCCGCCGGCCCCAGCAGCTCCCGGGCGGCAGCGCTTTCCTGCCCGTTGCTCATTTCGCCGTGCTTTAAAGGTGTTTTCGACAAGGGAACCTGAGACGGCCTCGCTTCTCCTGTGCCAGCCCTCTGCAGCATCCCCGATCCCGGCTGCGGAGCGGAGCCAGCCCGGCCAGGCTGCCTCGGGAGCGGCTCTGCTGGGCAGGGATGGGCTCTGGAAAAGCGCCTGCTCCCGGGGCCTGCCGAGCCCGCCGAGCTCGGGAGAGGGCACTGCGGCTCCAGGGCTCGGCGGGGACAGCCCGAGCCTCCTTCCTGCATCCATCAGGCAGCCCGTGACACTGTCAAACCGGAGCGTTTCACGAACGGGAACAAAATACAGTTTAACAATCCGATTTCACCCCAGCTCCAAACTGCTCGCAGACATTTTCTCTTGACAAAACCCCTGTTGAATCAAAATTCACATTGTGGTTCGACTTTAATGGTGTGTTTGGTTGGTTTTCCCCTCTGGTTGAGGGGCAGGAGCCCCCACCAAAGGAGTGGCCCTCTAAAGAGTTGTGCTGGGTGACAGGAATTGTTCCGTGGTCACCCTGTGCTGCCCAGACTGGTGGCACAGCCCTGCATCCCGGGCAGGGGCAGTCTCTGTGCTTCAGGCACCAGCTCAGTGTGAACAAAGCACCTTCTGAAGGCATGACAAAAGCAGTGTCTGCTTGCATATTGAGCAGAAGGAGAACAAGCTATTATTAAATGATAGGAGTCAGGAAGAACTTTTCTTTCCACCCTTAGGCTAATATTAAATATTCTCAAGGTCACCTGTAAGAGAATATAGAGAAAGACAAGAAGCAGAGGGGCTGTCAGTTGTATTTTCTGTTTTCATTTAACTGTAGCCTTAAAATCAGAATTATTTATAGCTCTGATGCAGATCCCTGTGACCCTGCTTCCTCCAGCTCAGGAATGCTTCTTGTTTGTGCTCAAAAAGAAGCTGGAAGTTCTTGTTTGAGTCACTCCCTTTTGTGCATACTGGACAATAGGAAATGTCTGGACTTTTCTTGGCTTCAGATTTAATTACAGTTTTTCTGCTGCGTATGTATTTGATCTGTTCAGTAGCCAGAGCCTGCCCAGACATGACTGCTCTTGGATGGTCTATCCTGCCTTGATTGGGATGGACACCTTAAATAAATGAATTGATGTACTAAGGAAACATCTCGGTACAAATGTAAGGAATTTGAACTTTGAAGGCATATTTACCCTGCTGACTTGCTTGTGTTGAAGGTGGGGATAGTGGGGGTAGGGCTTTCCCTAGGCTGGGCAAGGTGCTGGTGTTCTTTAGGGCCTCCTCCCTGAAAGGTGATGCTGTGAGCCTGAGCACGAGGGGCTGATGGGACATGTGGAGGTTACAGGATAAAGCTTATCCTTGAATTTGTTCTAAATTTAGGTCAACATCACTGAGACCAGAATACCTTCTAAAGGTTTTAATGTTAAATATTGCTTTCATGTGTGTGAACTGTGCTGCTAGTGGAGGGCAAGGGAAAAGAATCACAAACTGCTGAAAAATTCCAACAAGTCATTTTAAAAGCAAAGAGCCTGTTTTTAATCCATCCCAGTAAACATACTTCAGGCTTTAAACAAGGGGTTATTCAGCCACTCTCCTACTCATCACTCACAACAGCATCATTTCTAACCTTTCAGGTGTTCTTGAGCAAGTCACTTAACCTTCTCTTGCCTCAGTTTCCCATTTGTGCAGGGCATGGAGATCATAATTCTTGTCTACTTCACATGAGTTATAGGACACAGGGTGCAGGACTTAATTTAAGCATAAATGATGGCCATGCTGAAGTCATACAGTCATAAAGTGTATGATTTTATACTGATTTTCTACTAACTGGATAATCTCTTTAATTAAATAGTTGCATGTCTGTTAGTTCAACAGTGGAATGAATTCCAGTGTTCCGAGTGGCTGCAGAACTGGAGATGTGTGTGCGAACACCCAGGGTGCTGGGGGCTTTGGGAGCTGGCTGAATGGGTGGTGTTGTTTGCTAAAACAAGCATGGTTTGCTGATGTGTGTGTTATGAGTGCCTGTGTAACTGCAGGAGTTCAGGTGACAGGTTTGTAAGAAAAGCTGTGTGGGAAATGCAGCCTGTGAGAAATGGCTCCTCTGTACCCGGCTCTGCAACTCAAGAGTTAATTTTTGGGTGTCTGAACGTCTTCAAACTTTTTAATGAATGAGGGCAAATCTCAATCAACTCTGAATCCAATCAAGCATGGCCTTCTTTTGAGCTTCCTAGGGCAATTCAATCTTCTTTTTGTTTGTGTTCTTTGCTGCTTTAGATTTTAAGTGTTTCATAATCATTTTTGGATAGAAGATTCTGGCCCAGCTTGCTAGCTGCCTGTGTGCTCATCCTGTTTATGACAAGCAGGTTCTGGAAGCTAAAGGCACAGGGGCTCTCTGTGTTTATCCCTGCCTGGCAGAGGGCTCTGGGATGTGCTGAGCTGGGGCTGTATCCTCTTTGAAGCTGTGTGTGCTTGTATGCTTCCTGGAAAATAAATGGATTTTAGCAAAGCCATGAAGGCATACTTAATTGGGATTTAATGATGGACTTCCTCTTTATTTGTGTAACAGGCAATACCAGAAGTGTCATGGTGATGCATTTCCCTGTCTCAGTTTCCCAATCCAGAGTCGCTAATGAGGAGATGACGCTCTGTCGCAGGCGCTTTCCCCGCGTTCTGTCTCTCAGAGCTCCATCCCTCCCCACATTTCCATGCCAAACAGCTCGGTGAGAACCAATCAGGGAATGTGACAAATGCTGAGAACGTTTCTGTCTGCCTTTGCTGCTGGTGGAGCACTCGCTGTGTTTGCAGGATGTCAAATGATGTGTGCAGCAATCAGCTCGGCTCACTGGCACTCGGTGGGGGGAGAGGAAAACCACACCTGCCTCTCTCCTGCCTTTAGAGGTGAAAAAATTGAGTAGATGTCTCAAAAGCTATTTTAAAAAAATCATTAGAATTTTCTAAAAAAAATTAATTAATTTCTTATTTGCAAGCTTTTCCTTCTTCACTTCAGAGCCTAATTTGATGTGTTTTATGTAACCACTGATCAGCTGGTTATCAGCTGCATGCTCATCTCACCCCTGAGTCTGAGGCACGCTAGTGCAGAAGGCAGGTAATGCAGCAATGTTATGAAATGAGCACTATCATGAAGTGTATTATTTGCTATTCAAGGCTTGATTTCACAGCTCATTATTTATGTTGGTTCAGCTACACCAAGTTCCCTTGGGCCAGTCAGGTTTTATGCTGATGCAAGTGTGAGCAAAGCCAGTCCTCTGATTTGTATATTCTCAGCATACACCTCCACGTTTTTAATCATCTGGTTCGTGTATTTGTCTGGGTTGCTCTCCCCTGCCACCCCCTTGGCTGGGGCTGTCTTTTCCAATGGAAGCTCAACGTTGAAAACAGGATCCAGATGTGGCATTTCACCACTACTGCAGCACCTATCAGGGTGTGCAGTGCCCCAGAGCACAAAAGGCTTGGTCAGCATGGGCAGGCTCAGTGCTCACATGGGCACATGTGTGAGGAGAGCCCTCAGTGTGCTGCAGGGGTCCTGCAGAGGCTGCTTTGCCTGCAGGTTTAATCAAGAGTATGGTACCTGTGCCTATGCTCTGTCTGGAACTCAGCGATTAGGGTCTAATCAGGAATTTGTGCTGACTATTCATCTTACATTTTAATAAATTCATACCTAAGTGCTGTAAGTGGGACAAATTTTGCACAGTCGCAGGTGGCCCCTGTGTGAACATCCAAAACTGAACTTCTGAACTCTGGCAGAAGCCTGCTATGGGATGGCTGTAAAGTCTTATAATGCCTGAGTTAGACAAGGGGCACATCCCAAATCCTCCAGGGAGACCTAAACCAGACCCACTGATTGGGGGGCACTTGTTGGGCTTTTGTACACAGGCTGCAGAGGGAGAACTGAGGCTTTGGGGTTCTGCACAGCTGGGCTTGAAAAAGGAGTGTTCCCGAGGCAAGAAGTGGTCTCAGAAAGAAGAGAGACCAGAAAGGAGGTCCTGGAGGGAAGATCCTGGATACTGGTTATGAGTAGGGGGATGAATACTGGGGATACCCAGGGTCCTTGACCCTTGAGAGGGACAACTGTGCACTGCAGGAACAAGAGAACTCCCTGCTTCAACTCCCACTCCACAGTGAAGTCGAGACCTGATGAGCAAAGGTAGCACTGAGGGGTGTGAGTGGGAAAGCTCTGATCTCCTTGGATTTTTTAAATGAACCCCAGAATCCAGATCTGCTACCGCTTGTTGCTTACTCTGACTCACCTTTGTGCAGCTTCAGAAACATCCTTTGGTGCATGGTTTGGCTTTGGGGACCTTTGTCACAGCTGTCCCTTACAATGCACACAGGCAAAGCTCTCTAGGGTAACTCTCAAGGGCAAAGTTCTCTCTTGGGAGCTTCTGGGAAACACTCAGCTCTGTTCCATTGCTCTCCTGTGTGTTTGGAAATATCACTGGTGTCAAGAGGAGAGTCACCATGTTACACTGTAGGTGTGAAAGACACATTAGAAAGGTATTTTCACTCTAGAAAGGTATTTTCAATAAGCCAGGACTCAGAAGGAGATCCAAACAAATGTTATGATGAGAAACAGAAAGGTTATTAGTCAAAAATATTGGTTTTGAAAGTGCACAACTTTGGAGGGACTACCAAAAGTAAATGTCAGTTGTTTGGCTGTTTTACAAGCCTACACCATATTTCTTTTGCTTGGCAATAGAGAGTTGGGAGAGATGAAATTGTCATTCATAAGGGAGCTGGAAAATACAGGTTTTCTCTCAGCAGCATGAGTGATGTCCAGGTCTTTCTCATGCGAGCACAACTCGTTTTACAGAACAAAACTCTCCTCTGCTGCTTTATTATCAATGTTCTTCCAAGAAAACAAACCTATCTGTGTTATTATATTAATATATCATTTTCTTGTTTCTTTTCCTTAATACACAGGGAACATTCCTGTATGTTATGAGGTTCCCTTGTGTTTTATTCCAATTTTTAAAGATAATGCTTCTGTTGTATAATTTTAGTTGATCATTTCATGTAAAGGATAGTGAGGAAGATTAAGGTATCTTCCCATTAAGTTCTTCCCATTTGTGGTTTGGATTATGGACTCAGAGGAAAGAAAAGAGGTTCTGCCCCTGCATGGCAAAGGGGAGTGGGTTTGGAGGGACAATCAAGACTGCCCATCCTGCTTGGCAGCTGGTTGTCCCAAGAAGTGAAACAAAATCAATTTCATCTCCTGTAAGAGGTGAGACAGCTGAATCCCGTGTGTCTTGTTTGGTTTGGAAAGCTCCTCTCTCTGAAGGGCCCTTCCTGGGACTCTGTACCTGCATGTTGTTCCTGTAATTACATTGAGTTAAACACTTCAGCCTTAAAAAATTACTGTCAGGACCACCTGAATTATAAAACAATCTAAAATTACTTATGAACAAAGAATTAATTCATATTCTCTCTCATGCAATAATTTCTGTTGTGGAGCTTTTCCATGCAGTTGTTTTGGCCATCTACCTGCAGGAAATGTGGATGTAGTATTGATGTAGAAGTGATATAGTAAGTTGCAGAAAGTTTCCCTATGGCATCTTAGGAAGAAAATAAATATTCCAAAGAGTAGAGGTTATGAGTCCCAGTGAAAAACAACACTTTAGCCTAACTGCACATACAGGCTGGTAAATATACTGCCTTCTGTCAGGGCAGGAGAACTGCAAATGCATATTAGCTGAATCCATGCCAAGCAGTATGACTGCACTTGGATCCTCCCGGCAGTAGGGAAACTGCTACTTCATGTCAACATAAATTTGTGCATTTCTTTCATGGTGGGGAGAAAAATCCATAACTTGTTTCAGACCTACTGCTCTGTTTTATATCAGAAATACAAAATGCTGATTGTATAAATTTCAAACCCAGGGTAATTTAGAAAGATGAAATGGCCTAGACACCTTGTGGTATTTGTGGCAATTATGTGCATCTTGTTTCTCAAAGAGGTTTATTTAAGTTTATGTTTAGCTCCAGAAATGAGAAAAGAAAAGGAAAGGTGTCATGCCAGAAGTGCAGGCTGCCAGAGGGGTACTGAAAGGACTGTAAGGGCAATTCAACTTCATTATTTTCTACTGAGACAAATACAGAGTAGGGAATTCAGAAGGCTGATTTACTGTTTCATTGACACAGAGGAGAAGGAGTTGTGGATGCTCCTCTGTGAGGTTCACCTGTCTGACAGGGAAACAAACACCTTCCCACACCGGCCGAGCTCCGGAAAGCCAATCCTTGTGTCCTTTAGACCTGGCTTCAACAGCAGCCCTTGGAGATCACCTCAGAGCTGTCCTTAATTCAGTTTGGGGTGAAATACTGGGGAAGGGCTTAGGCAAGGATTGTAATTGCTCAGATGATTAAGATTGAAAATACCTGCTGACGGGAGTTTTCTCCTGTGTGGCAGAATTTCGGAATTGCAGTCAGGGGTGCGATAGCCTTTCATTAACATCAGCACCCAGGATAATGATACAAGTAAAACTGTTGTACTTTATTGCATTCTTGCTGTCATTTAATTGCTTAATAATAGGTTTTCATAACAATAGAGGCCCATGGAAAGTTGGCTGGAGTAATCCCCACTGGTGAATTAACTGTAGCAAAGTTGCCGTTAACACAGCGAGTTGTTTGGGGAGGTCATTCCAAACAGATGGCCATTATTTAGCTCTAGAGCTGGGTCTCATGAGGGAAGCTAAAGTTCCCATATTTAATATGAACTATATGAAAATGTGCAAAAGGGTTCCCAGGGCCAGGCAGACAAAAGAAGGGCTGTGCTGGAAAGCTTCACAGTGGTGCTGTTGTGAACAGTAAGTGCTGAGAGGAGCAACGTGGTGCTCTGCTTTGTTTTTAATGTGGTCAGAGATATCCTCTCCTCTTGATGACCTTAACCATGAGCTATCTGCTTTTGTCTCCTTGCACGAGCCCGTTCTGCATTGATTCAAAACTCAGACTACCACCTTGGCATATTAATATTAATCACTATTAATAAAACATCATGCTTACATGCAAATGGGTGCTTACATATGCCGACATGGGGGTTCAAACATGGTGATGCAAATGTTGAAATCCTGGTGTTTGTTACATTTGATGTTCACAAACTCCAGTGGGATTTTCTTCTCATGAAAGAGCTCATGTCTCATTTGATCACTCTGGGATGTGGTTTGAAGAAAATTAATTAGCTGGAGTGGAGTGGACTATGAATTTTATTTTCATGAGTATCAGACAATCTGTTTTGTAATTCAGTTGCAATTGCCAGTGTGAGGATGGGTACACAAGAAGACAGTGGGTGTAACAGTCATGGTTTTGTTACTGGAAGGTGAGGCCGAGAAAAAATAAGTCTGTTTTCCAGGGAGATTTCTCATACAAATTGAAGTTGTAGCTGCCAGTCAAATCTATTTTCCATTTGTGACTCTCAGCTTTCACTTATATATTTCAATGAATAACAAAAAAAGTCAAAGGCCTGCAAAAGACCATATTGAGCAATGAACTATTTTTGAAGAGCCCTTTTTCCTCCCTCACATAAATGGGAAATAAATACAATCCCAGCTTCCTAAAGCATTCTAAGATTGCCAGATACCTAATTTTCCTCCCATAGGAGGCATCTTAACCTCTCAGAGAAGGGGTGTTTTGCTTTTTGGGATTCTCAGGCTCTTTTCATCTTGATATATGGAGTTTTTGTGTGCAGTGCAGTTGGGTCTGTTACCTCAGAGAGGACTTGCTCAGCAAACTGGGGTGGAGGGGAGGGTGTCCAGCAGTGTACCTGGCCTGCCTGTACCTCGGGGGCTGTGTTTTAGAAGGCTGAGTGTACTGCTGAGATCTCTTTAATGGAAATGTTTTTCCATTTCATATAAATCAAGCCCTGGAACTTGCATGGTCAAACCACACGTACCTCAGGTCCTGGAGTTCTTCCAGCTCTGGAAAGGCCAAAGGTTGTCTGGGACTGCTGGGGCTGCAGATGATGTCCATGGGAAGGTGGGGCTGCAGCCCTGGCTTGCTGCTGGCTGTGCCCTGGGCACTGCACAGCTTTTCCTCCTGGGCTGGGGGTTCAGCTCTCTCTGAGCAGCTGTTCCACCCTGCAGCCAGAGAGGTGTAACAGGCCCAGAGCTGGGACTGAGGGCGCTTTCTGAGGCAGATGCAGGGTGCACTGCTCAGTTTGGGCGCTCCCAGGTCTGCAGGCAGCACGAGGGATGGCCGATACCCACGGAGGCAAATCCCCTTTGAAGGAAAGCGGTGCCGTGATTTCCAGAGACCTTTCCATTCAGGCACATTCAGCTGCTCCCACTCCCACCCTCGTAAAACGGAGGTGTAGATCCTGCCAAGACCTCTGCCATGGGACACTTCATGTTTTAGGTGTAATGGAACAGTGCAGGTTCAGTTCCTAATTATAAGTGTCTGGGTAGCAACAGCTGAAATCAGGGAATCATAGAATGTTAACTTTTTTGTTGCTTTGTTTTGTTTGTTTTGAGTTTTTTTTGGGGGGGAGGGAGGCAGTTTTTTGGTCTTTTGGGGTTTTTTTTTTGATATTTTTTTTGGTTTGCTTTTTTTGTGTTACTCAACTCAAACTCAGGGTTGTATCCCTGTTTGGGATGAAACTACACAACTGCCCCAAGAGCATCCTCTCTGCTCGGCTAACGAGCTGATGGAGTAATGATGGTTCTCCACAGAGAAGCTGCAGTGTTCCAGCCCTTTCAAGCACAGGCTAGGGCAGCTTGGGAAAAATCAGCGTGATCACCACACTAAACACAAGGGAAGTTTGTAACTTGCTGCATGTGCTCTGGAACAAATGACAAGTCTATCACTGGTGAGCTGTTGTGGTCACTGCTTTGGGGATTATGAAATGCCTGCAGTTTTTTCATCTCTTGGAAAAACATCTAAGTTGTTCACATGTAAAGCAAATGGACTTTTTGTTTACTTATTTTTCATGCGACCATGAAAGTTTATCTATTGTAAATTAATTTGTTTTTAGTCTTGTACTGCAGTATTCTTCTATTAAATGCAATCAAACAATGCAGAATGTATTCAGAGAGCTAATAATCTGCAGAAATGGCTCAGTGAGTGTTGAGGCTGGACCAGAGCTATCAAATGGAAGTCATGGAAGATAGGGATGCAAAAACCTATTGAATCATTTAATCCTTCAAAGCCTCAAATGCAAGGCATTTTCTTGGAGAGAAGGACATGTCCAGCTGAGAAGAATTATTACAGCAATGAGGACCTAGTTGGTGTTTATTTTGTTGCACTGATGCATTAGCAGTACTGGGGCAGTGCAACAGCAGTGCCACTTGGTTTTGTACAGCCAGGGCTGCGTAACCCTGGTAGTCAGGGCTGTGCTGCTGTGGTGTCCTTATTCTGGGTAGGAAGTGTAAGATTGTGTGGTGGGAAAATGAGCCGTGGGATGTCTGGGGATGCCAACCATCAGCTGTGGCTAAAGCAGCTGGGTGTGGGGACTCCTCCAGAATCCACTGAAAGTGTTGGAGAGAGGCTTAGAGGGCACTGGGTCAGACTTGAGACCACAGAATTTCTTCACAGAATGGTTTGGGTTGGAAGGGACCTTAAAGCCCATCCCATCCCATCCCATCCCATCCCATCCCATCCCATCCCATCCCATCCCGCCCCTGCTATGGGCAGGGACACCTTCCACTGTCCCAGGCTGCTCCAAGTCCCAGTGTCCAACCTGGCCTTGGGCACTGCCAGGGATCCAGGGGCAGCCCCAGCTGCTCTGGGCACCCTGTGCCAGGGCCTGCCCACCCTCCCAGGGAGAAATTCCTCCCACATAGAATTCATTCCTTCTATAAGAAGGGTGATCTGCTCTCAAAGGAGGGGTTTGGTGGGCATGAAACTTTTCTCTTTGCTTGCATGGCAGGGTTTTCCAGCTGGATTCACAGCAGCTGCCTCTTGGAGCTGGGAACTTCTCAAAGAGGGAGCTGAGTCTTGCTTCAAACTGCCTGGATTTGGCTGGATTTGAAGTGAGCACATTTGTTTAGTTTTGTTCCCTGTTTGCAATCCAAACACAGAATCACAGAATGTCCTTAGTTGGAAGTGACCACACCAGGACCATCCAGTTCAACTCCTGGTACACAGGAGACCCCCACAGTCCCACCCTGTGCTTGAGAGTGCTGTCCAAACACACATCTAAGTCATTCCCATGTCATGCAAATCTCCTCTGTGCTTGTGCATAAATCAGTGCCTTTAATCAAGTTTTGCTCTCATGTTGGAGAATGTTATTAATAATACAGAAAAGCTATTTCAAGTAATTAAAATGGGGGGAATGTGTTATTTTACAATTATGCTGACAGCTTGTCTTTGATCTTGGCACCTTTGTCAAGGTGTGTTAGCAATGCAAATGAATGGCCTCTCATTTATACCTCGGAGTGAAGCTATCATTATGTTTACTAAGCCAGAACTGCCCTGTGAAAGTAGAGTACTGTGTTAATTGTACTCCAGAATAGGATTGGTTGGCTTTTCTAACCTTTCTTCCCACTTCTTGTCACTTCTGCATTATGAAGCTCAAGTGGAAAAGGAAGCATGTGGCAAAATAACAACAATTTTTGCAAACATTTAGATAATTTGAAAGGTTAATAAAATACCAGTGCCCAGGGAGCTGGATTTGTCAGTTTGCAGTGGAGTATTGTAGGAATGGAATGCTTGTAGGTGACTTGAAGAGAGCACAGCACTATTTCGGCCTTCCTTGCCCCCCAGCTTTGCTCTGAGCAGTACAATGTTTGTGACAACAGGATTTGGCCCGTGTGCACAGATGTTCCGTATTCAGCTGTAGCTTAATGCCCTCTGAAACGATAATTCCTGTTATTTTGCTGTGCTGAAGGCAGTGTTTTCAGACCTGGACATCACTCCAAGGGTTGTATATATGTTCCTGTAGCTTCTGTTTGCCTTCTCTGCTCCTGTCTCCTGGACTGCCTCCAGCTTGCTGGTGCAGGTGGTGGAGGCAGGGGACCTTTAGGAACTCGGAGAGGATGGTTAAAGCTACTTCAGGGGCTGGATGGAAATTCCGGCTCAGTCTGTGCTAGGACTGCAGCTTCTGCACTGGCAACACCTGACCTTTGTGACTTGAAGCTGCCTGATATATTCAGCCTTGGCTGTAGATTGCAGCAATCCTACATGGCCCAGGGCTGGGAAGATGCTGATGTTTTTCAGGAATGGATGCAAGGTTCTGAAAGTTATGTTGGTTGTTTAGGGGTTGTGGATGCTGAAAAGCTTGAGGCAGAGAAATCTTCCAGCTTTCTGTCAGCATCCTGTGAAAGTTTTGTTTTCATACACATACTAGCTGAAAACAGTTTGAGGTTTTTGTAAATCAAGACTTTATCTGCACCTGCAAGATTGTTTTGCACGTTGTTATGGTACTGACTGGAGAAAATATTTTGAAATGGGTGTTGTAGGGTTTAACCAATCATTCTGGGAGGTGGATGGTCAAAGGACCAATAACCTTATGCCATTCAAGCGAACCAAGTTATATAAACGAGTCTGTAAATTAATAAATAATTCCATTTCCTCCTGGACCCGAGGTCTATGTCGTTTTTCTCGCTGTCCCCGGTATAACAGTGACAAGAGGTGGCACGAATATGTTACCCAGATCTGCATGTGTTAACTCCAAATATTTGGTTGTGATGCAGGGCTATTTTTGTAGCTTCTTTTTTTTTAAAAAAAGTAGATTTATGATTAAATAGTTGATAAGAAAGCAAATGATGCCATGTCTGTTTTCCTTTTCCTCCCTTCAATTTCTTACAGTTAGTGGAAGGACTAGGAGGCAGCTTTGGAATATGTTTTAAGAGCCATCATTCACGTCATGTCAGGGTTTCCTTTAAAATCTAAATTAAGCACTGAACACCGCCTGGAAATTACTTTGCTTACAAGTGAAGAGAAACAAATCCTGTCCCATATGTGCTGTGCTCCGGGGGGAATTACCACTTGGGGTGGGTGGCTGGGTTTGAGATTGCTGAAAGCATTCACCCACCTCTTGTGTGTCCTTGTGGGTGACCAGGTGTGTGCAAGTGGGATTCCCAGCCCTCTGCCCCTGCTGCACAGTGTCACCTGGGCAGAATCCCCTCAGATGGGTCACAGAGTTCCTGGTGTAGGGCCAGCTGTGAGGACTTTGCAGGGCCACATGTGTTCTACCACTTGTACCCCACATGTGCCTGCCTTGCTGGTATGACCCTCCCAGGCAAGCTCTGCTCCCTGCTGAGACTTCACAAACAAAATCCTCCTTCCCTCCTCAGCCTCCAGGTAGCAGCAGAATCCTTGCTGTTGATCAAGTTGTTTCTTGATTCCCACCCCCAATATTTATCATCTTATTACTTCCCCTTCATAATATTCAAAATGTTAATTCCGTGTTTGCTAAGTCTCCCGTTTCCCAGCGAGAATAGGACCAAGCTGTTTAATCTTTCCATGCAACCCACTGCAATTTTTTAGAATTGTTATAATTTTGATTACTCCGTAATGCACCTTCCAGAACAATTATAAACTGTGTAAACTGAAGCTGTGACAAGCTGTTTGTGGGAGATTCAGGCCCTGCTGAAGAAGCCTTTGGATATTGGTCTTGGAATCTGTGCTTCCTAGCCAGCCTGTGTATCAAGTGTGGGTTTGTTTTGGGGGACATGGGGTGAGGATCTTCCAGGGAAAAGCAGCTTGGGCAGGCTCAGAGCAGACCGTGAGGAGTGTCCTCTGAATGAGGACAGCTCTGATCGTGTAAAACAACAGGGCCCAGCAAAGGGCCCTGGATAAAACCTTTGAAAATTGAAGTTAGGCAGGAAAGGAGGGAAATTAAAATGGTCAGGGGCTGTTCCTGTGGGATGCAGCCATTTGGGTGGTGGGTTCTGTGGAGGGCTCCAATCATTCCACAGGGGTGTGCACGGACCTGCCTTCTCTCGTGCTCTGTGGGAGCTGGGCTGCTCACAAAACCTTGAGTTCCTTGTGTAGGAATGTTAGCTTGCCTCACCAGTGGCCACATTGTATGTGATCAAATGGGAATTGTGAGGAAATAGCTGTCTTTCAAGTGCAGCTAGGGACTTTTTATTTTTCCTTTAATTTGGGAGCTTGCAACATCTGAAAGAATTTCCTCACTCTCTCCCATATTCTTGTGTGTTGCCTAAGGTTTTCCCCATTTAAAAAAAAATGCATTTCTTCAATTGTTTGTCTATTTAAAATAAAACCTGCAGGTTGCTGCTACCACAATTAGGATGTTTTATTGCTGAAAGGGTGGCTTGTTTTCCTGTATAGACTCTAAGAGTGGGGTGAAATATCACCCTTTTTCTGGGAGGAGAAAGCCACTGAGTGAAGGATCAGATCCTCTCCCCCTCCCTGGCGCTGCCACCCTTCCCTTTTACAGGTCTGGGGAGCCGTGTCCCAGGGACACAGCGACATGCAGGAGTTCCTTAGGTTTGGGCTCCAAGTGTGAATTGCTCCAGTAAAGTAAAAGTGTAGAAAAAGTAAGTTGTGACTATCGAACAAAGGAGTAACAAGAGGATAAAAATAGGAGCTTGTTTCTGCCGTAGCAGCCACGTTATGAGGGTGTCTGGCTCTGGGTGGGCTGGAGATGAATAGGTGTGTGGGTGACTCGAAAATCCACATCAGACACCTCGTGTGCCATGAGTTAAAGCAGATACATTGCTACCCACAGGGACTTATTTCAAGTGCCTTATATTTGGCACAGTGTGACTTTAGATTACATGAGGAAATGCTAAGCTTGGAGCTCTTATTGCTCCGCTCAGGCTTGGCAATTATGAAGAATAAAAAATTTACCAGAGCCTAAGCTCTTTGATAGTTATAAACATGGGGAGAATTAAGGGACAGGAAAATTATAGCAACTCAGCTAAACCACTATAATTAAGGCTGAATTGCTTTTTATATTACTGCATTCATAAGCAGAATGTTGAAATAAATAAAAAGTAAAAGCTTAAATACGGTTCCAGACTTAAATTTAGGTAGGACAAAGCCATTTTTTCTATCAATATGTGTGTAACTTCCAGTTTCTGTCTTCCTCCTCCTGTTCTTACCGATGACGCCTTGCCCTCCAGATTCAAATATCTCCTGAGCTTCCTCCACTGGGAAGACTGGGCTTGTCCTTGCCTGCAGGCACAGCCCTGTCACCCTCAATGCCTTTTACAAAAGGCTCCTAAATCACTTGTGTGGGTTTCAAATCCCCTGTGTTATAGCATCAGAGACACCCACACATCCTTCACATTCAGGTTGAAACGCAGCAGGTTGTAGATTTTTGAAGCTGAGTTTGGTGGTGTTTTTCGTTTTTGGGGGGAGGTGTGGTTGGTTTGATTTTAATTTTAACTAATTTGTTTGGTTTTCATTTTAACTAATATCACAGAACTGCAGAATAAGCTGAGCTGGAAGGGTCCCACAGGGATCATTGATCCAGCCCCTGGCCCTGCACAGACACCCCACCAGTCCCACCCTGGGCATCCCTGGCAGCGCTGCCCAAACGCTCCTGGAGCTCTGGCAGCCTCGGGCCGTGCCCATTCCCTGGGGAGCCTGGGCAGTGCCCAGCACCCTCTGGGGGAAGCAGAACCTCTCCCTATCTCCAGCCTGAGCCTGCCCTGGCCCAGCTGCAGCCGCTCCCCGGTGCTGTCCCTGGCCCGGAGCAGAGCTCGGAGCGGGGCCTGCGCTGCCCTCGGGAGGAGCTGCAGCCCCGGGCAGCTCTGCCCTCAGCTCCTCTGCTGCGGCCGAACCGCCCCGCTGCCCTCAGCCTCTCCTCGGGCACCCTGCCCCAGCCCCGGCCCTGCTTTGGACTCTCTAATGGCTCAATATTTTATATTGCAGTGACCAAACCTGCATTGAGCATTCAATGTGGTGTTTCACACTCAGTACAGACACGTGTGACTGCCTGTGCATCTGCATCAGCCCCCTGCTGATTACTTTCCAAGCCAGGGCCTGTTTCCACTGAAGCTGAAAGTAACCTAGAGCCTTCAGAAGCGCAGAGTTCCCCCAAGTTTGGTGAAAACCCTCAGCTTGAAGTGAAAGACCTACATTAAAGCTCCTTCAGGGGGAAAATCCGGCAGAAGTCAATCCATGCTTGCCTTGGGAGGCAGCAGATGGATGAGTTATCAGCCAGGCAAACGAGGGATTTGGGAAGCAGCTGCAAATATATTGAGAGGAGGTTTGGACATTCAGGACATGGGGCTTGCTGTTGGTAAGCTTGTTTGGGTCAGCAGGTCTGAAATGGGAATAAATTCCTGTGTGTGCATTTCAAAGGCAGCTTAGAGAGAGCAGCTTTCTTCCTGATGAAAACCAGTCTGAAGCCTCTGAAAGTGATAAAATATACAAGAAAACAAAATGGCCTTCGTGGAGAGAATTCTTAGGTGCTATCATGCCTGTGTAGGCAGCAGCAATCTCATCACAGCTATATTCTGCATTTTTCTGACACAATAAACTCCATCAGTGGCACCGCTTGTGTGCCCCCCTGCCTCCCCCCTCCATTTCACAAACCAGTTCTTTTGGAAACCATAAAGCTGACTTTAAAGGTCTTGCTCACATTAATTTGGGACTCCCCTTAAATTGTATCCTGAGTTATGAAATGACAAAGCTTGGAAGCAGCTCAGAGTGATATTCACGGTAAATTGGTTCCATGACGGAGGGAGCGAGGCCACCTTTGAGCGCTTCTGTAAGTCCCAACAAACTGAACATTGATCTCAGCATGTTCAAGAGAGGGGGGAACCCTGATTTCCCCTTGAATGGAAGCAGCAGTGAACCTTTTTTCTCTGTTTCTAAATTCCTTTTCATGTAAGCCTTGCTGTCCCTTTGTAACCATCTGCTGCAGTGCTCTGCACTCTGAGCTTGTCTCACATTTCAGATTTTTTTGTGTTTGTTTCTGTGGCAGTAGAGAAGACCTGGAGAATGAGCTCTGAATGTTCACAAGCAAAAGAGCAACTGAGGCACAGGACATCCCAATTTAAGGGAATTTAAAATTTGTTGTGAAAAAATATAGCTGGTTAAAAAATCCTGAGCATTTCTAGTGTAGTTATCAGGCTGTTGTCTCCACCATCTTCAAGATCTTCCCTTAACCCTAAATGTACTTTCATGGTGTCCCTGGCTTATTGGCAGCTGGAAAGTGGATGTATGTCTCTAAACTCGGTCTTTTTAAGAATGATGAGCTGTTTTTGATTTGTAACAGGATTGTTCTCTGAAATACATTTTGGTTATGCTGACAAGATGATTTTCCCAGAGATGAATGGTGTGTAACAGGAAGGTAAACTGTAGTTCAAAGCTTGGTAAGTGGAAGGTAATCTATATTTCCAAGGGGCAAGAACATGTTTAACCTAATTTCTCTGGAATGTATAGGCCAGAAGCTGGGTTGCAGGGTGTCTTTCCTTTGGGTTTAGAGACAGCAGGAATAGGCTCAAACAGATTTTATTTGATAGGAGTAATAAATTAATGTATCTTCTAGAACTCTGAACAGGATGTTTTAATTCACTTTTTATATGTGGTAAGTTTTTGGCATCGAATCCTTTTCATATTTTTTATTTTAAGCAGTAGGTAGTTAACATTTCTGTGTCATGTTTTCAGACTGGTCAATCTGTTCCAGGGATCCACAGCTGGAGTCATTGGGCTTTTACCCAGAAGGGTTTTTGGACTTGTCCAGTGCCCACTGAAATGTGAGGAGGTAAAGACAGAGCCATTTTTAGGTGCCTTTGAGCTGTTAAAATGTTTCCTAATTCTGCCTCTGTATAATTATACATCTGCCAGGGTTTGGGGATTCATACAGCTAAAAGCAAAGCTTATGTTTGAAAATTAGAATGCTCATTTGGGAACCCCCAGCCAGTGCCAGACTTGGGGCTGCTGCTGCCCCCCAAGCCCTGATTGGAGTTTGGGGTGTGGGAAGGGGCTGCTGAGGCAGCTTTGGTGCAGTTGTCACCACGTTCAGTGTCTTTGGAGGGGCAATAGGAGCGGGAAGTGCCGAGGGGGAGCATCCCGAGGTCGTGCTGCTGCAGAGCCTTGGGCTGACACAGTCTGAGCTCAGCCTGGGTGAGTGGCTTGGTTTGTTTTGTTAACAAATATAAATATAATGGTTGCTTAATGACCAACAGAAAGGAGGAACGAATGTTTCCAGGACCGTAAGTGAGGATTGGAAGCGATAGCAAATTTAAAACAAAACTCCACAAGCTGTAGATTTTACCAGAAGGTTCTACAAATATGATCTCTCTGCAGAGAAATTTCAGAGATCAGGAATGTTGTTTAACTTCTGGGATTTTGCTCTAAGAGAAACGAAGGCAGCACTTGAATGCCAGGGGTGCAAATTTTAAAATGTGCGTGCATGTCCCATGCTCCTCACTGCTCCAGGTTTGAGACCTCCCAGTTGATGAAAAGTTACTTGGGATGAGTTCCTTTATGATGCTGAGAATTTGCCCCAAACTCCTTGAGCAGTACAAGGGCTGACACTTTACTTTCAAAGCAAATCAATTTAGGTTCTAATTTAGATCATGAACTGTTATGTAGATTTGTTTGTTCTATTTTTTTTAACAGATCTGTTTCTTCTGTAGCTGGAATGAGTCCTGTGGGGTGTTTCTAAGAGCAGCCCACAAAGGCTCAGCTTGCTAAGATGCCTGCAGTGCACTGGCCTGGACCAGTGCAGGACCTTGAGATCAGCAATGGGTGTAACTGGGTGGAAGCCCCTCATTTTCCATGGGATTGAAGATATGTGCCATGTTAGGGAAGACTCCCAAGGGCTGCTCTCAAAAAGTGGTAATTGCTGCATCCTGGATTAGCTCAAGGTTTGCATTTTGGTGCCTTTGGGTTCCAGTCTCTCTGACCGTAAAAGTCACGGGGGCTGGAAAGCTGGGAGATGCGTGGGGAGGTGTTGAATTCATGTTCTACTCTGGCAGGGCTGGTGCTGTCAGCTCAAGTCGCTCACTGCTTTACCTGCAGTCGGGTAACTCTCACTAAAACTCCTGAATGTTTCTCTTGTCCTGATGCAAGGGACTGGAGGTGACAACCTCAATAATGTGATCAAAATTTGGAAGAAGAAAAACTGGTTGTGGCAGCTGGAGAGGTGACAAGGCTGAGATAAATCCTGCACAGACTCCAGGGAACACAGATCCATGCAGAAGCTTCCCCTAGCATCAACCAATAATTCATACTGAAAACTGACAGTTTTGCTGGACATTTAGTTTCTTACAGGAAATATTTTCAGTGTTAAGCTTAGAGTAACTTAAAGTAGTCTATGAACAGAGACATGGAATGAGAATTTACCCAAAGAAGCACCAGTTTTGCCTTCACTTAATTTTGTGCAAAATGCAGTATGAAATTCCAAAAAGAGTTAGCTGTAGATGTGATCTGATGCCTAAGTAGGATAATTTTGAATTATGACTTATGTTAAAAAAATAAAAAGTCCTCTTCAGATGTAAGACGAGAGAAAGAGGAGAGATGTGCTTATTATAGTCAAGAACTGTGATACATAGGCATCAATGATTCCATTTGTTTTATATACTTGCTTGTCATTTTAATGGTTTATTATCAGGGATCCAGTCAAAATTGGCAATAAAAAGAACATAGCTTTACTTTGATTCAAAGTCTGCAGCAGATGTGCCAGCAGAAAGGATAAATAAGGCATGGAAAATATGCTGTTAATAAGGGAAATACAAGTAGTTCTGAGCATATTTCATATGCTTTTTCTTTATTTTGATTTCAAAGAGAGTGTTGAATGCACTTAAATTATTAAGTTATAGTGAATAGTACCTTGAACATGGCTTGAAATATTCCATTCTAGAGCAAACTTGGGCTTGTTCTTGTAAATCTATTCTTATAAATAATTTTCAGAGAGGAGGAAGAAAAAAATATATGGTCCTTTCTGATTTTGTGTACTTTACAGGAAGGGAGGATTTTTTCTATAAGAACCTCATTGCTATTCACTGCAATTCTCCACTTGAAGAGAGGAAATATCCTGGGGAATGCTGTGGCATCAGGTCTGTGTGGTGTTCTGTCCTTCAATGGCCAAACACAGTGTGCAGGTAAGCAAGTGAAAAGTGACTAAACCTGGTTCAGTCTTTTTGATGCCAAAAAAGCCATTGGCTGGGCAGGCAACGGGCTGAGGAAAGGTCAGCTGGCCCCGGGTCAGGCAATTAAACTGTGCCCCGGTTCTGGGTCACTCTCTCTGTCTAACTTAGGAGTCTTACAGGAGAAAGTCTAGATTAAAACACTTCCAAGTAGAGTAGTTGTGTATACAGTGGATTCTGTGCCTCAGGTTGTCTTTGCTGACACGTGTATTTTTCTTATTTCAGGAAGAGAAAGCAAAATATTGAATTCAGCAAGTTTAAGCAGTGTGTTTGCCATTTTAAGCAACTGGAAAAATGATAGGGCTGAAATGACTCTTCTCTGGACTTTGTTGGGTCTGTGGTCACGTACACTCCTGCAGGTTCCTTCTAAACTGTTTAGCTCTTTTACCTCTTCCTTTTCTTTTATATTCACTAAGGGTGTAGGAAAATATCCCAATTTCTTTCAAGACAGATCCAAAAAACCCCAACACTTAAAACCTTGAAGTGACAGAATAGTTTGTAGCCTCCATGGCACCACCTTTTACCTTGGGACAGATCAATCTGCCCACCATGGCAGGGAGGAGAAACCAGCTTGCTGCGTTTTACTCAGCAGCCCAGCACAAACCTGATGGGAAAATCCATTGCAAGAAGGCATCCGTATTGCTTTCAGACACAAAACTGCTCTCAGCCATTGATCTGGAGCTCCAGCAGCTGCTGGGTTTGTGTGTGAGATCTGCAGGGTCCTGAGCCTGGCAGGCAGGTGCTGCTGCAGTTCAGTGATATCCCAAAATCCACTGGGGAGAATCAGCTCAGCAGTGGGGAAAACAGCAGCAAAACTTAGGGCAAACTGAGGAGGGCAGGGAGTTAAGTGGTGATTAGCAGGCCAGGCAGGCATGGTGTATGTTTAGTACCACCACTGGCATGGAATCTACTGAGGGAGACCTTGCTGCTACCCCATTGATTTCAGGTGCATCTGGGAATATTTTGGACTTGTATGACTAATGCCTGCCTGGAAGTCCCCAGACAAAGTGGAAAAATATGTTTAGTGCAAGAAAATAGAAAAGCAAGTTGCTCTTTCCAGGAGACGAGTTTGTGGACAGACCTCCTGATCTTTCCAGAAAAAAATGGGTAAAAGCTGAAAGAATCTGTGACAGGCATTTGTGGGGGGAAAGAAGGAGAATAAGAGGAGAGACAGGGAGGATTTTTGTGGCTTCAAAAGGAAGGAAGAGCTGAACCAGACAGCAACACCCCACAGTCAGGCATGTTAGAAAAGTGAGGCCTTGCCATTGACCTCTGGAGTGTTTCACACAGACACTCAGCCTTGCACATGGCAGGTTTGTTACACAGCACCAGCAGAGCTCTTGCAGCTGAATTGTCCTTCCTGTACTGGATCCAGGTCCCCAAACCCTGATCCTCACTTTCAATCACCCCTTGGTCTGAGCTGGCTACAGCTTTCTTTGTGGTGGTTCTGCTGGGCTTGACCCCAGGGCTGCCCTCTGCCTGAATTTCTTCCTGTTCCTTTTCCTCTGCCTGGAATCCTGCTCTGGAAATATGAGATCCATCATATAGGATCTGGGACTTTTGGACACCAAATTGTGTCTGGCTGGATCAAATCTAGGTATTTCAAAGCCAGGGCTTATTTAGACCACATGGGAAGATGAATTAGCCCTGACATATCCAGAGCATTTTGGAATGACTGTGTGCTCAATAAATATGACACCTTCTGGCCACGGCAGCAGGCCATGGACATGAGAACTGAAGGGCCCAGACATAACTCATATCACAATTCAATGCTTAAGTACCTGCTCAAACACCCTGAACAGCTTATGGGCAATCATTCATATTTCCCATCCTCAGGAGCCTGAGATTTACCACTCCCTTGTTAGGGAATGTATTTTAAGGTGACTAAGGGCCCTAGGCTCCCACAGACTCTCTAATTTAAGAGTGCTGTCTTATGTGAGCATCTCTTTGAACAGGAGCCATCAATATATCCTGACCTTCCCTTGTCCCTGCTCTGGATGTAGGTGACCTGTTCAGCTCTTCCATGGTCTTTGGAGACAGTGCTGTGGGGCCATCAGGTGTTGTGTAGGCAGATTTCCCAGATTGTTACACTGGAGTATAAAAGATGAAAGTTGGTTTTCAAAGCTGCCTCAGGAGCCTGTTCTCTGTTCCTTGTGTTGTTCACGACTGTCTGTGCTGACTGGAACTGTAAAATGGTGAGGAATTGAGAGCACTGGCGTGAGTACAGACAAACACCTCCTCGTACTGAGACCTCCAAACTGCCTGGATGGGATTGCATTTCCAGAGGTGGTGGAGAATTCCAAGGCAAAGGGCTGTGCATCAGGGAGGAAGGTGGCTTTGTGTTTAAATGCAGTTCATCACTTCACTTTTCCCAGTGGAGGGGATATGCAAAGCCTATCAAAAGCAAAATATCAAAAGCATATCAAGCCCAGGAGAAAGTAACTACTCTTGTTTTGCTGTTCCTGGATGTCCCGACCCTTCTCTCTCCCTGCAGCCCCAAGGGCTCTCCCTATTCTGTGCTCTCTGTTGCTTTTGACATCTCAAAGGCAGCTTGTGTGAGGGAAAAGGGTATTTCCAGGAGAAGGGAGGCCAGTTTTGCCTGGCAGTGTCTGCAGCCCTTTCTTTATTCTCTGGATCTGCTCCCTCTCCTTGGGGTTTTTCTGCTCAACAGCTGACTGCACTGGATGGTCTCACTCAGGGGCTTGCTATTTGTGGCCATTAGCAGAGGGGTGAGCAGCATTCACATGTGCAGGAGGGTCCAGGACAGCAGCACCTGCAGCCAGGGAGAAACAGGACCACCCTTTGGAATGGGTGTGCTCCTCACAGTTGGCAAGGAGAGGTGTAGCCTCAGCCCTGTGGAGATAAGGATGCTGTTGGTGGGGCTGAAATCACCCCATGCAAACATGGGGACTGGTATCCAGCCCCAGGGCAGTGATGCTGGGACCTCTGCTTGGGAGTAAGCCAAAGAAAATTCCTTGCAAAGACTGTGGGTTGCTTTCACAGCACACACAGACCTGTTCATTTTGCATCACTATTTTCCCAGTTAGTTTTGATTATCTGGCTGCAGCTGTGAAAACAGTGGGCTTGTGCATACTTGCCCTCTCTTAGAGTTTGGTCCATACTACAAATATTGTATTTCTGAAAACCTTGGTACATTGCAGACAAAAAAAAATCCATGTTAGGATCCCTGGGTACAGCTGGGATTTATAAGCAGCAGGGTATTTTATGGTCCTTTTACCTGGCTATACAACTGGGTATATCACTGGGTAGTGATGTGGTCAGCCAAAGGCAGGCTGCTATAATCAGAGCATAAGATATTAATGACTGTGGGTTTGCAGTGCAAATTTTCTTGTACAGCCAAGGAGATGGTGAGGGAGCCAGTGTCAAGGCAAGGAGGACTCTTTGTTAGTGTGTGCAGAGGGACATGCAGCAATGAGTTAGGGTTTTCTGTCCCTTGGAAGGTGAACTCCATGCTCAGCCTGGTGCTCCAAGGGCAGGTGACACCTGGGCACAGCTGAGCAGAGCCAGGACTGGGCTGGTCAGCCTGGGGATGCTCTGGGTGCTCAAACCAAGCCTTTTCTCATGGCTTCATTTCCTCATTCCTCACCCCAGGAGAGCAAGGGAAACAGGGTGGGGGTTTTTGGTGGTGGTTGTTTGCATTGATGCAACGTTTTAGCTACTGCAGTTTTTCTGGGATTGATGTTTTAAGGCAGTGTCAGATATATTTTAGAGAATTCAGGTGTATTTTAGAGAATATTGTCACTTCTCAAAATGACAGTGCTTTGTAAAAGTAGGAAGTGGTTTCTGCCTGTCTGTCCTGGCTGTCCTGGCTGTCCTGGCTGTCCTGGCTGTCCTGGCTGTCCTGGCTCTGAGGGCTGGACCTGGGCATTCACTGCTGTGCCACTCCCAGCCAGTACAGTCTGATTTGCAGGCATGGGAGCGAGCTGGGGTTTCCCTCCAGCGCAGATCTCTGAAATATGTGCAGGTCAGGTACTCGTTAGTCAGACAGAGGAAACACAACATCTTAATTAGCCAGGGAGTTGTTTGTGGCTGTGTGTGCACTGTATGGAAAAAAAACACATTAAAGAAACAAGTGTGGTGGTGAAAATATTCTAATTTAGTTTTAATTTAACCTATCAGTTTTATTGCTTGTTTGGACCATGAGCCAAAATTATTGTGATTTTGTTGTTTGTTTGGTTTGTTTTGGTTTTTTTCCCCTTTCCACTCCTTAGCTGAGTTCCATTTGATGATCCGGGTCTGACTGTCAGGTAGCTGCAGTTCTGCACTTGACACTCTGGTTGTGTGTTTGCCCACAAGGGTCAAGGATTTCCAGCAGCTGGCGGGAGTCTCGGCTGCATAAGGAATACAGGATGAGGCAGGTACTCCACACAGTTTTACCTTTGTTTATCTAAGAGTGAAAACAGGAACTAAGAGGAAAGAAAGAAGGTTTTATGAGCTCTGAATGAAAATGGCAGTACTCCATCTTTCCATGAATTTCTAAATCTCTTTCTGCCTGTCTCCTCAGCTGTAGGATTGTGACATTTCTAATTTTCAGTGTTGTTAAGAAGCAGCATCACATGATAGAAACACCTAATTACCTCATCACTCTTTGCAAAATAATGATTTCCATGCATTTTATTAAACCTTGGGACAGTGAGTGCATGGAGACAGCTGGCACCTCCTTGGCGGGAATCCTTTGGAGATGCATTGCTTTCTTCTGTGTTCCTCTTATAACCTCTGCTCATTCCCTTTGATGCTGATGTTCTGGTTTAATAGGACTCATCCTTTTACTGCAGCAACATCAGAGTGCTGTGAATAAGAGTTTGTTCAGCTTTAGTTTCTTCTTGCTGTCAACTAAGGGTGCCTTTTAGCTGGTTTATTTATTTTCCTCTAGGTTTTTATTTTTTCTTGTTCCCCATCAGAAGATGTGTGTCAGGGAACGGGATCTCTTCAAAGCTTTAGTTCAGAATCTAAAGAAAACTGTGCCAATGCTGTATTTTTCCATAGCTCTGGGAAGTTGTGGTGGTTCAACCTTGAAATAGCCACTAGTGCCACTAGCTTACAGACCTGAGATTCTCTCATCTTTTGAGAACATTACTCATTACTCCATCCTATTAATAACAGCAGTGGAGCTGTTAATTAATTTCTACTCAGGGTTATTAATTTAATAGTATTTATTTTTAATTTGTTTTCTTCTTGATTTTTTTTTTTCAGTGCTCTTTCAATAGTCATCTTCTTTAAACTCTGTTAGAGGTAAGATGGTGACTTGTAGATTTTGACTGCTGGATCAGTATTTTTCCCCTCCTATTTTTGGGAAGAAAGGGATGAACAACAGCAGTGTCTTGTCTGTCCTCTGGTAACTCATCCAAGGTAGCTGGAGCAAGGCCAGTCAGTGGGAGAGCTGGAGCCAGGACGTGGTGCAAGGAGGGCAGCTGAGCTGTTCCTGGCACTGGGAATGTGTGTTGTTCACCCCCATGGCCTCAGCGTTGAATTCCTGAAGTTCTGGAGCAAAGATGCTCCTGCAGCTCTTGGAGTGGTCTCTGCTCCTCACGGAGGGTTCTGCTGCCTTCAGGGAGGGTTGCTGGAGTCCTGAATCCAGTGCTGGAGATCAGTCCCTAAGTGCCTCACAAAGCTGAGGTGAACTGGGTGTGAATCCAGGAAAGTTTTATTCACTTTTTCCATATTCACTCTCAGTGTTTGCTGTGTCATAGCTGCAACCTTCCACAAGCCACTATAAACATCCCATTTGCTTTTGTGCTTTGAATCCTAAAATGTATTGATTTTTATCATTCAGACATCAATCAAACTCTGTCTCTACATATACCAACAATTAAAAAAATTCACTAGACAGATGCAGTTAATATCTGCTGGAAGAATTTAATAAATCCTTATTTAAAAAAATAGTTTATATTGCTTTATATATACTTATTTATCTTGCTTTTAAATTTACATTAAAAAGAAAGAAACATTTTTGAATTTTGGTGGGAATAAAAATAAAGGGTAAAGAATGGTGGGCATAGTTACTGGGACCAGGCTGCTCAGTCCTCTAAAACCATGCATTAGTGTCCCTGAAAACTAAAGGAGGAAAACAAAACCCATAAAACAAATAAAACCTTAGAGCACAAACCAGATATTTAATAAAAACATGTTGACACTTAAAACATAAGCAGTTATGATGCAGTCTAAAGAGAGTAAGTGAATAAAATGTTCAGGGCAGAATTGTTGTGTTTCCTGGTGGGATCAGGGTTTGTGTGAGAGTGGGAATTGCCAGTTTTACTCTGGGCTGCTTCCACTGGAGTTTGCTCTGAGCTGCCTTGGAGGCTGTGGGGAAGATCTGCCTCTGAGCCTGGTGCACCAGATTTACACCCACAATTAAGGCAGGTAATTTATAGCTGTTTGATTAGGCTGTTGCAAATGTTTAGCTTTGGGCTGGTTTAATGAGCTGGCTCAGGTTATGAATCACCTGCACTGTTCATCACAGGGACAAAACTTTGGGATGTTATTGGCAAGTGCAAAATGTGTGTTTGCAAGGTCACACAGTGACTTTATAACCCAGGACTTCAAATTTAAGGAAGAATGATTGTCTGTGGCTTAAATCCTTGCAATGGAAGCCTCAGTAGCCTTTTGCTCAGTTAAATAGAAGATGACAGCATGGTGTATCTCTAGGTAATGTTGAATTTCTACATTTTAAAGGTTTGTTAAAAGATGCATTGAAATAAAAGCAGGAGTGTTTGCATTCCCAGTCACACACAGAGGGTCAGGGAGGTTTGGGATCCCACAGGCAGCTCATGGTGATAAAGTGTCATGTCCAGGTGTATTACAGCCAGGAATATTATAGTCAAGAGCAGCCCACAAACACTACCGGAAATTAATCCAGCAAATATATTCTTTCAGGGTTATCAGCTCATCTGAAATAGCATCAAAACTCAGCCCATAATATAATCTATTCAAAGTGTGTTTCTTTCAGGGTTACAAGGAGCATTGTGTCCCAGGGGAATGCTCTGCACAAGGACAGACCTGCCTGCTGAGAGATACTGGGTGGGGAGTTCAGCTGCTGCTTGGTGAGACTCAAACTACATTTGGCATAAAAAACGGGAGCAGCAAACTCCCTCTAAACATATCTATAAATTGCCAGGCATGATTCATCAGCTGAGGGGACTGGAATTTTTGGTGGTAATGAGATCTTGCCGAGTCATACATTTACCAGACTCCACTGGCTGGTGACTGATAGCTTTTACAAAGGGATCAAAGTGAGCCCTTGCTGTAGCTCTGAGATATTCTACCTTCCAAAGAGATGTTCCAGGCTTCTTCATAAGGTTACTAGTCTGCCATCTCCCTCCCACCCTAAAAAAGGACTAAACATACCCCTT
Organism: Corvus cornix cornix; assembly: GCF_000738735.6. Lineage (NCBI taxonomy): Eukaryota > Metazoa > Chordata > Aves > Passeriformes > Corvidae > Corvus > Corvus cornix. The sequence continues at coordinate 18,961,681 of NC_046341.1, read as the reverse complement.
GAATCAGTAGAAAGCTCAGTAAAGGCTGCACCAGACACTCAGTGAGTAAAAGCACTGGTGGAACTCCTGTGTCACAGTGTGCATGTGGGACTGAAGCTGAGAAATGACTGTTTGGTATTTAAGCCTGCTGAAATGCAGTTCCTCCTGTCTGGATATCAGTGTGATGTATTCCCAGCAGAATATTAAACAGTTAATCTGAACAGAGACATGGATCCTTGCAGGAAATCTGTAATGGTCTGTAATACAAAACAGAGTATTTTCTGGGTTTTACGACTTACTCTTCTGTATGCAAATGATAAAACCATCAGCAGTACCTTCCTTTCCTTTTTCTTCAGACTGTAATTGAGAATTTTGGTTCCAGATCAGAGGGATAAATTGGGGGAAAAATAGAAATCACTGTTTAAAACATTAATATAATGGGGGCAAAAGAAAAAGAGAGAATTCCTTATTGCACTTTAGAGTCTTCAGTTACTCTGATTAGGAAACTTAGTTAACAAAACCTAGAATCAGTTTGCTTTATACAAGAGAAGTTTCCTGGAGGTTCTACTGTCACTAACCTGCAGTAACAGGAAACGTCTGTGATGAACTTACAAAATTGTCTGAACAAACCCTTTTGAGTGGTGCCATTTCTTTACTTTCTGAGGGAGCACAAGTTCAGCACGGAAGAGTGCAAATGCATTTTGGAGGAGCTGATGGAAAACATCCTGACAGTAAAATCTGGAAGGGTTAATCATGGCAAACCCCACTGTTTTCCACCTTATACATTCTTTCCAAAAATTATGGCATTTTGTGTTTGGGAAATCCTGCAGTGGTGGTGGTGATATTGCTGCAGAGCACGTGAGTTAATCCGTGAAGCTCAGGGGGCTTCCACCTGTCCAGGCACAGTCAGAATATTTATTGGACAGTCTTTAAGAAATGTTTACAGTCCATTTACTACTTCATATGCACATCTTTTCGTGGTCAAAGTAATGAAAATAAGGAGACCACTGTGATATTTGGTGACTTTGACTTTAAAAAAGCCCATCTAAGGAGTTTTACCCAACTCATGGCATGCTCTTGTGACGTGGCAGGTAAACACTGCTAATTAGCTACCACGGCTAAACATTTTTGATCATGGGCAATTGAGATTGAGGCTTATTTAGTTCATCATTAGGTTGGAAAAACATTTTTCCCTGGAGTAATTAATTGTCTGCATCTGTGAAATTGGATTAATACAATGGTTTTATTGACTCTAAAAGTGAATCCTTGTTTGAGGTGCTCCCTTAAATACAAGTCAGGATGTGCCCAGATTGGAGCTCTCATGTTTGGGGGAACGGTGTTTGCCAGAATTGATGATAAAAGTTGGTTAGTTAGTGAAATTGAGCCAGATGAATTTTTAAGTGATGTGCTGCAAACTGCAGGTTAAATTCTACTTTGTGCTGAAGCTTTCTGCTGAATTGTTAAGGTTTTATGCTAGCAATATGGTGTCTTAATAGCCACTTTTTTTCCCTTAACTCACCTGAAAGTTATCGTATATTAAGATGCTGACTTCTCCGAGTACCTTGATACTTCCTGCAGGGGGGATAATGGTAAGTTATTGATGCATTCTGACAGCTTTTCAAACACGTTGTCTGTGTGAAACAGAACTGTACAAAATGTAGCCTTCCAGACGTTAACATGTAATTTGTCATTGTAGGAACAGTAAAACAAGCCTGGAATGCGTCTCAATTTTCTGAGCAGCAAATGAACAACAGCAAAAAATCTCTCTGTGAGACACTTCTTGCTTCTGGCACAAAGGAGTCCCAGGGAGAGCTCTGAGCTCCAGATCTGAGGGTGTGTGGGTGTGTTGGAGCAGGGTGGGAGTGGCCGAGCGCAGGGATGGGGACGGTGACAGTGACAATGACAGGCTCCTCTGATCTTCTCTTGGAACAGCTTTGGACCCAGACACCCAGCTGAGCCAAGAAGTTCTTTTCTTTTTTCCTTCCCCATTCTCTCTTTTCCCTTGGCTCCTGCCTTGCCATGGCTGTGCTTGCTGCTGTGGAGGGGATTCCAGCAGTGATTGTGTCACCAGAAACCATCGCAGCCAAGTGCTCCAGCGTCCACATCCTCCTGCCTTTCACGTCCTTGGCTCAGAACTAACTGTAACAGGAATCCTGCATGTAAGCAAAAATACTGTGACTATTGAATATTTTAAAACTGAGCCTGGGATATTTTTACCCTTTCTTCAATGCAAGCTATTATACCTTCTTTCATACTGTGCAATTTTTTGATACAAGGTCAACACAAAAACTTCTCTCTTATGAACCCCTGTATCTCTTCTTTCACTGTAACAATCATTGTGAGAACTGCTGAAAATAGGCCTTGATCTGGCATTTAATATTCTAAGAGAATCACAAGGTTATGATTATTGGGTTTGGAAGCTGCCACTGACTTCCCTTTACCAGAACTGATGCTACAGTCCCTATTGAGAAGGGCAAATTACAGGCAGCTAAATTACAATGTCCACCAGGGCCTTCTGAGCCCCAGAGGAGGCTATTTTATTCTTCCTCTCCTGTGTGGCCAGTAGCACCCATTTTATTTCCCACATTAGAAGACCAAGGATTCAATTAATGCCCGTCTTTACACAACTGAACAGTTTCCAGCCAGTATTTCAGTGTGTGGCTTAACACTCAACAATAAATGGACAAACACCTGTTTTCTTCAGTGGCATCGGCAGGGCTCAGTGGCATCAAAAGCACTCAGTGGTATCTTTTATTTACCGAGAAGTGGGTTTAGACTCTGAGCAACCTCCCTGGAAAGAGAGCAAGTTCTGAAACAGAAACAGGTTTCCTAAAGTTTACTTGGTGTGTCTGTGTGAGACTGGGTGAAGCCTTAATAGATTCAAGAGAGTGAGTGGCACAGTAGCAAATCTTCTCCTTCAAAATCCACCGGAGCTATCCCCAAATCCGAATAGTTCAAGAGCTTTGGGCTGGTACAAATGAATCAATCTGAATGGATAAAGGTATTTATAGTAACAGGGAAGAGAGTGACTTCTTAGCCGAGGAAGAGAAAGAGGAAAACAGCGAGGGGTTTGGAGTGAAAACAGGAAACGTGATGGTTGCATGAATTGTCTGAGAATGTCTGGTGCCCTTTTTACATTTCTGGTGTTTTTGATTTGTGGCCATGAAGGGGAAGGAGGGACAAGTGATTGTATGTGGGTGCACGAAGGATGAGAGACAATCAGTTAAGGAGACTGTGAAGAAAAAATTAGGAAGAGCAGGACAAAAAAAAAGGAAAGAACCTTATGGAAGGAGGAAAAGAGAAACCAGAGAAACTATAGAGAGATGGGAAGGAAAAGGTGGAAAACAGGAAAGAACTAAAGTGAAGAACTAGAAATACCCAAGAAGAAGTAAATGATGAACTATCCTGAGAAACAGCAATGGTAAAGGAAGAAATACAAACTTATTTTTGTGGAGTTTTTAAACCCACATGCACTTGTATCTCTAGTTTATCTTTTAGCTGTTACAGGCAGAATACTGAGCTCTGAGCTTAGTGAAAGCATGGTTTTAACTTTTCAAAATCTGGATTTATATCAGTGGAAACTCTGGCCTCTTGGATCAGAGCTGATGATCCTGATGGTGTGCCTGGAGTGGGAGCAGCCCTTGGCAGGGTGAGCACCAGGGGAGGTTGGACAATGATCCCATGGGTTATGTTTTCAGGCTGGTGGATGCCAGTGATAATTTGCAGATGTGATGTGGGATGTTGCTCTGACATTAAGCAGCCCATGACCACCACAGAAACATTTTCCCAGATTTTTATTGTATTTATGGTTGTAATTTAGTTCTATCTCCAAGTATACCTGAAGCAGCTTTTCTCAAAGCAGCAGGAAATAGATAAAAAATGCAAATGAAGTGAAATGATGTTGTACCAATCTCCTGAAGGAGTTTGATTCATTGAAATGATGTCTATCCCCCTTTTCTCTCTGGGCTGTGATGTTGTTTTTAGCATGTTTTTAACAGTTCTCCTGACTGGGTGAGGGCAGAGGGAAATATGTGGAGGTATGACACTGTCCATGCCTCCCCTGATGGGGGAGACTTTTTAGAGTCTTTGCCATGAGTCCGAGAGATGAAGGGAACCTTCAGCCTTCTCTGCTTTCAGATAGTTGTTTATTAAGTCTTATCAGAGAAACAGAGTCACTAGCATGACCCAGACATAGCTCAGAGCAGAGAATGCAGGAGAATGCCCAGTTATCAAGATTACACAGTCTTTTAAAGGTAAATTAACCGATGGTCACTAAAAGCATACATTATTTTTACTTTTCCACCAATGTATAATAAATTGTCTTGTCATGTAGACAGGAACTGCGGAATTCTTTATCCAGTCATCCCAAACTACTTCTACTGCAGAATATGGAGTAATAGAAGAAGAAGAAGAAGATCTGGAGAACAACAACAATCCTCCATTTTGAAGTTTTTTGCTTTTATCTATTTACTATATTAACAAACCCAAAACCTCTAAATTTTTCACCCTGTGACAATCTTAACATAATATTCTATCACCTAGTCCACACCAGTGTAGATTCTAATTCTTCCCAGAGGGTAGGCAATTTTCTCCATGGATGAAGGTCAAAACCAGTGTTGTTCAGGGGGGTAGAACCCTTCAAAACAGGCAGAGAAATATTCTCTGCTTTCTGGGTTCCCACAGAGGCAGAGAGACCCGTGAGGTGTGGAGGTTCAGGAGGGACAGAGGAAAACCAGTGTACAAGCCCAGTAATCCTGGCAGCTACAGATGCACTGGGAATAACAGCGTGCTCCTGAGAGCTAGCAGCAGTGGTGCCAGGGACATCTTCTGGTGTGGGAAAGTCTGGGGTGACAATGGCTGCACAGGCTTCCTTCTACAGCTGAAGCTTCTGCAATCCTGTGCAGCAGAGACAGAAGGAGAAGAGGAGAACTTAAACAGTTCAAGTGCTGACAGTTGGCATCGCTGCGAGAATGGATGTAAATGGCATAAAATTAACAGATTACATCCTGCCAAGTTTCTTCTTAATTGATGTCATCCCGACGTCCTCAGCAGGCATTGTAACAGCAGAAATTCAGTCTCCCCAAGGTTCCTCGCTGTTTAAATAAGACAATGCAATTCCTCAATAAATCTGAGAGATGGAACTGGTTTTTTTTTCCCTGAAATCTTGTCTTGCTAATGTTTTTGGGCTTGATCTTGCCAAGTGCTGGGTGTCTCTGTTCTCACTGGCCTCAGGGGCAGGTGAGGCCCTTGGCCCCTGTTCCTCATCAGTTTTTGTCCAGCACTTCCTCTCCCCCAGGAAGGTGTGTTTGCCTCGTGGGATGGAAAGGTGTGTGGGCAAAATGTGAGAGCTGCCCATCATTTGCCCTTCCCATTAGGGACTGTGGCACCAATTCTGTTGAAGTGAAGGCAGTGGCAACTTCCAAACTCAGTAATACAATCTTGTGGTTCTCTGAGAATATTAAATGCCTGGTCAGGACCTACTTTTGAGAAATAAATCTGAAATAAATGCTAGTACCTGGAATTAGAACATAATCACAGGTTTGGTGAAGAAAAAATCCTAATCTGCTCTCACACTGGCTTGATGGATACTAAGGGAGCCTTTGGGGTTTTTGATGTGACTGACCTGCAAATTAAAGAGGCTTTAAGAAAGAATTGACATGAAGGATGTTTTGTGGCTTATTCTGTGTGAGTGCCTGAATTGTCTTTGACAGGAGTAAATGCAATACCTTTAAATACCCCACTGTGTGTTTGGGATTGTGTGATTCCTGCAAGGGCTTTGAGACTTGAATTTTACTTTCCTCTGGACTTGTTCGACCTCCCTGTCTCAATTTTTCCCTCCTCCAGAATTAGTTAAATAAACATGTCATAAAAATTAATTAATATTTTTGATGTTTTAAAATCCCTGAGTGAAACAGAGATCTGTGAAAGTATCATTTGAGAGCTTAGGTTCCTAAGTGTGTTCCTAGTCACTGTTACAGCTGTTAACTAGAATAGTCAGAACTCCTGGTCATGGATTGCTTAGGGAGGGTACTGTAAAATATGAAGCACCAGTGTACAGTAAACTTTAAAAAGTTCATATAATAAGAAATAGAATCTGTTCATCAAAAGCCACAAAGCATTTTTTTTTTTGTATTTTATTTTCTAAAGAAACAGAATACAGGCAAAAATATGGGCTCCAGTTAAATGAAAATATTTAATCTGCCCCTCCCTATTGTCTCAGTGGCTGCCTCATCCTTTTTAGGATTTGGATATATAGATTTGAAATAGAGAAAGCAGCAATACAAACCAGCCCTCTCTGTGTGAATGCTGAGCATTATTCAAACAGCAGGGAGGGACAGAAACTGCACTGGATGTTTTCCACCTCCATCGCAGCTCCTCACCCCTACCAAGGCAAGCAGCAGCAGTGAAGTCGTGGGGCCTCTGCCTGTCAATTCAAAAGCAAACAGATTGTTTCCAGGGCTGGATTACCCTGCAGTGAGATTCTAATGAGAGTTTCAGGCTCATTTGTATGTTTTTAAGATAGTGCCATAAACATTTCCTCCAATACAGCCAAGTGCAAAGTGAATTGCTCTGATTTAGGGGTATAATCATTTTTTATAAACATGAGTGACACAAGGCTAAGTCCCCGTTGAAACAGGGCATTTTAGTGCTTTTATCTCTGCCTAGAAAGGATGGGAAATCAAATCTGTCAGTAAAGGCTGTTAACTGTTTAGCTCCTGGAAGCCCTCCCACTGAAGTGATGCTGTGGTGTCACTTAACACTGTAACGTGAGCTGATAAAGAACAGAGTAGTTCCTTTTGTCCTGTAGCATGAAGATCCCGTTATGTAAGCATTCCCCATTCACACACTTGGGCTTACTGAGGTAGGATATTTATCATTTCTCATCCTATTCCAGTAATTAGGAATTGGGAACAAAGGATGATGTGGATCCAGTACCAGGTGTAACCCAGGTGGACTTCGTTCCTTCGATCCAAATAAACTTCAGATTAAGTCAATCGAGAAATTCCTTACTCTCCTCCACCCATGTCATGTGAGAGGGAGGAGGAGGCCACTTCAAAGGACTCAGCAATGGGCAAAATGTTCTCCCCAGAAGTAAGGGCCAGCATATGGTCTGACAGCCTGTGAACCACCGTGAAACATTGCACAGGACGTGGCACTGGCCTCGTTTGCTTCAGGATTCTCTGAAACCTGTGTTCATCTTGTGCTTGTGAATTGGGATTTGTACTTAGGGTGCTTCGTATTTTTGCATGGGAAATGAATATGCTCACATACTTTTCACACTCCTTTAAGAGCCCAGAAAACGTGACAGCTGCAAACAGCAGGATTTGGAGGTCATCCCCCCACCTTCCCTCTGAGAGACACAATTAAGACACGCTTTTTAAAAATGCAGATGCCTATCACCTTGCTTACAGCATTTTTCTCTACTATAACTGAGTGTGAAAGATTCGGGAATTGTGAAGGACTCCGTCCTCACTTAAGAATTTTGCAATTTAAGACGAGGTCTCAACAACTTCTTGATGTTATCTGGTACCTTTCTTTTATGGCAAAAAATGTTAATGCTGCAATTTCTGAGAAAGACAAACCCGGGACCTGTAAAACAAAACAATAACAGTCTTGTAAACAAGTGTCTGTATGATTGCTCTTGACATTTTAATTTGCCACTTGTTAAAAGTCCATTTTCTTGACCTGAAGAGCCTAAATTTGAATGAACTCGAGCATCTCACTGCAGCAAGATTGCTAAAACTACTTCTAAAACGGCATAAATAATACTGACCAAGAGGAGGTATTTAATGTACAATCATCTTCAAATAACAATCTGTTGTTTTGTAGTCAATATTCTTCCAGAGCACATTTCCAAGCGCACCTCTGTGTGTGGGTTCTGTTCACTGCTGATTTGCTGTGGTTACTTAGCACGAAGTTGCTCTCAGCCTGTTTTTGCTGGCCTGTGTCACAGCCCGGCTCTGTGAAGCCCTGCAGAAGGCTTTGTTAGCCAGTCCAGCAGCTGTCAAATGCTCCCGGGACTGCTTTTAATTTGCCCTGTTTTCCAGGGGGATTAGGGAGAGCTGTGCTCTTGGGAAGTCGGGGGAGAGCTGTCAGATGTCAGTCAGGGAAGTGAATATGCATGAACTGAAAAGCAGCGCAGTGATGGCCCTGGAGCCTCCAGTTCTCTATCAGATGGTGCACAGAAGAGAAGCAGAAATAATTCACACCTTCAGTGCCAGGGTTTCACATGGAAGCGATCACACAGGCTCTCTGCTGCTTCTAGGATGACTTTGCATTCGGGTAATACTTCAATTGTCATGTAAATTTTAGAGTAAGCAAATATAAAATCCCAACATGTGTTCGTCTTGCAGAAGATAAGCTTAATTTAACAGTGCTTCACTCCTGTACGGTGGGAAGATGCATTGTCATGGTAATTATGCTGCATCTTTTCTCACCAGCTCCACTTCCTTGAGATTTCTGTCTCTGCCAGCTCCCTCTTTCCATCTTGCAGAGTTCACCCAGAAGCTGTGATCAGTTTTAATTGCTGTGTGGCAGCGCAGGAGCTTGGTTAATTGTGTGCTGTGCAGAGCTGAAGGATGGGGAGATGTCTGTGTTGCCATTATTCTCTCAGCACATGAACCTGTACCAGTTGTCTGTGATTCATTTTGGATCGATAGTTCTTTAAATGTATGGCAGAAAGTGTGATTTAAAGTCAAATTCATCTAGATACATTTAACAGTGCTTCAAAAAATTTATTACCAGCTGAACTGGTAGCAAAATGGCCATGCTGCTTATGGTTTGGCTGGTATCCTGACTTCCTTGCTTTCCAGATTATTTTTGGATAGTTTGGCAAATCTGTACTTTCAGGCAGTTCAGCACATCTCCTCGTAATACAACATAAATTGAACTGTAAAAACTAATGGACTGGAATACATCAGGGCTTTAAAGACTTATGGCCAATTCTATATATTTTGTGCAGTGAAAGAGGCTCTCAGCCTCAGGTCTGTCATAGGAAAACTCGACCTGAAGTTGAAAAACTATCCAAGCTTTCCTGTAGCAGCAGTCTGTCTGCTCTGGGGAATGACCTGGCTCCTCTTGAAATGCGGTGCTTACACGGAAATTCTGATTTAATCCCCTCTTCTTGGGGCTAACGTTGTTGCTCTTGCTGAACATGCTGCACTAAGGTGAGGAGAGAAAGGAAAAGATGTGAGTTGAGTGAGCAATTCAGCAGAGGAGGACAAGTGGCAGGGAGACTTTGCCAAGTTGCTCAAGTGGTCAGCAAGTGCTTCTGAAGCTGACTTTGAGCCACCTTTGTGCGTCAGGAGCCAGACTGTCTTGAGGCAGCAGATGTCCTCTTCTTTCCTGTGCTCCAGTGCTTGTTAAGAGTGGGAATGTGTCAGTTTTAAAGAATGTCATCTCGCTGAGCCATAGCCTGCCCAAATGCCAGGCTGGCTCTGCTTTGCTCTGAGAGCTGCTCAGCCTTACTTTGGTGGCTGCATTTCCTCAGGGTGGGACCCTCTGGAACTGGTGCCACTGTCACTGTCTGTACACCCAGGCCACTCGAGCTGCCCCAGACTTTCACTCTGTAAACCCTTTTGACAGAACAAACGTTTCAAATCCCAGCCCGGTACCATCACATCATATATCACATCATTCCTTTGTCTCAGAACCTGGGATGGACATCAGAGTGAGGGAATTAACTGCTTCATGTTGGGGATGATCTCATCTCCCTTCCCTGGACCTTTTCCTATTGCTTTTGGTACAAGACCCATCTTGACTGTTTTTCTTCCCAGCCTTTTGCTCCACATTTTATTGTCAGCAGTCCCGGCCATCTGCACCCCAAGGGAAGTAAGTCAGCTTGATGTCAGTTATGTGGAAAATTGAGGGAAAAAGAGATGGCCCCTGACGGGAATAAAATTCCATAGTTCTACAAGATCTAAGTCTGCTGCACAGTTACAAAGAAATTTTTATTTTGCAGGGGACAAGGATGATTCTTCTGGGGGGTGGAAGAGTTTTTTACCTGTTCTCTTGATGTTGTTTCGTTGGGGTTTTTTGTTTGCTTTCTGTTTTTAACCTAAGCAGTTTCCAGGAAGGCCAAATTCATTAATTATATAGTGATTATAATAAATTATTAATATTAATTAATCAAACATATATTATGTTCCTTCAAGTGTAATGGAAACTTATCTATGACTTGCTACTGATCATTTGTTTGTACATTGACTTGGTACAGATGCCTGAGTATTTCACAAGTGTAAATGAATTCAGGCTCGCTGCTTACTTTTTGGATAAATAGTAATATAATTCTTTCTACAGAATAAAGTAGCTTGCCACTACTGTTTAATAAATATTTCTTTAAGTACTAGGGTTGCTGGAGCCAGATTTCTGTTACATTTTTGTCTGAGCTGACTGGCCTTTTCAGTTGGATTATCACAGAATCATGGAATGCTTTGTGTTGGAAGGACCTTAAAAGTCATCTCATTCCACCCCTGCCATGGGCAGGGACACCTTCCACTGTCCCAGGCTGCTCCAAGCCCCAATGTCCAGCCTGGCCTTGGACACTGCCAGGGATCCAGGGGCAGCCCCAGCTGCTCTGGGCACCCTGTGCCAGGGCCTGCCCACCCTCCCAGGGAACAATTCCTGCCCAATCTCCCATCCAGCCCTGCCCTCTGGCACTGGGCAGCCATTCCCTGTGTCCTGTCCCTGCAGCCCTTGGCAATTGTCTCTCTCCAGCTTTCCTGCAGCTCCTTCAGGCCCTGCAAGGCCACACTGAGCTCACCCCAAAGCTTCTCCTCTGCAGGCTGAACAATGCCAGCTCTGGCAGCCTTTCCTCCCAGCAGAGCTGCTCCATCCCTCTGCTCATGCTGCTGCCTCCTCTGGGCTCTGTGCAGCAGCTCCAGGTCCTTCCTGTGCTGGCCCCAGGGCTGGGGCAGCTCTGCAGGTGGGGTCTCAGCTGAGGGGCAGAGGGGCAGAATCCCCCCTCCCCTGCTGCCCACACTGGGGGTTTCAGGGCTGGGGCAGGGCCAGCTCTCACCTGAGCCCTCACTCTTCAGAGTGCAGCTCAAGATCCCTTCCTGAAGCCAGCCAGGGGTCAGGGAGGTCACAGCGAGGACTGGCAGGAGGTGGGACCGTATTTGTCACCTTAGAGCCAGCCCGTGGCTGCCCTGGGCTGTGTCCGACCTCTCCTTGCCAGCAGCTCGCACACAGGCAGGGAAAAATGCAGGAATTCTTTCTCAAAAAGCATTTTTGTTCTTTGGTCCCGTTTGGTCAGATGGGTTCTTCAGCTCTCTAAATTATTGGCTGCAGACAACATCCATCCCACAAAGCACAAATGAAGCAATTACAGGTTCAACGTGGTCTAAAACCACAGAGAAGGCTCCTGCAGAGGGGAGTTGGCAATTTCCTTCCAGATCTGTGCATCCCTTGGGCTGGGAACCAAACTGGAGCTTGTAATGGCCTTTACTGCAGTGCCACCACGGCACAGCACACTCCAGCCAGGCTCTGCCTCAGCTCTCCCAGGGAATGGGAAGAGGCACCAAAAAAGCAGAAATGTTGCCCTGAGTTTAGCTGTTCAACAAACAGATTTAAACTGGGGGTACAGCAGGAATATTTTAATATCTAGTTTAATATCCTAATATATTTTGTATATCTAATCTTTTGTATTTGGTGTACCTGCCTTCTACTGAGGTTATGGCTTATATAAAACACTAAATAAAAATTGTGTAGTGTGTTATAATACTAATATATTCTGAATTTATTAGTTCTCAGTCTATCCTCTGAGAACCTGACAATGAATATTAAATAAAGCTGCTGTCACAAAAGCATTTCACATTATAGCCTTGGATAATTTGTAATATACTGAATATTTTGCATTTAATGGAAAATCATTGGCTTGCATCTACTAGTTTAGAATTAGTTTTGAACCAAGATAGCCAAAGCATTAAATGATTTTATGTCAGAAAGTATGTATGTTTTTGAGTTTTCTTTTGTAGAAGTTCTTTATTTGGTGCAATTCAGACATAACTAATATTTATGAAAATTACTTGTGCAATGAGCTGTTACTGCTGCAGGAATTCTTTTCTTTGTCTTTATGGTCCATAGATTTGGCTCACTTTGAGGGATTTTTTTTTTTTGTGTAAATAATTCAAATTATTCTTTTCATTTTAATATGGCTAATCAGTATGTATCATGCATTTTAATGTAATAAGAGTTTCTAATTATTTAGAACCATTATTAGTTTTCTGAAATTCAAGGGAATTAAATCATGATGATTGTAGTTCCCTCTAGCATTGCTGAGGAAGTTCTTAGCACTTAAACCAAATTTCTCAACTAGATTTTCTTAAGATGCTTGGCAGGTTTAAATTAAATTGTGTTAAATTTCAAGATCTTGTCTTTATTTTTGAGAATGACAAGAAACTGCTGTGGCTTTGTGCCAGTCTGATTGCAAAGAACAGGGTTTGACTTTGCTTTTTTGAAAAGCGGGTACCATGATTTAAAGATTGTTTGTCTTGTGTCTGTCCATCCCCATCTCCCCCCACCCGCTTTTCCTTTTTGTGCTTTTAAATTCCATGGTGGGTGCGGCAGAATGTGGGAGACTAAAGACCAGAATTTTTGGTGAAGTTCAGTTAATGCAACAACACAAGAGGAGCTGTAAAATCTTGTTTATCTGCAAAGGCAGGGTTTTCATCACAAGGGATGTAACCATCTGCCCAGTTGTGTGCCTTGGTTTTGGCCAAGGAATACTGTCCTCAGTACTTGTCTTTTGTCAAAAGAATCTTCATTTGGAGAAGAAAAATATTTTAAAACTGTAATTTTCCAAAAATAGGAACAAAATGAAATCCTTACTGCTGTATTGTTCTTAGTTGGATCAGCATATCTAATTCTTAAAATTTCTATGCTCGCTGTAGAGGACTAGAATATTGTAAGTGTGGAAAAAATGGCACAAGATTAAGGAACATCTGTGAAAGGAAAGTGCTTTGCAGACTGCAAAGCACAGGGAGACTCATGATGCGGGTGGGGCACAAGCTGAAAATTGGTAAAGAGGGGGAAGGATTTTGTTCTGTGCCTGGCACTGCCTGAAAACTGCCTGTAATTCATCATTTCTGGAGGCAGGGTGGAGCTGCAGACAGGACAGGATGGCATGGGTGGCTGTAGGGCTCCATGCTGGTGCTTTCAGGAGCGGGTGAGTTTAGGAAGTTGGTTTTGCAGGAGAAAAGTCTAAAGCTGAAGACAAGGTTGTAATGGACCTTTTCAGTGATCCCCAAGAGGCAGAATTGTGCATCCAGTTGAAGTGGAGCGTTTGAGTGGTTCAGAACATTAAAGGGTTGAAGGGTCCACAAGATCTGACACAAGAAGAAAGGAAATAATTTATTAGGGATTTCATTGGACTTCATCTGGATGATTGTACAGCTGAAAAAAATTTGAATATTGCCTACATTGTCTTCCAGAGCCTTGGGTGCCTCTGGTTTGATTTGGAAAGCTGGGAATGGAGCGGAGGGGTGAAGGCCCCATGTCTGAGCAAGTGAAACACCCAGGATTCATCTCCCATCGAGGCTGTAACGGGATCACTTGGATCACTGTAGTGAGATACTTTGTAAGGATTAAGCTACAAGAATCTAGGAGCACAAAATCAAATCTCTATAAAATGACTTCACATAATTGAAAACCAACAGTGGATGAACAAAATAATTTGGTTTGCCCTCACTTGAGTCCTTCTGTAGAAAACCCTTTGGAGGTTCTACGCTCAGACTTCCATCCCAGAATGAAGCTCCTTACCATCCATGGATGTGGCAGAATTCACTCTGTCCCAGGACCATATCTTAATGCCACTTTGTTTAATGCACTCTGGATGTGGTTAGAATTGACTCATACTCTCAATTCATCAGCACTGTTTTTAATTTGTAACAGCCTAGAGCTTTGGGGGTTTCAGAAGAATTTGCTTCAGCTCTCTTTTTCATTAGAATTTATTTGCAGCTGAGGGAAATTCCAACAGCCTGAAGCATCATCATATAAATTAATGAGCTGATCCCACTCTGGCCTGACACAGCTTTGGGGCAAACTTGTTAAACCCTGGGAATACAGGTGTGCCTCTTGCTTCTGATTTTTCAGTTTAATAATGAGAAACTTTGAGGTCATAATTTACAAATGCAAAATACTGATTAGCTGTTTTAATTAAATTAATAACACTTTAATATGCTTTGTATGGTTTTCCTAGAAAGACTTGGATGATTTCACTGCTCAGGAAACACGAGGGCTTCCTTGAGACAGTGCACAAGTGCTGGGAATGGGAGTCTTTGGGGTGAGGTTGGCAGGTTTTGGGAAGGGGCTGGTGGCTGCTTCAGGTCTGAGCTCTGTCAGCTCCTCCTCTCCCTCTGGTCTTTGGTGCTGTGGCTCTATAGAACTGCAAGAGTGAGGGATGCACTGTCCCCCAAGGAATCTACCATGGAAGTGCACTTTGGTGACTTCCGTGTGGGAATTTTTTCAGGTGGATCAGAGAATTTCCACATTTTTCGGGGATGTCTGGTGGCCCAATTGAAGCTGTTGAGCAGCATGATCTGAACAGAGCTGGGGAACTCCCAGGCATTTCCATGCTGTGCATGTCTGAGGATTCAGCCCACAGGCTTCTGGTTTCCCTTTGGAGGCTTCACCTCTGAACCCTTCCCTCTCACAGACCTCAGTTTATGGGGCTTGGAAAGCCAGGAAAGAGGGCAGGTGCCCACAGTAAGGGCTTTTTGGGTTTGGAGAATGTGCAGGAGGGAGTGGGAAGCTGAACCAGGATTTCAGAAATCATCTTCAGAAGGCCTGTGCGTAAGAGCCCCTGTGCTACAAGAATGTAAATTTTTATTTCTTCCTGCAGTTTGTTATTATGTCAGGCCCTGAAGTGCCAAAGTAGGGTGGTGTGGCTTTAAATCTTCACCAAAATTTTAGGAATTATTCATCCTACAGTGCTTAGAGGCCTTCCCTATACATATATATATGTATATGAACACAAAGGTGTTGCAGCTGCAGTTCTCTCTGAACTGCTGCATCTCCACGGATGTTTTTTCCAAAACCACGAGGCATCAGCTCAGCTCCTCTCACATGCAGCCCATTAGGCTTTCAACAACACAGAGCATTCCTCACCCCCATTCACTCTCAGAAAAAGCTACTTTGCTGGTAGCAACCTGTTTTTGAGCATAGACGAGGCTGAAGTAATTTCATTGCATAACCTGTCACTTAATGGCTACAATTAGCTGAATGAAATTTCCCACAATGGCTGGAGTTAAAGTTCTAATGATCTTTCTCTTGGCAAAATGCACACTTTCCCCCTAAGACTCCATAGTTGATTATTAAAAACCTAAGGCATTGTTTAGACTTCCCTGCTCATATCTATCATAAAGAAAAATAACATTACATATGTTTACTGCTGTCACCTGCTTCCTTCCCACAATACATGTGTTCTGCAGGATATTAAAAAATCTATGATGCACAAGTGAGTCGTAACAAGAAAAGCAATTACATCTCTATCTTTATTCAGAGCACATAAGGTTTTGGGCTGTTCAGACAAAGATATGACATTTTCAGGCGGACAGTGTTATTGTTCCACACACTGTGCGGTTTAGGATCTTTAATAAGAGATTTCTCTTGAAAGCCTTTCTAGAATATTTTTGCATCTGTTCAGCTGAGCATTCATGTGTGAAGGTCCAATGCAGGGGCAGAAGAGCAGGAGCTGCTCCTGTCTGTGTAAAGAACAAGCTCTGGGCTCTTGGCGCTGTGGTTGGCAGTGTCCTGTTCAGAGATGGAGCCAGTGGTGGGGCTGTTAATGCAGGGAGAGTTTGTGTTTCCCTGGGCTGTGTTCCCACATTGAGGTCACGCAGACTTTGCCACTTGGAAGTGTCAGGAATGGAGGAATACATGTACAATCTAAACATGTTTTGCATGGACAGACATGCTGTTCTGAGAGGCACACAGCTGATGTCATCTGGACTCAGCCCCTTCAGCTCTTAAGACAGTGGAATCAAGGAAGACCAAGAACTCAGGGCAGGAGCAGACCTGCATCTCAGCTGTTGAGTCCCCTGTGGATTTGAATAGTTCAAATGCAGCACCCTCAACAGGGCAGTGGTGCTGCAGGGGCTGCTGAGCTCTTCAGCTCTCTGGTCTGGGCAACACAAGCCCAAAAATGGCTGAAATGGTCTCTGGTTTGTGCTGCCAGATGCACTCTGAGCATGGGTCCCTGCAGCAGGGGGCCTGGAGAGCTCTGAGTGTTATTTTCCATTACATGAAACATTTTTGGAGCTGTGTGTGCTGTCACCTTTCTGAGGTTGTGTGGGTGTTTTGTCGCTCTCTGCCATGTGGTTCTCCCCATCAGGAAACTCAACTGTCCCTGTCTGGTACCATGAGGAAGATGCTAAGGATTAATCTTCTTTAGTGCTCCTCTGCACCATGTGCAGGTGTCTTTCCAGTGTCTTTCTAGTGAGAAGTGCTGGGACTTCTCAAACAGAAGGCCTGCCTTTCAAATCTGGATTTTCTAACTGATAATTTGTTAGTTGTCTTTACTGGGCATTTTCTAGTTTGTTCTATCTGCAGAAAAATCTTTTTTGCAAGACAAACCTGGAGATTCTGCAGGACAGCACAAATGTAGTTTTGTAAATTTGTGTCAGGTTTATTTTCATGAAGCAGAGGAGACTGAATAAAAGGGCCTGTGTAAAATATACCTATTACGAGAATATTTTCAAATTGTTGTTGCAAAAACTGTTCCGATAATTCTGATATTCATTTGTATGGCTATGAGGAACCAGTGGGAACAATTCTCAAGGGCTCTTTCAGTCCCCTGAGGACTGACAGAGACCTTTTGAAGTATTTCACTCCGTAGCTTTGATGCAGCAGCCAAGCAGTGTAATGCAGAAGCCAGAGTTTTTATGGGTGTGTGGGTCAGTGCAGGTTAAGCTGTCAGAGTGGGCTTTTGAACTGCATCATTACTTAGAGCACCAAGTGGTACCGAGTGGGAGCTGAAATTGCTGCTAGATGTGGGATTAATGGCAGGAGCTAAAGTTGCTAGTTTGTCATGCAGACGTTAATGGCTTGGTGGGATCATATTTAAAATGGTATGTGTGGATAAAAAGAATGCTTCTCTGCTTGTTACGCAATTTTCACGTGGCCTATAGAGATTGGACAGTGCTGCTCCCCAGACAGGGGGGAATGACAGGGACAAAACTCAAAACTTAACAGAACCTGCTTAAACTGTAGTGTTATATATTGTCATTGCTTAAATAGGGTATAGTGTGGGAAAAGAAGAGCCTGTATGTATATTTTGTCCTTTACAGATAAGTAAATGAAATGCCTTATTGCAAGCAGGTTTTGGTTGCTCTTAGAATGACCAAAAAAAAAAAAAAAAAAAAAAAAAGGGTAAAATCAAGTCCAACATCTGCTTGGTTTGCTCAGCCAAGAACTTGCCTTTAAAGCACAATTGCAGGAAAAAGCCCAAGTGCTAAGGTCAGCAAGCAGAAGATGCATCACTTCCCAGTAGTGTAGGTGTACTGGTATTTTCAGAACATCTCTACAGACATCTCTATGTGAGCTCTCTTTGCTTCTGCCACAAACCAAGATCTTTGAAATGAAGAAATTATGTTCTGCTTTTCCATTGCAAAAATCATTGGATTCTGTGTTTTTCCTGTGCCTGGGGGACCCTCTCTTTGCAGGGTACCAGGGTGGGGGAAGCTCTCCCTGAGCTCCTGGGGCACCACAGTTCTCTGTGGCGACTGCTCAGAACCTGGGAGAGAAAAACAGTCCTATCAATAGGTATAAGGTGCTGTGGAGTCCCTCTTTCAACTGAAACCTGGCTGTTCATTGTTCTCCATCAAGGCCAATGTGTTCTGGTGTTCAGTGGGTGATTGCTCCCTGTGGGGAGGGTGACAGAGGTCCAGGGGGGACATGGTGGGTACTGCCTGGTATATTTTTGGAAAGCCTGGTGAGAGCTCACCATGGTGGTTCCTAAAGATTATTTAAGCACAGGGGTGATGCTGGTGTGAAGCACCTTCACACAGGGGTAGTTCACCCCTAAAGCCACCCCCTCTGTTGTGATGAACCCCTCTGAGGGCGGTTCAGCTTGGGACCCCATTTGTGTTTAAAGCGTCTCGTGGCATTGGAAGCACAGTGTGGACATCAGCTGCTTGTGACTGACTTCCCTTTTCTCCCCACAGAGTCCGAGCAGCTGATGAAAGCACTGGGGTTTTCATGCCCTTGCCAGCTGGTGTTGCCCATAAAGCAGCCAGCTCTGCCTGACCCCGAGCAATGGCTGGCCAGGCCCTCCTGGTGCTGGAGAAGATCTGATGTTGCTGACCCGATGGGCAGCTGGGAGCTGGGGATGGATGTTCACCAAGGGCTGAGTTAGAGGAATCTGCTGTCCATAGCTCCAGACCTCTTAATGTTTGTGGGCAAAAAGCTCCTGCCAGGTGCTGCTGATGTTGCTGCTTTTTGGCTCAGTGCTCAGCCTCCTTCTTCTGGGCTGGTGTCCGGGAGTTCAGCATCAAGGGTCTTTTCTGGGCAGCAATAACAATAAAAGGCCACAGTCCATGGTGATATGGCTGTGGTGACCTTATCTATCTGTTGTGAACTGCCCCTGGGGCAGCCTGAACCTCCTCTGGGCTCAGGAATGCAGTGCAAGGACATTTTACATTCACTCCACCCTTGGAGTTTAGTACTGGTGATACAGAGGGAACACTGAGAGTAAGTGATGGCAGCCTCAGAGTGACCAGGAGACCATTTATATCAACAAAATAACTATTAATATCAAACTGCCCGATAAGAATAATTTATGAATTTAATTTAGCTTTTCTTAAATTTTAATTTCCTAACAAGAAACTAGTTTATATGTGTTTAATAAAGGTATAATGTCTATAAATCATGTAGCTGTATTTATTTTAGGAAGTTGTGAGGACTTGATTTTAAAACAAAACAAAACAATACCGTATTGATAATCCATCCAACCAGGAAGAAGTTATCTTTGGGGATGAATCCAGACAGGTGGATTTTAGGATTGAAAAAATGCTCTATGAAAATGGCCTGAAATCTGCCATGTCTACATCGTATTTCAAGTGAATTGCAAACTTAGTTTGCTTGTGAAAAAAACCTGAGTGTGTTTTAAGTCTGTACCAAAATGATTCACACTGAACACACATGCACACACGCACACACACACACACACACAAGCAGTTCTAGGCACTCAACCCTAGAGCTTGCATTTTTCTCCAAATTTTAATAATGATCAAGTTCAAACAGTTTATTTTGCCTAAGACTTCTAGCTCAAGTCTTGTTAAAAGGCTAGAAAAATTAAACAAAATCTCAGAATCAATCCTCTGGGAGACCTTTCTTCACACAGCCTTCCCAGGAATCTAAAATAGAAAGAAGAGGCCATTAAACATGATAGCTGGTATAAAAATGGAGGCTGGAAGGGTAGAGGATGGAGGTATTGAGAAAAATCTCTAGAAGCTACAAATAGAGTGGACATTTTTGTACTTTTGCTGACACATTTTGCCTGATCAAACAGGGACACTGTGGATACTAGCCATGCCCTGGGAGCTGCTCCAAAGACCACTGAAGCATGGCCATGGATCTGAGTTTATTCAACTCAGGGTGTGCTCCGTGTGCCATCCTTGGGCCAACTAATAGCTGGAAGTTTTCCATCTCTCTTTGGTCTTTGTTAGTGACAGACAAGTAATGAAGTTTGACTGAGGTGCTGACGCTCAGTGTGTGGATTTTAGCTGTGAGGAAACTGATGCTCCGGGATTAGCTGGGATTGAGAATCTCAGAGCTCTCAGGGGAGAACACCAGAGAAGAGAGATGCAGCGTGATAGAACAGCTCAGGGGTGCTGCTGGAGGTGGGTGCAGTAAAGAAGCTCCTTCAGGAAGGGTCCCAGAGTGTGTGTGCGCTCAGAGTGTGGGTGCTCACAAGAGTGTGGGTGCTGACAGTGTGGGTGTTGACAGTGTGTGGGTTCCCTCAGTGTGTGGGTGCCCTCAGTGTGTGGGTGCTCTCAGTGTGTGGGTGCCCTCAGTGTGTGGGTGCTCTCAGTGTGGGTGCTCTCAGTGTGGGTGCTCTCAGTGTGTGGGTGCCCTCAGTGTGTGGGTGCCCTCAGTGTGTGGGTGCTCTCAGTGTGGGTGCTCTCAGTGTGTGGGTTCCCTCAGTGTGTGGGTGCTCTCAGTGTGTGGGTTCCCTCAGTGTGTGGGTGCCCTCAGTGTGGGTGCTCTCAGTGTGTGGGTGCCCTCAGTGTGTGGGTGCTCTCAGTGTGGGTGCTCTGTGTGTGTGTGGGTGCACCCCTGGGTGCTGCCAGGTGCCCTTTGTGGGTTAATTCCCCAAACCCCACCCTGAACTCAGCACATGGCACCACCTTCCCAGCAAGGCCAACCATGGCACGGAGCATGATCCTGCTGCACAGCACTGACACCTGGGCTGCGTCCCAGTGGGGAAAGCCCTTGGAAATCACCTTAATGGGCTGAACAGCAGTCAGAAAGAGAACATTATTTATCATGGCAAGAAGTGGGTAATTCCATCCCTGACTTCCTGCTGCCACTCCATTTACTGCAGCCTGTTGGTGCCTAAGTGGGGATCACTTGAGGCAATACATTAAGACTTGAAAGGAACAATAAATTTTACAATTAGGTTAGCAAACACCAGCGATGGTATTTCTCCCTGTTGATAATTACAAATCAATTATCTTATATGTTTTAAAAAATGATAACTCCCACGGTGGTGTTGTGCAGCAAATGTTCTCAGAAAGACGTAAGATCTTTAGGGCTGAGTGCTAGAACATGTGCAGTGGTTAGCAACAGAAATGTTTTAACCCTGAAGCAATCCTTCTGTGAAAAATATATTAAATTAAGGTCAGCTGGAGCAAACTGCTGCTAAACATGGTTAGTGTAAAAGAGAGAGCATCTTCAAGGAGGGAGCTAATGGGACTGAATTTTTATGTCTAATGGACTGAAGACCCAGGCTCTGATGCAACGTTTTACAATCTGTTTATTGTACTATAGGGGGTTTTGTTCAATTCCATGAGCAACACTGCAAGTATGAAATAAACTCTTTCATAATAAACTAATGACTACATGAGTCTGATTTCAACAAATCATTATTTCTGTTGCAAGCAATGGTTGAGTTGGTTATTTGTACAAAGAGGGCTGAAATTATTTACTTTAGCAGTATATGTAGGCTCTTAGAATTAATTGACAGATAATCAGAGTAAATCCATGCTCTAATATTGCATATCTAACTGTAATAATGGAGAGATGAGCAAAGATGAACAGTTTCTGAAAAAATAAAGATATTTGGTATGAAAAGTTGCATGAGAGAGGCCTGAAAGGAGCTGAAGGGGCTCCCTGCAGCAGGGCAGGGCTGAGTGGGTGTGTGGAGTGTGCTTTTGGTCACTACTCCAGCCAAGGAGCTGCCTTGCAGTGAGAATCAGAGAAATATCTGATGTATTCCTGGATGTTTCCTATACATACCCCATTTCACCCATGTTTGAAATGTTGTTTGCACCTCCCAGTGTTCGGTGAGGCTGCTCTCACTCAGCATCTCGCTCGTTCTTCCAGTTTCCTCTGCTGCTCTGCTGCGAAGTCTCTGGAGGAGGTCAGGACAGGCAGGTAACACATGGCACTGTTCCACTGCCGCTGCTGGCGTTAATCGTGGTGTGGGGCTTCCACTGGAAATTGCAGAGACACAGACAATGTCTCAGAACCCAAACAAACAACACCCGCACACCAACTTAATTCGTGTATGCAAATGTTGTGCTTGCAGGTGCAGACGGGATAATTGTGCATGGAAATAATCACAGCCCATTTGCATGGGTAATTTGTATCTACAGTAATGGCATATGCATATCTACTGGTGCAAAAACTTCCTTGGAATCCAGATAATTACTGTGGCACTGCTTAATACCTGGGACCAGTTCCACTTTTATGGTGCCTTTTTGCCCTCACAGATTTTGCGGTAGCAGAACGAGGGCACAATTGGATGTGTGATGTTCTTCCACGAACTGGGTAGGGTTATGTCTGAAAACCTCTCTTCATTTTCAGAAAAATGTGTGTGTATATATATGTATCTGTGTCTTTAAGAAATAATCATTCCCAAATTATCTCCTGCTTTGCTTGGGAAGAGAAAACAAAGAGGAAACAGAAAGAAGCTCTGAAACGGAAGAGAAGAAGAGCCCAGGCTGACAGGGAAAGGCGCTCTCTGTGAAACTCTCTCCCATTTCATGATGTAAGCTGCTGATATTGCAGCTTCATGGCATTTCCCATCAAATCTGACAGGCTTTATAGCAGTTCTAAATTAGAGTATGGAGGAAAGTACAAATGGTTAGAAAGTGAGTGCAGCAGGCAATTGCTGTAGAGTTTGTTGTCACTTTTAGTCCTAGTGAAGCCTAAATACTATATTATTGTCTGTTTTGTTGACAGCACCTGCAAAAGTAAACTGAAAAAACCCAAAGTCTTTGACACTGAAGTATTATCTGTGTTAATTTTCCATATTTTGCTCTGAAGGAGGGACATAAAGCTGTACTTTTGTACTGCAGCTTTCCACTGTGCTGTTATTGTTCAGAGTTTAGAGTTTGGGATTAAAATGAGTTTAAAAACGTACCAAAGTGCTGCTTTGGCTCCTGCTATATGTGTGCAAGAGGAATGTGAGTCATTTCATCGTTTCTGCTGATTAATAGTTTCAGATCTGTTTTGTGTGTGTGTCTGAGGGAGTTGACAGCACAGATCTTTAGTATCTAATAACATTATGTCCTATACATGAGATATAATAGGATATATTAAGTGGGGCTTGTCCTAAAGACATTTATTCTCATAAATTCTGCTGCATGGCAACCTTGGGATTTGTAATTCTTTTCTGGTTGGGAATGAAATTATAATGTAATTCAGTAACATTTACAATAAACTGTGGTGACCTGACACACAACATTTGGGTGGAGTGATCAGCACAGCACGTGACCCCACCAGAGCTGAGTTGGGAGCCGTGGGCAGCATCATAAAACCTGCTGGGGATTTGCATTGGGAGCAGCAGAGGAATTGCTATCCATCAGGCTGGAATAACCAGAGCCTCGGTATAGTTTCTCAGAATGTTGCTTAAAACGAGTTCCCCACTAAAGCAAACCTGTTGCTTTAGTTGTTTCTTTAAATCAAAATTTTTACACCCATTTTTAATTGCCGTAAGGGCTTACTTTGGGTCCTGTGGTTCTGAAAGATCATTTATGCAGCTGATGTCCAGAATCAGCAGTTAATCCCTTTACTGTGCTCTTTTTTGACATGCACATCTTTCAGTCCAGTGGCCTCCTTCATGTGTTGTGTGAGGCAGGGAGAATCTACCAGAGATTTGAATCTTGGTGGGGAAACCTTTCCCTGTAGAGTTAGACTTGACTTTTTCAAGAAACTAAAAATATCTTTTCGGCCCATGTGTGGTGTGTGCTGCTGCCTTTTAAGGGGCTTTTAAATTTCAGTTGTTTCAGGAGGATCTGGGTGTTGCTGGGCATGTTAACACTTTTCTGCTGCTTGGCTCTGCATGTGGGCGGGTTCATGGATTAGATCACACGGAGAAAGGTCTCTTTACATAATTTCCTTTATTTATTTCTGTCTATATTATTAGGTTTCTGTGCCTACTACAGTTTATTGACTACATAAAATACAAAACTGGTGAACTTTATGATCCAGCGCAGGGTCAGTTGTGTCAGATCCATGAATTGAGTGCAGCTGATTTGTGTATGGACTCAGAGCACACGGACGGGCTGATAACAAACCCGAAAGAACAGCATTCACCTTAAAACGTCTTTCCATTAGAGCATGGAAAAATCTAGAAAGCTTGACATTACGGGGAATTTCATTACAATTCCCTCTTTCTGTCACTCACAGGCTCCCATCATGACCCTGCTGTTCCAGCTGAAGTTTCAGTGTTGAGGAGCTCAGGTGCCAGCAGTGATGTGTGGTGTGAGGAGACACGGTTCGTGCAGGCGCAGGTGCTGTGGGGAGGATTTTTGCAGCCCTTGTTCTGTGCACTTGAAATTCTGTATGGCTGGAGTCAATTCATTAATAGGTTGCTCATCATTCATGGTCAGGTGTTTGCAGGTCCCCTGGAGTTTCCACTCAGGAAGCACAGCAAACATCCAAAATAATCCAGCTGGGCAGCTTTGCTATTCATCTTGTCCTGCGTGACTTCAGCTGAGCACAAGTGATGAGCTGTCCACTAAACAAAATGTCAGTTTTTATTTATGTTGGTCTTGGTGGTAAAAAGCCATCTCTAGGGCTAGAACAGACCCCTAATCTTTCAAACATGAGTCCCTGGGGATTGCAGGCATGAGGAGGAGGAGGAAGGGCTGTGATGCAGGAGCTCTCCCAGCAGGTGTTGCCAGCACTGTTTGGTGGAGGGAAGCCCTGCCTGGCACCCTGGCACAGCAAAGCACAGTGAGATCACACGTAGACAGCTTAAACTAATGCCAGGCACAAAGCTGATTATGGGCTCTGTTAATTCACTGGATTCAAATCAAAATGTCCCAGAAGCCAGAAGACCTGCTGGGTTTAATAGCATGGATTACACTGAAGATTATTTCCAGCAATAATACATATATATACACACACACATACATGTAGTCAGGACCTGTTCTGTGGATGCCCACTTTGTCACTCCTGGAGAAATGACAGCTAAGTGTGGGGAGAATCATGTTGTGAATCTGCTCAGCCTGACAGGAACAACAATAAAAGTGTGTGTGCTTTGGTTGGTTGGTTGTTTCCTTCCAGAAGAACGTGTGAGGCACAGAAATCAGCCCCAGGGTGAGCACTGAAAGGCAGTGGCAGAAGCACAATCCTTGGGTAGCACAGGCACCTGGTGAGGGCTGAACGTTGTGCTGAAAGGAGTTATCCAAAAGACATGAACAAAATTAACCAAGAGCTGTCTAATCAGTAGAGTTTGCTGATTCAGCTTGCCAAGGTAGGTTTAAAACTGGGATAGTTTTTGTTGTGGGGAGCAAAAGGGTTCCTGGGAACCATTACTGCAATTTCTTGTGAACTTTCTCAAGGCCAGTGATTGCTGTGTTTCTGTGCTCTTCACTGAAACCATTCCTTTGCACTCAGAAAGACCCTTTAAAATAAGTTAGATGACCTCTGCTGACTCCCAGTCATATTAAATTTCATGCTTTTATCAGAGAAATTCATTACCCTTGTTGTTAAGATATAATGAATAACTGGCAGCTTTTTGGAATTAGACAGCAGTCTGATGTTACATCTTAGATGGCACTTTGAACATACTTTATATGCTTTGACATTTTATTTCATTTAATATTGTAGGATGCCCCAAGGTGCTTTAACCTGAAGGCTGCTATAAAAATAAAGCTGAAATGCTTCCCAGGAGCATTTTGGGAAAGCTTGGCTGTTGGGTCATTGGTACATAGAGCCCATAGCTAAAATACACAGTAAAAGAGTTTCAAAAACCCACTAAAAATGCATCATTTATTCCAGCTTATCCATCCCAGTGTGCAAAGAGAGCTCTGGAAACCCGTGCAGCTCCCGTTCCTAGAACTGCACACGGAGACATTCTGCCTCCCAAAGCAAGAGCCTGATACAGAGCGAGAATTGTGTGAGGGAGGGTTAAAAGCAGAAGGGAACCACCATTCCTTCACAGCCAAAAATTCACCTTCAAGAGAGTGTTTCCAGGTAGGGTGAAGGGCAGATATTCTAGTGAGGTAGGATTTTTAATAATTTCTATACCTCTGAATAAAACAGATTATTCTGAGTCCTACAGTCCTCTGTAAGAAAGAAAACAGTCCAGGCCCACAAACCCCAACCCTAAAGAGAAATTGTTCTATTGTATTTTTACAATTAAGATAATAGCCTATGATTTCCCCCTTGTTATCTTAAGGAAAAATAAGCATTCATGCAAACCCTGGTTATTAAGAATCCTAACTGCTGTCATTGTTGTATAGCTTTTTATGCCCTGAGAATAAATCTGGGAGATGGAGCATTTGTAAGTGCTTTAATAACTGGTTGTCACTTGCCAAAGAATGGACACCAAGGATATCAGCTATTCAGATACAGAGCCACTTGAAAGCTGAAGAATGTAGAGTTATTAATTTCCAAGTAAAGAACTGAAACCAGCTTTGTGGTTTGCAGGAAACAGGGGTTTTCTGTGGGATACAGGGTCTCAGCTCTGGGCAAATCCTCTGAGGCAGAAACACACTCTGGCCTCTTACAATCAGTTTCTCCTCCATTCTATGTGTGAGTCACGTGGTGGTGTAGATACAGCATATTTTTTAAACTTAAAGGTTACTTTATTCAAAGAAACTCACTGAGTCACAGTACCAACAGACTTCTGTGGAATTAATTCTGAAATCAATTTGGTAGCATCATGTCAAAAAAATCACGTATTTCTAGACTCTAATTTTTACTTTTATATATATATGATTACATATACCTGTACATGTAGAAATAGCTAATAGTATTATGTTATCATCTAATAAAAACCTCCTGAAGGCTTAAAAATTCGATATGGCTGTTCATTCCTTATGGCAAAGCATTTGTCTCTTGCACATCTCAATGCTGAAAGTTTCATTACTAGTGTGTGAACTTGCTCCTTTAGCTTCTTCTTTAAAAGAAAAAAAAAATCAGCAATGCTGAACTCTTTGGAACAAGCTTTATTTTGTTTTACATCGTTGCTAGTGTATTGTGAAAAATCATGTCATGTTAACTGGTTTTTTTCTGGCAATAGGACAAAATGTGGGCTGAACTTTAAGTAGTTTAAAATCTTTATTTTTTCCTTATGAGCAGTAGCTGTGACCAATGCCCAGTGATGCAGCAGTTCATTTGGGATTCTCCAGGCATGGTTGGCAGGGATTGGCTTCCTGCTTTCCTATCCCAACATCACAAACTGGTTCAGATCCCTCTCAGGCTCTGCCCGCCCGGCTCAGCCCGGCAGCCACGGGCAGCCATCAGTCCTGTGTGTGGGACTGGCATAAGGCAGTGGCAAGGATCTGTTTGCAGCTGCCTGGCCATGGATCCAGAGACAGAGCAGGGCCTGCAAAACAACTGTCAGAGCCCAAATGGCTCTTGCTGGTTCTTTCAACACAGGGTGGGATCCAGAGATGTTGGGACCTGCTGGAAAGTACCTGCACACCCTGTCAGGTAGCAATGCATGCAGTTAATTTCTGCTAATTTCTGCTCTCACAATGTGCAGAGACTGGGAGGTTTTGTACCTCTGTGCAAGGCATTCCTTGATGAGATTTTTTTTACAGCCCTTACTCTGGAATCTGCAGCCCTGGTTGTACTTTTAGCTACAATATTTATTGAAACTCACCTGCACTGAACAAAATGCAACCTGTAAAATTTGGGGTACAATAGATGTCAGTCCCTTGGGAAAGCTGGGAAGGATGGAGAATTAGCAGATCCAGTTGCTTATGATTAAGCTCCCACAGTGGAATTCTCCATAATTTGCCCAGGGGAGGTATCATGGGTAACTCTTTTAGGGGAGTCTATCCTTTCCAGGTGCTGGGAAAGATGGGAAACATGATGCAAAGGAGATGCAGATTTGCATTTTGCCCTTGTAATTCCAAGTCTTCCAGGTCTCCTTTCAGTTGCTTTCTTGCATTTGACCAGGAAGGACAAGAGACTCTGAGAGCATCTGCATGACAAAGAAGCCTTGGAGTGAGGATGCAGCACTGAAGGAATATTTTACAGGAGTACTTCTTTGCTGCCATTTTCTCTGTTCTAGTCAAAGGCTCTGCAGTCTCTCCGTATTTATTGCTTATTTTAATATACATTATTTAGATTTTTTCCTGACCTTCATCCTTGGCTCTGAACCACGTTGCTTAATTTTGTGCAGATGGACACAAACACTTCCCCTGCAAATGTAGAATGTGGCTCTGAGATTTTCTGGGTGTGACTGCTCAGGTACTGGGGTGAGAAGGGTCCATAGACCTTCCAGGTTTCAAAGGCTTTTGAAGGATCTCCCAGAGCTGACATGGATATCTCCACTCTGCCACTGGAAGTTCATGGATTAAACACAAATCTGAACTGAGATGTGCCATCATTCATCAAGTTGGCCAAGAATATTTCCCTGTTTGAATGTCTGGTGCCCCACCCCAGTTTGGGAAGAAACATTCCCAGTCTCTGCATTTCCAGTTATTCCTCAGCTTTTTGCATCTGGAGATCATTAAGTCTGTTCCATGCACCCCTATGTGAATCCAGCTGCAGCAGTGTGAGGTAGATGGAGACCTCAAATCTCAGTAAAATCCCTCTATCCTCTCACCCTGGGGCAGTGCAGATTTTTATTTTTAGTGCAGGGAAAACTGAAGCTCCATATTACATCCCCTTGTAGAAAGCATTTGAATTCCTAAATGAGTGCTGTGCTTGAGGCATTATTGTCCACAGCTATTCTGATTATTTTGTATTTCCCTTTCAAACTGAAGGTGGGAATTAGGGGTGCTGCAGTCTTTGAGTGGAAGATAGGTGAATTTTGGCTTTGTGCATTGTGAAGCAGAGGATTTCTGTGACAGCCATTTATACAAGTGGGCCAAGACATATCAGAGGCTGATGTAAGTGCTGCCAATGCTTGAGCCTTGTCAGGTCTGTGCCTCCTGATCTTCACTACAAAGAAATCGTGCAAACATGTCACTTTATCACTTTGAGGAGTTAATTTGTCATCCAGGATGTTTTTAATCTCTGAGAGCATAACCATTTCTGAATTGTTTGTTTTATAACTCCGCTCTGGGAGATGTTGCCTGCTTTGATGTGCCTGTTGCTCTCGCCACAGGCAAGGAGAGAACATCAGAGAGTAAAATATTTACGGTGCATGAGGGTCCTGCTGACCACTCGGCTGGGGAAGGGCTTGCTGTGGCCAGGGCAGTGGTCACACTGTAGCCAGGGCAGTGATCAATCTGTGGCTGGAGCAGTGGTCACACAGTGGCCAGGGCAGTAGACACACAGTGGCTGGAGCAGTGGTCACATGGTGGCTGGAGCAGTGGTCATACTGTAGCCAGGGTAGTGGTCATGCAGTGGCCAGGCAGTGGTCACACTGTGGCCAGGGCAGTGTTCAGACTGTGGTCAGAGCAGTGGCTGGGCAATCATCCCACAGTGGCCAGGGCAGTGATCACCCTGTGTCCAGGCCAGTGGTCACTCTGTGGCCGTGCTGATGTCACTCCCTTATGTCCCCACCCAGCCCTGGGTCCTGTGGGGGTTCCCAGGCCCTGCCTGGGTTGGTTTCTGAGGTGAAAAGGGGGGATTTTGGCTCATGTGCAGTGCCTGCCCCTCCCCAGGTGAGCCCAAAGAGCTTCTGACAGCTGCAGTCATTTATTATGGAAAGTGTTCCGAGTCGTGGATTTTTGGCAGGTTCCTGATCTTTGCTTTCCTTTTCCTGCCTGGGAAAGAGGCAGGGGGGACATCACTGCTGAAGGCTCAGTCTCTGTAAGTGTGGGAATTATAGCTCAGTTAAATAATTTAACAATCATTCTGTTCTTCCTTTTCTGTCCAAAACTAAATTCCAATTGAAAAATTATGGGCATTTTTCTCCTCAGAGTGTGAGCACTTATTGACTAAGGTATCCAAATGAAAGGAGCTTGATGGCTCCATTCTCTTTGCACCAGCTCTATCCAGGTATTCTGTGGATCTTGATTTCACCACTACCCTGAGCACATGTATTTTTAAAGATTTTTTTCTCGTTTTCTTCTCTTTTTTCCTTTTCTTTTCTTTTAAAATGTTTTTAGTTGGTCTGGAGATGCCCAGGAGCCACTGTATATTTAATGTGACAAAAAATTTTAAATGCAATTTCTGTTTTTAACTCTCTCTGTATTTTGGTATACATACATAGAAGTATAAATAGAACACTCTTGTTAACTTATTTATGAGGGTTGGAATATTTGGATCATCAATATCATACTGCAATAGTTAAAGGTTTCATCAAGATAAAAAATTTAAAGGGAAAACCAGCTTTGGGCACAGCTTGGTTAGTGCAGTAATACAAGTTTTCAAGTGGAACTGATGGAGGTCAGAAACATAAGCCTGAGAGGGAAGAGCCACGTGACATGGGAAAAAGGCAAATATGGCAACATATGGGTGTTAGATGGCCAGTGGAAGGAAGGATGGGTAGGAAGGAGACTGTTAAATGTCCATGTTTTAATACAAAGCCCATATAGAGTAACCAGGAAGTAGTGGCAGTTTGAAACTGCATTTTGCTTGGTTTGCTGGTAAATTTTTTGGAACAACTGGGTGGCATTTCAGCCCAGGAGCTGCAGTAGCTGCTCTGGGAGATGCCAGTGGGCAAAGGAAATTTGCCTGGAAGGAAAGTGCTGCCTTAGCTCCCCAGTGGAAACTTGTGGAAGGGCTGAGGATTTCCCAAAGCACAGGACTCCTTGGTCGAGGTCACCAGGAGACTCTGGGGGCCTGTTGGGACAGGATGTGACAGCACAGAGCAAAGTTGTCCCTTTGCATGTTTGACTCCTGAAGCTGTGCTGGCAGTCTGTCACTGCCCGCCTGTGCTTGCTGTCTGTGTAAACAACCCAGACCACAAACCTCAGACCCAAAGTGCTGAAAGATAAGGAACCTGCAGGATTTTCTGCCTAAGAAACTCTAGGAATAAGTCAAACCCAGTAGTTTTTCCTACCTAAAATTTGACAGTGGCATATAATTAAATATACATGTGAACACACACTATCATATCTGTATGAAAATCAGGCTGCACTGCTCAGCTTGAGTAACAAAGCTCAGGGATGTGTTTGTTTTCCAACACCCAGTTCTGGGCATTGTTTAGTTTTAGAGAGCTGGAAGTGTTTGCTTTTCTGTGTTGGGTAATCAGCTGGGCTTTTTTTCCCCTTCCTGCCAGCTTGTGGTCATATCCCATAGGACAGAAGCCCCTGGAGCCCCCCAGAGCTCTGTGTGCAGGACAAATCCTCTGTCCATGAGCAGGCCACCAGAGTGCCTGTCACTCCCCAGGACACGCTGCTCCCGTGGGTGGGATTTGGTGCAAGATGCCCAGCTGGGCGCTGGGATCCCTGACTGGCTCTGAAGACAATTTTTGGTTGGATTGGCAGAGGATCCTTAAGATTCTGGCACAGCAGTCAGAAAAGAACTGGTTTGCCCGTGCACAAGTCAAAAATCTGGGTGCAAGCAGTCAGTCTGTGCTTACATGTTCCCCAGGAACATGGATGTGTGTAATTCTGTATGTGCATTGCTTGAGCAGAATTGCCTGGGTGAAACCCCTGTCATTTAAAATTCCCCTGCTGGGGAGGAATGCAGACTATTTCAGGCCCCTGCATCAGAAGCAGTTATTTGATGTAGGGTACTTTTAGTTATCTTCCTGATTGCTGGCTCTGATAGCTGAAGCTTTATTCAGTGGCTGTGAACATGAAAAAACCTCTCTAGGATAACCACTCTGTTTTTGTCCTGATCAAATTTATGATATGCTGCGGTCATCATTCAGTGGAAATCAAGAGCTGGGAGTAGTGGTTTCACATCAATACAGCCAAATCACTGCTTAAAACTGGAGTTATAATCCTTTAAACTTAATTTTGTGGGCAAATTGCAGTTGCCAGCTCCTCAATTTGATTGGTTCCAAAAACATAAGAAATTGAAAATGCCAGGAGGCATCAGTCCTGTAAATATATTTAGTGCCATCTGGAGTGGAGTGACCTTGGGCATTTTGCTTGGCCTTAGTATCTTATTGCTGAAAGTAATTCAGCTATTAATACTTGATTGAGTTTGTGCCTCTGACTACACAGAACTCAATCTTTACCTCTCACTCAAAGAGCAGGTGACATCTAATTTAATAAGGTATTAAATGTGCATTATAATAATTTTTTGGTTTTCATACAGAAAAAGAGCAAGCAAATAAATACAGATTGTTTTGAAATCCACTGTGTGGTGCAGTACAGGAAAGAGAACAAGATTCCTGGGTTTTGTGACAGCCTCAGTGAAGCACAACTAATTTTAGAGATACCTGCATTTGAGCTATTTTTTATCAGATTTCAAAAATAAAAAAAAATCTGCTTGTATCTTAAATATTTTTCAAGTTTTGGAGAAACAATTTCTAGATTAAAATTACTTCAGGACTGGTGAAATGTTGCGCTGTTGATACTGGGCCCAGTGAAAATGCTGGGAATAACTCTATTGATTTGAAGTGAGCTAAAATTTCAGGGGCTCCACAAGGTAATTTACATCAGTGAGGTGAAGAGAACCAAACTTTTGGCTCACTGGACGTTATGTGTGGTCCAAACCTCTCTGCATCCCCCCCGCACTGATTTATCCCTGGATATTGAGGGATGGGCTCAGTAACATCAGCCATCCTGCTCCTGCTATAACATTAGAGGGGCCTGTAAGGAAATGGGCTTTAGGTTGTAAGGGAAAATGAGCAGGTCTTACAGCAGCTGCCTTCTGCCAACAGAGCTGTTCATTTTAACAGCCAGAGTGTTTTACAGAACTCTGCACACAAAGCAGATTAACAGCTGGAAACACAGAAACCTGAAGTAAATTAATAATGGACAGAATCGTGGTGTTGCCTGGTCTATGGCAAGGTCTGAGGTCTCACCAGTCATGGTTGGAGTCTGTCTCAAGGTGTGTACATCTGACACAGTTGTTGGGAAAGCCTTTTAAAATAAAGAATGTTCCTCCAAAGCAGTGAGATATCGGTGAGTATTTCAAATATGAAATAGACACTGAGACCCAGAGGGAAGTTATCAGAAGGCTTTGGAGCACTCTAGAATTAAGTTCCCATGCAGAGAATAAAAGCAATGTTTTATGTATAATATGCTTGCTTAGCCTTGTTCTTAAACTCAGATAAGCCTCTTTCTACATGAGGCTGATGTGCAAGTCCTTGGGAAGGTGAGAGCCTGGTCTGCTCCCCTGTGCAGCCTTCTGCACGAGGCAGGAACAGAGCCCAGAGCCTGTGTTGAGCCACTGGGGCTGGAAAATACAATCAGTACATAAAACCAGCAGAAAGCAAATGCTGAAATGGGAAGAAATATTAATTTTATAAACACCATTTGCTCAAAGTGTGAAATAATTGAGAAACAAGTTACTGGCAAATTGCTGCAGCTGACACATGAACTGCCCCGATGGAAGAAGGGCTGGAAGGATGGCCCTTGGTTGGGCAGCCTGTTTTGGATTGAGGGAAAGGTCAGGGGTCCCCCTGAGCTGAGTGGCACATTTTCCATCAGACTGTCCCCACAGCCTGCTCTCTGAGCTGAATTCCACCTGTCAGAGTTACTTGTGCTGTCACAGTAACATCTCTAATAGATGAAATTCAGAAAATGTAAAAGATAGGAATTACCAGTGCGCAGATCTGCTGGTTGCTTTGGAGCAAGGCCTAAGCTCAGGCAGAATTCAGTGTCAGCTCTGCCAGGAAATGGTACCACTGAGAGTTGGCTTTCAGGGAGCTTCAAAGCCTTATCTCACTATTGCTTATGAAGCACTTCAGTCAATCAAATCCATATGAACAAAAAATGCAACTAAATAAGTTTTCCGCCTCTTAACAGTGACACTACAGATAAAATCTGACCAAAGGCTGTTGTGTCAGGCTGGTCACTTGAAAAGGGGCAGTGTTTACCTGGGGATCCCTCATGAGACCATCACAACTCTTTGTATTGCAGGTCCACAAACCTTAAAACTGACAGAGAGCAGTGTTTTTTAATGTAACTAATTGTACAGAAAAAATTGAATCATTAGGTGGCCTCTCTTAAGAACCGTAATGAAAATAGGCAATAACAGCAATGACTTCTTTTCAAGTCTCACCTGGTCCTGGACAGAGAGGGTCATGCAAGCATAACTTAATTTGTCCTTTAGAGGATTGGTAAAAACCAAAAGGATCTGAGATCCAAGCAGATCTGCTACTGCTTTCTTAAAAGTTCCCCTATGTGTTATGTGCCTTGTGTTACATTAAATCTTCTCTATAAGAAAAGGGGGGCTTCAAAATAAACTTTGAATAATCAGACGATTGAATTTAATTGCAAATTTCCTTTAAGCAAAGAATTATTCTGAATCCTGATGTTTCATACACCATATTGTAACAAGTACTTGTGCTTGCATTATCAAAAGCCACATAAAGAAGGGTCAGTTATCACACTTTAAGTGGTTAAAGGTTTTTCCTGCTTCCCCTCCACTAGGATGGACAGGAGGAGAATTTTGGCAAATCTTTGGAATTCTGGAGTCTGTTGTCTGGTGAGTCTTACTGATATTCCTAACAAAATACAAGTTGGGAGCCATCCATTCTGTGTCAGCAATGGAATAACCAGCATGGAAACTGGCAGGGTTTGTATTCGCTTTTCTGCTTCCATCCAGACCGAGAAAACAGAATGCTTGGAATCACAGTGGTTTATTTGTTTTGCCTTACTGAGGGAAATATGCATCAAAAAGATATTAAAGTAATTTTCCCCTTGCCAGGACAGCCCTTACCCTTGTGAGGATTTCTCTCACAGTGTCCTTGCCGCTTCCATCCCGCTGGGGAAAAATTGTGTCCTTGGATGGGGGCTGTGTTTGGCAGCAGGGCTGAGGTGGAGCCTCCCACCACCCCCTTGGGCATTTAGAGCACGACAGCCCCTGCAGTGGCTTTGGTTCCTGTTCTCTCCATGCTTCTCCAAGCCAAGGTGTTTAACACACTGGGGAAGGCTGTTCATGAGCTCCAGGGGGATGTGAGCATTGCTGGCACCGTGGGGCTGGAGGAGCTGGGCTGGGTGGCGCTGACTGCGGGCACTGCTCTGGGATCCAGCACCCACAGCTGACCCACAGCGTGGCCAGGGACGGCTCTGGTTAGGGGCAGGCATGGCTGAGCTGCCTGCTGTGCCTCCTGTGCTTGTGTTCTCAGAACTGAACTCAGCTGTCTGAGTCCCTGTGCCTGCATGGGAGAGTTGATGTTTTCATTCTCTAAGTACTTGCTGAAATGGCATAAATAGCAAGGCACAAACACTCTCATGCCTGCTGAAGCTGGAGAACAGCAGTGCAAACTTCCACTTATGTGACACTTCAGAAATGCGAGTTTGGGGCCTCAGATGGAGACAGACAGAACTGGCTAAAAAGTCATTCCCAAACCACAAGCACTCCATTGAAGGAAGAGGAATAGACTTGGCAGACAAAACAAACAATGCCAAGTGTGCTGTAAAGCCCAGCGCTTTTCTTTTCATTTTTCAACTCAGCTGGAACACCACGGAGTGATTTATAGCAAGGATCTGCAGCTCTCACATCCCTGCCTTTTGCTCTCACAGCCATACCTAAAGCAACCTCTTCCCCCAGCCTGCTTTCTCCAAGTTGTTTTATCTGCTGCTGGCTTTCATTGAACTGGCACTTTGCAGAAATGTGGAAGTTCCTCTGGAACAATCTTTTTTAACTCTTTAAGACCTCTCTATGCAGCAAAGTTGTTTCCCTTGTATACCTCTCCTTCTAGAAACTGTGTTCCAGCATAAAAGTGATTAATCCAGACTGGAGCTAATTATCCTGGGGGAAAAAAACCCCTAAAATTCCTTTAGTGTGCTATGTTTATACTGGGGCTTAGACCAGAACAGCACAGCAGAATTGGCAGGATAGAATTATGAGTGATGGGAAGCTTCCCGTGCAGACAAAGCTCAGACACGTGGCCCCAGATGCCAGGTTTTACAGACACTCCCAACAGCCAGAAGAAAGCGCATTTCCCAGGCACTGCCAAGTTCCACTCACGCTGAAATCCGAGGCTTCCCCTGCCTCAACATGGCTTTTCTTCAAGAAACCGTCTCCTATGCCAGGGTTTCTGCTGGAGAGGCACCTGTGGGGAGCAGGGCAGTGCTGGGCTGGCTTTTCTGGGCTCCAGAGGCCACTGAGCATCGAGCCAGTGCACAAAGGCAGCAGAGTTTGAGTTACAGCTTCTCAAACTCGGGGAGCAGGAAGTTCTTTAGCAATATCTCAGGTAAAGAGCAGTGCAGCAGAGCTTGTTATGTTGGTGGTCTTTACTCTGACATTTTGATTTAGTTTAAAATTCTGTTTAAACTTTACTTCTAGATAGTGGTGCTTAAATTTTTTATTGGCAGGCTGCTTGGAATTAGTCCACCCAATTTGTTTTCCTTCTCTGGATTGGCTGACAAAATCACAAAAGTAAACAGTATCTTGGAAATCATCTCTGAAACTTTAATGAAGCTGGGGACTGACAGAGGAATGCCTTCTCTGGGAGAATTCATCTTTGGTAGTTCCACACCTCCTTTCTTGCTTGGAAGTTGAGTCAATCTACCTAAACCATCAAGATGAAGTGTCCCATATTTAGGTAACCTTTGTAGGTTCTGGAAAGTCTGATCAAAATGCCACATTTTTGTGAATGCCTTTTTGCTGGTGGCCTTTTAAAACAATGTCTACATGTGCACTGTAACTCCTGCAGAGTTAAAAATCAAAGTCTCTTACAAATGTTGAGGGTGGTTTCAGTAATTCTTGCAGTCTGCAGTTACCACAGATTTAGCTATACTGTGTTGAATATTAAAGACAAGAATTGTTATCTGTGCCTAAGTGAAATATGTTACAACTCCACTATTAGGTCAATTTAGTGGTTGTAACAAATGACACCAGGGTTAACTTGGTCCCTTCTAAATTGCAAAGGATGTAATTTTCTCCTGAGGTATGGGCTGTGTAATCAGATATTCAGGTGTTTTGTAATTTGTTCAAAACACTTGAAGCCTAAGAATGGAACCCTCAAATCTGATATAGGGACAATTTTACAAATACACTCTAAATTGAGGGTTGTTATTGTAGAGAAGAAAGAATTAAGTGCTCAAAGAAACTGTACTGATATTCAGAAGTTTGTATTTTGTTTATCTGCAGAGTTATTACCTTGAAATTAATTTTGTTAAATAGACTTTGGTCTTTAAAGTGCTTCACATTTATGCTAATAAAAAGCATAACTTTTAAACTTACAAAATGCAAACCTGCTTTAAGCATAAATCTCTCCTGAGCTGCTCTGTGTAATCCTATAGGAAGGGAATTTCTAAAACAAATACCTGGGAAGGAGCAGCCCTTTTTGACAGGCACATTTGTGAGGCACCAAGGCAGTTCTTTGAGAAATTTCCTCTGAATTAAGTTCATCTGTTCTCACTGCAGGGAGATTTCATTATTCATTTAACTCTTTTGGGAACAAAGGTACAGATCTAAAAATCCTTCCCCTGAAAGATGCTAAACTCCCTCAAATGTCTTTGCTTATTAGGTATCCAAGATCAGCCCTACAACTTTAACACAGAGGACCAAATCTATCCCACATGTGAGTCTTTCAAATTCAGGGAAGCTATGCTGAGGGTGAACTTGGCTATCAACAACTTCTTAGATCTAAATATCAGGGTCATTGCTTAGATCCTTTGGTCCTTGATGTAGGTGTCTTACAGCTCATGAAAGGAGTGGAGCTATTTAAATATTCAGGGAACAAGCAGCGTTTGTGAGAGCAGCAAGAGGCTTCTTCCTTTCAGTGGTAAAGAGCCCAGAAATTCCAAATGTAGGGAAGGGAAGGAGGAGAAAAACCTGCTGTGGAAGAGGTAAAAAATGGCAAAATTCAAAGACAGACATTTCAGGAGGACAAAAGGAAAAAATATCAAAAGTGTCTATTACTTAAAATCTAGAAAAAACCCTTTTTCTTTAAATAGCAAATTGTAAAATGGTGCAGTAATGCAAAATCCCAAAGCTTCACCTGGTCACTGTGGCCCCATTTCTGGTAAGAAGGAGCCAGAACTCATTTTCATACTGTTCAAACCTGAGTTGGTTTTTTGGTTCTTTTTCCTTCCCCTTCTCCTCAAAGGATGCTTCAAGTTATGGATTTAGTTTTAGTATTTACACACAAGTTTGGGAAAAAGAAAGAATCAAGGTCATATTCTTCCTTTCATTATCAAATTATTATTCCTGTGGCTTCCTACACCTTTGGCTGAGTGGGAAGACTGTCCCAGTCTCCACTGTCTGTGCTTCCTGCTAATCCATCCCACTGTGTGGGAGGGAGCAAGTGGCTGCGATCAAAAGGAAGTCCAGCCTGAATACACAGAGAAATAAAGTGGATTTATAGTTCCCATCATAAGGACATATCTGAGGAAGGCTTTTTGCTTTTAGTTGAGCGAGCATCTCCCTTTGTACCAAAGCAACTTTTATCTACTCAAGGAACTTCCTTAAATTTTTTTTTGGTTTAAAATGCAGCTGTTGAGCTTTAGATGCTGCAGCATTTAGAGTTCACATTCTACCTGTTCCAGAAAGTGTGGCAGAGCTGTTTGTCTCCTGGGCAGAGACAAATGGGGGTGGCTCTGTGCAACATCACACTGAGGGACACGTCTGTGGCAGGGCTGGGCACTCAGGGCTGCTGAAGGATTTGCTGGGTTTGGATCTGTTGTAAGGCAGGTCTGGGTGATTTTTGTTCATTTCTTAATTTTCAATATGTAATTTCCTGCCATGAAGGCATTTACAGCATCTTTTAATTGAAACATTTAGAGTGAAACTTTTAAAAGTGCATCATTGAAACTATCAGGCCTGATGAGCCCCTGGGAGAACTTTTCCTTCAGCAAAAGCTTCCCTACAGCTGGGAAGTGCTAAAAGGTGTAACATATTTGTCAGATGATCACATTTCCCTCAGGGTTGTCCTGGTAGCAGTCACGGGGCTCTTCAGGATGTGAAGAAAGGCAGTGAAATATTTGGTTTATTGGGAAAGCTCAGCACCAGCTCTGGGTTGTAGAGGCGGCTGCCCCAATTGTGCCCCCATGCATCAGGTGTGCTGAGGTTCTGGATTTGCTCTTCCTCAAAGCTGACATCCTTTCCTTGCCTCAGAGCTGGAAAATGCCACAAAATGTGTGTTTGGAGGCAGGTTACAGGTGCCATGGAATTGCCTGAGCTTCACTGACCAGTTTGTCATCGTGGTCCAAACTAACCAGGCTGGGCTTTTGAAAAGACTAAATTACTTCCCCTTACAATGCATCTATAAAAGCTCTTAGAGTTTAAGACTGGAAAGTCGTCAAATTGCTCAAGTCCATTTTGGTTACTATTAAATACGTTGTTTGCATTGTTTGTAAAAGTCCCCAGAATTGCCTCATCTTTCACAAGGACATTTACGGAGTGCTTTGCTGTATTTGAAAGGGCAGAGCTTTCTGAATTCTTCCAAAGCAACCATCACTCTCTGAACGGACTTAGCAACTACCAGAATCACTTAAATAGAAAGAAAACAGTATTATAATCCTGCAAAACCTGTCACGAGTATCACAAAGTTCACAGCAATGACATTGTCAGCAGATGCACAGGCAAAATCTATTCTGTGGCCAGCAAAGTCCTGTCTGTGCATTAGGAGGCAGAACACTGAGCTGTGCTCTTGACCTCTGAATAAATATGCTCCTTCTCCAGACAGCATCCTTTTCCAAGCACATCAGGAAAAGTTCCCCAAAGTATTTACTTCTGAATTCAGTTTCTGCTGACTACAGCTCTGTCACACTTTACACACAAAACATATGTTAGTATATTCCAGGTTTTAGTGTGGAAACCCTTATGGAGCTGGATTTTAGGCTCTTGGTTTGTTTTATAAAACCAGCCATCCCTCGAGACAGAAATAGGAATTTTTCCAGCGAGTCGTGTTGGCAGGTGAGCTGTGCAGCCTGTGCAGTTTGTGTTGTCCCACGACAGTCTGCATGCAGCACAATTATGAAACGTGCATATTATGCTGTAAAGTTGAGGGAAAAGAGGATTTTATGTATGTAAGTTATGGAACATGTAAATCACGTGGTGCACACAAGATCTGCCTGGTGACAAGGCAACAAGCTGCTCCAGATCAGCTTCCCCAGCAGGGAAAGAGCCCAGAGGACTTGGGTGCCCAGATCCTAAGAAATCCAAAAGGGGTGAATTTCCTGCTTTTTAAATGGACTTTCAACAGTCCTAAAGTGATAAACCAGAACTTTACCAAAGTGGGTAAACCAGGCTCTAATGTCAGCAGGAGAAAACCAGCCATTGTTTGTAAGAGGAACTGGGTGTCTGACTCCCAAAGCTCCTTCATCTTGTTGCTTATACAGAAAAGTCCTGCATGGTCCTGGGAGATGCTCCTAAACTGCAGAGTTTTTCCAGTGCCATATCGGGATATGAGAGACAGGTGACTGAACTTGTGCTTTTCTTTAGCCAAGTGAGGTGAGAATCAGATGAAAAGTAATTCATGAGGGCAACCCCATCTGACCTTGTTTTCTGGAAGGACAAAGAGCCCGGGTTTCATAGGCATTGCACTTAGCTAGTGCTTTCAGAATCTAATCTTGGCTATTTTCTCTTCCTTGGTTCTTGAAAACACAGATGATATTTTGGAGTCTCCTGCTCTATAGCTCATTCAACATCTTTTTCTTTCAGTATGATTGCTTTGGAGAACAAGTAAATACAGAACTTGTCTGGGAGAGGATGAACTCTCCACTTGTTTGTGCAGGCAGCCTGATGTTATTGTCACTGGAACTGCCACCAGCAGCCTGGATCTCATCAAAAAGAGTTTTTCTCCCCTTGTCAGCACTCATCTGATTTCCAATGGAGAACACTGAGGAGCCTGAAGGGCTCTGTGCCCCTGCTCTGCTCATGGGCTCTGTCTTTTCTCCTCTGGGCACTAGCAGAGGTGGAATGAGCAGCCTGGTGTCCGGCCCGCTCAGCCTTTGTGCCTCAGCTGAGAAAGCCCAGAGTTACTGCTCCTTGGGACAGTCTTTTGGGATGTCAGCACCTGCCCACTCCTGCTATGGATTGCTTTAACTTCTGCCAGATGGCAGAATTTTCTTCCACTCCAAGCTTCCTTTGAATATAAATGAACAATCCAGAGGCTGCAAGCTCATGTCAGATATATTGTGCCATTTCAAAGGTTGTTTTCTGGTGATGTATTTTCATATTTCAAACCGTAATGTCTGGTTCTGGCAGCACAGGCCATCAGGATGCAGCCTATCATTGCTAGCTGTTATTATGGGGAAGAGTTGCCATCTTCAGCTGGGGATTTAAGGGAGAAGAAACAGGGAGAGAGAGCTGGAAAGAACCAGATTTAGCAAGATTAGATTTGCCTGTGTCTAAATGCTGAATATCAGGCTTTAAACTGTGTAGTGTTTTTTACCTTGAAAGCACCTATGAAATGTGAGCTTTAGTAAATGATGAATTGAAAACAGTGTTTTGGGAAGGCACTTACCTTTTGACACACTTCAAGCCCACCTAGCAGAGGTGGGCATTTCAGGAGCTGCTCCTTGAGCTCTGTATCAGAAGCAGTTGGCAGAGGCATGGACAGTGATATGAACCCCTCATGCTGGTCATTTATCCCTGCACGAGAGAGCAGAGCTGGAGGCCATTTAGTACAATGCTTGTGAGGAATTCCAGCTTTCTTTGGCATTTTCCCTGGACCAGATTGGAACAGTGTCCTTAAGCTGTGGCTGTTTAGCCTTTGTGGGGCCTCAGGTGAAGCACAGTGATGGTAAACCTGAACCACCTTCTCTGTAAGGATTTGTCTGCACTGCAAACGGAAATCAAGTGGATCACGGGGCTCACTTCACACCACCTTGGCTAGGCACTGAGTGCAGCATGGAGAAATGCACAGCCAGAGTTTTCAGGTGCGTGTTCCAGCCCACACTGAATCCATGGTGAGAGACTTCCTGTTCAGGGGTAGCCCAAAGCAAGCTTGAGGGGTGGCCTGCCAGCCAGGGGAACGCAGGGCTGCGTGCCCTAAGAATGGGGCAGGGCTGTGTGCCCTAAGAAATGGGCAGGGTTGGTGTACTTTGAGAAATGGGCAAGGCTGTGTGCCCTAAGAAATGGGCAGGGTTGGTGTACTCTGAGAAATGGGCAAGGCTGTGTGCCCTAAGAAATGGGCAGGGTGGGTGTACTCTGAGAAATGGGCAGGGCTGGTGAGCCCTGAGAAAAGGGCAGGGCTGTGTGCTGTAAGAAATGATGTGTGGAAGTTGTGCATTGCAGTTGCTGCAAACTGACTTTTTGGTGGTTCTGTCTGGGCTGCTTGCATCTTTCCATTCCATCAAGAGTGTGTTTTGGGTGTGTTTAAGCTTTCTCCTGTGTTTTAAAGTCTGAGAGATTTTCCATCCCCCAATTTCAAAGCGTGTCGATTTTACGCTGCCAAAATGTAGTGCTTGAAGCAGAGTGAGGAAGTCACTTACAGCAGCCTTCTTAGCAGCTTTTAACAGCTCGCAGGTCTCCTAAATCCCAAGCCAAAGCTCTGTCTGCTAGGCTAGTCTGCATTCTCAGATTTTGTACAGATACAGCAAGTACATATTAAAAAGCTGCACCAGAACACAGGATTAAAGGGCGATATGCGAAGTACAATATCCTCCAAGCATTCGAAGGGAGGGAAGCAGTTGGAGGGTGACAGTCTGTTCCCTGGCAACTTCTGACATTTGTGTTAATTCTCTGCTGGAATGAAAAATAAGCCTTCTGAACTCTTCATGTAAATTGAACTGGTGAAAAACCTGTTTTCAGATTTAAACCAGAGCACAGGAGCATCTGGGTTCGTGGAGGATGGTGCCATTTGTCCTGGATCAGATGGTTATTCTGGGGCTCTGGCACATGGGCTATTCTCAGCCAGCTTTCTCCTTGATTTAATTCTCATAAGAAGGGAGTAAGTTCTTAAAGCATACTCTGGCTCTACTCCAGCCACAAGCCAGTGTGCAGAGCTGTTACTACGGTGTCAAGGTTTGTTAGGAGGCAGTGCCATTTGTGGGCTTTGTATTTAAGGAATATTTCCTGCATTCCTCTCTCTTTGACATCCTTTTCCCAGCCAAGGAATAAGAAACTGCATAACCTTTTCTCCTGTTCTTTCTACAGTCTGGCAATAAACCTCATCATCCGAGTGACTTGGGCCGTCTGGCCAGGCATTTATAACTAAATAGGTACGAATTTCTATTCAAAATCGGGAGGAATTCAGTCTGTTCACAGGCTTAGAGTAAAGGATGAGTTAAGTACTCAGCTGGATTGAAGCTCAGACTGGCTGATGTCATAGGTGAAAGCTGTCATATTGCAGGTTGTGTCCCCTGAGGGAAGAATAAGGAGGGCTTTCTTCCCTTTGTTTTTCCCTCCTCCATTCATATCCAGTGCTCCACAACCTTTCCAAGGCCAGCAGGTCCTGCCTGTGTTGCAGTCTCACTTCCTGGAGGCAGAAGCTGCCGAGCCATTGTGTGATGTTGAGATGTCTCAGTTTGCTTTCAAAGAGCCCACACCTGGCTGAGACAGAATAACATGTATTGATTTTTGGGCCGTTTGTAGAAAGCCTCCTTGGTCTGGAGCACATGAAAGTAGCGATGAGGCATTGTGTGGAGTTAAAAGCAGAATGCATTCTTTCCGAAATCAGAAACTGCTGAGACTTCCAGATGGTGTGCCAGAAAAGTTTTATTAGCCTTCCATAGGCTTTTCACTTTTTCCAGATCCCTGCAAAATGGAGAGGCCTCTCCCTCTGATTTTCTTGCCAAGTCTAAATATGAATCTACTGTTTATCCAGATTGCACTGGCTTTAACACATTATTTACGTTGCCTGGATTCCTTTTGTCCGGCATCTCAGATTTTGTGCCTGTTGAGGTGGAGTCAGGCATTGCTGGAGAAGGACATTTGTTAAAAATTGCATTTTAGGAACTAATTCTTTCAGGAACAGCAGGTAGGAGGATCTGACCCTGTTACATGACATCTGTGGACCGAAAAAAAAACGAAAAAAGAGAAAAGCAAAAATGCTTCTTCCTTAATTTGTTCAGCTTAAGTGCTATTTTGGATCATTTGATCACCACTTCTTGTGCCAGGTGACAGCTGTCTTAAGAGAACAACTCAATTTTCTTGTTTATTATGCACAGGTCCTTTCCCAAGGGTGAGTATTTATCCACTGGAGATAAGATAATGGATACCAAGTTAAAAGAGGTTATATGACAGTAATTGAAGCAATATGTGGGCCTGCTGTATTTAACGATGAGATTTTAGCTGCATATTGATTTAAAAGAAACTTGAGAGAAGGAGTAGAAGTTGAAGCTGTTTGTTGATTTAATTCTTCTTTTCCTTAAGTCTAAGGAGTAGAGCATTAATGGAAGAAGGGGTATTATTTCTGGCCTTGTATTTGCATATCAAAAGATGACATTTTAAAACAGAATCTTTAAAATATCCCGGTGGTTTCAATTCTCTTTGCCATATGTGAAATGAGAGGGTTGTGCAGAGCTGATTCATTAACTATTCAGGGAGAAGTAATTTGTCCAATGGGCCTGTAAAATGCTGTGGTCTGAAGTGCTTTGGGTGCTCAGGAGCCAGCAGCAGTGGCCAGGTTGAAGGTGTGGTGATCTCCAAGGCTGGGAGCACTGGAGTTTTGCTTTTTACTTTTAACACTCTTCCCATTATTTGAAAATTTTAGATAAATGAAAAGTCGTCTCTCCCCAGCTCCTGAAGGAGCTCACTGGAGTTAAAGCAGGGCCTCTCTTACTACTGTTACTTTCAACACTGTTGGGATTTTTTTATCCCATAAAATATTTAGGATTCATTTTAATATAGCAAGAGAAAAAGTGGTTTACCCCCAATCCTCTATAAAAATCAGTATATATATCCTTGAGATTTCTTCTGACTTGCATACAATGTGAATTTTTGAATCTGTCAATTTAGACATTGCAGGGAAAAGCTGGTTTAA
Organism: Corvus cornix cornix; assembly: GCF_000738735.6. Lineage (NCBI taxonomy): Eukaryota > Metazoa > Chordata > Aves > Passeriformes > Corvidae > Corvus > Corvus cornix. Next base: position 18,917,175 of record NC_046341.1, on the reverse strand, counting down.
AACCTTAGAGATGTGAATCCAAGAAATCTGCAAAAAATCTCTTAATTGATTTACATTTTTCTGTGTTCATTTTGGAAAACGAGACTGTAAATTTATCCTCACTTCTTGGGCCATACAAACCTCAAACTCTTTCAGACAGAAATGAACAAATGACTTTGGTTTTAGCATCTTGTACAATGCAGCCTTTCCCAAATCCAAGTGAAGTTCCATACTGTTCTTTTTCTATTAATATTTAGAAGTATGTAAAGGGCTTCTGTCGTGCTGTGTACTGTAGAGACACAGAATAAAGAATAGCCTGGCTTTTTGAAACCAGTGGTTGAAGCGTCGATGCCAAATCACTTGGAGAAGAAAGGCAGGACATGATCCAGTGACTGGCACAGAGAAAAAGAAATTAATCCCTGGAAAAGGGAAAAAAGGAAATCTTTTCAAAGGGATGAAGGTAGAATATTTATGCTTGCCATAATAATAGCAGTAGGCTGTTGCACTGTGTGACATTCAGGTAGCACAGAGTGCCTCAGTGGGCTGAGGTGTGTGAGCTCTGTGTCAGGCAGATGTGTGGGATTATTCCTCCTCCTCGTCCTCCCCAGCAGTGCTGGATCCCACATGTGCCCAATCTGTGCTCCTTGAACACCTTGAACAGGCACTGAACGTTCTGTCCTGAGCTCCCTGTGCCATTTCCAGGGGGCAGATGTCCTTTTGGGGAGGGTGGAGGGGGGTGATGTCCCCTAGCACAGCGCAGCAGCTGTGGGACCTGCCAGGCTGGGAGTTGAGGGCTCCCACGCTCTCCACACTGGGAAGTTCTGAGTTGCACAACCAGATGCTAATTCCTGCTCTGAGCAAAGGAAACAGACACCGTTTTCTTAACTAAAGAACCACAAGACCCTGACATAATTAGCAAGGTAAGAGAAGGTGGTCCTTTCAGGGGAGTGACTGTCTCCATAAATACAGGTCTGCTTTCATGTGGAAAGGAAATGCCTGGAAACCACCCACTCCTTTGTTCTCTTCCCGCCCTGGAGAATCATTAAGTGTGTCATTGCAGCACTTGTGCTTCCTCTTTCAGCTCCCCAGCCTCGTCTTGCACAGACAATGATTTCTCTTGGTCCATCCCAGTCCCACTCTGCTCTGTATGTTCCTCTCCTCTTGCTGAAGAGCAGTTCCAGGATTCTTGTGTTTGCTGATTGAGAAGCAGAAATTCACCGCACAGGCAGAGCTCATTACCTCTCATTATGCATGCATAGAAAGCCAATCAACCCCCCAAATTAGCAATGTTTCTCCTCCATGCATTTTTCTCCCCCTGCCTCTCCCCTCCTTCTCCTCTGTTATATCCATCCCTCCTTTGGTGTCCATTCCCTGATTTTTAATGTGGCTTTGGCCCAGCTCACTTTCAACATCACACAAGCCTTGTTTTCCCTCCACTGCCTCCAGCTCCTTCTCAAACTGAGAAAGAGGTTCCCAGAAGTGACCTTCAGCAGCAGCAGCAGCAGCATTTTGATCTTCAGGGAAGCCTCCCATGGCTCCCCAACCCCAGGTCTGATCCTTTCATCCGGTGACACCATCAGAGGAGAGGGAGGGAGCAAGAAGCTGAGTCAAGTTCAACATGTCACAGTGCATTAAACAGCTCCTTGGCAGGGGCAGGATGAGCTCTTTTTGTTCTGCTGGAAGATAAACAGCTTTCTCAATGTAATTAATAGCCCCAACGGTTTGTTCCAAAAAATGGAATAATCATAGGATTGAGTAATCAAAACTATTGATTAATGTAGGAGGCCCCTAGAAAAGGTTTAGCACAAAATGTTTAGTCCTCCTGGGCATGGTTCCAGTAGAGGCTGTAGTGATGATTGAACAATAGGATTATTGTACAAAGTCATTGTTTCCAGAAAGGAAAAAATTTTAGTGCCTATTTTTTTTCCCTTTAGCAATTCATTCATCAAATAAAAATGCATTTTTGAACAGTGGCATTGCAGCCACCATTCTTTTTTTTCATCTGGACTCAGCACTCACACACAAATCCCATTGGCAATTCTGGAGTTTCTGTGGTGCAAATGAAAGGAGAATTTTGCCCTTAAAAATAAAATCTTGGAGTCTTCATTTGTTTTTTTATGCAAAGAAAAGTGCTGATGATTTCAGGAGACATGCCTGCTACCCCCACCACTTTTGTGCTTGAATACTTTTTCTTTGCTTTGAAAAATGGAAATCTTGGAGCAGGAGGTGTGAAGGGAGGGATTAATTTCCTTGGAGTTTAAAATAATTCTAATAAAAATTCTGTAACATGTAACTCCTAGGCTTAATAGTCTCTATAACAAATAATACTTTGGGGAACAATAAATTGTATAATGATAGTTCTGCTCATATTGGCTAAATCATTATGTGTTGCAAAATGTCAGCCACTGAAGAAGAAATCATAACTAAGCACGCTGCGAGCCTGCAATCTTGTAAAAGCCTGAGATCATAAAAGGAAAAGTGGGACTAAAAATATTTCAAAGATGCCAGAATGAAAAGGCTAACAACTGTCTTTTTTTACATTTTAAAATTTACCTGTTTTCCCCAGGAGAGCATGAAGACATAATCAATCAAAGCAGGGCTTTTGTAGATCCTCCTGCGATTAATCTAATTATTTTGGAGAGATGAGATGAATTTGCAGTTGATATAAACAGCAGTTTGATTGAAGTATCAAAGGTAGATCAATAGGCCCAGAATGTGGATCAAAACATTCTAAGCTAGGGAGCTTAGAATCAATATTTTCATGAGGAGCGTCAACAACTGGGACTGCTGTGCTTAAGCTCATTGAATAAATGTACTATTTTCAGAAGTCACTTGTCACAAAATCAGCATCGCTGTGTCTAAGGCATTTTCTGCAGATGAGCCTCTCAAAACAAGCAGCAAAACTTTCTAAAGAGAGTGGCGGTGGAGCCCTGCAGGGGAAACCGCTGAGGTTTGGAAATTGCTCCTGGCACTGGACAGCTGGCAAGGGCTGCCCAAAGGGTGGCAAGGGCAGCAGGAAAAGCTCTGAGAGGTCACTGGAGCACTTGTGGGGTAGGAGCAGGCTCCCACCACCTCCTGCAGACATCCCTGATCTGGGTACAGTGGGAATATTTTAGCTTTGAGGTAGGAAAGCAGCTCAGGGTGCAGGGCCTGATTGTAGAGGAACAAGCAGCTTCCTTCCCAAAGCTCCCAGGGATTAAAGGGAGCAGATGATCAGAGCCCATTTTCTGTAATTCTGAATTTATTCTACCCCAGTTTAGGTGCCAATGTCTGCATTGGTCTCCCCTAACCAAACACAGTTAAAAGGATTTTGGGGGAGGACGCCACAGAGGGATTTGCCATAGGAAAAGGTTCCTCCCAAACTTCGCTAGAGCTGGAGACCTCAGCCCTCTCTTTCCCTTCTCTGCCATTAGTGTGAGTTTAATTATCCTGAGGCAAAGACGTGGCAGATGGCTGCAGCTGTTTTCATAGGGAAAGGCAAGCAGGGAATGCTGATAGGAGGCACCCCTGGTCTTCAATCCTGTGCTGACCCTGCATGTGGCCCTGAAACTGATACAACTGATATGGCAATAGAAAAATCTTCCCATAAGCCGGACCTAAATTTAGCAAAAACCACTTCTACTCTTCGTTTTCAGAGTTCAACATAGAAAACATAACACTTGTAACAATTTACTTTTGATTTCCAAAGAGGTTGTGAAGAACTTATTGCTTTAAAAAATAGTTTTAACCTCTCTGACACTTTGATTTTTAGAAATCTTAGAAAGAGATTGAGAACAAAAACAAGAACTCACCAACTCTGTAGGTGAACTGTGTCAGCTTTTGGCCTCTGTACACAGAATAATTTCTGTTCCAGGTTCTTTGTGGATGCAAACCTGTACAAATGACTTAAGAGTAAGGAATACATCTCAAGAAGGTCATTGAAACATAATCTATGTTTCTTTCAGCAACTTTACAGTAGTTTTCTAGTCTGCCTTTTAATTTTATCTCGCTGAGGAGGTTTCAGGGTTGCATTCCAAGTTGCAAGGATCCTCCACATGCACTTAACAGCACAGGTGAGCACCAAACTGTTGTTATGGTATTATTATTATTCTGTAGCATAAAAATTCTTTGGAGATAATCAGGTTGCTAAACTTTCTCAGGGCTCCTTCGTTCACAGGTTGATGCAATCCATTAAAACCAGATTTTTAGGGTAGAGGTAGGACTAGGGGTGTTTGGGGAATTTAAAGAGTGCCTGGGTGTTTCATCTTGGCACTTTGGTGTTCAGAGGCTGTTGGAAAAAGCCCTCAATGCCTGTCTGCGTCACAGAGCATGTAAGTAGCAGCAATCTGCCTCAGTTCCAAAATCAAAGGTGATAATTTCAGCTGCTTTTCACCCTGCATTTTAAGTGCTAGCCTTGAATTCTTCCTTCACCAGGCTTGCAGCAGAATTCTGGCTGGGTCTAGCAGCGCTTTTGCCATGGTCTGACCCTTTCCACGACGTGCATAGTTTGAAGTTCATTAGTATTTCACCCAACTTGTGCTAGTTGGAAAACAGCACTAAATCTTAAGCAGCATCAGTTTGGAAATGTGTGAACTGATACCTGATAGCAGCCATGTATTTCTGAAAATAGAGCAAGAAGCAGTTTTATATTTTGGAATAGCTCATTGAGCCCAGAGCCTGGTTTTCACCTGAGGGCACCACAGCTCTGGGCAGGGACATCTCTGTGCCACTCCTAGGATTTTCACAGACCTCAATGAACCCTGTTTGCCATTACCCTGTGTAGGGGCTCTCACTCAGGGCATTCTGAGAGCAAGGGATCACTCTGGTCTGGGGAAATGCCATGGCAACCATGGTAACTCATCTCCACGACACTTGCTGGGGGTTTTCTCCAACCTCACTGTGAACTGGGATTGGCACGAACCAACTCAAGCTTATGATTGGAATTTTCCATATGAAAGGATGCTCAGGAGTTAAATCTGGAAATCAGGCAGTGCCTTTTAGCTTGGATTTCCCTTAAGCCCCAGAAGCAGAGAGTTGATGGGAGCTGCTTGCCTTAACAGGGAAGGAGGGATAAAACCCCAGAGGTCCATTAGGCATCACCTCACAATCTGTCTGAGCTATAAGAAAAAGTGCAGGGTTTGAGTTCTGAGAGAGAAAGGGCCTTAATCACTTGTTCCTGCTCTGGTCCTACACTTAGGGAACAATTCCAGCAACAGCTCTAAATCTTCTTTACCTGAATGCAGGCACGTGTGGAGATTCCTCCATGCTGTGCACTTACTGCCTGTGAGCCAGGGACTCACAGCTCCTCTTTGTTAGAACAGCACTGGAAAACCCTAAAGCAAAGCTGAAATTATTTGTAAACATACAAAGTTCAACACAAACACCATCTGGTTTTCACCACTGGTTTCTTTTCAACGAGCCTATCTCTTGACAGGGGTCAGCTCCCCATTTTGGGCCGCACCCATTGCTCTGTTCTGAGGTTTCCTGGTGGCTTCTTCCCTGTGTGCCCCTCAGCAGATGCTGCAGAGCACACACGTGCAGGAGCCAGGTGTTGAGAGTGGCTTTGTGTTAGGTTTCAAACAATAAAAAATATTTTCCCAGGAGTTCAGGAAAGCCAACACCAACAACACCTCCTCACCTACTTTAAACACTCCTTTGCTTGTGTTCCCCATAAAGTTAAGTAAATCATTGCTATGATGTGTGAACTCCTCATTTCAAGCAGTGTTAGATACTGGTTGCAACTGTACTTACTGGTTTTAATCTAAAGCAATGAATTTTTTTTGGTGCTGAAGAAAAAAATGCATCCTGTGTTCTCAGTGCTTCCAGCACTGAATAGTTGGAAATTTTGGCAGTAACTAAAAGCTTTCCAGCCTTTTCTTCCTCCCTTGCCCCAGTGAGTGTTTCTGGTCAAACTTAACCCAGGCAGATTCATGAAAATGTCTTTTTTGAAGATTTATTTAACAGCCAACAAAATGAGGGAAACTCACTATACATTTAATATTATACCTGCACTTGCTAAAAAACCCCAACTTTCCAGATTAGATACAGTTAACCAGGATTTTTCATGCCTTCCTCTAGACTTCAGTGGGCTGTGGATCACACCCAAAAAGATGCTACCCAGTGAAACTTTATAATTCCATTTATCAGATGCTTTCAAACACAATGGGAGGTTTTCAAAAATATCTTTGTCTGGAAGTGTTCATCTGCAAACATAAAACCCGCCTTGATAACATTAGAAGGGAGATAACAATGTCTATTTCTGTAATGATATCACCTTATCTTTAATTAATATAGAGTGCTGTGAGATGTTTTTCTGAGATATGAGCCTCTTACTTGGGTAAGACTCTTCCTGAAACAAGTGTTTGAACCATTGTAGCTATTCTAAACAAAGGTTTAATGGAACTTGTTCACCAGCCTCAGAGGCAGCCAGAGGAGCTCTGGTGGTTTCCTTTAAGGTAGGAAAAATAAGGAAAAATAAGTCTCCTGACAGAAACATGAAGCTATCTATTGCTAATACTGCAGTGATTTGATTGGAAACTGCCTTATTCCATGGAATCATGTGACCTCAGTTGTGTGTTTTAACTGGAAATGAGCCCAAATAAATCCCCTGGATCTGAGCTTTGAGTGTTTCAAATTCACTGTCAAAATTCAGATACCTCAGACAGCTTTTACATCTGTACCTCACCTCACATCAATAAAAATTTTGTCACAAAAGTCTTATAAACTCATGGTCCCATCCTCAAAATAAAAGAATTACCAGCAATGGAGTTTCCTGTAGAGTCTGAATCCCTCCCTTATCCAAACAATCTGATTTGTAGTTAGTAACGCTCAGCGTTTATTTCTTCCATTTCCAGTGGGGCCTCCAATTTTATTTTGCTTCCGTCTTTTGATTCCTGGTCTGATCAGCAGTGAGAGCCTTTCTACAAGTGCTCTCATCCTCCTTGCTCCCTCTTGTCTCCTTCCTACAGCATTTCCCTCATCCTGGCTGCCTGAGGCTGACAGAGAGGAGGGGGAGAAGCACCAGCAAACATCCTGCTCTGGGACTAACATGGCCTGAGTTCCCATTTCCAGGAAGGTCCTGGTCAGACCAGGATTGCACACCCAGCTCTGGACCACATGTGCATGGATCACAGAGGAATTGGGACGTTTAGTTGTCTATTACGTTTTACATGTATGATTTCTTGTGGAGCTAACCAAGCAAACATCACAGCTGTTAGATATCCCCCCACTTGTAAAACATTCGCCCACTTGGCTAAATTTTTATGACTGATAGAGATCTTCGAGTGGGAAAGAACAGCCAGTGCTTGCTGGAAGAAGGCACAGTTGTAAGTGAGATTGCCACTGAAATGGTGAGGAAGGAAAAGTACAGACACAAAGCCAGGCTATTCCTAAATATTCTTCCCCAGGAAGGGGCAGACTCTGTGCCTCTTTGAGGTAGGCCTGGCTCCCACTGTTGGACCTGCTCTGTTTCATGCACCTTGTGCTGCTGCAGAACTGTTTTTAGACCTAGTGAACTGTGCTGCAAACAGGCTGCAAGGTACTTTGGAGTGAAGGGCTCTGGATGGGATCATTCCAAGCCTTTCCCTGAGCTGGAGAGGTAGACGGTGTGAGGTGCTTGGCAATGTCTTCCCAGCCTGTGACATACTGTGCTCACTGCCATGCAAATACAGAACAACATTCTTCCACCTGAAATCATCTCTGCTGTGGACAACCAGGTTGCCATGAAAGTAAGAGGAAAAAAAATAGCGCTTTTCTCTCTGCTTAAACAACAGATTTGTCTCTGAGTTGCCAAAACTGTGAGCGTCAGGGTAGCTGAGCACACTTTTGTGTGTACAATTTTCTGTGCATATGTCTGGTACTCCTTGTTTTGGAGAGGCTATGGAAGGTTTATATCGAACCAGTCCATCTGTTCAGTGATTCAGTAATCTGAGAACAGTTAAACTTGTCACTCTGCCCCCTTTGCTGTCGTCCTTTCAGACTCTGTGACCAACCTCAGATTTTAGTGGCATTTTTAAAAATATTGGCACCTTGCTGTGTCCTGTGTTTGCCCAGTCCTGTCCATGCTGGTTTAGTCCCACACCAGATCTCCCTGCCCAGAGAAGTGAATTGCTGTTTGCAGAAGGGAAAGTTTCACAGCCCTTTCTACAGGAATGTAAAACTCCCTCCTCCAGAGATGAACACAGATTTGTATCAGAGAAACTACTTCTATCAGAGACCGAGAAATGGAAGCAATTAAAGCCAGCTCCACCCCCTTGAAGGTGAGTGAGGGAGTGGCATTTGCTCCGAGTGCTTTCTGTTTGAGAGGAATTGCAGTGCTTCAGGGATGAGGGCTGTCCTGGGTGTTGCGCACAGGCAACATGGAGCTGCAAACTGATCACCACGACAAGTTCAAACGAGGCAGTTTGTTCCAGGAGAGTAAATTGCCAGGGAATTCAGTGCTGTGGACAGTATGGCTGGTGGGTCAGGGCATGGTGGGGCTGTGCAAATACTGAGCAATCCCATGACAGGCAATAATTGGTGTTTTCTTCCAGAAGTGAGAGGCTGGCTGGAAAATCCAGGCTGGGGTTCAGATTTGGAAAATACCAAAAGTGAATGCTGCCCTGGATTTTGCAATGCTGCCTACTGGAAATCCCACCTGCAGCTGCAGGTGAGCATTAAATTCTTTGCCATGTATCAGTGCCTGGTGCTGCTGCGACCTCTGAGCTGCTGGTGCTTCCAACACAAGGGACATTTCTACCATGGGTGGGATTTGGGCATAACTGCAGAGTTAATTTGGAGGTTTGGGATGCATTTGCATTAGAGGGACACATTATAGTAAAAATCTGCAGGTGTAAATGCAAAATGATCCCACCCAGGAGTCACCCCATGGCCAAGGGCACTGGGAGCAGTGGTGCCTGTTCACATGGCTCTCTGCCAGAAAGATTTATCCCCTGGCTTCATCAAGGACCTGATGCAGAAGGAGGACTGTAGATTCTCTGTGGTTTATTCTTGCCCATATTTGCCCCTCCATCAGGCACAGCTCCATTTCATGGTCAGCTTTATGCTCAGCTCTGTGAAATGCAGAAAGTGCTGTGGAGTGCAGTGTCTAATGCTTCCTGGGAAACAGAAGCTGGAGTGAGGAGCACCAGCATGGTACAAGCTGTTTCCAGGCTTAACACTCAGAGACTGGAAGAATCTCCTCCCTGAGGATCTAGAATTAAAATAAAAGACCGAGCATGGCATGGGAAGAAAAAGGAGCAAAGTTGCCTGTCCAAAGACATAACCCATGAACAGATGGGTGCTCCCCAATTCCCTCTCTGGTACCCTGCCCTGGCTGGATCTTTCCTGTTGTAAAAATGGGCACTGAGATATTGTTCAAGGGAGAGAGACTCAAAAGGCTTTCACAGAAGTATCTCCTCAGGACACTTTGCTGCTTTGTGCACACACATGCTCTCATATATATAAGTGGGGGGAGGGAAGGGAGAGAAGAACATCCTGTGGGATTTCTTTCACCATCTGCTGAGTTCTGAGTGCCATCTGCAAAGTAAAAGCGTTTATGTTGTTTAGCCTTTGTTCAAAATGTGTTTTTTGTCACAGTGGCTTTTGGCATTATCATGCACGACTAGAAGAAATATTCAACAGTTTGGAGCAAGCAGAATAAAACACTGACAGCTCAGGACTCTGAAAATTCGGTTTGCAGAGTAATTTGACAGAAGGTTTGGACACCATGCCCACTGTAATCTCCGCTCAGGAGCTCAGCCGTGACCTTTCAGGTTCACAGGACACAGACAGCAGCTTGTATGGAAAGGAGAGGCTTATTCAGCACAATGTGATCCAGGTAAGGAGAATCACAATTCCCCAGGCAATTACTCTGCTCGTGTGAAGTGCCTTGGTTGGATGGGTACCCAAGTTGGTCAGGACAAACAGGTCTGTGGTGGCGGTACTTCATCCCTGCCCCTGTCTGCACAGCTACTGGCATGCCCTGGGCTCACTGCTGGCCTGTGAGCTGATAAATAACAGTGCTGAGCTTCTGGCTGTGGGGTGGCAAGTGCCAAAACACAAGGAGCACAAAGAAGGGGAAAAATCAGAGCCTGATTCCCTCTTTCAGAAGTCATTCCTAACACAAATGTGGATGCTTGCCAGCTGGAGCTGTGAGACTGCACTTCAGATTTGTTTGTGGCCAAAAAATATTCAGCTTAAGTAAGAACAAAGAGTATTCTCTAATGGCCCATCATGATCTAGGAAGACAACAAGAGGAAGAGGGGCTGACCTTAACCTAACATAGGATCACGCTACAGGAATTTTCATGGTTTGGGTGACTTTTGTAGATTGAACTCCTGTGAGTGGGCTTATGCAGCTGCTGGAATACAAGTTGTTTTCAGCTTCACAGCCATAATATGAAGGATAATCCAATTATGTCCCATAAATTAAGAGAAAAAATATATAGAAGTTTTTAATTTTTATGTCTCCAAATGCAGCCTGACTTCCTGAAGCGCACGTATAAAGGAAAAATTGATGTCCAGGTCGTGTTCCAGAGACCTTTCTAACACAGAGAGAATTTTCATATATAGTTGTAAGCAGAATTATTTCAAATTATTTGAATTACCTTGAAATTTATGTCTTTGCTTTATGTTACCTGTTCCTGGAGCCCCACTGATTGTTGGTTCCTATTGCTTTCCCTGAGAGATGGAGAATGAGCATTCAATGGAGTGGAAGTTAGATGGGAGTTAAAATTAGTCTTTGAAAGTATCAAAGGTGTGCAAGCCCAATTTATTGCTGTATTCTGTGGGTTTGTGGGATTGGGAATGAGGTCACTGTGGTCTGATGCTTTGCTCTTTCAGTGAGGGGATTAGACCTGTGGGGAGTTTTTTATAGTTCGGGTGAGATATGGGGCTGGGGAATGCACACCCCATGGATCCAATTCACTGCTAATTCCTGCTGGTTCTGTAGCCTTGGAAAGCTGACAGATGTGGGCACAGTGCTGTTAATTGCTTTATTATAAACAGATCAGTTGTCCAAGAGGAGCTGAATTTGGCATTGGATTTAAGTTTAAGGACTGGAGTCCTAAGGTTTATCTGCACCTTGATTTGGTTGCTCACTGTTCTCGGTGAGGGATCATTTCTACTCTGTGAGCAGGGCTCTTTGTGGGACAAGGCAAAAGCTGAGGATGAACCCCACACAGTTATCACAGCGTTTTTGGGTCCAGGTTCTTCCCCACACAGGTGGGATTAGCTGAAAAAGCTTCGCCTCTCTCTGAACAAGGTAATTCACCAGCAGGATTTCCTCAGGCCTTCCATCCTGAATCCTTCCTTCCTGGCACATGGTCTGACAGCATATGAGGGAAATAAAACTCTTGGAAGCTTTAGCCCAGCTGCCTTCTTTATGGTGAGAACACTATGCCGGAAAAGCTAAAATTATTATGATGATTATTACTATTATTGTTATGTCTCATGGATGCAGGCCTAGGCCCATTGTCTGAGCCTTGGAGGCTGCCTCAGCCAAGTGCACAGTGAGCTCAGTCAGACCACCCCAGAGCAGGACACAAGCCAGTTCCACAGGGTCTGGCTGGAAGATCCACACTTTTCCCTGGGCTCAGTCCCTAAGAAAGCCTAAACACAGCATCTGAGGGGCAGCTAAGCAGGGCTTTAGCTGCACTGGGGATCTCACATGAGCATAAACAGCCCCATCTTTATTGCTCCCTTGGCAGGGATCACCTGAGGAAGTGGTGTGTGGCTGCCCTCAGCTGGGAGTTAGGGGTGTCAGGAACCAGCTCAGGCACAGGAACAGCCTCTCACCTGGAGAGCAGCTGAGGTGACTGAGCCTGCTCCCTGTACAGGGATGAAAAATAACGTGAGAGAGAAAAAACCCTATAAAATAGTCAAGGAGTCAGAGAAATTATCACCCAATAAAAGTGCAGTAGAATGGAATTATGAAAAATCCTGAATAAATAAAGGAGGATGTGTCTTAAACCGTGCTGTCAAACTGTGGATTCTGTCATTGTCTGAGCCAAGAAACTTGGGTTCAAGGTATGGTTATTTCTCTATGAATAACAAGGTTTGTGCATGATGTGACATTAATAAAATCACACTGGAGAAAAGGAAAGTCTTCATGTCTTAGTGATTAAGCAGAGTGACCTTTTGTGGGCTGAATTACATTTGTGTATTACGTATTTCTATATTTATTTCCATGGGAACATCTGGTGCTGGCTCATCCTGGAACCAGTTTTCTGGACTGGGCTGCCTGTGGGTCCAATCCAGGCAGGCAGTTCCTGTGCAGCAACTTCTCCTCTGATGCAAATTTTCTCCAAAATTATTGTTAACAGATTAACTGGAAATCTTGTGTTCTGAGGAGATGCATTTGCTGCAGGAACAGCTGTGAAATTTGATAAAATCACCATGGTGTGTTTAAATGGTTTTATAGCAGTAGCCCTTCGGTTAACCCTGGATCATTTAACAGCTGTCTAAGTCTTTCAAGAGTAATTAAAATTATATTCTCAGAGAATTTAATATTTTATACATGGCTTTTTCAAAGAGGAGCAGTGAAGACAGAGATGCCAAAACTGAAAGCCTGGCACTGGACACCCAGTTTTGCTCCCTGGTGCATGAATTTGCATACATATTTGGAAAGGAGCAATGCCTGACTTAAAAATGCAGTTTGCTTCTAACCCCCACCTCCTTGATGATGAACCCTGGAAATAATAAAATGTACAGACTATGGAAACTATTGACTAGTTTTAATAGTCCATTTAAACTTCTCCAGTTACTGTGCTACGAATGGACTATGACAACTGGCAGATGAACATGTCACTTTAAAGTCCATCTGACTCTGCAATAATTTACCTCCCAGAAGCATTTTCCCTTACATAGGTTCAGTTTGGCTATTTACCTTCTTTTGCTGTTAGAACATGCTGTTATTATAATTCATTAAGCCTGTTTATATGATTGCCAATACTTTTAAGTATGGATAATTGTGAATGTTTGAGAGTAGTAGTGAATAACTGACATTATGTACATCAGCCATAGAGTTAATTGCCATTACCTGATGTATAATACATTCCATTTATTTCAACAATTAACATGGTATTTTGTCATTTGATTATTGCCATATCTCTTGTTTGACAAGTTAATAATAAAAAGGCAAAACAAAGCATTATGTGCTGTTGAAGTAAATGAATCTTCATTATACACAAATAAATTCTTCAACAAAACCTGCCAGGTGCCAGTGTAGGAAAAGGTTGGGATTGCAATGGAAACATGTCAGTGTAAATGGGCATTCAGAAGGGACACAGATCCAGCTCTGCTCCTCTCTGTCTCACAAAGGGATGAATTCCTTGTCATCCAGGTCATAGATCCATCCCTATCCACATCTCCATCTGGAGCTGCAGCCTTGGCTTCACCCTCCTAACAACTCTCCTTTCATTCCATACTCCACTGAGGCCTAAAGGATTTGGTTCCCAGCACCCTGTGCTCCCATCACTATTGACTCATACAAGATCTACACAATACCCAGTAGAATCTTATAATTTTGTCAAATATAACAGGTGAAAGCCATATTCTTCACTTTCAGAGTTTTAAGCCCAATATAATTTTTCTGCCCCAGAGCATCAGACAGCAGAGTTCTTGAAATGGAAGGAAAAAAAAAAAAGGCTGTAAGCATTACTTTAATGGCAAAATACATTCACTGTGTGCTAAAAAATACCCCAAAAAACCCACCCAAACCCAGGGCCATTTTAGTAATATTGTTCAGAGGTTAACAGAATATTTTCTGTAGCTCTGACCATGTGTATTGGCCAAGTGTGTATCAACATGTCTCATGGTGTAATATCTAATAATAAAATTTGGTATTGAGAGAAGACATAAAAACATTATTTTATTTTCTTATCTGCAACTTTGATTTGGTAAAGACTAATAAAAGAAAATGTAATAAAAATGCCCTGTTAAATGCCTGGTTTGTGATCCTCAAAGTCCCTCTAGAAATCACAATCCTCTTGTTTCCACAGCATAAATAATATCTAGTAAACAGAATTATGGTTTCATTCGGTGCTGTCATATCATGCTGTACTTTACAACAAGTGCAATTGTATTTCTTTTGGAGCAGATTAAGAACAGTGTGGAAGGTGCATTCCCTGAGGGCACTGGAGTCGAGGATAATAAACTCCATGTCCATTATGTGCCAATGAGACTACAGAAATGAAATCTTAGCGTTCAGAGCAACGGAATATTTATTTTAGAAGTGCTCTGTTAAGAGATTTGTTTTGGGATATGCTTAAAGAAGACATTTTATGCACTGAATAAACATAAACACCCAATGGCTTGACTATGTCATTGTAAACTGTGAGCAAAATTCTCTCAGGTTTTTATAGCACAGCAGACCAAAAGGAATCATTGCAGCCTTTCAAAGTTCATCATTTGTGGTTAAAAAATAAGGGCTGGGTTGCTTTTGTCTGTCTTTGGTGTTTGTTTTGGGTTGGGGTTTTCCCCCTCCTCCCCCATCCTCAAAAGTTGCAAGTTGATTTCTTGGGATCTGGGATCATTACAGCTGGACAAAGGCCAGGAGGTCATTTTCTTTCTGACTGCTATGGGATGTTCTGGTCGATAATCAGGGTGTGTAACCCATGTCATTTCTTGTAAAAAGATAGCAGTGAAATAGAAGCTATCATATTTTTTATGCAACAACTAAAAAGAAGCAAATCCCCAAACCTTGCCTTTCCCTGTGTTGGGCCCTCACCTAATGCTGCTGCAACCTGTCTGCTGCCTTCCATAAATACCTCAGTCCCTTTGTAGTATCTGCTCAGATTTAGTTGGGTTTCTTTTCCTGATGTGCTCCTTTTACTGCTTCTCTCCTTTTTCTTCTCCAGATGTGCAGACATCTCTCCATGTAGACATGGCTGATAGAGCTGGGATTTACAGGTGAGCATGAGGAAGGGCCTCTGCCAACTTCAGCTCAGTCTGGGTGTGTAATTCCCTTTGGCTCCATTGCAAAATCCAACCTGGATTTTGTTGTTTTTTTTAAAACACTGACGAGGAAAGGATTGCTGTTGTAAATATCTGTGTGAAAGGAGAAGGACCAATCACCTTACCTTTGTTGTAATGATCATTGCAGTGAGCTCTCATGTCTGACTTTGTTATACAGCAATGAAGAAACTTCATCCTCTATATGATTTCGAGCTGAGAAACTTTTTGTCCATCCTGTGGCAAGGAACCTACGAAAAATAAATAGCATGTATTCAAAATTCTGTGTCAATGGGGAACAGTTGAATCTTTGTTGTGGTTACAGGGCATCTATGAGGCCCAGACTGAAACCTGAAGAGGTGCGTGGTCTGGAAACCAGCAAATCGTGACTCACCTCCACTCCACTTGTGAAAGGTAAAGAGAGAATCTGCAAACTGCATCTGTGCAAAATGGTGTGGCAGCCTCTGTTGGTGGTTGCAGTTGGGAAACTCTTATTGCCAGGTGAAATGCAGACTTCAGCATTGGGAGGGTTGGCACAGGCCACAAAATGGCAGTGGGGTGGGCCCTGAAGTTTGTTTCAAATGCAGAGAGGGCAGATATCTTAACTATGTGCTCGGAAAGGGATGTACTTACTCCACTCTCCCTCTTTGCAGGCACCTGTCAGGGAGATCCCCTGATTACCTGTGCAGGGTCAATCACCTACACAGATGGTGGGGTTTTTGACTATAAGCTGGTTTGCTGTTTGTTCTTTCTATTACTGACAGCACACAGAGAAAAGGAGCTTTGAACTGTGAATGATGTGCAGAGAAGCCACCACAGAAACAAATCAACAGAACCCAGCCCTGGTCCTTGATGGCCTTTGCAGTTTGCTCAGCCTGTGTCTTCCCTTGTCAGGAAATGCAGAAAGCTCAGAGCAGCAAATCCTTTTCATTCTGCTTGAAGTTGGCCCTACTTGGAATGCTGGGTTTGATAAATTCAAAAGATTCCCTGCATCAAAAAGGGTGTAAATAGTACCAGACTGTTGCAGGGCTGCAGGTGCCAGACCTTGCTTTGCCTTCCCAGTGCTTGCACTCCTGACCTGCCATTCCTATAGCAGAGGGTCTCCTCTATTTTAAGCTTATTTTAGCTGAAATTTTATTAAACTTTGTTTGAACCCTGGTAGCTGTTTCCAGCCCACCTGGAGCTGAAAATGTTTGCTGAAAATATGACAATTCAGTGGGTTTTGGCAATACTTCTGCCCAGGAGTACTCTGAAGTAGTCAGAACTTTTGGAGTGGAGAAAAGTAGAGAACGTGCGCTTGTTCTTGTTTTAAGCAGTCTGAGGGAAAACTCAGGGAGAATTTTCTGATGGTGCAAAGTGTAAAACCTCTACAGCAGTGGAAGAAGGAGCTCCTGTAGGATTATTGGGATGAACTCGAACTGCAGTGTGATGGACATGGCTCTTGCTCTCTTTTAGGGGATATATTGTGGAAAACCATCTGTCTGATTATAGCACAGTCCTTCTAGGCTGCATAGAGACTGGGACTGAGGGGTTTTTTTGGGCATCAGTGACCATGGCTAATTTAACTCAACATTATGAGCAATAAAATACTTTGTCAGGCATCAGATCTGAATTCAGGAATTGGTTTTTTGTTCCTCCCTATTGAGATTATATATGTAAACCTATAAAAATTGTGAAAGTAATTTTCTAGAATTTGATTTTACGACGTTTTATTAAAACAAAAATATGGTTCCCTATCTTAGGGAGAAGTAGAAAAAACATAAATAAGAGTCATGGTTTCTGAGAAGAATGAGCCTGTTCATTCAAAGCTGAAAGTTCTTGCTGCTTTGGAAAGTGATAAATCCCAAAAAAACCTCACCTCGGACATTTTACATACTGAGTAAATTCAGAAAACAGTTATTAAAAAAGAGAAATTATAATACAACAATCTATTATTGAGAAAAATGTGTTTAGTGGCTCATTCATAAGCATTTGTCTTTATAACTAAATAACTCTGCAGTCAATGCAGAAAAAACATTTTGGAAAGCTGAATTTGGGGCAATAGAACTTCCAAAATTCAGGCTGATTAGAAAGCCAGACATGTCACTTCAGTAACATGTAATAAACAAAAGGCATTCTTAGCACCTAATTGTAAGTTGAAACGTACTTATACAACACCATTCTTCAAGGATCACAAATAATGAACAAATTAATGAAATTTATAGCCTGTTTGCAAATCACTTGTTGACAGAAAATGCTCTCCTTGTCAGCTCACATTACTCATTGCCAGTTCTTTCAGTGACTGACTTCAAAGTTACAGATTCCTCAGTGATGGTTTTTGGATAAACTCTCCTACTCCAGCTGGTGTGTAGACATTCCTGCCTGTGTTTTAAATAACTGATATAATTAATTACTTGCTAACATCGCTCCTTGCCCTTTTTGCTGAATGCATCCAGCCAGGGCAATGCAAACACTGCTGGTGCAGGAGAACAATTCCCTCTGAGGTTCCCCAAAATCCTGGTACAGAGGAGCTGAGGAGGATGGCAGGAGGGAAAGCTGGAGACAAAGGCCAGCCCATGGAGAACCCTCTTGCCTCCAAGGGAAAGGCAGGAGTGCCTGCCAGATCCTCGTGCAGATGTATTCACTGCTGTGAAATATGAGGAGTCACGCACACGGACTCTGACCTCCCGAGCCACAGGTTACACACTGATTATACATCTCTTTCATTGGGTTTCAGGCCAAGATTTTAAAATGTAACATCCCTAAAAGTCTTTGTTTTATTGTCCTTGGTGAGAGTGGTGACTTTGAGCCAGGAGCATGGAGGTGATGTCAGAATGTGAACATGTCAATAGATATTTATTGCTTCTGAAAATCAGGGAATTTTCAAGGCATGTGCTCCGACTCAGCCCTTTAGCCTGACCTTGTCCTTTGGTGCCTTTGAAATCCAGTGTGTCTCTTTCTGATCTGCTGCTGCTATCTCTTTGACTAATATTTTCTCTTCTAAAGCAGCATCTTTGACTTTTTCTGCTGTTTTGTTTGTCCCGTGCTTCCAACAAGCATTATAGGTTGTCTGACAAATTCTGGTTGGTTATGTAATCAGCTGGATGTTGAGATAAGCTGTGGCACAAAGATTTTCTAAAACATTCTGTAATTACCAGTAAATTCTTTCATTACTTGCCTTAAGTTATTGTAACCAGTAGAGAAATGCAGTGTAGAACTCTAGTAAACAGCAGTGCAAGCAGAAGTTCATTTACACAGGATTTGTATTTGCAATAGTCTAAGACTTCAAATTTCTCCCTTTTCTACATGAATGTCTTAACACTGACAGTGTTCCTCTTCATCCTAATTTTGGGAATTTTTTGGTGTGTTTGCAGAGATATTGGTGCAAAAATGCAAAAGGGAAAGCTGAGATTTGGTTGCATAAGAGCATTGAATAGTTTCAGTGAATAAAAAACTTTTCAAGATATCCTGAAGTGAAGAAATTAAAACAGGCTATGAATGGAGAATATTTGGCTGAATCCTAATCTAATTGTAAATTTTGAAACTGCATAATTTACTTGTCAAAAGATAAAAAGTCTAGTAAATAATTTTTCTCAACAGAGGATTTTTCAGATACAGTTTTGTTCTGTTGGTAGGGTAGGAGGGACTTTTGATCTATTTCCTCCAGCACAGTCCCTGTTTCCTAGCTGAGAAAAGAGAAGGAAGGGCTGGGGAGCTAAAACTGCTTTGCTGATCCTGGTCTGCCTGAGGAAGAACACCCAAAATACACTTGCTAATCCCTTCTTCTCACAGAAATGGGAAAGGATGATGGAAGAAGCAAAGAAGGAGAGAAGGGACAGGTTTGGGGTCCTGGGGGAGATTTGGAGCTGTGGGACAGGTTTGGAGCCCTGGGACAGGTTTGGAGCTGTGGGGCAGGATTGGAGCCGTGGGGCAGGATTGGAGCCGTGGGGCAGGATTGGAGCCCTGGGGCAGGTTTGGAGCCCTGGGACAGGTTTGGAGCTGTGGGACAGGTTTGGAGCCCTGGGGCAGGTTTGGAGCTGTGGGGCAGGTTTGGAGCCCTGGGACAGGTTTGGAGCCCTGGGGCAGGTTTGGAGCCCTGGGACAGGTTTGGAGCCCTGGGGCAGGTTTGGAGCTGTGGGGCAGGTTTGGAGCCCTGGGGCAGGTTTGGAGCCCTGGGGCAGGTTTGGAGCTGTGGGACAGGTTTGGAGCCCTGGGACAGGTTTGGAGCTGTGGGACAGGTTTGGAGCTGTGGGGCAGGATTGGAGCCCTGGGACAGGTTTGGAGCCCTGGGACAGGTTTGGAGCTGTGGGACAGGTTTGGAGCCCTGGGACAGGTTTGGAGCCCTGGGGCAGGTTTGGAGCCGTGGGACAGGTTTGGAGCCCTGGGACAGGTTTGGAGCCCTGGGGCAGGTTTGGAGCTGTGGGACAGGTTTGGAGCTGTGGGACAGGTTTGGAGCTGTGGGGCAGGTTTGGAGCTGTGGGACAGGTTTGGAGCCCTGGGGCAGGTTTGGAGCCCTGGGGCAGGTTTGGAGCTGTGGGACAGGTTTGGAGCCCTAGGACAGGTTTGGAGCCGTGGGGCAGGATTGGAGCTGTGGGACAGGTTTGGAGCTGTGGGACAGGTTTGGAGCCCTGGGGCAGGTTTGGAGCTGTGGGGCAGGTTTGGAGCTGTGGGACAGGTTTGGAGCCCTAGGACAGGTTTGGAGCCCTGGGGCAGGTTTGGAGCCCTGGGGCAGGTTTGGAGCCGTGGGGCAGGATTGGAGCCGTGGGGCAGGATTGGAGCCCTGGGGCAGGTTTGGAGCCCTGGGGCAGGATTGGAGCCCTGGGGCAGGTTTGGAGCTGTGGGGCAGGATTGGAGCTGTGGGGCAGGTTTGGAGCCCTGGGGCAGGTTTGGAGCCCTGGGGCAGGATTGGAGCCCTGGGGCAGGATTGGAGCCCTGGGGCAGGTTTGGAGCTGTGGGGCAGGATTGGAGCCCTGGGGCAGGATTGGAGCCCTGGGATAGGTTTGGAGCCATGGGGTAGAAGTCACCCAGCAGAAACGGTGTGTCAGGGGGATGTGGCACATTAGGGCTGCCACATCCCTTTCCCATGGGAGCACTGGGATCCTAGTCCCCGGGGGCCAGAGGAGGGAGGATGCAGAGTGGGAGCCACAGCAGGGCTTTCCTGCCCTTCCTTCCCCAGGAGGCCGGGGCACAGCCCCTTTCCACATTGCCTCTCACAGGCTGCACTTTCCTGCACGATCAGCAAATGCAGCAAAAAGGATGAATTGACTTAATGAGTTATTTTGATCTTTTCTGAAGTGCCAAAAAGAAAACTGTAAAAATCAGTGCATACAAGTTCCAACTTGAAGACATCTAATAGTATCTAATATAGTAATTTGATTAATGTTCTGTGTTCTTTCTGTAGGTTTCTCTAACGCACCCTGCTGAGCTTTTGGAAGTGCTCACAATGTACACAGGAAATTAAGTGACAAAGAATATGCTGTGAACTGCTCATACCAAGCAAACTAGAATGAAATACAGTATTTGCTGGGAGAATAATAAGCATCCACATGTGACTGCTGCATGCTGACTAACAATTTAACAAGTACTGGAAAAAGGAGATTAACTATGTTATGTGCCTCTCTTGTCCATAACTGCCAGCTCATTACATAGCAAAATAGGTACCATCTCAGCCAGCCTGAGACCTGTAAAATCAATACAACTCTTTTTAAAAGCAACTTAGAAACTCCTAGGCTATGAACTCAAACCACAGCACTGGTGCTTGCCTACTTAAGGGGTAATCCAGAGCTAAAACTTTTAAAAGAAGTCTGTCTGTGAAAGTAAAAAGCATGATACAGGTCTCATTATGGGAAAGCAAAGGTCTTTCCTTTCTCATCAAACTCAGATGGATAAAAATCCATCTTCAGCAGGTCTGGTCCTGTAGCACTGAGGGACAGCTGTGAGGATCTAATAGAGCCTGTGGGCTGAGGGAAGGCAAGAAGATGTACTCCTCCACCAAAAAGGAGATAAAAATCTTTCCAGCTACTTGTTTCAATGTGCCATTAATACCACGTTGTTGCCTGGATTCAGTCCAAGACAACCAGCAGTAACCTGGGTACAGTGTGGATCTGGTGCTACCTTGTACTTGCAATTTCAGCTAGTTAAAAATGTGGGGTTTTCAGAATTTAATTCCTTTTAATGGCCCTTGTGAAAACACACGTGAGTGGCTCCATCTATTTCAGCACAGCACGAGTGATAGATGCAGCAGTAATATTTCATGGTATCACATGAGTAATGGGATGTTCCCTCCTGTCACTCTTGGTATCCCCGACTCAGATTTCCCTCACCCTGTAATTTTTTGTCAGGTGTGAACATGTGAGAGGCTCTGCAGTAGTGGTCCAAGCAACACTCATTTTTTGGCAACAGAGAAATATTGGAGCACACACTGATTATTCTTTATCTAGATTTGGGCATGGTTGCTAAGCAGAATTATGCTTTATATTTGGATTTTTAGCATGCTGTTAACAGGTCTTTAGGGGTCTCTTCTTTGAATTCCCTACTAAAGTGCGTCAGGTATGAAAATCAGAAAAGAATTCTGATTTCAACATTTTAATTGAAGATCCACAGAGCGTGTATTTTAATCCATCTTTGCTCGTTCTTTTCTTGCTATTGTCACAATTCCCACATTTCTTTTCCAAGTACTTTCAGATGACCCACAGCTTCTCTTGTTTCAGCAAGAAGCCACTTACGCATCTCATGAGCATCACAGATTCTCACAGTGTTTGTTTATCTGTGTGGTTTTCAGTGTCTCTTGATCCTTCTGGCTGTCCAAATGTTTGTTTGGAATTATTCATAACATTAGGGAGTCAATCTGCTTTATTCCAGTTCTAGGACATAAAACTGCTCTGGTCAAGACCCCTTCAAGACTGGGAGCCGCTGGACTGGGAGCTGCATTCAGACCAGAGTTCACCAAAGCACAGGGATGCACCAAAGTTCCCTTGCTCCATAAGTCCTACAGTTTAGGGAAATTGTTAAATTGGAATGAGAATTGTTATCAAATAAAAGAGACTACCAGCGATGAAACCCAGAAGGGTTTCTTTAAATGCAGTTCTAGCAGACTGATAATTCAAGCTTCTAATTGTTTGCAAAACAATAGGAAGTCTATAAGCTGGATATTTGCCAGCAGGGGCCACTTCTGAAAACTCTTTGCTTTTTTCTCTTCATCTGCTGCATTGGGATGAGGGACAGAGTTATGTCAACACTTGGAGATAATCTTTTTGTATGGATTTACATAAGAGAATAAGGAAAAGTCTAAGAAAATTGTTCCCTTTCATAGGTGATGTACTGAAGAAAAGCAAAAATATGGAAAGATAATCTCTGAGAATAATAAAACAAATAAAGGAAATAGACCTG
Source organism: Corvus cornix cornix (assembly GCF_000738735.6). NCBI lineage: Eukaryota > Metazoa > Chordata > Aves > Passeriformes > Corvidae > Corvus > Corvus cornix. Next base: position 18,894,919 of record NC_046341.1, on the reverse strand, counting down.
AAATGAAGGGCACAGAACCTGGAAAGGCATTGCCCACACAGGGGCAGTTTATGCTGTGCCAGTCCTGTGTGAATGCACAGGTTTGTGGAGTGTTTCTCTTCAGGCATCTGCGGGAGAAACATCAGCAGCCAATCTCACAAGGAGCAGACATAACAAACGTTATTAAACTTGAATTCCAAGGAGCACCAGGGCAGAGTTTAATCACTCCTGTATTTCTGATAAACAGGAGTGCTCTTAATGGCTTTGGAGCTGGATCTGACTCGCACAGTGTGCCCCCAGAGAGAGGAAGGACTGCCCCGTGCCCGTGTGTCCGTGAGTGCGGGACGGGGAGGGCAGCGGGGCAGGGCAGCAATCGCTGCCATCCTGCTGCTCCAGGTGCCCCAGGAAGAGAATTTGGCAAAAGAAGAGTTCCCTGTTGGCTTAGTGAGCCACTGCTGGTGGTAGGGCTGGAGCAAGGACTGGGATGGTGCCCGGGAGAGCCAGGAGGGCACATTTGGGGCTGCTGGGCTGTGACACCAACAGCAACACCCGACGTCCCAGCCCACGAGATCTGCCCCAGACAGGTCATTGCCACACACTGTTCTTCGATTACTTTGTAATCACTTGTGGGTTTTTTTCCTGATTTCATGGTAAAAGAGTTATTTTAACTCACTGTTTTCCCAGTTATGACTCACTGTTGTTCTCTCATGGCTTTCCCTATTTGCATTTTAGAGTTCTTGCTCTGATTACAATTTGAACCCTTGCAGAAGTGCAGTGTCTGTTTTGCCTGGGCTGTGGTATTTCAGAGTGCTGCAGATGTTCAGGTATCCTCTGCTGACTTCAGTAAATGTCCTGCGTGGCTTTCCTTGCCTAAAAACTGGATAGAATCAGTGCTCTCAGTGCTCTCTTTCTTTGCCTTCCCCACCTCGAAGCTCCAGCAGATGATGGTTAAATTCTTGCAAACCTTTCAGTGTGGTAGACCAAGGCACAGGACAGCAAATGAAAAGGCCAAGAAAGTATCTGTGAATAGATTTTCTTGTTTAAATTTTCAGCCAAGAGCTGCACTGAATTTTTGAAACTATTTTTAATATTGTAAAGTTCTGTCATATTTTTGCCATCCCAACATTGTAAGTTGATGTATTTTATTGGCCTGACACAACAATAAATAATACAATTCAGTTTTGTTTAATGATTTCTGGTTTCAGTGGCAGAGAAGCTTTGCCAATTTTAAATTAGGTCTTGGAGTAAATTTAAAATTAATGAAATTTAAAGCTGTGATTTGTTTAAGGATCCAGAACGTTCACTCTTTCGTCTATTCATCAAGCTCTTTAATTACCTAGTATGCATGAAACCTGTATTATGTCTTATTATTGAGAGATTAATTTTATGAAAACCTCAGAGTGATACATCATTAGAGTGACTCTTGGATAATGTATAGTCTAACCTTTTCTGCTAATCCCACCACAGAAGAAGAGCAGGAAGCTGACAACTCCTCTGCAGTGTTTTACTCCTCCTGTTCCCCTGCAGTATTATCAGCTGCTCGCAGAGAGTTTATCTCTGCTTCCCTTTTCATTTCCAGCCCTCACAGGTGTGTAGCTGCCAGTCACACTCACCCTGGGCTCCGGGGATGTGCCAGGGGTGTTGGAGTAGATCCTGGTGGATGCTGTGCTGCTGCAGAGGATGGGGCAAGGCTGGGGAGACTCTGCCCCAGGGAGCTGGGAGTGTGTCCTCCTCAGGGCTGAGGCCCTGCAGAGGCTGCAGTCGCCTGTCCCATGGGGAGAGGAGCCATTCTCTGCACTCAGTCAGTCCTGCTGATAACTTCAGAGCCAACAGGCAGCTCTCACAGGCATGAGGCTGGACCGGGTTCTCTTGGAGTTCAGAAACTCCACTCTGTGCCCCTGCTCTGCTCCAAGGAATTCCTGCTTGGCAGCTGCAGCTGTCCAAGTGCAGGTGTGAGAGAGCCATGGAATCCAAAGATGGACCAGTAAATCCAGGACAGACTGGAGCACCTCCCTTTCCATGCCTTGGGTCTTGGCCTGGTGCCTCAGCCCCAGGAGTGTCTCACTCCCCTGTCCAGCTGGGAGCTATGTCCACACCTGCGCAAGGGCCAGTGGGCAGCAGCTGGAGCTGTGGGGACTTGTGCTGGGGACAGGGGCAGGTCCCAGGGCTGCACTCACCCTCCAGCCCCTCCACGGCCCCAGCTGAGCCCTGGCCTGGCTGGGGCTGTGGGGGCCTGGCTGGGGCTGTGGGGGCATGGCTGGGGCTGTGGGGGCATGGCTGGGGCTGTGGGGACATGGCTGGGGCTGTGGGGACATGGCTGGGGCTGTGGGGGCATGGCTGGGGCTGTGGGGACATGGCTGGGGCTGTGGGGGCACGGCCTGGCCTGGCTGGGCTCCTCAGCAGCTCAGGAGGGCAGGGCTGTGGGCACAAGGCTGAAGAAGGATGTTCTGCTGTTGAAAGAAATGATCATCAAATTGTATCCAATGATTTGTATTCCTCAGGTATGTTTTACCTTCTCATGCTGTGACCTCTCTTCATTGCTGCCAAAAAGAAATTATTTTTCCATTTTTTTCCCCAGTGCTTCCATGCCAGGCTAATTCTCTGTTCTCTTGAAAGCTAATATATCCACTTTTCATATTAATATTTGTGAGAGTAATATTAGGAATGTTTTATTTCATTATCTCACAGCTGAGGACTGTAGTCACACTGGGTTATAAAGCAGCTAATTACAGTGTTAGTGACTTAGTGTGCCATGCCTGCAGTGCAGTTTGTCAGAGTTCCTGAGAATTCTAACAAGAAAATAGTTTGCAGGCTACTTTGTGAATCTAGTCTGAGAAACGTTGCATATGCAACATCTCTGCAATGCTCTTTGTCTCCTAATCAAAACTCTTTCACCTCTAAGGGCATCTGCATTTCATAGAAAACTTGATAAATTCAGATTATTTGACATATGTACTTTTCCCTGTTCATGCTTGTTAAATCAAAAATATTTAGGATACTGCAGAGTAACAGCATATTTGAATGCCATGATCCCTTCTGCTACCCCTCCTCTGGGTTTGCAGTTGTCACTACCTCATGGTGATTGTGGAGTGGTGAAGCTATAATTAAAGCTTCAGATGACGAACAGTGAATAAAAGGGACACATCTTTCTCCTATTCAGCCTTCATTAAAGTTATTGTCATTAATGAGAAAGGAAAAAGGGGGGAAATGCCCAATTCATAAGCACATGTGCAGCCTTTTAACTGTAATGTTTTCCAAAACCTGGTCTCTGCTTAGGAGGAACTTGTAACAGCACCTTTGGTTTGGGATTTCCACAAAGCTCTCTGTGGGCAGTGTGGCATTGCATGGAGCTCGCTTTCCATTTCAGACAAAAATCTGTATTTTAGAGAGCACAGGTGGCAATGGATTCAGTTACAGTGCCTGGATTAACCAACCCTGCAGAGATCTGGAGCCCACTTATATGGGAGAACTTGGAGAGTTTTAGCATTTTGATAAGAATCTCTCTGGCCACTTAAGCAGGATACTCACTGAAAGCAGCTCAGAGTATTTCACTGCACTCAGTCCTGCTGATAACTTCAGGAGCCACCAGGCAGCTCTCACAGGCGTGAGGCTGGAAACCGTTCTCTTGGAGTTCAGAAATTCCACTCTGTGTCCCCCCTCGTGCAAGGAATTCCTGATCCCCTCCTGCTTTGTCCGGGAGGTTATGGATCCAAAGCACTCCATGTGCACATGACACCAAACTCTGTTTCTGTGCAGCACAGAACTTCCCAGAGTGTGCTGTGTCACTGTGTTTCCCTGGTAGAGCTCTGTTTTAGTGATGGAAATGGATTTACGTCCCCTGTGTCTCTCACCTGAGTGGTGTCCCTGTGGTTCTGGAAACTGGAGGATCCCTCAGAGAGTGAGAATTTCCAGCAGTCCCTCCCCTCCTGCAGTTTCCCATCCCAAAAGGCAGGGCAGGGGCAGGGGGCACAAGAGGGAAGTGATTTCCCTTTGGTCATGCAGCAGCTCAGGTTAGAATTAAATCCACACCTTTCCAGTCTCCATCTCTTGCCTTGCTCACTCCAGACCTTCCCTGGGGTTCACGAGCTGAGCTTGTGTGTCACAATTGTCTGGTCTTAATTAATGGACGGGCTCTTTAAGGGATCAGGAAACAACCACTTTGAGTGAAGAGTTATAACAGCAATATATATGTTCCCTGCACAGATACATACGTACATATATATGCATATTTTGATATCCCACATCCTTTAAAACAACACATACTTTATTTTTCACTCAAGAAAAAAAGTCTTTTAGCATTAATAAGAAAAACACATTGGGTTTTTTCTCCCCAGTGATCACAGGAGATGGGTGAGCCTGGAGTGCTTCTGTTTTATTGAATTTTCCCAGTACCTGTCAGCACTGGAAATGCCTGATTTCATCATTCAGAACTGGCTCCTGCAGAAATATTTGCATTGTGCATATTTGAAAAGTACCAGAGCCAGAAGTAACTTTAAAAACCTGTACTTTGTGCTGGTTGTCACCTGTGAGTTAGGAGATGTATCCAGCCACCTCGACATCGTGGGAAGGGCAGAGTTTGTATTCTAGCACATTCCATTTTATTAAACAAAACTGTACTTTCTGTCTACCCAGAAATGCCTCCCAGGAGATGCTCTAGAGAAAATCTGTAATTCAAAGTGACTGTTTTATTTTATTCTCTTTCAGCACTTTTTCTCCTTATAAATTGTCAGCAACCAATATATACTTTTTATTTTTCTCTGAATCATGTCAACTAACAAATCTTAATCTGTGTCTGCAAATTAAAGGCAGAAGAAATCAATTACAAGTGCTTGGTTTACCTAAATTGAATTGCACTGGGTCTTGTGATTGAACATATAAAGTCGTGTGGTTCATGTTCCAAGACCATAAAACTTCTAAGTTGACTTCCATCATTAATATCTGGTGTTTCTGAATTATGAATTCATTTTTTTTTTGCAAGTGCTCCAGTATTTAATAAAAATTTGCAGTTTCTGCAGACATTTCATTGGCAGATTTGTTTCTTAGAGCATTCATGAGATGTAAATGTAAGAGAGGTGAGCACAAACTGCCTAAATGCAATTCAGGCTTCAAAGAAATATCACCAGACTCTCTTCTCCCCTTTTCCTCCATAATCTGCTGTTTGGGCTAAGAGCAGTGAAAGGCAGGAGCCTCAGCTGACGTGTGTTTCTCAAATATAACAAACCTGGAGTCATCCTCTGCCTTTACTGCCCTGGGCTGACTGATGTTAAAATACATCAATACAAATGATGTTACAGCTCATTGGCTCAGCTCTGTCTGTACCTGCAGAGTTTGCAGAGTTCACAGGTTACAAATTCCCACTGTTGTTTTGCAGGGAACCATTCCAGTGCTTGGTTCTGGGGTCCATGGCACACCCCATGCTGGACGCCAGCAGCGTGGGTTGTTTTGAGAGCTCCCCTCCACTGCTCTGGCTCCACACCTGCCTTTGTCTGTGCTGCTGTTTGTGTATCTTCATTTTAATCGAGACACACTTGGAAGTTACCTTTATGCAGATGAACACAATGAGAAGGGAATGGGTTGCACTATAGGGAAGGGTTTGCTGCAGTCAGTAAGACAGGTTTTTTCCAGCTCCTAAAATACACTGAAGTCTGAGGCAGAATGGGATAAAACAATTTAACATCAGTGGATTTCCAGAGATAGTTCAGCAAAAGCACTCTAAAGGTACATTTGTAAAGGGAGATGGTGCAGTGCTAAATATACAAAATGCAACATTCTATTTTTGTTGTAATTAACTGCAACCAGTTCTTATTTAAATCAGCCCACCAGTCATAACTAATCTGTACTTTAAATGTTTTGCTCAATGCTACAGAGCAGAAAGAGTCTTCATATTAAAATAATAATGAAAGTTCTGTAGGAAAGTAAACCATACCCATTACAATCCTCACCTGTGTGTCCTGGGAAGGATTCCCTGTTCCAGACAGGTGTTTTGTACCCCAGGGGTGTGATACAGGTTGGGTTTGTGCCAGGGGAGCACAGCACTGAGACTCTGCTCCCTGCAGACACGGTGATGTTTGTTTTACACCTCTAGTTCTCCTGTGAGAGCAGCCAGGGCCACCTTCTTGCAGCAGGCAAAGAGCACTTCCTTGGACTCAAAATTGTTATTTCTCAGTGTAAAATTACACACGAGCTTTCTGGTTGCCTCACTCTGTAATCCTTGCTGGGTACAGTTATTTTAGTGGTACTGCGTCTAATTTGGCTCTGTTCTTTTTATTCTTAGAACTCTGATATTTGTGGAAGGTGCGAGGGATATTGCAATTTGTGTTAGTGCAGGAAGGAAGTTTGATGATGAGCTATATTATGTATGGCTCACTAGATAGTAGTAAACATTCCTCTTTGTTGCTGTGCTTGGGGATTATCAAAGGCTGTTGTGTTCCTAGTTTGAATTTTCCTGGATTAATGAAACAGATCGCAGATCACTGCATAGCAACATGCCTGAAGTCTGTGAAATGTTTTCTGAATAAGGATTGGATCAGGCCCATTGAGAATATAAAGTGCTGGAAAGAACACAGTGTTATTTTACAGACCCTGCATTTGGTTGTTTTCTTGCAGCGGCCTCACAGCCTCTCTAATTAGAAACTTGAGGTTTCTTTAGTCTGCTCTGTGTCTTTCCTTCTCTAGCAACACACCAGCAACATCCAAATCCTCATTGTTACTCAGGCACTCCTGGCTGTCCTTGAGTTCAGGGGCAGCTTTGTTTGAACATGGGCTGGCTCAGATGGAATTAGGAATACTTAAAGTTTCAGGGCTTCCTGTAGAGATTTATGGTCTGTGCATGTCCATGCTGGGATTGCGCGTCAGTCTTTGGGGGGCTCAAGAGCAGGATGTCAGGTGGAGGCTGTGTCATGTTGAGCCAAGGACTTCCACTCATCCATGCAATTTAAGTGTCAGAAGCCAAGGAAATATTTCAGAGACTTTCAAATGTCTACCAAAAGCCCAGGAGCTTCTGTACCTTAACAGGTAATTTTAGTTTTGCTCACAACTTCCATAAAAATGTGACAAAAATGTGCATCTCATGGCCAAGTATGAGCAGCCTGAGAACAAGTCTCCATCACAAGTCATATCCCTTTCACAGGTTCTGCATTTAGAGACAAAAATACCTGCAAAAGCCTGGGAGTCTCTGTTCTTGTCTCTCCTCAATCAAGGGAATAGAAGCTGGGGCCAGGAGCCTGCTTGTGAGCTCCGGAAATCTCTAACTTTGCTGCCTGTGGCAAGTATTATCAGTCTATAAATAAAGTTATTTTAATGCCTGACAAATGATCCTTGCATCAAGTTCTTTCCAGTCACATTTCTTTGGCTGGATGCTTTGCTTGTCCTCTGGTTTTGGGGCACAATAATTCTGAAATCAGATCTCTGAGACGAGCCTGCACACAAAAGCTGTTATAAAAGCATTGATTTGGCCTTTTATTCTCAGAGATTGTCAATATCTGATTCTGGTTTAACTCAGAATGTCTTGAATTGTTACCTTTCCCACTAGCTGGGAAACCCTAGATCCTCTTGGACACAACCCTTTAGATTTTGCATTTCTCAAATATGGAGGTTGTTGCTTCTTATGCTTGGCCCTGAGAAGGTCCAAGTCTCTTAAAAATACTCTCTTGCTTATAACACATGAGTACCAGATGTGGGGTTTTTATGGGATGGTGCCTTGGAATCCTTTTGTGGGGGGAAGGCTCTAAGGAATACACATGCCACTTCTGTTCCATTGTTAAAATGCTGACTGAGTTGAAGTGCCTTAATCATGAAGATTTTGGACTGAGTCAGATTGTGAGAGATCCTCCTGCAGGCCCAACACAAACATGAATTTACCTCGTACTCTCCATTGTCTGTGCTGCCTGGTGAAGCTGCTTTGCAGTTGAGACGAGGAGGTTTGAAGTGTGTGATTCACAAGAGTGCTGCAATTGATGAGAGGCTGAAGCTGTGCACAGGTCATACAATTATATTCCAGCTCACAGGATGTAAATCCAGATGGTTATTCAAGAGCCTCACATTTTTGCATCAGGGTAAAGGTGAAACAACTTCATTAAAATTATTCTCCCAGTTGCATCTTCTATTACCTTTTCCTTTTCCTTTTTTTTTCTTTTTGAAACTTCTGGGCTACATAACTATATCCAGTGTATTATCCTGCTTCAGGGATGAAGGATAATAGGATATTAAAGGAAGCCTAGGTTCTCCAAACATCTTAGTTTTGCTGATAAAGGTTTGCTGTATTTTGTGTGCTGTTACAGCAAGCAACACGAGCTGCTCTAGGGAATGTGTTTCCCTCATGGTCCTAACAAGTGCATTCCTATAAATTTAATAAAAATTTCATTCCTGTTTCAATACTGGCAGAATCCAAAACTGAAAAACTGTAGGTTACATTTGGAAAATTGCCCTGCTTGCCCTGTACCTAAAGCTGAATTGTGATCATGCCACCATCGTAGTCCTGGGGCATGAAAATCCTTTGAGGTGATAACCAACGGAACACTCCTTACTCCATTTTAAAAACAGGCTTGCTTTGCTAATTTAATCTCTTATTTTAAACAAGTTTTTCAATTCATTCCTGAGTGTAGCAGAAAGAAACAGTGAAATCTGTATCTCTGACAGTCCAAGCCTGTTACCAAGGGCTCTCCAGCCTAGAATGTTTCCAGAGCTTCGCAGGGCAGAAGTCAGAACTGTGTTAATGGCAGAACTGACTTTGCATTCAAACCAAAAACATACAGCTGATAGGGGATTTAGTATTCTATTTTATTTCATTGATAATTTACTACTTTGGTTTCCTTGTTTTGGTTTGGTTTTGTTGCTAGTTTGTTTTTGGTTTGTTGTTGGTTTTTTTTCTTTTAATGAAATGAGTTTGCTGACAGCATTTGATAGGATGGATGAAAATCCAGGGCTATATCATCACTTGGATCTGGTCAGTTGGCATAGCTGCATTTTGTACCAGCTGGGGTTCTGCCTTTCAATTTGGAACAAGTTTTATACCCTAATCCTCTTTTTTTGCTGTTTGGACACAAAACAGTAAAACTGGCACAGAGTTTCCCTCCCTTTTCTATTTCTGTTTTGCCTAATTTCTAAACTTCCTGGAGGAGACAGCATCCTTTCTCTTTCCAGAATGAACCTGGCAAATAATTTATAAATAAACAAAGAAATAGCAATAATGGAGTACAAGGAAAGGAGTGCTATCTATTATTTATGTACATAATTAAATGGAATCCCTGGTTATTTGAAAGTACAAAGACAAGACTTCACCGTGGGTGTATTATGTACATAAATGCTGAAGCACTTCATGGTGGTCTTATATGAGAATGCTGCTTCCATTTTCTCTCCAGAAATTACATTTTGTTTCATCAGGCAGCTCTCAGTTTGCAGCTGTTGAAATTCCTGCTCAGAATTGTCAGGAATTCAGCAATGAATGGTCAGGGGGTCACTTTGTTTGGGGTGTTTTGTATGTCATTATCCTGTACATCCAAACCCAGATTTGGTGGCAGCAGTGCCATGCAGGCAAACGGGGTGTCTCCAACCCATGACACACATCATCTCTGCGTGGGGGACGTGGGAGGCTTTGTTGCCTTGAACACCCCTGTTTATTTCATGGGATGGAGAAACTTGAGCATTAACCATGTTTGCTCAATTAAGTTATTGAGCCACGGCTTGAATTACTCCTCCACTTTGTTTTTTAATCCCCTGGTGAGAGTTGAAGCTGCTAAAGCAAACACCAAGAGAATATTTTTGTTTGTTTCAGTTTTGGAATAGATATAAAATATGTGACATTATTTTTATCTAGTTCTGATTTTCTCTTTAATCCGTATTTCTATGTTGTGCCATGTTGCCCGGAATAATAATGGAGTCATTTCATACTTAAGAGAAACTGGGAAAAAACCCCAAATTAATTGAGTTGTCTTAATTGAACAAGGAGATGCTTAGAATTAAAACATAAGGAGCTGAACTTGGAGCTCCTAATGTGGTCTGCAAAATGAAGCTGTGCTCCCAAGCGAATAGGTTAGTAGGTTTTATGAACTATTATTTTTGTTTCCCCAGACTGTTTTCTGTGAAATTCAGCAGTCCAGCTCTCCACAGGATAATGCAGTGTGAAGCACATGGAAAATCATTCAGTTTTTAGGTGCCACTCAGTTTACCCGATTCCCATGGAGCTCCTGCCAAACAGCCTGGAGGCATTAAATCCATGCCAAAGCGTGGCTCTGGCCCTGAAGGGAGCTGTGTCCCAAAGTGTGCCCTGGCTTTGGGCCCAGGCACTGGGATGGGGGGGAGCCCTGCAGGGCTCTGGGAGGCTTATCCCAGCATGGAAAACGCCCAGCAAAACCTTCAGCCAGGCCCTGGAAATGAGCAGTGCTGTGCCAGAGCATCCCAGAGAAATGCCAGCTGATCGAGCTGCTCCTCTCTCTGCTCCAGGAGGGATCCTTCCTTCTAGGAATTTCCCAGTATATACCTAAACCTCTTCCCAGTTTACTGTAGGTGATGGGAAAATAAGGGAACTCACCATACTGCACAGTAGATTGGAATTTTGAATTTTGTAGTTTAATATTTAAAATATTTAAAATATAAAAGGATACTTCAGACAAGCTCAGCAATGATTTTGGCTTTCTAAGTTCATTGCATTCTGCTTAGCACTACCAGTCATAAGAAAAAAGAAAATGGTTTTTCTACTAAGGAAATATATGTAATCAATATTTGTGTTGTACAGCAATCATCAACATCCGTGGGTGTTGCCAGAAATACACCTCAGAATTTAATGAGATCTGTCAGGGAAATGAAATTCAGCAATGAGTTGCCCAAAGGAAACCACAGACTACCACCAGGTTTTACGTGTGTGAGTCTTCTCAGCTCTGGAGCAGAGGCACAACAAGGTCCATATTTCCCTCTCCTGTTTGGAATGCTTTTCCTTTGTCCAAGGCAGGGACACGGGCCTTGGACACATTTACCAGTGCTGGCTCCTCACCCACGCCGTGATCCAAATGCCTTGGCTCCTCCCATCAGGCATTACCAGAGCAGACAGCACAAAGGCTGCACTTGCCTCGTGGGATTGTAGTTTTGGGGTGACCTTTGGCTTGCAAACCATGCAGAGAAAATCCCAAATTTCCCTTTGCTGGACACACCTATGGGTCCCAGCTGGAGCACACCCAGCTGATCCCAGAAAGCTCTGGACATGGGCTGTGTGTGAGTAGATCAGGTGTTCTTGACTGGCCTTTATCCCCACCAGGGGATCTGTGAGAGGGCACTAAATCTTCCTGGTAATTATAGATGTTCCAGTTATTTGCCTGGCTGAGGTGAGGGACATCAAAGCATTATGAACAAATGTCCCAAATCATCTTTTTCCATCCAGGCAGGATTTCTGGAGGGAAAGGAACAGTATGCCCACCCACCTTGGGCTGTGGTGGTGTCATTCCTAGAGATTATCTGTCCTAAAGCCAGGAGAAGGAACGACTGCAGCTAAACAGGGCAGAGGACAACATTGTTGGAGGGGAGAGGGAATGGCTGGAGGAGGCAAAGCAAGTGCGGAATTCTAATGCTAGATTTTATCAATTTGTAAAGTTTAATTACTTATGCTTGTGGTACCTCTGAAGAGAAATGGAATCCAGGTTAATCTTCACAAGACATGCAATAAAAATTATTTCTTAAAATAAGGCCCATTACTGTGATTATCAGACACATTTTTAATTAAATCCAAAGTTGTGTCAGTAGAAATTTTTACTTATATTATCTCAAAATGTTTGGGCCTGTTCATCTTTCTAAGCTTTACTTTTCTTCTATAAAGATCATGAACTCGGCTTAATTAGAAGAAGTAGTTATAATGTCAGAGCAAATTAATTTCAGTCAACCAAAGGGGCCCTTGGAGGATGCCAGTCCCCACCTGTAGGTGGGAAATCCCGGCTCTGGTGCTGAGTGAGCTCTCATTAACTGGGAATGAGATTTCCATGGATCCATGGCAGGGGCAGCCCGGGATCGGTGCTGGGACTGCGACCCCGCAGAAGGACAGCACCCAACGTTCATTTCCAACACCTTGCTCTGCCTTTGCAAAGTTTCTTGACTTAAAAGAGTGGTTTGAAGCTCTTGAAGCAGGTTTGTATGCAAGGCTTCTCCCAGACAGTTGGACCGTTTTCTCTCAGGGATGGCTCTGGAATATATTCTGCTTGCAAGTAGAAAAGAGTTCAGCTTTTTAGCTACTCTTTTTAGCTTTTTAGCTACTCTTTTTTAGCTACTCTTCCAACAGAGCCAGGCCAAAATTCTAATTGTGTAAGCAGATCAGTTGATCTGAGTATTCATTTTTACATCAGAGTCTCTTTTAGGTCCCAAGCACAAAAAACTTCTTTTTTTTCCATGGATTTCACTCGATGTTAGCTTTAAATGTCTGCCTTTATTTTTTTTTTAATTGAGTGCCTTTTTTTTTAATGATACTAAACTAATTTTCTATGTAAAATAGCAGAGAAATTTCACATCCTAAAAGGAGTTAATTTGCATAAAAATAAACAGAGTAACTTTTTCTAGGTGTTAAAACATAAAATAAAAAGATAAGTTAATTGTAAATCATTGCTTAAAAATGCATTTTGTCCCAAAATTCTGGGCTACTCAATGTTCTTGAGAGGTTGTAATGAGCTGAATTCATTGGTTAAATTAAAATGCTTTTTCTCATATTCAGTAAATGCAGTGTGTGTGCAATTGAACAAAAATAAAATTGAAATTTACATTTTCATCAAATGAATAACCACATGCTGAGGATTGCTTGACTGCAATTTATGATTATGCAAATGAAACAGGTTTTGCAACTAGGATATGTACAATAAACGGGAGTTCCATTATACTGTACCAAAAAGCCATTAACCTTGAAAATTATATACAATTAACATGAACATTTCTAAAGTATGTCTAAACCCTGCTAATGTTCCCCCTCTCTTCCCCTACCTATAGAGACTGTATATTAGATTTAGCAAAAGAATTCAGAGTGAATAATTCATTAAATGAGCTCTGCCACTTTTTTGTTCGTGAGCTCTCTGTAACAACGTGCTGGGTTCTTTATCCATTATTTAAATCAGGAAATACTGCTGATTAATTCCTCATCTGCTGACAAGAACACAGGTTCCAAAATTCCGTTCATAACCAGAATTTGCTGTTTCAAAGTTCTGGCGAGGGAGCGGGGAGGGGGTGCTGAGGCCCTGGCAGCTTCCCAGAGGACAGGTTTCCTTGTTGGGAACACTCACCTGGCTGCTGGCTGGGAACTGTTGGTATTTGATGGTTCTAAATCAGATTCTCTTTTTTCTCAGGGACAAAAGCACCAGCACTGGGAGGGAGAACACACCGGGGCCGTCTCAGAACAAGCCGTCGGTTCTGGCTCTGCCTTGGGATGAGCAAGGCAAAGCGAACAGCTTTGAGACCATTTTCCATGTATTTCCTGAAAGATGGTCCCTCCTTCGTGGATTTTTGGCTTGTGGAGAGGAACCCCCTCTGTGGCACAGGCAGAGTGGGGATGTTGGAGGTGTGGCCTCAGTGCCAGTGCAGGTTTGGCTCAGGTGCTGTCTGCACACTCCAGCTGCTGCATTCCTCACCCAGAAGCATTATCAGAAAATCTCCAAGGCTCCCAGTGCCAGGTCGAGCATTGGCAGTTAATACCAAAACTCTGAAAAAGAAATACACATCATCAAGTGGTCAAAAAATATAATATTTCTGATGCCATGATGATTTTTTGCCTTTTCTTTTATACCCCTGTTATAAATTTTTTACAACTTCTGTATTCTTAGTGCTTTTTCCCTACATCCTTAGACTTATTTGTCAAGCTGGGACACTAAACATCCTAGAAGCCTTGTAGTTAGGGATCAGTGTGCCCCAGACCCCAAGGTCCTCTCCGGAACACATTCTGTAAACCAAGATAGAACCATCCAGGGGAAGGTTCCTTGGGGAGGGGGGCTCACTTGAGCCTCTCATTGGGGAATCTTTGATAGATCTGCTAATTAGTAACACCTATAACGTTATACCCGACCAATCGGGGGTGTGCACTGCGGGGTGCATGGAGGTGCATTCGGCCTGGACATGTGTACCTAAGGATGCTTAAAATAAATACCAAGGTAAAATCCCTTTTTCCCTTCTAACCCTGTTTGACTCTTGATTTTAAGACCAGGAAAAGGTATCATTTCCATAGGCTGGTTCTCAAGTGCTCCCTCAAAGTGGGTCTGTTCTTTCAATGACTTTGTAAAAGCTTTGTGGAAGTGTTTCAGTTGTATCTCTGTGTCAGTTACACAGATTTCCTGTGTGATATCCTGAGTTATTTTTGCCATAGGAGGAGTTCACAGGATGATACACAACATGTAAGGTACCAAGAACTCTCGGTAGGAGTTTGCCTTACGTCTGTTATCCACTTAATTTGCAATAAGTTCTGCTATTCCTTTTCCTCACATGCCCAGAGCTATCAGAGGAGAATGCTTAAAATCTTTTATTGCAAATAATTCAAAATAATGCTGAACTTGGTCCTCCTCATCCTAAATCAAGGACCCTTTTGGCTGCTCTTTCCTTCCCTTGTCTCTGCAAGAAAGTGAATGTGTTTCCTTGCCCAGGTCTCACTTGTAGAGTGGAGTTTGCAGTAAACCACTGCCAAAAAATTGCTAGCATAGAGCACTGCAATGAATAAAAGACAGATTAGAGTAGATGGAAGTGTCATAGATGGGAAGGAGGACAGGAGGAGCTGGAAATCTGTGTATGTTCAGTTCAGTGTAAGGGTAGGATGCTGATGTTTTGAGAATTCTAAAGTAGAAAGTTGAGAGTACAAGTGATTCCACTGGCAAAGCAGTCAGCAGAAAGGAACATATGGATATTTAGTTGTAATTTTTCAATATTACTTTTGACCACAGGAAATAGCCTTGTGACTTCTACTGAGGGAGTCTACAGCAGCTCAACTCCCAAGAACTGCTTTTGGCTGTACCCTTAAATATTCTTCTATATTCAAGTAGAAAAGGGAGATCTTGTGTTACTTTTGAACTAGAAAATGATGGCCAGAGTTCATAAATATTGCAGAGGAATCTACTTAAAATGGAGTTACCCAAACTTTTCCCCAAAACTGGTGGGATGTGTTTGCACTGTGCAGTTTGACCTGATGGGGGATGCAGGTGCATTCTGTAGGGTTGGCAAAGCTTTTGCTTTTTTACTTTAAGGTGGTTAAATGTTTTAATCCTACATGAAGGGTTGCATCAGAGAACTTCAAAACCAATTTAAAGGGTTTTTTTTCCTAACATTATATTTGCTTATATTACGTTTGTCCACGGCAGTGCTGCAGTGCCATTCAGTATCTACCTGGGGTGAGCTCTTGGGCACCATCAGCCTGCCCAGGTGGAATGGGCCATGGAAAGCCTTCTCCTCACACTGCTTCTTCCACCACAAGGAAGCAGCTGAGAGCTACTGGGTGCCACTGTTTACTTGGAAACATGAAAGGAAGTGGATGTTTGCTCACACTGGCTGATGCTTTCAGCACAAACTACTGAGACATCTTGGAAAAACAGCATTATTTTTTTGTGCTTTTTAACTCCTGCAAAAATCTGTCACAGAATAGACCATGACTGAGCATTTCATGTGCTGCTCCTGCTAAGTTTGCCAGGGAACAACAGAAAGCCAGATCTGTGTCTTATTTTTCATAGCTTTCTGTAAACACTCCCAGAATTAATCTCAGGAAATACCAGAAATGCTAATATCTACTCTTTGTGTGTGCTCACAGAACAGATTTAGGACACTCATTTGAAGGATATATATAAAGCCAGTGTTTGCCATAAGTTAAAAGCATCCTTTTTGACATCTCTGGAGCACATTTCTCAAAGTATGGAGCAGTGATTGAAGTTTGAATTCCATGAATATGTCTGGATATGTTCAGATGAAGCTGTACAGAAACCCACAGCTCCCAGCTTACCCTGCATGTCCAAGTGCTGTTCCAGAGCTTGTGTGAGACCAGGGGAGGTCCAGCAGATGGGGACACCCTCCCAAACCTGCCCTAACAGCTCCCAAAGTCTTCTCAAATAGAATATTTCTGACATGATCTGCCTGCTGTGGTGTTCATCCTCTTTGGTGAGTGTAGCAGTCAGGAGTGACTCAGACACCAATTCCTTAGTTTAGGGTATCACAAGTTGGTGAGGCTGATACCCCGCTGGGAATAAGCTCGTTTTTCTCTGCTGGCCAATACTCAAGGGCTTATTCAGGGCTCCTGTCTTCTCTGAATTAGGAGTAAGAAACTTCTTTTAACATGAAGACATAGAGGCTGAAGCAGAAAATGCCAGCTGTAAAGTAGCTCTTCTTGGTGCTTGCTTCACAAAACAAGAAGCCTTATTAAAAGACAAAAAAGAAAATTAAAAACCCCTCCATGAGATACAGGACTGTGAAGAGTTCTTATTATCTGTAACTCTTCAGCCACTAGATGGTGGGAAAGTTGCAATCTGAGAGGACTCAGGGACCTGATATGCCCTCCCAGGGTTAACCCACAGCAGGCAGGAGTGAACACAGCACTCCTTAAATCGTCGTGAAATTTCCCCGTGAGGTGGCATCTGGATTGTGGCGCTGCTTGTACATCTCTATCCAAATCAGCTTTGTGCTGGAGAACCTTGTCCGTGTTACCAGGGCAGCTGGCATGAAAAGAATCCCCTTTAGTGGCCAGTTTCAGTGAAGACACTGAAAAAAATTATCAAGAGGCGAGTTCATGCTAAATTCAAAAGTACCACAGACACAGTGCTGGCAGTGCCTGTTTTAAAGCTGACTCTGGTGTGCTGGATGCCGGCAACCCCGTGTCACTAAATAACTGAGAGAACCCCTAGAACACTTAAATGCAGAGTGCACTGAGTAATTTTCCTCTCAGTTGCTTCCGGGGCTGATAGCATGAAGAGGAGCTGTGCAGTATTCCCAAAAATATTGTGTGCACAGGGCTGAATCTTTCTTCCACCATGCTGTGGAATTTGCTGAGCTGGTTTTTTGTGCGGATATTTGGGGAGGAAATGGTTTGATTTGAAAATGTCTTTAACAGGTTTTTGACTCCCTGCTCTGCTCTGAAGGACAGCTTCATAAATACTTCTGGCTCTGGCATCCCTCGCCAGGATCTCTGCTGGACTGTCAGATTCATCACCTCCCTTTTTGATCTTGGAAATGAATTGAAGTCCCATCTTCCAATGCAAATGGCTGTACTACCAGCCCTTAATGGCTGAGGTAACTCCAGAGCAGGCTTTAGGAGCATCAGATGATGACAACACCTTTGATTTATGTGCCACCTTTCATTCCCAGCCATCTCAAAGCACCTATAATTTCTGGCAGACCTGTGCTGAGCTAATGGGTTATTTCAGAGTCTATTCAGCAATAACTGTTAACTGCTCAGAAGGAAGACTGATTGATGGGTGAGATGGCCCAGAACTTTAATTATCTTAATGAACAATTTTTGAACTTAGCAGAAAGTCTAGCACTGACACAAGTGGAGCCATGAACTTTAATTCCACCACTCATTCCATTAAACCCTGAGCTCAGGGGTAATTTAAAGCCTTATCTCTTGTTCTGTGTGTGTTTTTCAGAGGAGTCCACTGAGGCATTGCTGACACAGAACCACTTCTGCTCTGGAACTTCCCACACCTGCAGAGAGCTGCAGGACCCTGTGACAAACAACTCCTGACCCTGAGGAAGCTGCTAAAAAAAGTTTGATATGCAATGAATCAAGTTTACCAGGAGGCTGGAAACAAATATTTAAAGTATTCAGAATAGTTCTGGGAGAATTATTAGCAAGGAGATATTAAAGACTCTGGTTCAACACCTGCTCTGTTATTTGCCTTTGACAGGAAACAGAAGTGGTAAATAGCTGAACCAGGGACCCAGGCAGCAGGAAAACAGCATGAAAGGCAAACAGATTGCTGTTGAGAAGATGGTTTTGGGATTATTTTAGTGTGAAAGTTCTTTTAAAATTAGTAATTGTGATCACACATACATTGTCTGTGTCATCTACACCTCCTTGTACTCTTCTTACGCCTCTCTGTTATTGTACTTTTAAACCTTAATCATTTTTCCACAGAAATGAAGTTGTTATTAGCATCTGTTGTGTCTTCATAATTACTGTGCCTGTTAAAAGGCTTATTTCTATTATTTCCAGATCCTTTCCACAAATCCTTACATTGGTAATTAGGATATCTTACAAATACTGCTGCTATGAAAAGGATCAGAATTTTCAGCGTGAATCAACAATTTCCTTCTGATGACTCATACTATAGAGGGTACCATAATAATAATAATAATAATATTAGAAAAAAGCAATAATTCCAAGCTGTGTTTTACTGCATGTGTTGCCAAGGAGATCCAGCTTTGTGAGTGACTTTAGGACCTGGGTCCTTGCACTAACTACATCAGAAATGTCAAGAACGTGATCATTTTTTTTGGCTAGAAAAAATTTCAGTATAACTTGTTCCACCAGTATTTTCATCCTGGAGATTGAGGAGGGATCAGAGAAGGCAGCTGAGGGTGGGGGCTTGAGCCAGGAGCCCTTTTTGAGCAACAGGGAGAGTTGAGTTGTGGAGGGTGATGTGGGGTGAAGTCTGAGTGTCCACACGTGGCTTCCTGGGATTGAACTTCCTGGGCTTTCCCCGTGCCCATGGGGAGCAGCAGTGGGCACATCCCCAGAGTGGGCTTTACACAAACATGTTCATGTCCGTTCTTCCACAAGGCACTGAAAATGTGGGGACACGGCTGGGATGCTTTGGGAACTCCCCAGACCCTGCAGAGCTGCCAGAGTGATTCCCATAGGCTGCTCCCTGGGCTCCCCCTTGGCAGGCAGGGCTGAGGAAAAGGAGATGTAGGGATGACACTGGTCTGAGTCCAGGCAATCCTTATCCCTCAGGGAATGAAATGTGAGGGCTGGAGCTGTCTGTGTGCACGGCCTCTCCCTGTTTGCCTCCCGCAGCTCTTCCCAAAGCCCATCCAAGGGCTGCTCTCCCGTTCTCAGGCCGCAGTTGGCAGTGTTGATGTGTATCCTGCACAGATGTCTGCTGCTGTTTCAGCTTCTCCAGAAGAAGGAAGCTTAACTGCCTCTTGCATTTATTCCCAAGGAAAAGTGGCTTAAGAGTTTTGAAGTCCCTTTCAGGTTTAACCAGTTTCACAATGTTTCCCTCAAAAACCTGATGTGGGCCATCTCTGAGGAGCTTAAGGAGTAGTATGGAGCCTCTCCATTCCCTCCACCTCTCCCAGCTCCCAGCCTGCTGGGCCAGTTCCCCACATCCCAAAGAGGGGTTATAGAGCCACAGTCTCACTGGTGCAGGACAAACTTCTGGGAACTGGAGCTGAAGGAGGTGGAAAAGAGAGATTTGAGCATCACCAGGAGCTGTACAAGGCAGCAGAGATGAGTGTCAGGTTTCTGGTGTCAGACTTGGGCTCCATGAGCTTTGGCATATGGAATTCAGGCTTCAAATGTTGTATTCCCCTAAAACTTCAGATGTTCAAAAGCAACGCTTTGGCTGACAGAAATCTCAGTACAGATAATTCTATCATTTCCTGTTGCTGTTTGCTGTTTTCTGTTGGTGTCTGCAGACATGACATGACTGTGCTGTATCCGTTTGGGTTTGTGACATTTTCCTCTCCTCCTCAGCTCAGTGCAAAAGGGTCTTGCTACACTGGACAAATGTCCTTTTCTAAAATTCATTTTTCCTAAGCCATGTGACCACAATGATCCCATTCTTTAAGAGGCTGGGCTGTGTGAAAGTTTGAGAGAGACAAAAAAAGCAGTTTCTGGAAGAACTGTTAAAAGATATCAATTTTTCACAACTATAATAGAACCTCATAATTAATTTAAATGGAATTTGTTTTCCATAACACAGATTTTTGGGTGTAAAGTACGTCCTTTGAGAGAGGCAAGAGAAAACATCCTCTGTTATTTTTGATTACCTTTGTGTTTCGGTTTTTATTCATTATGTTAATTTTATGCTAATAACCTTCTTACATTAAGGTTCACTTTATACTGCATAAACTGACAAATAGAGCAATATTTATCAAGCATAAATATTAAAAACACTATAAAGACTTCTAGGCTTCTAATTATTATGCTAATATATCTCTAAATTATTCTTGTATTACCACTCTACGGTTCACTGTGGAACATGACACAAAAATAGTAAAAATACCAAAATTCTATTTCTCAATGCTATTAATGAATCACAGAGGAAGGCTGTCTATGAATTAAAAAAGCACCAGTTACAGCACTATGGAGGTGAAGATATAGAATTGATTTCTTCTGGTGAGCTGTTGAGCCTTTGTTTATATTATCATAAATACCAAGGAAATCCAAAGTGCTTTTTTGTCTTTGAAGTACAGGAAATCCTCATATATTGCATGGAAATTCCCCCCATTGAGGCAAATTCTTGGTATTTCTTTTCAGAGCAGTGTGTTTGTTGGTGTCTGTTCAGATGGTGCAAGGCTGTGAGTTTTGGCCTCTCCTGATTTTGTGTTCCAGCCCCAGGGGCAGATGGGCCCCAGATCTCAGGTGTCACATTTATTCTGGCGCTGTTATGATTGGAGGCAAAATCCCTCGACTATGTGGAAGGACTAATTCTCTCTTCTTTTTCCACCCAAATATGTGAATTTTTTTTCAGAAATTCTGTTTTTTAATAAACATTCCACAGATTTTATGTTGGTTTTATTTATTTGGTTTTGTTTTGTTTTCAATCTGTCTTAAATGTGGGCACTGGAGATAGCAACAAAAATGCTTTTATGGCAGCTGGTTTTTCAGTTAACTCTTTACTTGTCCCATCTACAATGGAGCAGGCTTGGTGTTAAAAGGATCCTTAACTCTCTACAGCTAAATGCACTGTATATGTCTTTGTAGGAGTCATTAACAAGTGGAATAATAATGGTCTAAAGGTATGAATTGAGTGTCCCAAGCACAGAGCTGGCTCCCTCCTGGGGAGGTTCCATGCCTGGGAGCTGTGGGGAGTCCCTGCTCTGTGAAGAACAGCTTTGATTTCCTCACTAAAAGCCTCTGCCAGTCACTCTGGACTGGGAGACTCTGTGCAGTGCATCATTATTATTAAGTGTCTTTTTAAAATGGAAACAAATTACTCTGCTGGGATATAGTGCTCTTGCACAGACAGCTGCTCAGCTGACAATCACATCTTTACAATGGTATTATAGTGCAAAATCAGCCCTGTGAAGGAGGGAAGGACAGAGATGGTGTCTCAGCAGATAACAGGCGAGGGTTACACAGAGCAGCAGCGAAGTTACACAGCTCAGGGCTGACTGTGATGGTGCTGCAGAAATGAGGGGCTGCAAGGGGCCAAGCTGAGCCTGGGCTGAGCAAGGAGGGTCACAGAATTGATGGAAGAGGAAAGGAAGCATTTTTCTTGCTTTCTTCTTTCAGAGTCTTCAGGGAAATATCTTGATTAATTCACAGGTTTTCATTCCTTCATTTGTTTATGTATGTGAGTGAGTGGATGTGCTGTATAAGGATGGCTATGACTCAGTTATGGAGGGAAAGGTAAATCAAAGACTTTGAGTTTGTCTTTAGGGTGTGTTTAAAGTGCACTACAGAGGTGGGTGTGCATCTGGAAAGGAGCTGGTTTGGAGCACTGGAAACTCAGGTGCAGGGAAGTTCTGTCCCTCTGTGCCAGTCTCCATGTGAGGGCATTTCTGCTTCCTGGGGCACTCTGGAAGTGTCCGAGGCTGCAGAGGAGCCACCTCCCTTCCCTGCCCCTGTGCTCACCTGTGCCTGAACATCTCACACGGCACACACAGAGCCACGGGCCCTCACTGCTCTCAAGCTGAGCATGGCCACAGGAGTCTGAAGGTGCCTTCAGACACAACTGCCTGTGTGTGGCTCAACAGAGAAAGATAAATATATGAGAAAATGTAGCCAGATGTATTGCTCAGCTGTTTCTGCATTGCCTGTTTTAGCTGTTTCATGCTAGTAGTTTGAAAATAAAATCAAGTTTCTGGTGAAAAGAATTTTTTTATTAAAAATCAGTGCCTATTTTTGACCTGTGTAAGAATCCAAATAAAACCCACTTTGTTGTTTTTGATGTTACAGCTCCCAATTAAGTGTTTAACAAGAAAATATTCCTGCTGGGAACATTCAATATCAATTTTCAGTAACTAGTTGCAGTGTGAAATCTTGGTTTCTCTGCAGAGAACCAGTTTTTTGTCTCGCCCAGCCAGGTATTGATCCCTGTCTCCATCAGGGGAAGTCACCCTGACCTTCCCTCTCTAATCCTCAGCATCCCTGCTTGGCCCTGTTGATAATGAACTGCAGAGATAGAGTCATGAGGCGCTGGGCACTTGCCAGTCCCTGGAGTGCTGCTGCCCAGTCCCACGCTGATGTGAGAGTTTTGTATAAACCTGCCCTAAATCAAGAGGAGAAAACACTTTTAATGTGGATTGAGCATTAATTTTGGACATACTTTCCTTTACTTACAAGCCACAGCATGGAAGAGTTCCCTTTTCAGGGAGGTCCTCTACCACCACTACAGGTTTTAGCATAATCTTTGTGCTTCTTCAAAGTACACCTGAGTGGTGGTGCTTGGGAGACCATCTTAACTGCACAGGTAGCAAACAAACTTATCCTACAACACTGCAACCACACGTAGAGAGAGGATTAAGGTCATTTGTCTGATGGTGAATCTGGTATGTGCAGAATTCTCTTTTGTTTTATAAATATATCAGGAAAGCTGAAGCTTTTCCAATCCGAAATAGTGTGTGCATAATTAAATAAACTCTATGTGTGTGTGAGAGAGAGGGAGGAAGGAAAAAGGGGTATTTTCTCTCTTTTTACTTCTTGCAACAGTTGGCCACACAGATGAAAACAACGCACAGCACAAAGTAATTGTGAAATCAATCAGTAATCCAGCAATCCTGAGCTCTGGAGTAACCTCCTAGGAAGGGAAGAAAGAAAGAAGCACACAATATATTAAATACAAATCCTAAAAGATAGGTAATGTGCCAAAGAGGTTATTGCATTCAGGAGGCTTGATAAGGATGGTTTAGCAGGGTGAAGAGATCACCTCTGCAGATTGGAGAGGGAAAGGACTGCCAGGAGATAAAAGCAGAAATGCACAATAAAGAGATAAGTGAGCCTTATCTTCTTTGCACTTACCTCATGATTGTTAACATTTTGTCTTCTTTCCATAAGCACATTTCCAAACTCTCAGATGCAGAGCACTCTGACCTTTGGTCTCTTCTGCAGTCCAGCAGAACCAGGACAAAGTTAATGGAACCATTAGTGCAATTCAGCTCTTGTTTGTTTAACAAGCAAGTAACTAATACTTCAGACTAAATATTTGGGGGTCTAGTTGTAAATTGTGATAAGTTCCAAGCCCTTCTTTTCTTTCTGCAGGCAGATATTGAGCACAACACCTGTGAATGTATTTCTGCCTCAGACACTGGGCTGGGGGCTGTGCACTCTCAGTATTGGCTCCTTTAGAAGCTCACTGGAATTTAGACCCCATCTGGGTGCCAGTTCTGAAAGGATAAATTGTACCTACCTACAGAGGGAAAGCTGCCTTTCTGGGGAGGTGCTAGAGAAGTCTGTAATTGCCTTGGTCAAAAAAGGGTTTTTTCCAGCTCCAAAGCATATGCCATATGCCATAAATTATATATTTCCCATCATCTTTGCTTACAAATGTCCTAGAGTTTTTAGGGATTTTTTTTTAAAGAGGTAGTTTATGAATTTTGCAGTCTGGTAAAAAATTCCAAGGGAACTTTTTTTTTAATAGTTTAACTTCTTGGGAATATTTTGTAATTATTATTGTGCCTCAGGAAATGCTTTACTAGAAAAATTATTGCAGGCTCCTGTTTGCTTATTTTAAACAATTATTGTGTACCTGTAGTTTGAAAGTATAGAGGGGTTGAAAATAACCATTTGGAGAATATTGATAAAATGAGACAGGTCTGAATTATAGAATCAGAATCCTATTGTGCTTAAATGCAGTAATTCCCTGGAGTTCATTGTGGGATTAAATAGGTCATATATAGAATAGAAATTAATGCCTTTTTTATAAATACAACTTGACGCCACAGGCTTATAATTAAAATGTGTAGAAGCATTTTATTGGGCAGTAAATAGCTGTATCAGTGTTCAAGTGGGCAGTGCTGTCACATGAGAAATGAAGTGCAAGGCCTGGGCAGGTTAGTGGAGAGGATATTAAATATGATGCTGAGGATATGGGTTTAATTTAAAGAATCATTTCTGTTGCACCCACAATTTTATTCTTTCATCTTACTGGCAGCACAAATGTTTCCATCCGTTTCATTTCATCTTCTTCCTTCTCCTCTCAGATATTTATATGTTTGCATGGCCTCATCATGATAATATCCAGCTGCCCTCCAAACAGAAATATCCTTTACTATTTCTCTTGCTTTCTTCTTTCAGAGTCTTCAGGGAAATATCTTGATTAATTCACAGGTTTTCATTCCTTCATTTGTTTATGTGTGTGAGTGAGTGGATGTGCTGTATAAGGATGGCTGTGACTCAGTTATGGAGGGAAAGGTAAATCAAAGACTTTGAGTTTGTCTTTAGGGTGTGTTTAAAGTGCACTACAGAGGTGGGTGTGCATCTGGAAAGGAGCTGGTTTGGAGCACTGGAAACTCAGGTGCAGGGAAGTTCTGTCCCTCTGTGCCAGTCTCCATGTGAGGGCATTTCTGCTTCCTGGGGCACTCTGAGAGTCTGGGATTTTGGGATCCATTCGGGCCCAGATTTCAGTGTCAGATGGTAGCTCAGACAGTTAAGCACCACTGTCCATTTTTATCCCACTTTCATAAGATCAAAACAAAAAAAGATACTTTTTTTACCTGAATCTGCCACATCTCTCTGGTTTACAGAAATTCCTTCTTGTGCTGCTGAATTCTTAGGCACAAAAAAACCCCAACAACAACCCCCCCCAAACAAAAACCCCCCAAAAGCCCAAAACTAAACAAAACAAAAGAACAAACTGTGGACAGTTCCAAACATTTTGAAAAGTTAAGTTCCTCTTCATTTTTTCCCTCTCCAGTTAAATCTGGTTCCAGTGCTCATACGGGCAAGGAAGGAGAGTTGAGCAGATCCCAAGGCTGGGCCTGCCAGGATCAGACGTGTCCTAAGGACCTCAGGGAGTGTTTCCACCTTCCTGGCCCTGCCTTTGCACTGGTGTGAGAGCATTCCATCCATTGCTGCAAAACTCCTGGGAACCTCCCTGCTCTTAACAGGTGACAAAGCAATGTGGAAAAAGCTGGAATGCTGATAGGTTCTGTGCTTAAGTGAGAAAAGAAGCCATGAATTATTTCTGTCATCTCACAGTTGGTTTTCCAGCAAGGACTGAAATGCCATGAAATACCCCAGCCTTGGTCACCTCCCTGACACAGCCTGGGTCAGCCCTGTTAGTCCCCATGGATCCTGAACCGGGGAGCTGGGATTAAGTGCATCAAACAACCTTCTCAGAAGTGGAATCTACCCTTTTTTTAGCCTCTGAGTCACAGGAGGCACTGGCTGTGCTTGAGGGCAGTCGTGCACTTTTGCACTGAGATTTCACAGTGCTCCTGAGCAGCAGGTTTGCCCTCTGGTGGAACCCCTTCTGCCTCCTCTTCAGAGTTTACCCCACCAGGCTTGGGAATTTGCTCTGTGAGAGCAGCCCCATTTTATAATCTTTCTTGAAAGAATATTTTTGAGACATGTGAAGGAGATTTATTTAAACAGGGAGGTAAAATGAGGCCTGGTAATAAACACAGAAGCCCTCCCTGTGCTTAAATTCTTTCCTCACCGAAATGTTTTCATATTAGGTTTCTTTTTCAATTATTTTCTTTGCAGAAATAGACCTTGCAGATATCCACCCGACAGGTGTGTTTCTGGTCACACTTTAGAGCTCGCTGTGAGCAGAGCTGAGGGCGCAGTGCCCTGCCTGCCCTGGTGATGGGCAGGGCTGTCCTGAACACCACTGTGGGCAGTCACAATGAGGGAAAATATCATTTGCAGCTGAATTTTCTGCAAGCATTTCACCGAACAAAAATGGCCATGACTGCTTCTCCCCTGCTCTGATTCTCTTTCTAGAAGACAGTGGTGGTGAAATTATTCCAATGTGTATGAATTGGTGCTTGTTCTGCCACTCTCACCAGATTTATTGGGGTTGAACTAACAGAATGGGCAAAACTGCCCCTTAATCATCTCCCTTTCACAATTAGTAGTGCCAGTGAAAGCAGTGGATGTGTGTTACCCTGCTCCATGCTGTGACTGTCAGTGGGAGCAGCACTGTTGTAATCTCTTTCCACCACCAGCACGGAGACCTCTGGGTGTGCAAGAAGCAGCTCTAATGAACCACATTCCAGCAATCCCCAGCTGCAAAATGGTTCCTACCTGGGGAAATGACACTTGGGTACAGATGGATAGCACTGCTAATGACAGTGTTGCACTGATAAAAGCACATTTCTCTTAAAAAAGGGTGAGGGAAAAGCCTTTAGTTCCATATCCTGCATGATGAGAAGGAACCAGAGCTGGCAGCCCATCAGTGAGGGCAGGAGGAGAAGCCTCTCCAGCGTGTGAGGAGCAGCAGTGTCACTGAGGTGGCTGCTGGCTAGGTTTCTACAGGCCAGGCAGGTTGGCACTCAGTGCCATGGCATGGGGTGGATGCAATGGATGGAGCAGGGAGCAGGGAGCAAGGAATTCCACCAGGGCCTTGCCATCAGTGTGGAAACACTGCCTGGGGGGCTGCACAGGGCCACCACAAAGGACCTTCAAAAACCCAAAATGACTTTGCAGAAATGAATGGCTCTGGGCTGGCATGTTCAGGACCGCAGGGCTGACAGAACCAAAAATGATACTCTTAACAGAAAAATGAGACTGTGGCTTCTCTGCCAAAGCCTAGGGATCTAAGGCTTTGTCTGGTGCATACTAAAGAAAGGAAAAAAGGCTTCAGGAGAGGAAAAGAGATCTCAGAAAGCGAGAAAAAATAAACAGAAAGACAACTGATATTTACATTGTGATCTTCCTGATTATTTGCTCTACTATTGCGTAAGTTTATTTACTGAATGCTGTCTTTTGCCAAAGAGATTGTTTCATTTCTTCTTGAGAGTTGGTTTCTTTTGCTATTTAAGCAAGCAGCCCACAGGAATGCCTTCTCAAGCATTCAAGCTACTTTGCAGACTCAGTGCTTGAGGCCTTCAGCAGTGTTTGTTTAGGATGGTCTGATTCCCTTTCTGCTCATTGCAGGGCTCTGCTTTCAGGCACTGCTTTATCCAATCCTAATGACAAACACAGGGAGGAGTTTTAAGTCCCAATATGCAGCAGAATGACTTTTATTTGTTTAACTGGCAGCATGTGGCAACTTCCTTTCCTTCTTCAGTAACCACGAGATGCAGCCCCACCAGAGATGTGGTGTTGTGTGCTTGGAACAGAGGAGTTCGTGCCTTTAGGATGCACCTGAGCAGCAGATGCAAATCCCTCTGCCACAAACCCATCACACAGAGATTTGGACTCCATTTCCTTCCTGTGCTGCCTTTTGCTTCCAGTGTGGTAACAACTGATTCCTGGTTTTATGCAAAGAGCAATTAAGAAAAAGTATGTAAGTACTGGCAAAACAGGACTGTACCTTGGCTGTGACAGTGTGAAGCCAAAGCTACTCTGGAGGCTGAGGACCTTTCTACAATATCTGTACTACAGCTCTTTCCAGCTGGGTGGCAACACCTCCCTTTTTGACAGATGCCATCTGTAGTGCCAAGTTTCAGATTTCACATCTGTCCCATCCTGTCCTGTCCTATGTTTGACAGATCCCTTTACTGCAGTTCAGCCGTCCTTGGCAACTTATCAGCTACAGGTAGATTTTCCCTCCCTGGCACTGCAAATGCAGAGGAAGAAGGGTGACAACTTCATCTGGTGGCCTCATTTCATTTGCTAGGGAACTCTAGAGGTCATCTAGACTTACTGAAAGTGGGTCCAGCCAGAAAAGGTTGCTTGGGCTTCTCCAGTCATGTTTCAGTAACTCCAGGGATGGACACTCCACAGCCTCTCTGGGTCCCTTACAATAATTTCCCCCTCCTTGCAGTTAATTAAAACTTCCTGTGTTGGAGGTTGGATTCAAATTATAAAACAAGTCTTCTGAAGTCATTCAGCCCCAACAGCTGGTTTTGTTTCAAATAACAAGAACTGATTTTGCTCCTTTTTCATGAGAGAGGGCAACTGTGCCACCATGTTTATAAAAAAAGTCTTTGGCATCTAATGAAACTTTCTCTGTAAGAGTTGGCTGCCTGTGAAGCTCTTTGGAAGGCTTTGCAAAGGTCATAGCCTCAATCCTCAGCTGCAAGGAGAATGTCAGAAGGCTTTACAGGGTCATTTTATATCCAGCAAAACAGGAGATGATATGGCTACACAGTTTTAACTTGTCTTGGGCAAATATTTTCTCTAAGCTGCAAAAATGTTGTATTTATACTTTTAATGTATGCTGTATTATTAAGCTCTGACATTAAACACCTTCATGCCAGTCTGAAGGCACTGAACTTTGCTAATCATACGGGAAAACAAGGCAAGGGGAAACCTGGCAGGTCTTACAGAACATTTCTTCCTTGCTGTTAACTCCAGAAGTCCCTTCCAACCTTGGCCATTCTGTGCTTAATGCTGAACTGATCAAAACTCTCAGCAGGCAAAATTGAAGACAAGGAAGCTCCTTGATTCTAAACTCCAATGTATAATCTGTTTTTTACATAGCACAGCATCAGGACTCCCATTTAAAATATCCTCTACTTCTTTAACAGGAGAAATAATGGTGGTGATGATGCCAACGGAGACCCAATTCTGCTGCAAAGCCACGCGGGTGAAGCCTTACCCAAAAAACCCCACAGAACAAATCAACCAGAAAACCCAGCAGAGATACAAAAATGTCCCTTTCCCTGAGTATCCCGACACTGTTATCCCCAGCAGAAGAGCCTGCTGTTGTGGAAACAATTCCATCCTTCTGCTGATGTCTGGGACCTGCCAGGCAAATAAAACATTTACAAGCTCCAGAAGAGAAGTCTATAGAATACAGTGGGACAAAGTATGTTTGACTGCATTGGATAGCAAATCCCTGGAAAAATGAAGTATTGTTCAGCTTGAGACTGCTTGAGCCTGCCAAATAAATTCAGCTGGGAAAAGAGGTTGAGGTCAAGATCAAGGGAAAAATGCAACAAGTCAGCATTTAGGGCACTCCAGCATTTATTGCTTAACCCACAAGACCCACAGGATATTGGTTTCAGTGCTCTGAAACCCTTCTGTTGAAATGGTTTCACTGTATCAATTTCACTCTAAATGAACAATCAGAGTTCTGGGACCTGTTTCCACCCCCACGAGGCTTTTGCTAATTGTTCTTCAAGTCCAACCTGGTCTACTTTGCACAGACCACTTGAGAATAAATCTTGCAGGTACCTAATAAGAGTGGAATACTCAAGTTATAGTTTCTCCTCCAGTAAATGTTTGATTGCCTAAGAAAAAATGGAAAGATTACAATCCCTTAAAGTAGCAAAAATGATGATTAGAACACTTTTGTGAAGGTGGAAGCTCTCCTCAGGCATTCAGCATTCAGCCTCCTCAGGCAGAGAGAGGAATTGTCATTAGATTGGTTTGAGTCGTGAATCTATCTCATTTTAAATAATCCTTCAACATGAGTCACGCTATTTTCAGCTCCCAGTGTAACTGAACTCTACAAGTAGGAAAAAGAAACCCAGCAATAACTCCCACTCCTTTCTTCCTCCTCCTCGTGGTAAACCCCCTGTCCAACTTTGGCAGAACTCTGCTGACCGGCCACTGGCTGCAGCTTCTCCCAGCTGGGCTCCCAAAGACAAGTGTGCAATTAGCCTTTGCCTCCTGGGCTAATTGGCCTCTAGCCTTTGTCTTTTCAGCTAATTACCGAGGCAGCCAAGCTGGCTCTCTGGCCCAGACTGACACAGTGTTCAGGTAATGGGGAGGCTTCGGGCTGAGACACAAATGCAAAGGGACAGTTCCCACTGCCCTGCTCTTGTCACCCGTCCTGGCCCCGCAGCAGCTCAGCCTGACACAGGGACTGGGGCTCCCTGTCCTGAGCGTGTGAACGCTGAGCTGGGCACTAGGAAAGGCTTGGCAATTCTGGCATTTCATTTCCTGCTAGTTCCTAAAACCAACTTTTCTGGATTTCTACCTCTCTCGCGACAACTAAAATATTGCATTCCGGTTTTTAATTTCAAATGGATACTTTTCATAAGAAATGCTGTTTGATTGGCACGGATTCCTCCCTCTTGTCTGTCATGCAGCTAAACCCAACACGGGTAAAGCACACAGCCCTGCTCAATCAATAGAGTGATAAAGACAAGGTATCAGCATTGTTCAAAAGATGGGATTTTCATCCTAATGGCTCAACCTGCTCAGCAATTCTCTTTTGGCTTTGCCAGATATAAGGGCATAACCTTGGGCAAGAGAAAAGCCTTTTCAGCCTTGTAAAAAACAGGTTCACATGAAGGCAGCATTGCAGTTTTTGTTGTTATCAGGAGGGGTTTTTCTCTTGAGCCTTTCTTGAATGTCACAAAAAATTAAAAGCAGAAAGAGTTACCTTAGCCAGTCATAGTCAGGATTGTTTACACAGACATTAACAGGAAAAGAACAATTCGTTCCCATTATTACAATTTCCCAAAAATGAACAGAGGTCTTATTTTGCATGGTTAATTGAGGTGTGCTCGAATGCCCTGTGCTGGAGGTGTCTTTGAATTTAATGGCTTTAGGTGGACTCTCCTGGCAGTCAGAGGTACAATATCAGAGTATGTCCTAGCATGATGCATGGTTTATTTGCACCCTGAAAGTGTCCTGGTGACGTGTGAATTAGCTAAAGAAGATCTAGTGGGAGATGGTGTTCAAGAGATGGGTTTGTGCAGTGTGGGGTATGTTCAGTTGCCATGGTTATTCCAGGAAAATATGTGTACAGTTAGTTAAGTCCCTGTATAGTTTAACTTGCGCAATAAATAAAAAAATACAGGCGCAAAACTTGTCATGTGAAACCAAATCTTTATAATCTGAGGGTTCATGATAATAAATTGAACCTGGAATATCTATTAGGCACAGATACACAGGAGTGGTGGCAGCTGAAGCAACAGTATTCATCTTTTCACATAAATAGCAAAGCAGGTCAGAAACGCAAAACAGGTCAGAAATAAATGAGTTTCTAGAAGCTGAAGTGATGATATGATAATCTGCATTTTGGAAACGATCTTGTGACATTTAGAGCTACGAATAATGAACTTGGCTCTTTGTCACCTCTCCTTTTTTCTTTGTATCACTGAAAGAGGCAGCAGGAGGAAGGTCCAAAGCAGCAGAAAAGTTACCATTCAGGCTGTGCAAATTAGTTAGAACCCGAATTAGTTCAGCTGAAGGTAATTTCTCACATGATCTCTCAAATCTTTACTGACTGTTTGTATTTCTCTTTAAGCACTGAATAATTTGATAACAGAATGTGAGTAATCCCTTAAGGGGAATTAAGTCTGTCTGGTTATTTCTTGCTGCTCAAAGATAACATTACCTTTACTAGGCTGTCTGAAAAAATGTGTTAGCATGAAATTTAGATCCTTATGAGCCCTTATTTATAATGCCTGGTCCTTTCCTGTGGTCTAAAGCAACAAGCGAACCTGTTGAACAGCAGAAGAGGGACAACCTTCATCCTCTTCTGCTTCCTCTCCATTTCAATATTTAACTGTTTGAAGTGTTTATGAGAGGGGAAGCTGAAGTCTCACAGGCTGGACTAGAACTTGAGTTCTTCTGGCTTGTAGGAAACTTGTTTTTCAGAAATTATGTTTTTTTTCTGAATTTGGAGGGTTTGACTCAGCAGCAGAGCTAGTTTTGATATTCCAGCACCATATTCTTGTGTTATAGTACAAAGGCATTTCTATGAATAACCATAGCCAGAACTTGCCTGCTAAAGAATCAGCATTCCAATAACTTGTGCTCATGGGAATGGGGGATTAGTGAGTCTGATCCACCAGACAGAGCAGTGTTGAACTGGAGGTATGAAAACACACAAGCACTTTGTTCAGGTGGTGAAAAATAAGTTACAGAAGCAGCATTAACTTTATCCCAGTTGGTTTTTTTTGCAGTGGTATGCACAAAATAAGGCAAAAATAAAATTTGCCTCAAAGGTGGAATAGAATTTTAAATTTACTTCAAATAATAGTATGGCTGAGCTTCATAATGTCAAGGCTATTTCTTGTACCATTGGACATTTCAAACAGATGTAACATTTCAAGTATCAGATGGTGTAGAACAGCCATCAAAAATCAGTGTTCCAGAGTTGGACGTGTAAAAGGGAATGTGGTGGGCATTGGATGCTGTGTGACTGCAGTGTGTGGGAATGGACTGAGTGGTGTCCAGGGATTTCAAATCCAATATCTGTTCCAAAGGCAGAGGTCCATGTGTGAGTTCTGGTGATAATGTGGATAATGATTCTGTCAAGTCAAATGCACTTGCTGACCGATATAAATGAGTTATGGAGGCCTTTTGAATAATGTGCTGGTGATGAGCCATAAATCGCAGTGCAATCCCCAACCCATCTGCAGACGGAGGCCTGCAATGGTTTGCTAGTAACCCTTGAGCTGGTACACATATTAACATGAAAAATAATGAGTCTGCCAACTTTAAGCAGTGGTTTGCTTTGGATAAACACTCTGAGAATTTGGGCAGGCTGGTAAAGAGGTCTGGCAGATTTGTTTGTCATATGAATAATACCTCATTTATTGTGTTGGAACAACTGTCAGTCCCTTATCGATGACAGCAGGTCAGGGTGAGCACTGTACAAGTCTAACAAGTATCCTGCTCAGCTGTCATTTTAATAGTATAATTATTATCTGTTAATTGAACAAATGCAGTGTTCAGTATCTTGGTCATGGACACGGAGATTTTGTTCTTGCTGAAGAAACAAATCAAGCAAAAGGGTGATCTCTCTGTCAAAGGGTTTGCAGTCCAAATCCAGCCAGGGTGAGGCAGTGGACGGACAGAGAGACAGACAAAGTGAAAACTGAAGAAAGAATGAGGCTCTTTGGGTCTGTGAGATAAGCAGTGGGCTCAGGACCCCAGCAAGCTGGTCATTGTCAGGGCTTTGTCAGCAGTGCAGCCAGGAAAATGCTACAGCAGCTTTTGAGGGGCTGCTGCACTCCTGGGGCACACGGCTATGGAAGCTCCTCCCAGCTGTGGGATGAGCCTTGCAGGCAATTTTCAGTCCTGCTTCTTAAGGATCAGGGTCTCCCCCTGAGTGTAGGGCAGGGGTATGGAAGGTTGGGTATCCACTTGGCTAACTCGAGCTGAAGGTAAGAAAATAATAAGATTCTAAGAAATACCAGGCTCCAGAGATGTCACGGATGCAGACTGGGAGCAGCTGAGGCTGTTTGATGGCACCATGGAGGGAAAGGCTGAAGCAGGCAGGGCTCCAGACCAGCAAGCCAAGCTTCTGTTTTATTAAACACCCGAGAATCCAAGCACACAATTTAAATCCATAAAACCCAGAGTTCACTGGTTCCAGTGCTCATGCTACCAGTTGTTCCTGTTATTAATTTTCCCACTGGCACTTACTCCAGTGTAGTTTCGGGGCTGTGTAAGATGTGTTTCTTTATAGCCAAGCTGTGAAAACCTCAACTTTCTATTTATTCCTTATTTTTTGGTATCACATAGACAAAAATGCATTTCCACTAAAGTCAATTTTGCCACGAGGTAAAAGTAGTTCCATCTTTCCTGCTTCCTCCCATCTTCTTTTCCCAAACTGTAACTTTGTTCAAAATAACAGGTGGCAATAAAATGCTCTGACAATAATCATATCCTTGTGTTTTAGTACTTGGCTCTGTGATAGTCCAAAAAGATAAGAGATGTTGATACAGACAGCATATAAACATTCCTGCAAATGAGTTTTACTTTAAAATATCTATGGTTATCTTTCCATGTCTGCTTTTATTATGAAAAAACGCAAACGATTTCTATTGCTTGTGAGGTTACTACATTGAGAAAATTACCAACCAGGCACCGTAATTGCTGTAGGAGAGCAGCAAATAAGACTGCTTCACATTATTTAGACAATTTGATTACTCTTACTCAGGATCCCAGAATATGATAATCGAAGCGTTGCTTTACCTTGAGTGCTCAGCCATCCTCCACAGTGATTTATACAAACAAATGACATGTCAAGTTGAAATGTTCCAGGTTTAGATCTCCTGAAGCTCCATGTTCCTGCTCTTTGTTCCAAACGCTCTGTGAAGCTCCCCACCAACCTGTGTGTGATATTACAGTTCTGGGTAAACCATCAGCATCTCTAAACTTGAGGCAAGACCACTCAACTTTGCTACAACAGTAGAACTTCATAAGAAAAATAGTCTTAACATGAACCAGTTACACAAAACCACCCACAGTGCTTTTTTAGTCTTCTGGGGAAAAACACAAATTTAGCTAATACAATCTCTTCTCACAAAGAAAAGTCCTCAGGTCTTCCTCCCAAGGGAAATGTGAATTAGAGACAAAGCAGTGAAATCAATGGCTGCATATCACAGCATTGCAGGGAAACATGCAGCTGGGAGTCTGGGATGATGCTGTTCTGCAGCTAAAACATCTGAAAAAAAAGCTTGGGTGTCACAACAATTTCTGGCTCAGAGGAGCAGAAGCATCTCTGTCAGAAGAGCCCAGTATTCATAGCAGGGTGATGAAGTGAAACCTGGCCTGATCACACAGAGAACTCCTACAGACAACAGGAAAGAACAAACAGAATTCTATTATTTGTCTGCCATGGCAAGAAGATTCCCTAATTGCTGTGAAAGCTGTTCATGTCAGTACATGAATGTATTTAACTTCTTGGAGTCAGATTTGTGTTCTTCCTCACTTTCCTGAAGGAATGGGGCAGTGGGTTTCCTCCAAAACCAAATAGAATTCTCATTTTTTTAGGCAGAGCTCCTGAGCCCTTTTTGAATCTAAAACTGAGAAGGTGTCATGAAATGGGGCTCCAAGCCCAGACTATTTGTAGTACATCTTGTCTGTGTGAAAACAAGTGGGATGGTTCAAAAATGCCAGTTACCAACTGGACAAGATTAATTTCTTAATTCTGATTGGAGGCCAAAGGAAGAAATGTGTATTGTTCATTCAGCTTCTCTTTCATGCTGACAGATACTTGGAATTCCAAGAGTGTGACAGAGCTATTTGTGTTAAAGCTTTCTTTTGTCCATGTAAATCATGGTGTAATTCCAGAAGTACCTGCATTTCCTAGGATATCACTGAAACAAGATGTTGCTGCTACCCACTGAAGCCTCAGTACTGAATAAATACCCAGAAAAGCAGTGTAAGCTCTTGCGTGTAATGCACACTTGACCTCCTTGTCTCCAGAAATGAATTCTATCTAGTTTAGATTTCTGTGTCCCATTCTTTCATCCATCTAATTAACCAGTCTGAGCTTCAACTTCTTAACTTCAACAGTGCACAACAGATTGGAAGAGGATTTCTGTGCAGACTGTGGGGATGGGTGGTGATCACATATTCGCAAGGTCAGACAGTCGAATAACAAATCAGGAATACCCATATTTTATTGAGCAGTCCCAAAACACTGCTGCTAGAATGCCAAGGGACTTACATGGCAGTTACCAAAGTTTTAGTTTGTTCTGTTCTTTGGAGTGAAAATTTGTGAGTAGGGTTCTGTTTGTTTTTTTTCTTTTTACAGAATGCACTGAATTTATATTTCCAGTCTCGCAGTGGAGAGGAGGAGGGGACAAACTCTGAACATCCCAAGGCCCTTGTCAGTCCCTTTGCTGAGGTCGCTCTCCCCCAGGCTGGCTCCATCACAAACTGGTGCTGGACGTGCTCTGCCCCACGCTCTGGATGAGGATGCTAAACAGCATCAGACCAAGGAATCAGGAGTAGACAGGAATTCCAGGGTTGATGTGGTGCCAGCTGTGCCTCAAACCACACTGCTCTGATCCCGGCCGTCCCAGCCACCGAGTTCCACTGCTCCCACCCATCTGTGTCACCCCTCAGGGACACCAGCCTGTCCCAAGGCAGGGAGAGCTGGGACAGGAGCAGCTCTGGTGGTGTTTATCCCAAGCAGCCGTGCCCTGCTGGAGCACCAAGGGCAGTGCAGCAGCCATGGGCAGCCCCATGGTCAGGGGGCCCAAGAGGCTTTGTTGTAATGGGGTTGGAACAGAGAGGTTGTAAGTACAGGTGCAAATCAGAAGGGAGATGGAAGTTAAAGATCAAAGAAAAGGGCAGGGAGTGAGGGGGAATGGGAAGAGAGCATGGAAAACAAGTTGCAGTGAATGGATATCGAGGAGTCAGGGAGTTCAATCTATGATAAATAAACAGGGTTCAGGACATACTGAAACGTTAATTCCACATTTCCTCCATGCAGTGCAAACGTGCACAGACCTGTGTGCAAGACATTTTGCCATCAAATTGCCTCTCAGGACTGAGTGGGACAGGATGGGATTTATCCAGGAGGAGTTCAGACGCTTCGTGGCACCTTAGGTCAATTAATATGCGCAACATTGCATTTCCTCCTCCAAATTAATAAACAGCACATTCATTTCTTTTCTACTAATTGAATGTTTAACTTGTTTGTCTAAGGCCAGGGATAGGTCAGGAGGAGGTTAGGGATGGATATTGCTTATTTTCTCCAGAGCCCTGAACCATTGCTGGGTTTCAGATTTTCTCCAGCCTGTCTCATTGCGATACAATTTTGTAGACAGATGAAAGAGTTTCTTTCATTATGAAAACAAAAGGGCAAGTAAAGAGTTAGGGAAACTGATAATTATACACAAACTTTTTCCCCAAGGGCAAAGGAAAAAAAAAATCAATGTGTTGCAGTTTTTTTTCCAATATAATTAGTAACTTAATGATGAGGTAATTAGTAGACATATTTTCTTTTCAGAACTTAACTGTGGAAGGAGTTTATAGCTAGAAGATACTTTCTTTTTATATCATTCTTATGGCTGGCTAGGGCATGCAAACAATGGGAAATGAGGAAACGACTTAGCACAGTTAAAAAGGTTAGATAATTTGGGGCATACTTCTCAGCTGCTTTATTTGTGAGCTTGTTTTGCTATTTTTCCTTGAATTTCTTGTTTGCTTAGATTGAAAATTCTGGAAGGCTAACAGCAAAGCTGTGATTATAATGACTTCTGTAGCAATTCAGCAACTACCTCTGAAACTTTCAAGTGATTTTGGCCCTGAGGTTGGAGATTGTTATCACTTGGGACACCTGCAGGAGTCTTGTTTTCTTATGTGTCTCCAGTTGCCACCGGACAGAGAGTGAGTGAATCCTTTTGCCAGCAGAATATGAATTTGGCTTAGAGAATATGAATCAGGTTCACATCATTCTCTCTTTATGGACTACATAAGATACGTGTAACTTCAGCTCAATGTCAGGCAAACTCAGCCAGGTAGAGGCAAAACAGCTGCCCTGAGGGGTTTGATAAGAAATGGGGTGTGTGTGCTCTGAAATAGGATGTTCTCTGTGTGGACAGCAGTGGAAGTTTCTCTTGGATACTTTTCACGTGGAGACACCTGGATTAACCACATGGTGCTAAGAGAAAACATCTCAGGTATGGTGAGCAGAGAGTTTGCTGAACATGATTTTCTTACAGCTGCCAAGGAGAAAAGCTGCCACACTCCTCACGTGAGGCTGCCCTGCCTCAGAGCCCTCTCACTCGTGGAACACCATCCAAAGTGGGTTTCAAGCTGGGTGGTGATGGTTTTGCTCTCCTTGGAGGAGGATGAGCTGAGTGTCTGCGGTGCAGAGTCTGCTGGTGACCAAACCTTTCTATTCCCTGGATAATCCTCTCTCTGAGCTGCCCAAGGCAGAGGGAATTGCCCCATCCTGTGGTACCTGACAAGTGCTCTCTGTGTCTGGCACAGGGATCTCGTTTGAGCCACCCCTGTTCACTGTTTCTATCTGTGTGTTGAGCATGGCGACTAAGCCACTGTAAGCCAGCTTTGAATTATTAATCCTTTTCTATCCTCTTTCCTTTCACATCCCCTATCTGCCAATATTGTTTCTTGGCTTCCCTGCCAGGGCGTGAGGCTCTGCTGCCATCTTGCCAGCTCCAGGTTCTGGCCTCTTTGCACTCCCTGATCCCTTTCTGCACACATTCCACCAGTTCTGCTTGGTCTTGCACCGCTTTCCCTCTTACCATTAGAAACTCATCCCTTCTCCTTTCTCGTGCAACGCAAGAAAGCTTATTTTATTCCCTCCTCAACTTAGACATAATCCATCAGCCCCCTTAGAAAATTCAGCATCTCCTAGGCCTGGGCTGGTGCAGAGCGAGCATCATTTTTTTTCCCATCGTGGGTACAGCTTCTAGAAGTGAAATGTGCTGAAACACAGAGGGCAATAATTTGAGAAAAGGTTCCATTTAAAGGGTAATTCAGCAAAACGTGAAGGACAGAGTTGTTTTTACAGGTTTGATTTTCAGGATATGTACCGTTACCAATGGGGCAAAATCCCCCAAAAAGCTTCAGTGACATTGAAGTGAAGTAGTAGATGAAGGGTCACTCCTCTGACTCAAAAGCTGATGAAAAGCACAATGGTAAATGGACATTTTGTGCACTGCAGTAAGAGTACAGTGAAGATATTTAATTTAGACAGGAAGAAAACACCAGATAGTCCATGAGCTAAACAGTGATTCCTTGAATGTACTTTTCCACAGGAGAGTGGGTTTATGACTTAAATTAATTCATTTCATGAAGGGCAATGATAATTGAGACCTCTTTGTATGTTTTATAGTGTGAATACTAATGTAATTAAATGCTTAAAATTAAGACTAGATAAAAACTTGATCTGACAGTAGTAACTCTGTAAAGACAAATTGCAGTGCACATAGGCGCCGTAAGAATCTGTGATTAATTTATACAGCCATTTATAATGCACTAAATAGCAGCATGCCAATTATTATGGAAACAAATTGGGCTTATATTAGCATGTCTGAGGTGATCATTGATCCCAAATAGCATTATTTGAAGACTAGTAGAGAGAATAATGAAGGAATAACACTCTGCCCCGGGGCTGTCCAATGCACTTCAAAATGGAAAGTGAGACTGGCATATTTTGGGTTTTATTGATTTAATCGAGAAACAAACAGAAAAGCTGCCTCTCTTTTCATCAGTAAGATTTTCTTGTTCTTGTCACAAGCAAATAGCTTCTTTCATCTCTGCCAACAACAAGAACGTCTCTTGGAGGGGTAGGGAACAGAAAGGGGAAAGGCAAATCATTCTTGTTCTGAAAGGGCTTTCACTCCTTCCAAAGATGGAGATGGGCCTCGGTGGAAATTCTTCTTCAAAACTAAAGAAATTTTCTGAGGAATGATTGATCATTGAAAAAACACAATTTCTTTCCAGTTTTTTCTTTTTTTTAATTATTATTTTTGCTCAAAATTCCTGAAATAATAGGGCAAGGCTTGCTGCTTATGAATTTTATTTACTCTCTTTTCATGCTAAGAACTGGTTCTAATAATTACTGTGATAAGTAAAGTTCACAGTTACTTCTGATTCTGGGGTAGTGTTGGAATAAATGCATGTTTAAAAAGATCTTGCATTAGATCCTGTATAATAGAAAGGATGACTATAGGCATCAAAATCTTAATATTTTTGATGGAAATATTCAATTGTAAATGAAACAGGTGGGGCTGTGAAAGCCCCCCTTCTTTTTCAAGTTTTGGTTTAAACTTCAATGTTGGAAACCCCATAGCAAAGAACTGAAACTACAGTTCAGTTTATTCCTGGTGAAACAAACTACAGAATTCAACAGTGATATTCTTGTATGCAATCAGGCAAGGTACCATGAGTGAGATACCTGCAGAACATGTCCAATAACAGGGATGTGTCACAGCTGTCTGAAAGAAGCGATGAAGCAGCTGCAGTTCTTCCACTGAAGGGAAAAGGAGCAGGCAGAAACACTGAAGAAAAAAAATTAAGCAAATATAATCAACTTTTAAAAATTGCTCTTCCCCTCCATATGAGCTAAAACGGCCTTAATTGCTTAATGAAATGAGCACATTTGCATTCGAGTTTTGAGGGGAGGCCTCAAAACTGCATCGAAGTTGAATTTAGCAGCTTGTTAATGTCAGCCACAGCTTAACACAAAGGCAGGGTGACCAGTTAGTGAGCACACGTGCCAAGCTATGGCACAGCATCTCCTGCAGCCCCAGTGGGAAGAGCTGGATCTCAGGAGATTGCTCAGAGAACTGGAAATGACCTGAATTATCAATACCTGGACTGGAGAACACCACTGGACCTGTTTTCAGCAGCCTGTGCAGCCTCCCAGCCCTGGGTGTGTGGTCAGATGCTCACACATGCAGTCATGAGGCACCAAGAAACCAGGCTTTGGTCAGCAGGTGGTTCAGCCAGGAATGCTGTTCTTGGCTTACAGTAAAAACCATCTGGGAGATGTTGCCTTTCAAAGTCAGGCCTAGTCACTCAGAGCCTTGCCAGCCTCCTGAGGGGCTTCCCATTCCCTCTGCAGACTGGGTATTGTATTATTTAATTTTGCCTTAAATGTTTTGGTCAGTGGAGTTCCTCCAGTTGTTTAAACACTTCCTAGGGAGCTGTGCTTAACTTAATTTTTGTCTGATGACAGTTCCCTGCCCCTCTTGTTGCCTCAGTAAGGGCTCTTTTGAACAATTCACAATTTATCTGACTTCAATGACAAGCAAGAAGGGAAGAGACAGAGTCTTTTGCAGACTATATTTTTTTGAAATAATTATCATGATTTGGCTGATTCTAGTCAAGTGTGCCCTGACATTGATAATATCACATGGGAATTAAAACACAAGGGGAATTTTCCTTTTCCCTTAATTTTCTCAGTAGACCTGTGGGTGGGACATCAAAACTCTTTTCAGAGTCCCAGTTTCCCGCTGTGAAAGTTTAGTGTGGGAGCAGAAATCCCGCTTTGGGGTGCCTTTGTTTTTAAATAATTCTTTAATTGTGATTTGCCAAGAACTGTGCTGAGCCTCCACGGTTTTATCTGCTTCAGCCCAGCTGAGGAGATGTGATAAATGCAACCTCTTAAATACCACAGTGAGACACTGAGAGCTGCAGAAGGCAAAGACTGCAATGATAGGCTATAATCAGAGGCGAAGGGAGATGGAGTGCCACACAAATACCTCTGAGAAATTTGTTAAACAAACTCAAGCTCTTGTATAATTAGATGACAAGATTTATTTTAAACTATGAGGTATGAGTGTGACAGCACTATAATTTGTCTTAAATAATTTCTTCACACCCAACAAGACACGGTCTTCAGAGTTCAGTCCTTCGATGCATTTCTTAAAAATAAAACCCAACACTTTTTATACCTAAATTGAGTATGGAATCGGAAATAAAGCTTGCTGAAAGGCAGGTTTGAAATTTCCTTTCAAGATTAAAGAGATTACTTGATTTAGTGAAGTAATTACTCATGCTTT
Source organism: Corvus cornix cornix (assembly GCF_000738735.6). Lineage (NCBI taxonomy): Eukaryota > Metazoa > Chordata > Aves > Passeriformes > Corvidae > Corvus > Corvus cornix. Next base: position 18,853,555 of record NC_046341.1, on the reverse strand, counting down.
GCTATCTGATTTCCTCTAAAATAATCTTGTTGACAGCTCCTGCTTTATGTTTTTGATTGTGAAGGGATGTGTGCACACAGAGTGGCTTAAACCTTTGGGGACAGGACATCTCTCTCTGGTTCTCCCTTCGCTCCAGTGTAACCCATTGCTGTCCAGAACAGACAGGCCAGGATGGAACTCCCTGCTTTCACAGCTGAAGGGAACACATTTAGTAGTATTCCAGGTACTCCCCTTCCCATTTTCCCTGTTCTGAAAGGAAGGATGGAGAATGCTGCTCTGCCTGGTGTCCTAAGCTCTGCCATGCTGTGAACAGTATTGTCGTTTTTGTCAAAAAAATCACCAAAATCCCTGTTGGCACATCAATTAATTTGCTGCACTTGTTCCAAATTAGTTTTCCAGGGATATTTTGTGATGGCAGTGCCCCAGTAGGCTCTGGCACTTGCCTGAACACCAGCAGTGGTTGGGCTGTGCCCTTTGTGCCGGTGGCAGAGGCCCAGGCGGGGATGTCTGTGTCACACTGGGCATGGTGGCACTGGTTCTTTACAGTGCCTGACTCTGCAGACAGTGCAGGGAACACACCCAGGCAGATGGAGTTGTGTTTCCATGGCTCTAAATTGCCTCCTACAAATATTTGTGCCAGTCTGTGGAATGCTGGTGGCAAGGTGAGTCAGCGTGGCCACAGCAAACGGCTTTAAGTACCAGAGGGAATATTTATGGTAACGTTTTGTGGTGCTCGTGCAGCCTAATTACAACATGTGTCTGCATTATCCACGACATTTTGAGCTCTCCTAGTTTATTTCCTGTTGTTTCCAGGTCCTAGTGCAAAAGCACTTGCTGGCAGCACAGAACTCCTGTTTTCAGGGATCCATCTGCCATTTGGAATTGTTTGCTCAGACACTGAGTCGAAGACCCTCCTTTGTGTGCCATCTTCTTTCCCTCTGCAAGCTGAGTTTTCCCTTTTCTCTTATCCTCCGAGTGCTTTCATTCTTGCCACAGGGTCTTTTAAAAACTCTGCATCCATCACTGACATGTCATGAGGAATTGGAAACTTCATTGAAAGGGAAGATAATCAGCCTGATGTTACTCGCTTATGTTTTCGGTGTGTTTTATCCTAACTAGACAGAGCTTTTCTGAACCAGTGGTGATCCCAAAGGAAATCAGCTGATTCTTTCTGGTGACATAGCTGGGTAGCCTTCCTGACAAAATAAAGCATCCCTGCTCTGTAGCTGAGCTCCCTGGAGGTAACGCTCATCCTCGCAGAGCTGGAGCTGTTCTATATTCATGGAGCTTTGAATTCATTAACTGTGAATCTGTTGTCTTGTCAAGTCTCTCCTAAGAAATGTTAAAATTCAGCCAGATGTCTGGTGTTATCTCCCCCTTTAAAAAGAAAATTCAGAGGAAATCTTTAATCTGTGAAGCTGATAGTCAGCGAAGCTCAGTCCATTCCCACAGCTGGCACTTCTTGTGCCTTTGAACAGAATTATCATGGTGGGGTCAGGCATTTTCACTCGGCAAGTTTTTTCATCATAAAAGGGTTAGGAGGATGTCTGTCACAGACTATTGGTTAAACCCATGAATATATGACAGATCTGCTGGTTCTGTGAGGCTGCTATTCTGCCACTCTTACGGTGGAGTGGCACAACTTCTGGTAGCAAGTTTCATGTGTGTTCTTAGCAGAACATCAAGACTCTGGGTTTCTGACTTTGGTTGCTCTGGATAGAGGTGTGCATGGGTAGATCTTGCTGTTCCCTTTCTCAGAACTTACAGCTAAGGGATAAAGTTGTGGTAATGGTTGCCAGAGGCTCTTAGTCCTCAGGCTGGCAACCCAGAAGCCTGGGAGTCTGACTCTAGTTTTACATTAACAATCTTGCAAGCTGAAGAGCCTTTTCCTCATGTTTGTGACAGTGAATCCAGCAGCTCTTTGACCCTCACTGAAGTTAGAAACATCACAATTCTTCTCTTCACCAACAAGCCCCAAAGCCTTGGATTTTCACCAATTTGCTCAGAGCTTGTTGCACCACTGTGTGTGTCAGGAGTCCTTGGCTGCGGGGACAATGTACTCAGCCTGCTCCTCTATCTCAAGGACAGCCAAAGAGTCCCTGAAATTCCCTGTGGCATTTCTAAATGGGAAAAAGCAAAGGAAGTTTTCTTGGTGTTCTAATATTTTTAGTGGGGTTTTTGTTGGACATTCTTTATCCAGAATTTAAGCAAAAAATGGTGCATGAGGTAAAATCTCAGCATTTCAAAATGCTGGCATTTCCTCTTGACAAGAACCCTGTTTGCATCTGGGTTCAGACTGAGAGAGGGAAAAGTTAGGTTAGATGTTGGGAAGGAATTGTTCCCTGGGGGGGTGCAGAGCTCCTGGCACAGGATGCCCAGAGAAGCTCCCTGGATCCCTGGAAATGTCCAAGTCCAGGCTGGACCCTGGGATAGTGGAAGGTGTCCCTGCCCATGTCAGGGAGGTGGAATGAGATGAGCTTTATGGTCCCTTCCAACCCAGACCATGCTGAGATTTCATGATTGTGTCTGTGCTGGCATAACCAGCTCTTCTCAGCTGCAGACTGGAAACTTCTGAATTCCAGAGCTACTGAATTCCCAGGGCTTTATCATGACACTTCAATTTTCTTGCAACAGAACCTTTGTCTGAGGGGCAATAGTGGTTAAATGACTAGGGAAGGTTTCCTTAGGAAATCCTACTCCTCCAGAGCCTTTTGAGATGTTAATCTTCAACCTGTTTCCTTATTTTGGACTCCAGGCAGACACTGTAAAAGCAGACTGGGATACCTCACTTCAAAAGACATTTTCAGCACCAGTGGTTGCTTATTGATTCAGCTGTTCATAAATCATTTAGAGATCCTCCTGCTGAACACAGCTCTCAGACAGGATCCCTGATGTTACTAAACTCAGCTGTACAAGCCCTCCCAGGCAATCCACCCCAACAATACCTTGTTTGATCAAGCGTCTGCTTTAGGGCTTTTTTTAGCATGAAACCTTTATGTGTTTTCAACAGAGTTTAGGTAGAGAATCCTAGATTTGTGTTTTGAAGTAAGTAAATGTGGCATTTGGCTCTATTTTTATTGCAAACTACAAAACAAAAGCAACCAGTGTTTAAAAGAGTGAGGTAGTTTGCCAAAAAAACAACACAAAAGCCTGGGAACTTGGGAGATGCAAGATATGCAACCTTAATTCAGACACCTGGGCTTCTGAATTATGAAATACAAGGCTGGATGATGTGTAATCACAATGTCTATGTGCAGAGGAAGCTGCTGCTTATCCTTAGTTCTGCCACTCCTGACACCTGAATGCTTCAATTTGCAGCATTAGCAATTCACTCTTCCTGAAGCATCCTATCTGTGATTCTCCACAAACTCCAAAGTTGTCTACATTTGGATAACATTGCCAGCCTCTCCATAAATTAACTTATGTAAAACAACAGGCCACTACTGTAAAACAGAGGGTACCAGAATCTCAATAAAATGGCAAAATTTACCGTGGTAGGAATGGTGCATTTTCCATGTAAATTACTCTCTAAAAAAATGCTGAATAATTTCTGCTGAAGTTTAAGAGAAGCCTAAGGCAGACATCAGCCTGGAATGGAAAATGTCAGTCAGAGCAATTAAAGTGGAGAAACTACAAGCAACTGAGGCAGAGTTGTGACAGGGAGTGTCTGGGCAGTGCTGGCTGCGCATCAGAGCCGGTGTCACTGCCCTTGAAATGGAGTTTTAATGCAGGGAACACTGAAGCCAAGACTGTCAGCTGCTGTAACATCCCCTGTGCTCAGGGAGGGGCTACCTGGGCCCAGATGATCCATGTGGGATGAGGGATTGCATTGCTGCAGGATGGACTTGGAGCAACTCCATTTCCTACAGGATCCCACAGTGAGGGACCCTTGCACAGCTTCCAAGGGAAGCAGAGCCTGTGCTGGGTATCTGGGGTGAACTGGGAGTGGCTGGACAACAAGGAGCAGCAAAAAGGTGGACAGTTAGTGACACTAGGGAGTTCTAGGGGTGCTCAAAGTGCCATGGAAGCAGCACTACAAAAGCATCTCTGGATTTTTTAAATGGGAACTTAAAGAGTGATCCTGAATAATCTTTTAATCAGAGAGAGCTTGTACAGTCTACAAGGAGATACTCTTATTTGATTTGCTGAATTGCACCCCAGAAATGGAATCAAAGAATAATTAAGGCTGGAAAAGCCCTCCAAGGCCATCGAGTCCAAGCTGTGCCCCATCCCCACCTTGTCCCCAGCCCAGAGCTCTGAGTGCCACCTCCAGCCCTTCCTTGGGCACCTCCAGGGATGGCCACTCCAAACCTCCCTGGGCAGCCCCTGCCAAGGTCTGAGCACCCTTTCCATGGGGAAATTCCTGCTGCTGCCCACCCTGAGCCTCCCCTGGCCCAGCCTGAGGCCGTTCCCTCTCCTCCTGTCCCTGTTCCCTGCGAGCAGAGCCTGACCCCCCCGGCTGCCCCCTCCTGTCAGGAGATTCCTTCCTGTGAGTGGGTGATGAAAGGTTTTATGGCATTGCTCATCTGCTTATTCTGTCTTTCAAAGAATTATTTTGAAGAATAATTGTTTTCATTTAACTTTGCATTTGAAAAATGCAGAATAAGAGAAAATATAGAGAGGATTTAATTTTTACCCCAAAGATGTTGCAAGTTTAAAGGACCAAAAAGCAATTAAAAGTTGTTCCAGGGAAGCCTTGTTACATGTTCACATGTTCTGTGTCTAAGCTCCTCAAGACACTGAGCCCAAAATTATCATTGTCTCTACACTGAGCAAATAGAAAACATGACTCACTGTCAACATCTTCTGCTATCTGAGGTGGAAACGTGACAGGCCAGTGCAAGTTTCAAAAACATTTAGAAAATGAATATAATTGTGGGGAGCTGAAATAAATAAGGCCCTTTTCTTCCCACTGCCTTCCCAGAGCCACTTCCCCTGCTGGGTAATCAGCTCCCTGCCCAGCGCTGCACTATGCATGGGAATAATCCCAGATATTTCATCATCTCAAGGTGTTTCCTCTGGAAGACGTGATACATATTTTATGGCTGAGGACTTTTTAGCACCAAAGTCTAATTTTTAGTATTGCTGTCAGTGTTAGATCTTTCTAAAATAGAAAAAAAAAAAAAGAATTGTCTTTAAATAGTCTGCTAACTCAAATTAGTTATTAGATTTTGGAACAGCTTCTATCACGCAGTAGTGACACCTTCCCACCTTTATCAGCACAGGAGCTGTTCCTGTCTCACTGCAGGTGCTCTCCTGAGTAACAGCTCTGTGGAGCTGGGTCTGTGTGAGGGGTGAGCAGAGGTTTATATCCTGCTGCCTCCCGTGCTGGAAAACAGAAATGCACCAGCAAATGTCTTTGCCAATACCCACCTGGGCAATGCCATGTTCAGGTGGTCACAGCCCTGTGAAGGGAGGGTTGAGTGCTGCCAAAGAAAAGTGATGTGATGCAGAATGCAAATCCCAAGCTCTCAGAGTACAGACCAGTGTGCTTATCAATCCTAATTGTTACCTAACCAACATGCATGTGTCATTTTTTAAAAATTCCTTATTATCATCTTAATCTAGTAAATCCAAATTAAAGAGAAAAGAGAAAATTGAAAAGGCTGGTCTGTAAAACCAACAGATGACAAAAAAAGAAAGGAAATATTTTATGCAGTATGTCATTAAGGGATTGTTCCTAAATCTTGTCTTTAAGCAGACTCACTGGTCAGGCTCAGCTTGCACTTGTGACTGTGCAGGTTTACTCTTTTTACTCCTGTGGTTTTTTGGGTTTCAGAACTTGGAGCATCCCAAGTGAAAAAACTACAGACTCTGGCAGTGCTGTTAAATAGAACTGTGCCCCCACCTCTGTAACAATCTTCAGTGCTCTGAATAATCCATCTCCTTCCTTTGAATCTACACTGTGCAGAGGGCTGGGGGTTCAGGAGTGTTTCTCTTTAGCCATCACTTGACCAGGAAACAAGCTCTGAGCATCCAGAAATGTTCTGTTTCTTTTGATTAATGCCCAGAGCTGGGTCTGTCCCTGACAGGGATTAAGGTCTGATTAAACACAACTTCAAAATTCAGTACCTGTGTTTCCTTTTGGGTGAGTTTGTTTGTTTGGTTTGTTTCCCCCTGTGAAGTATAAGAAGGCTGGGGTTTAGACTCAGGATTATATTTCCTGAAACCGTAGCTTTTTGAGATATTTACCTTGTGTGCAGAAGACTTAAAAGAAAATTCTTTTGTTTTTAAGCCTAAGATTTGTGGGTGGGTCTAGTAAGTGACTGAGCTGCATTTTTGAGGCTGTAAAAATAAACCAGGCACCCCTAAAATACAATTCAGCATTTTATCTTTGTAGGATATTTTCTCCTCAACAATTTATTTTGCTGTAGTGTTTATTTGCTATGCATTTTTGAAGCTCTCCTTGCAGCCAGGCATTTTTAACTCCCAGAATGGGGAACTCTGAGGCTGTACAGGGTAATGACAGCGTCGTTTCCGAGGCACTCTAAGTGCTATGGAAGATAACTTGAGCAGATATTAGTTTCCCACTGTGCCCAGTTGTTCCACAGCAGCTAATTAAAAGGCAGTTGACAAGCATATAAGACAAGCAATGCTTGTTGGAGTCCTTAGCAAGCTGAAAAATAATCTAATAACCCAGAATTAATTTAGGCTCAAATGTTTTTGTTGCAAACAGTTAATAGGATGATGGTTGAACTGGTGAGCTCAGACGCTTCTCTAGATGAAGTAGCACACGACCAGTTTAACTTTTCTCCCATGTAAAAAATTATACAAATCCGAATTATGCACATGTTCCCAAGTTCCTAGACTTCATTAAATACTAGGGGATTAAAAACGTGTATAAATTAATCAATGTGCTATAATCCTAAAAAGTATAAAATGAGCCCTTGAGGAAGTAATGTAATACTGGCTTTTTAATTAGCACGACACCAGAGATTCATTGTTCTCTGATGTAAGTCATGTGTTTATGAACTGCATTATCAGCTGCAAGTGGCAAACCCCACGGTGGTGCTGCTGTTTGGGAGTGGGTGGTGGGTGCTGATGGATTTGGATGCTGTGAACACATCTGCATCTTCCTCTCCCACAGGTAAAGCTGTGCTGCTGAGTATTGCATTAATACTTATCTTTACTTCTGGAGTAAACCACTCTCTGATGATTCCTGAGCCTGTTCTACCAAAACCCCCCTCAACAATTCTTGTGGAAGCCAGAGACCCCACTGATAGCAGCGCTCAGAATATCGGTGCAATTTGGTCTGAAAATGTCAGTTTGGTTTTTAGAGCCAGGTGGAAGCCAGCATTAGGTACAGTGAGGTTTGAGAAGTGCACAAAACCTTTCCAAAGAGTGTTAAAATGATAATATAAAAGCAAGTCTTTAGCTGAAAGCCTTCATGGTGCCCAGTATGGCGATATGCACACGTGATACAGTATTTCTGCAATTTTTATAAGGTCAGTTGATTAGATTATCTATCAAGTATTGTCTGGTTAGAAGAGCAGTTGGTTAGGTAATTTCCCCCTGGGTTCTGCCCCATTGGAGCCTCCTCCCCCATCTTTTAGCCCAACACTTTATTGTGTCTACAATGTCTGGTGCAAACAAAGCGTCCTTGCTAGACCGAAGGCAAGACTAAACAGAGTTTCAAGAATGTGTTAGTAAGGGTTTGTGGGAGAGGGCAGAAAAAGTACTAGAAGTTACAACCACGTGTTCACAGTCTACAAAGTTACAAACATATGAAAAATATATAAAAAACTAAAAAACTTTAGACGTCACTTCCTGTGTCATTTGACGTACCTTATGCTTTCAGGACACAAACACTTTTTCATAGAAAAATGTATTTGAAAGTCTTCATTCATATTCTCCCTTCAGCCTCATCCTACAGGCAGCTGTCATGGTCATGGTTATGGGAATAAAACGTGCTGCCTCCTATTACACAGGGCTGCTTTTGATAATGTTAAACATCAGTGAATCATCCAAGCTTTTAATTCTGTCATGCCAGACCTGTGAAAAAACAGAGTGAAAAAATTTGGTGACATTAACCTTCAGGTGTCAGCGACCACAGGAAAAGGAATAGCAGCAAATTTCACTGTTGTTCATATGAAAAAACATAAAACCACTTTGATTTTCCAAAGGTTATTTTGAGATAAACAGTACTTGGCCAACAAAGAAAACACCTTGAAGAATATCTATGACACAAAAACTGCTATGTGAAAAATGAATAGGGGGGATTTTGAGAGAGATTTATAAATTCATCCTTTCCAGTTTCGATGTAGGTCTCACACATTTTTTCACTAATCTAAAGCTGGAGTCCAGACATTCCACTGGACCCCAAGTGAACCCACCTGGGCTGTGTTCTGTACCTGAATGGCCAGGGTACAACCACTGAATGTGACTGGTGCACCTGGCAGGGTTTCCTGAGCAAGTCTGAACCTGCTTCCCTTTGAGAATCCTCCCTTGGTGCATCTATTTCACCTTGGGGTTTATGACTGTTTAGAGACTGGGGTTGTCTAAACCATGTGCTTTGGTGTTGTGGGAATCCGAGTTTGTAAATTTACCTGAATCTGGGTCAGAGAATTTAATTTCCAAGCCGTGACTCTGTGCAGGGCAGGATGAGTGCAGTGCTGGAAACCTGCACAGAGTGGGGTTGGCAGTGGGATTTAGCTGGGCTGGACCCTGCACAGAGTGGGGCTGGAAGTGGGATTTAGCTGGGCTGGACCCTGCACAGAGTGGGGCTGGAAGTGGGATTTAGCTGGGCTGGAAGGGAAGCACTGCCTGAGACTGCCCCTCATCCCAGAGGGGAAAACTAAACAACAAAAAAAGAGGAAGTTTAACGGCATCTTTGGCAAATTCCCCCAATGTTGTCCGTGCTCATGGAAACCAACAAGGAAGACCAGAGATCTGAGCATCTTTCCATGTAATTCCTGTGGAGCTGCTGGAAGAGAAACGAGTTTCCTGTGCAGAACATGATGGCAACAAAGACTGAGCTCCTTTTGTTACCACTCTATATTTTTTACAAATCTAAAGAAAAAAATTCAACAAAATTTGAATAGTCCACCAGTATCCAAGCCTTTTCCATGCATTATTTACTGTCCCAAACCTCAGCTGGAATAAATAAGCCTGCTCACACTGATGCTGGCTGTGGCTCTGCTCAGTTACATCCTCCATCTGGGCAGTGGAGCCATGCTTTCATAAGAAAGAAGCATTTCTCTTTTCTTCCTTCCTTTCTTGCTTCCTGTTGGAGCATTAAAATAATTCAGTGTAAGCAAACTATCCCCAGGATATCCAAGAATTCCATTGTTATGTCTTCTTCTGTTTCTATTTACATTTGCTGTAAATAACCTTTTGCATTAATAAAGGAAGGCTCACAGTTATGGGAAACATTCACTAGAAGCTTATTTCTGTTTCCCCCAAATTTCTAGAATTACATTGCATTATAAGAGACAGATGCTTAAACATTCTTTCCTTTTCAATAGGATTTTCAGCAATTTAGAAAAATCTAATGCTGTTTATATTTTACTCACAGAGGCTAATATTCATATTAGATCTCTTTTATGCTCAAATACTTCAGGGGATAAGGCAGCACTAAGTTTTGAACTACAGAACTAGATTTAGAATATAAAAATGCACCTCTTATTATGAAGTGATTGCTAGGATAGCACTGGAAGGAAACCCAAATTATGATTTTTGCTTTTCTATGTTCCAAAATAGCCTCACTCCACTGTTTTTCATATGAATATGAAACATTGCTTCTGGGCTCCTGACTTGTACTCCATGTTTCAGGTCAATGCATTTTGAAGCAGATGGAGCAGTAATTCATGAAAAAATAGTATTTAGAAAAGAAAAGGTAAGTCAATTTTACAGATCCTGCAATGTCTATAAATGTCTAACTTGCACTGGATTGGGAAAGGGTCAGAATTGCTCCACAGCTGCTTAACTTATTTGTAGGGAAAAAGGGAGAACACAGCCTCAGCCTCCAGATCCCAGACTGGATGCACTAGTTCTGTGCACTTCCTGATTTTTCCTCCATCTAATGGATCAAGTATTTGTAAATCCAATGAAATATTTTGGTTTTAACATTTCATGGACTCTTCCCACCACTTGGCCCTTGATTAAAATCCTGTGAACTGCTGAAAGATGCATTCCATGGAGCAGCAACCACAAGGGACAGGGGCAGAACGGTCCCAGCACCCATGGATGGTGTGTTCTGAGGTGGTGTCTCTGAACGCTCACAGCTTCTGGCAGCTGGAGAGGAACAGAAATGCCTGAATTCCATCTGTCCTGTCCACACAGGTGGAATTCCAGGTGCTAAAGAGCCTCCATATTAGATTACCACCAATGCCTGAAAAAACGAGTGACTGAAATGCACTTATAAGAGGGAAGTTTGTCTTTTGCAGTTCTTGAAGAAAAATTGTTTAGTATGAGCATCTCCTTGGTGTGAAATTTGATTCCCTCAGTTCCACCCACCTTTCTCCCAGCATAAAAGTGCTGGAAAACTTTCCAGGAGCATTTGGAGTAGTGCTTGTCCTCCACTCAATCTGCTGCTATTTCTTTATCCTCCTTTCAAACAGCTCTTCATGGTAAAGGTCTGTGAATAGAAGTGGAGCAAAACTTCTGAAAAAATATTGCTTTAATTAGTATATTTTATTTATTTCTTCATTAAATGACCCAGAATCTGAAGTGTGGACATGCAGAACTTTTTGGGCAGATGTGTTACCAACAGAGGATGGAGTTATCAGGGACAAATGATGACTGCAGCATCCACTTTCTTCTGTGGGAAGCCTGGGTAGGAGAGGTACATCAAGGAGAAGTTTTAACGAAGCTCCACAGGTAAATGGAGCCTTCCCTTCCCTTCCCTTCCCTTCCCTTCCCTTCCCTTCCCTTCCCTTCCCTTCCCTTCCCTTCCCTTCCCTTCCTTCCCTTCCCTTCCCTTCCCTTCCCTTCCCTTCCCTTCCCTTCCCTTCCCTTCCCTTCCCTTCCCTTCCCTTCCCTTCCCTTCCCTTCCCTTCCCTTCCCTTCCCTTCCCTTCCCTTCCCTTCCCTTCCCTTCCCTTCCCTTCCCTTCCCTTCCCTTCCCTTCCCTTCCCTTCCCTTCCCTTCCCTTGTGAGCTGTCAGCTGGGGCAACACATGGAAAGTTTTGTTGTTAGCAGACTTCCAAACCCTGCTGCAATTCCTGCCTTCACAGCCCCCATCCAGTGAATAATTTGACTCCCTGGCTATCTTCCAAGCCAATAACACTGACCAAATTATTCTGAACATGCAGATGGCAACAAAAGGGCAGCAGGTGCAGTTTTATTGTAATAAAGATGTGCAAACCTTTGCATCACACCAAGTTATTTATCCACATAAATCATCAGGATGCTCAGCTTCCTCCCCTGCTTCAGGAAATTTTGAATAGGAGGCATCAGCTGCTTCCAGAGTGTGCCCTTCTGTATGTGCCACAGATATTTTGCTTTGGGCTTCTCTTCCCCACTCTGACCCACAGAGGCATTCAGGGGATCTTCTCTTTGATTTAAATGATTACTGAGCGATTGGAAGCCCAGATGTTCAGTGTCTTAATTGCAGAGTGTTAGCCTATAAAAGAAAGTAGGCAGTTAGTATCTGAAGGGAGGGTTTTACTGCATATAAATGTTATTTAGTACATTAAGTGACATTATTTACATCCAATTTTGCTCTCTAAGGTGGCAACCTGAGGCAGTAACTTGCCATGATGGAAAAATGGCATTTGCTCTTCTGTATATTCTGTGTCTGACCGGCAGATGCAGAGAAACAAAACAAGCAGACACAAAAGGAGAGCAGGACAATATTGGTCATCAGGTGAGAGCACCCTGATGCCCCAGCAGATCTCTGATTGCCAAGGTTTCTGTAGGATTAGGGCAATGGCTCTGCTATATTGTCTCTAGGAAAGATTTAAAAGTCAACAGTAAAATCACAAAATTCTCTTGCAGCCCTCAAACAAGATCAGGATTTGGTGAGATCACAAGAAGGAAATTTCCATTTCTTTCAATTGTCATGCTGATGTATGAGAAAGAACTTGAGCACTTGACATTGATTCAATATCACTCAGCTCTGCAGTAACTGGAATTTCTTTCTGTAAGAGAAGAAATTAAACTGCTGCCTTCAGTGGTTTAAAAATGGGGTGAGGACTTTGTGAGCAGGGCAGAGACGGCGAGTGATGGCACAGCTCATAAACTGTTTAATATTCAGGTAAAACTTACATCTGCCTCCTTTGATCCCTGTTTGAGTGTCTGAATCCCACAGGAATCAAACACAAACTGATTTTCTTTTTGTGAATTCCTGTCACCTGTTGGCAACCTGAGCTGGCATTAACCATTGTAGGCCATGAGGCAGCTCTCCACAGTAAAAGAAGTAGCCTTCCACTAGGAAATGTAAATTTGCCGCTACCAGAAATAAAAATATTGGCAGCAAAACCCATCTGTGGTGGACAGGGACGGTGCAATCAAGCCCTCTGCAATATCTTTGTTATTGCAGCTGCTGGTTGATACTGTTAGTGCATATTATGCTTTTTCGAGCATGTCAGTGCTTGTGCAAGTTTCATCTATTTTTTTTTCAGAATCATGTACTGAGAGGGCAGAGCACCTGCAGACACCATTAACTGTGGTCCTCTAGCATGTCTTTGTCAGGGAACACATTGCTTCTGCTAAAAGATTTCATTAAGGCAGAAATGACAACCTGAGTGAGGCTGTGGGGAATGCTGAGGGCAGAGCTTCTCCCTTGGAAGGGGGTGGGAAAGGTTAATTAATGGCTGGAGTATTCTTTACAAACACATCAACCTGCTTGTGAAACCCAGCTTAAACTGTAATGATGATTTTAACTCATGAGATTAGAGAGTTTCCTGACTCAGTCATGGACCAGCCATCCTGTTCCCAGTCCAGCACTGCCATAATCACTGTCATTGTTTTTTCCCCCATGGAAAGGAAGGCTGAGGGATGATCCATTACCAGTCACAGCACGTTGCTCTCACTGATTGGAAAGCAGTCACACACCACCAAGCATTTATTCTGTTTACTGAGATGTAACACCAAGGAACAGCAATTCACACCTGCAGTGAAGTTGTTATACTTCCCATTTCTTTTCTTTATTCTATTTTTATCCTTCTTCATTTTTCCTGTTTCATTTTTCCTTTTTTTTTTTTTTTAATCTTCTCTGCCTCTCCTTCCCTCACCGCTATGATGGGTGTCAGTGTCAGCCCTGACACTTCTCCTAAACCTGAATTAAAGGATAAATGGTCAGTGGCACTTTCTCAGCTCTCCAAGGAGCTGGAATTGATGAGTTTTCTGTTGGACAATCAGTTTAAATGTCTCTGGCTTATAGATGAAGTATATATACAAAAGTATGTGTATATATTCACATACATATCTTAGACCAAATCACATCACGAGCTGTGACATTAAACAGGAGAGCTCCATTATACATGAACTGTTATGTACTATCAGGGTACCTTCCAAAATCAAACCTGTGACTGGAGTCCAGTGAGGGGCAATACCACGAATTAATCCTTCTCTCTGACTCACTGGTTCAGTCAGAGAATCATCAAATCTCAGAATATTTAACACTGGCTTTGCAAAGTACCTGTCGTAGTCAAGACAAAACACAACCTGAAAACACTGAGGTGTTTTAGTGATCTTGGAGCAGTCCTTGGAAAGAAAGATACTAAGAGGGCAAGTGAAATAGCTCTCTGAGGCAGCAGGAGCTTCTGTGGGAGGATTCCAGGATTATTTTACTTTGCTTGTAAGTGACACAAGCTAAATAAATAAATTGAGGACAGAAGTATCCCACTTGCCCAATACTTATCACAGACCAACCCCAGAGTTTTTAGATTACTATTCCTACCTCTCCAAACATGACACTTACCAATATAATGTCTCTCACAGGGACAGGTGGGCACAGAAACGGAATTGCTAAAAAGATTTAAAGGTGGAAAGCAACGGAGACCTGGGTGGTAAGAAAATATTCCATTTGAATTGGTCTCAAGTGATAAATAATGGATGTGTGTGTATGTAGGCTATTCAAATGTTTTTGATTTCTTATGCTGAAGATTAAAATTTCCATTAGTATTCCACCTCTTCAGTTTTGCCTGGGGACTGTTAATTACATTTTTGAAATTGCAACCAAATAAAAACTTAACAAAAAAGAAACAACCAGACAACACAATAAGGAGCTTTTTACCCTTTTCTTCTTCCCTGCAATCAATGTTTAGCTCTCTGTACAGCCCTCAACTGCAAGCTCACCTGCCTTATTTCCTGCATCTCCCCCTCATTGTTACTGCTCAGCCCCTTTCAAGGGGTTCTAAGCAGTTCCACCAAAATGCTGCTGTCCTGAAATGCTTCTGAGAAAGCCTCAAGACCAAAACAACAGAGATTATCTTGGATTTCATCTAAATCTCCATGAGGTCCCATGCTCAGTGAAGAGAGGATTATCTAACTAATGACCAGGTTCTACTCCATAAACCAAGGCACTCAACTGCTTTTTAGAAAATGTTATTGATATTTCACTTCCAAAGCTTTCTGTTGGTGAGGCCGTTTGAAATCCGCCGTTTGATGCAGTTGTTCATGTGCCTGAGCAGTGTGGGAAGGTAGGAATGTGCTGACAGGGCCCAAAACTCAAGGCCTGGTCTATTTTTTCAGAACTGTTTTCTGGTGATGGCAAAGGCCCCTCTGGGAGGGAGGTCTCACAGGGTGATGTTGGCTGCTCTCGTGCTCACACTGTGCAGTTGCACAAATGCTCCATAAATGCTGATTAGTTTTTTGGTAGTTTTTAATGGTGAATTTGGTAAAAAACCCTAAAGCATAAGGGTTAAGCTTTTTTTAAGTCTGAGGCTACTAAATGTGGGTCATGGCATGACCATGGCTCCAGAGTGTGACTGGGGGACCAGTGAACCCCAGTTAAAGCCACCTTCCTCCCAGTCTGCACAGCAGTGCCTGCCCAGCGCTGAGGAGCTGGAGACAGATGTTACAGCTTCATGGCACTTGCCAGGAATAAAAATATATATAAAGGTAGTGGACATAAATGTAGACCTCAAAGTACTACTGAACTTTCTTTATAGCTTATTCCTCCAATCTTGCAGTAAATTTTGCTGAACTGAAAGCACCTTCCAAGGGCCTGCCTCTGCTTCCCTCACGTGAGCTTTAAATTGTGTTTTTATAATTAAGCTATAAATTTTAAAGCTATTTCAACTACACTTTTTAATATCCCACAGGTTGTCCACTTTTCGTAGCTGGGGTTTGATGGTCATAGATCATTTTTTCTGCTGTGCTCCATGACAAAAAGCTGTTCCCAGGGCAGGAAAGCCTTTCTGGGCAAATGGCACCTCTGGGTCTCTCCATAGGGGGGCACAATGAATGTTTCTGATCCAGGTTGCTACAAAAAAAAAAAAAAAAAAAAGGGTTAGTGAAGTGACAGAATATCAGTGTAATCTGAGATATATTATGTTTTCTGAGATTATTGCTATGATAACATCAATAATAAATGGTGGTGGTTATGTTGGCCACCCTAATGCCTCATTGAGGCAGCACCATAGAAGTTTCCAGGGACAATATTAAGTTTTAGGGGTTTTCTAAGGTAGGAATTAAAGATCACTCGCCAACAGATAAATTATTACTCTGTTAGGAAAGCAGGGAACCTTTAGCAGCTTTCCTAATAACTACTGGATATATAGGAAACAAGATGTAAAACTGCCAGCTAATATAAGGAAATAATGTATTTAAAAATGTGTAGTTGTTTTGAAGTAAATATCCCTGGCTATAATGGAGATTAGCTGGACTTTTCCTCTATCAAAAGTAGGTAAAATTTTTAGTCAAAGTATGCAGAAATTACCCTGTGCCTTCATAATGTTGTTGTAGGGTTTTGCACTGGTTTAAATAATGTTCATGCCTGGGTCTTCTGGGTCAGAAAAGCATGACCCTGTTTAATATGCTTTGATTGCTCTGATTTTCCTTCTGGTTAGAGAAAAGGATGTGTTGCAGAAATAAAGTTTCCTTTTCCTTTTCCCTTTTCCTTTTTCCTTTTCCTTTTCCTTTTCCTTTTCCTTTTCCCTTTTCCTTTTCCTTTTCCCTTTCCTTTTCCCGTTTTCTTTTCTTATTATGAATAAGGTTACAAAATGTTCTTTGAATTAAAGCTGTTAGTTTAGGCTTGATGGAACTGGGCCAGCACAGGGGCTGTGGCACAGATCAGGAGAGTGGCAGTGGGTTTAGAGTCCTTGTGTACTTTATGGAAGGGTGTTTGGGGACACCTGTGAGATATCAACTCCTCCATTTCCAGCATTATAGACAACTCAAGTAATTTGCTGTTATGAATACCTCTGGAGAGTCACTGTGTGCTGTGCTGAATTAAATACCTTGAGCTAAGCAAACGCAGAAGGACAGCCCTAACTTAAAACTGAATTCAGCTCTGAACCTGTGTGCTCAGGTCTCCTGCTCCATTTCACTGCAGTGTATCTGTGTTTAATATTTGTTGGGAAGGACTGCACAGCGTGCTCAGTATATCTTTCTCCTGGTTTTCATGCACAGAAGCCTGTGTGTGTGTTTTAATTCTACTCCACAGTCAGATGTCATGGAAGCCAACTCAGCATAAAATGCTTGTGATTCCTGAGCTTTGCTGAGGCAAAACATGCTCTAACTGTGGCACAGCCAACCTTCCACCGGAGAAAGAATTAAATTAACAGTTTTTAATATTATGACATTTGGACCACTTCTAATAAATGTGTAAAAACAAAGCATAACACTGCAGAGGAAGCAATAACTTCTGTTTGTGAGAGCACACATATTGCCCTGATTGACTCGAGGTTGCAGACACACACACTGGAAACTGGGAACGTGTTCACAATATTTCCTTGGCACGTTCGGCTCCTTCCAGCCTGTTCCCTTCCCTTTACAGCAGTGTAGAGTAAACAGGCTCAGGTTTTTTGATTTTTAATTGGCCTTGTGTGAAGGAATTTTTCTCAGTCAGCCTTGTTTGGTAGAGTTCATCTTTTCCTCCAGATTCCACAGGCACCTCTTAGACCCAAGATATTGTGAAGGATTCGGGCACCTCTCATTAAAATCATGGATGCTCCCAGATTTTCCTTGAGAATTAATAGCTTCCAGCAGCACAGGAGGAATGAATCTCTGTTTTCTTGAGGCCCCCATTTCCAGGATGTCTCTGCTGCAGGAACATTGACGCCCACACTTGCTTCTACCGAGGACGCTCATGCCATGTCCCTTGATCCTTTTTCACAGTTTCTCCTCATTTCTGGTTATACTCTTCTCTAAAGATAATTCCAGTGGTTATTGGATTGGTTTTGTTTGCCCCAAACTGCTTAACCCAGTATCCAGTTGACTGCTGGTGTTATCTTACTTTAAGAACTTCTCACGTTGTCACCTCGATCATTAGGACTTCACCTGCCTCCTCTGGTGACTCCAAAGCTCTGCTGGATGGGGATATTTACCAAAAAGTCAGGCTCTGAGGGAGAAGGGAAGGTGTTTCATCATTCACCATTCAGTAATTTTGGTACCAATATGAATGTGATTGCATGAAACACTCCAAATCCCAGTTGTTAATCCTTCCAGGATGGTGCAGGGGATCTGTCTCAGGCTGGATTACACACCTTGAAGAGCTTCGGAAGCTCTTTATTTCTCCCCAGATAAAATCTGTCTTGCTGTCAAATGTGTCAATACAAGAGTGTACATGGACAGGCAGTCCCTGTCCTAATCCAAAGCCTGGCTGTGGGATGGTAGGAGCAATTCCTTTTCCAGCCAATGCCCTGAAAAACACTGGAAGCAGCTGTTTTCCATGTTCCAGTCCACGTGGGTCCTGAGCCAAAGCAGTGCAGAGTCGTTCTGTCCCAGACCCAAGGCCAGGCGTTCACTGGCAGTGGAGAGAGCTCTCCATGGATCTGGGGGCTGCTCCATGGGCTGGGCGTCCTAGGCAGGGGCTGAGCCTGGTGGTTGTTGCCATGGGGCAGGTGCAGCCCTGGCTGTACCCTCCCACATGGCACCGGTGCTGTCCCCTCCTGGGCACAGCGCCTGCCAGGGCACACAGGCTGTAAATGCTGTGGGTTACACCCATGCAGTGTCAGAAATGCCTCTTCTTGCATGTTTAGCCCTCGGTGCCTGCTTGTTATCAGTCTGCATTGTATTCCTGTCTTCAGTGAGTAGGATGAATAATTTCTGATCTGTGTTTGGACGGACCAAGAAATTTAAATTTGAGCTTCACTGTAAGCTTACAGTATTTTAAATTCCTTCCAAGCTACGTTTGGCCTCGACTGCACAA
Source organism: Corvus cornix cornix (assembly GCF_000738735.6). Lineage (NCBI taxonomy): Eukaryota > Metazoa > Chordata > Aves > Passeriformes > Corvidae > Corvus > Corvus cornix. Next base: position 18,835,297 of record NC_046341.1, on the reverse strand, counting down.
TGTATTTACTGAGGCAAAAACAAGAGGATGATAATTTTCACTGGAGTACACCTGCAATAATGGCTCACAGCATTTAATTTTTCCCTTGGTTTCCTGGTAGACTTTGTTTTGACACCTGCAAACAACCTTTTCCAAATCAAAGCGAGCTTTTTCTCTCCATGTCATGCTGCCACCCAAGTCGAGCTGACAAAGTCCAACTAGGAAACAGAGCAATTATAAACACAGTTTCCTCTGGTGCTTGTGCTGTTTTTAGCTTTGCTGCTCTCCCAAGAAGAAACCTGTGCCTAATGTTTCCAGCTTAGCATGCAAAATTAATAAAATCTGACAATTACACTGAACAACATACAATACAAGTAAGGGATCCTTTCTGATGTGATTGAACTTGAAGATATTAAATTGGCTCCTTCTTCTTACACTATTTTCTGGTTTAGCACAAAGATCATAAAATGTGTATCTGGAGTGATAAACGATAATTGGCTCTAGGCAGCCTTTTCTCACAGAGACAAAAGAACAGTTGTTATTGCTGTACTCCTTTCAATAAATACACTTGTAAGCTGGAGCTCAGCTGGGCTGCCCTGGGAAGAGGCAGCCTTTCGTGAGGAACATGAAAGAGATCAAATTTATAAGTGGGCATGTAGACTGAGGAGAAGGGTATTTTATATATTAAGGACATACAAAGAATATTATCTGTGCTCACACAATGCCAAGAAATATCTTACCAGGAGAAATGGAGTCTGAAGTTAATCCTGTACCATGCTAGAGAAAACTGTGGGTTTAGCATAGATGTAAATCAGGTCCTGATTTGGTCTATGGATGGTTTGGGAATTAATTCCTTATTCCTGTAAGATTGTCTGATACTACTTGGGCTCACTTTTGGATTTCAAGTCTTAGATCACAGTATTTCCATTTGTTCCCTTGCTTTCCATTTGTCTTCATGGCAAGGATTTACTTCATCTTCAATATATTGATCATTCAGCCTCATCAGCCAGCTTCCTTCTCTGCTCCTTGAAGTGTCTTGTGTGTCTGACAGTGACATTCTCCAGGATTATGGATAGAGCAGGAGGGATAGAACAGGAGTAAAATGCTTAATTTAAGGACAAATGTCTTTCTTTATTGTGTTGCTTTCCTTTGTATAACCAAGAATAAAAAAATCAGTTGTTCCTTAAATTAGATTTGTTTCTTGTATTTTTTTGGTCTGTGTTCTTGTTTACTTCATGACACAGAGTAAAATAATCTAGTGCCACTGCAAACAGAATTTCAACTATTATCTAGAGTTTCTGGGACTTATTCCATAATTTCTAGAAGATCCTATTTGATGCAGCATGGTTTAGATTGCGCCAGACTTTCAAATGGGTCTGGGATCACTCATCATGCTGTTTGGAGTCATTATATTTCCAGATTATTTATTATTCTCATTGCTAAGTGGGAAGGAAAAGGAAGATATGGGATAAAATTTCATACAAGGTGTTTTCCACAGAGAGAGAAATATTGCAAAATTACATCAACTTTCCATTATTTCAATTAACTAATTTTGTTCCTGTCTTGCCTTCTTGTGGCAGGAGCTAAAAGCAGCAGTGAATTGCCTTTAAGAAATTGCTGAATCATTTGTTTGGGAAAGCAGGGCTTGGTCCAAAGGGTCTCCAGCTGACAGCCTGATTTAGTGACTAAATACCTGCTTGAACAGAGGCTCTGAGAGGCTGCAGAAGAACCTTTGGAGTATCTTTTAAGACTGACTGGGAGTCTTAATGAAGTCAAGGTCCCTTGCCCTTGGCCTGTATTTCTATTGACTCCAGCAGTCATTAATGAGTCCCATGCTGATGAGCACTGGCTGCAACACCAGCTTTGCTAAACTCTGCTGAGCAGTGTTTTACTACAGGAATATGGTCAGCTGATTGTGAGCCTGGCCTAAGCATTTTGGAAGCCCTGCACGAGCACTGATTGGTGCCTCTGAGTTCCCAAAGACTCCCTGCAGGAATTGTGCTCTGCCACTTCCAGTTCCATTTGTATTTGGCCAAGAGCAGCCAGAACCGGGGAAAGGGGCTGGTTCCTCTTCAAATCAAAACCCAGCTGCATCTTCTTAGGCAGCCCATAGGATTTGATTGTGTAACAGGGGAAATAGCCCATCCCGTTCCTGTCCTGGGAGTTCTGGCAGAGCTCGGTCTGGCCAACAGATCTGGGGTGATCCTGCAGGATAACACACATGGCCAGCCCCTGGCACCCCTGGGCATGAGGAAACAGAGGGGCACAGAGAACTGGGCTGGCACCAGGAAGGGGATGTGTTTTCCATGCTCCGTGTGGTCTTTGGCTGATTTTGTTCCTGCCACTGTAGGCTCTTCTGAACAGCACAAAGCACCTACAAACCTCACAGAGAAAACCAACCACCTTTCACATTAAATGATTAAGAACCAAAATGATAACAAAATAGTAATAAAAATATTGTATGAACACTTAAACCATAAGCACTGACCCCCAGCTATTCAGAAAAAAGCACAAATATTTATCTGAGAAAATTGCTATAGGAAAGGAAGAAAAATCTCTAATGTTTGATAAAGCTTGAATCAGGTTCAACAAATTGCTTATTTCCAACCAGCTCTCTGCCTGAGCATGAAGGCCAAGGCCAAATTAACAGAGCTGAATCACCTGGCATTGAACCTATTTGTGAGTCACACACCTGCAGTTACTATTAAATAAAGGAGACAACAAATGACTGCCAAAGTAAATCAAGACAGAAAGTCAAGTTACTGCTTGGGCTTGTCTGGCTGATAACTGGTTTGTTTTTAAGATATCGAGGCACTTGGGGCACCCCAATATAAAATGGCTGAGATACTAAAAATAGTGCCCTTTGGCTTATGCAGGGTATTTTTTAAAGCAAGAATAAATGATGAGTGTAATTTCAAGAAAGACTTGGAATTTCTTTTGCCTAAGTGTTACATCGTTCTGTTCCTTTTTGCTGTTCCTCACATTATGATTTTTCAGTATTTTTCCCTTGTAAACTATCATCGTGAACTTTTACAATGTTAGGCACAACATATTACTTCATAATGTCATTTATTAGCAGAAGTTTAATAGCTGCCAATAATCATAACGTGCTTACTTTTGACTACTGGGACCCCATCTGTTCTGATACTTTAGACCTAAATGAAAATTATGTAGTGCATTACTGAGCCTTTTTACACATGGAACGTGCTGAGAATCTTTATATACTTGATTTCTATTTTTTTTTTTTTAATAAGACAGCTTTCATTGATGAAATACTGAAATGGCTGAAATTTTTTTCAGTAATATGCAAAGCACAATTTTTCTTCTATTTTCTTCTCCTGATAGTCAATACTGTAACTAAGCTTTGGTTTGTTCCTGAGTGGTAGCCTGGTGATTAACCCTGTTATGTGCATCCTGGCTGTGTTATTGTCCCTGCTGCAATGGTCAGTGTTCTCTTCCCTTCTTTAAAAAAAAAAAAAGAAAAAAAAATGCAGGTGGCTTTTAAGATCCAGATTTTTGAAGACTCATTTTTAATTCTGCAGCTGGAGGTGACATCTCAGACTCTATTGTTCCTCCAGTGTTTTTTTCCCAACCTCTGTGAAATTCTGTGCAGATTGAAAAGGAAATTTACTGTGCAATCTTTATTTCCTGTTTATTTTACCATGTTTGAGAGCCTTTGAGTAAGGCAGCGCTCTGTGGAGGTTGTGTCTGCACTTAGTGTGCACATTAAAAATTCCCAAACAGGGCAGGGATGGGAGGATCAGAACTTCGGAGACTTTGACCCCGTGCCCTCCTTCACTCTGCCCATGTTCACTCAGAACCCGTGCTTGACTTTGCTTGAGTGTTCCTAGAGCAAACATTTGCCTGTAAAAAGCTCCAAAACTGATGAAATAAGAGCATCTCCTTTCTAATGGAGATCTGAAACAGTGGTCAGTTAAATGTTGACTGTTTCAGAGGCCTGTGCATGTTATTACAACACTGTGTGGCACAACACATCCACATCTCTGTTCTAGCTGGCACATCCCAGCTCCCAGTGTCAGGGCAAAATAGTGTTTATTATGGGTGTGTTCTTATGAGGAAAATACTGCTAGTTCTCAATTGCTGCTGATTTGGTGTTGTGGAAGAGAAGGGAAAAACTGGGAAGGGTGAAAAGACGGAGATTAATGTTGAGTCGTGTGTTGTATATGAGCAGGCAGCTACAGCTGGGCCTTGAACTGGGTATTTGGGTAACTGGAGACTGGGTAATTTTTAGCTCCTGCTTAGACATGTAAACAAAGATTTAAAGTTTGTAAACAAACTGAGAACAGGAGCTGGAAGCCCAAAATCTGTTTACTTCATTGTTGACTGGAACCTCAACTTCTCAAAATATGGCTGCTTATTTAGCATCTGAATGGATTTTTAAAATCCCTTCTTGTACCTTTGATTTGAAAATATAGAATAATAATAGGAGGAGCCTTTTGGTGCTGCATCCTACATGACATTGGAAACTGTTTGGTTTGAAAAGCTTTGTGGTACTAAAGGGAAATATTGAGAATATTGAGAAGGTGGAAATCTGCACCCTCTGAGGCCTCTGCCATGTTTTATAAACCCGTGCCAACACCCAGCATTTGTTTCCTGCTGTCCTGGTCGCTGCAGGTGTCCTTCTAAGGTGCTGTTATCCCATCTTGTCTGGGGTCAGAGTGATGCTCAAACCAGGATGTGCTTCTTGGCCCAGCTTATCTTCTTTTATGCTTGTTTTTAATTAACCTTTTGTCATATGTTTGAAGACCTGTAGGCATGAGCTATGGATAAAATTCCATTTTATTTTTCCAGAGAGATGTCAGCATGGAGCTACTGCCCAGACCTGAGAGCTGCAGTGTGTCCTCCTCCCCGCAGGTCAGCCCATCAGTGCACAGCTTTTGAGAGCCTTCTTTTCAGGAGGGTGGACAAAACGGGCTCTCTGAGGCACTTGAAAGATTCCAGTATCTTTTTATCTGAAACAAGGACATAAAAAGCAGCTGGGCATAAAATATAGCTGAACAGATGAGATACACAGTCTGTTTTCTCCTAAGTAAAAATAGATTACTGTTCATTTTGAGCCTATATGATGCCATAAGAGTTCACTTGCAGTGTAACTATATCTTATGCTCCCAAAGAGTTACAAAGATGAGGATGCTGCAGTTACTCACCTCCTTTGCCATTCTGATTCCAAGAGGTGTCAAGGGAAAGAGCAGATGGGCGTGCTAGGTTATTACCTACATCCTTTTCCAGTGGTTAGCAAGATTTCCTTCTGTAGTAGACCTTATGTCATGGAATACATAAATATTCCTGATTCTCAAATAAGAACACAAATCATCCCTGTGAAGATCATACTAAAAACCATGACTAAAAATGCCAGTTAATATAAATTTTTAAACCGTTTTGCTCAACTACCACGGTGTTAGGCTTAGCTGATGTCTTCTTTCCAGTTTTTGTAAACATTCACAGTCCTATAGGCTAGGTGAACACTTAACATCAGTGAGTTTTTGGTACTTGCAGCCATAAATGATTTGTGACTCCTGTAAATATCTTTATATGCCAAGAAATGCTGCCAGGTGAGTGCTGGTCAGGTATTTAGAAACACCTTGGATGAAAACAGACTGCTTTAAGGTTTGGTTTGGTGGGGTTTTTTGTTTTTTATTTGTATTCTCATCTGGCCTAAACTAAATCTTCTCCTTGGCAAGGGATGCTGTCTGTGACACCTGCCTTAAATATACCTTTTATGGCTGGGAGACAAATTTCATTTTGTGAAGTCACAAACTGTTCTTCACCTCTCTGAGTCATCCCTGAAATAACTAAATTTAGGTCAAGCCCTTCCTCCAGCTTTGTCTGATGCTTGGGTTCCATGTGCTGCTTGCTCCCTCTCTCTTTCCAGATCCATGTTTTCCACAAGAGGGTGGGATAAGAAGTTGGACAACTCATCAGGAAGGGGCACTCTTGCTTTCTCCCAGCAGAAGTTGGGAATCCCAATGTGCCAGCAATGAGTTTTAGAGGTGAAGGCGAATATTTTCCAAATGCCTTTTGCCTACAAGGGTGTGTTGCAAAGCACACCCCTTTCTTACTGCTTTTAATGACTGTCTTTTTGGGGTTGTGGAAGAATTAAACTTGCCAGTAAGAGAATAGAAAACTTCAGAGAAGTTTTCTCAGGAAACAGATGCACCCAGTTTTATGAAGTATGATTCATAACTTCTAGCTGTACACTTTCCATTTGTTCACCCTTTTGCTGCTCTGGGCTTGAATCAGAAACTTCCTCTTGAGCTGGAATCTGAATTTAACTGTAAAAGTCCCTGGGTTATAGAAATGATGGTGTTCTGTATATATAAAAATTACCTATTTTAGTCTTTCTCTATGTGCCAAACTACAACACAGAAACACCTGAAACGACAGAAGATAGTTTTATTTTTCCAGGCAGCCATAAAATGACTAATCAGAAGAATTGGTGTTGTGGGTGGCAGTTGGGTACTGAGACACCGAGCAAAGGACATGGCAGCAACTCTTCAGGATGTCTAACATCCTCATCAAGAGTACACTTTATACACTTGTATGGTTTTATATCATTTATTTCCTTGCTTTTATTCTCCTGAATGGTTCCGATCAAACTGTGCTGAAATTCCATTCAAGGAAATTCTGACAGGATAATGAAGAACACTACATTACTTAATGACACTTTTCTCCAGTTGAAAGTGAACAACTGGACTTTGTATTTTGCTGGCTGAGAATATACAAAAGGAGAATAATTTTGGTCACAAACCCCAGCTTGAGTGTTTTTGAACTACACTCGTGCTTGAGGGCAAAACCAAGATTATCTGAGCTGAGTTTTGAAACTGCATATTACAAACACAGAGAGTTTGTGTGGGGAGAGAGAGTTGACAATGTTGTGATTCAGAATATCTCAGGGTGTAACTGCTGGTGTGTATCTGGATGTTCCTCACATTGCCTCTGCATTCAAACATGGTTGGCATTCCTCAAATCCATTTATAATGCCATGAGAAAAAGAAGGGGGCAACACAATCAAACATCATTTGTTGCACATAAAAATGTATGAAGTGAGGGTGGGGGAAATGGCAGTCGTGAGTTTGGACTTGGTTTTCAACCATTTGTCATGTCATCTTCTCAAGGCGTTCCACTCCTGGAACCTCTCTGTCTGTAGCTGTCATAAAGACATTAAAGAAAATGGGAGCTTTCTTCACAGAATGAGAGTCGGACAAATGTTAGCCCGAGATCCGTTTGGTTTAATGAATGTTTCAATTAAGTTATTTTTGAGGTTATATTGATGAAATTAGAATAGAGAGATCATTTCTTGGAGGAAAGTGGTTTGCTGAGGCAACAGAGGGGAAGTAAGGAAGTGAGTTTCTGCAGTTTCATTAACGGCTCCTCTGATTAAGAGAACAGAATACAAATATTGTTTAAATATCACAGCTCTTTTTCTAATGAACACCCACATAAACCAGACAAGTATGTTCTAAATTTTCTCCCAGTTCAGTTGTAGTCCTTTAGTCTTTAAATAGCCCCAGAGAAACATGGGGACATCAAAATGTCTGCTCTTCCAGGTGGAGAGCCCTGCACTTGCCACCCAGAGGCTCCAGCATGTGTAGACCACCTAGGGTCATCCAGCTCTGTTTATCCAGACCAAAAGGTTGCTCTCTGAAAATCCTGGAGATGTGAAACTGTGGAAGTTCTCTCACCATTTCTGATTTTCTTGTGGCTGTTTGCCATTTTCACTTCCGGGGCTGCCTGTTGGAAGTTTGCAGCTAGGCAAGATGAGAAAGAGGAATGACAGATCCACCCAGCCTGCAAAGTTCATGGATGAAGGTTTTTCTCAAGTTTTTGATGGTTTGAGTTGGTTTTTCTTGTTCTGTACCAGTTCTTCCGCCATCTGTGCAATTCCCATTAATAGTTGTGAGTGATTTGTGTGTCTAATTCTTCATTCAGAGTGTTGAAAATCTACCCTAAAGCTATGAAAAAATAATGGGGAAAGCATGTATAATTGAAAATAGTCTTAATCACTGGAATGTTGAAATCCACATGGCTTGGAAGACTTGAAAGATTTCTTGTTTTAGAAAAGCTGAATTGAAAAGCGCTGTCATTTTCTTTAAATACATTCTTTTGAATAAAATATCAATTCCTGGTGCCAGCAGCAAGCTTCTAAACATGTTCAAGATGACATGATTGATAACAAGAATGCTATTCTCAAGATGTTTCTAATTCCATCTCTCCATATCAAGAATGTTAAACTTTCCACCTGATATATGATACAATAACGAATATTTAAACCAAAGATTAACATTTTTTTTAAGACCAAATGGTTACTGGGACTGAATGGAAATCTGAGAGCAGGTTGCTGGCTCCAGAATCTGGATAAATTCTAGAAGCTGCCTCTTGAGTACAAATAATTTCCCTCTTGATCCTGCAACGGTGGGCACAATCTTGTTGCCATCACAAAACTAGAATCAAATAGTAAGAAATGTTTGGTTTCTCTCTCCAAATCTCAACACTAAGTAAGAAATGTTGGATTTCGTGACTTCTTGGTAAGTCTGTACCACAGAGCTTCCAGGTTTTGAAACTTTAATGGCCAGCATCTGATCTGGGATGAGAATCCTGTTCCAGTTTGGGAACTTTGGCTGTCTCTCATGCCATGGCAGAATGTCAACAATGTTGTCTTGGCCAGCAGTGGTCTTTTTCCACCTGTGGAGAGCCTGGACCCTGGAAGAATGGCCAGTTTTTCCAGGAAAGAAACAATGCCACAGTCTGTGGAGATAAAGGGTAACCTGAATCATCCTATCTTAACTCTGGGAACCAACCAAAGAACTCTTATTTTGTAATTTGGAGTCAGAATCATGAAGTACAAAAAGTTCATTTGATCTTTTCCTAAATGTGTCTGAATTAGACCAATTCCCAAGGTCCTTGTCTGCTCTCAGTAAAGGGCTGGGTTTTGTTTTTCCAGCTGAACAAGGTGATCTCTCAGAGGGTTGAGGCAGACACACGTTTGAAGGTCAATGTCATTTCTCATCTAGTGCTCGCCAGCTGGCAATCTCCACCTGTAAATATCTGAATTAACATCATGGCTTTAAAACAATTAAATTTCAGGAACAATATGTGACTAATTAATGATAGTGGAACTTGGTATGGGAAAGGACAACCTTCTCCATTTTAATTTAAAATGTGTCAGAGTCCCCGACTTGGTATTATATTACTGTACATCAGTGCCAGACAATGACAGCACTGTAAATAGTATTAACTGGCTGGCTTAGGGAAAACCAAGAAAATTTACAATTGATGTGTCAAATTACAGCTCAGGTTCCAGCCTCAAATTATAGGCTTGTCAGAAAACATGGTGAAATAAGAGGAAAATGCTCATTAGTTTGGGATAAAGTGGAAGAAGTTCCCTGGATATTTAGTTTGGGTCATACCCTGGAAGCTTCCTGCTGGTATCTCATGGTTCTGTAGAACATCTGGTCTGTTAAACTGGTATCAGAAGGAGGAAAAAAGCCTTTTGGGTCCATCAGAAACCAAATTCCTCACAGCTTTTCAGTTCAGTCAAAAAAATATCTCTGAGGGGCAGAAAGTGTTGGGTGGGATCAAGGATGTCTCTCTGAGTGTCACACACAGAACAAGGAGGAGGAACAGGACAGGAATTGCTCTGACATTCAGGAGTAGGGCCAAGTGTGTGATTTCTGTGTGATTCAATTGCTGGGCTCCACACTGGAGCAAGCTCCATCCTGCTGAAGTGCAATCTGCTGAGCCCAGGCTTCTACAGAAACATTTATTTCAAAAAATATCCATGTTTTTCAGTCCTCTTCAGCTGTTGAGAGTTCACCCTCTTAAAATTCTCTTCCTGCGAGTGAAGCTCATAAACAAAATGCAAAATCTGACTAGAAAAAAACCCAAGCCACTCTTTTGGAAAAAAAAATATTCTCTTGCAAGTCCGTCCTTTAAAATGCATCTTAACTCCGTGCAGTGCATCTTCTCCTGTCTAGCTTGCAGCCATTACTCTTGGACTTTTCACCTCCAGCAGTTCCTCCGAATTCTTGTTTTGTTGTTGTATTTACATTGCACCAATCTATCCCCTCTGTGCAGTATCATTTTCCACTCCTCACTTCCTCAAATGTGATGGCCTCACATCCCCAGCCTGTGTAAATTCGATTAGTTCTCCTCTGGCTCGGAGTAAATCAATGGGGCTGCCATGGATTTACACCAGCTCAGGATCTATCCTGGGGCTTTTAATCATTGTTACAGCCCCTCTCCAAGTAATCAATGGCACATTTGTACTGTGCTGGGCTGCGGGCTGAGCTCCAGCCTCAGGAGAAGTTCTGGTTTTGGTTCTCTTGATTGAATTTCATTTAAAGTGAGAGTCCCACATGTGTAGCTGGGGGCACAGCTGGGACTTTCCTCACCTGAATATGGGAGAGTAATGGTTCTAAATCCAAAAATATATCTCTGTGTCCCTTTTGGATGTTGGCTCTCAAGAGGATTCATTGCTATTTCCTTCGAATCCATGTAGCCAAAGAAGAGAGTTATTAAAAAGTAGATAAAGAAAATGAAAGATGGATTCACAAAGGGAAGGGAGTTAAGAGTTAACTGGGTTTTAGTTGCTGCCAGATTGCATCTAGTTTTCAAATGCTTTCTGGGGGAGGATACTCAGATTTCCCATCTCCAGCTGGGTTTGGGTTTCCAAATCTCTGTCAAACTGAGCCCGTTTCCTTGGTAACAATCTCACTCTCCCACCTATGAATAAGGACAATTGCTTCTTTCTGCTGAGCGGGGATGGTGGAGCCAAAAGAGAAGGAATAAGGTGAGTCTCCTGCACAGAACCTCCACACAGATTCCAAGTGCTTGGGTCTCAGTGGACTGGTTAGGGATTGCAGGAGTTAGGTAAGGATGGGAAAAGATGCTGCACACACCAAACTTTCTTCCAGACTTGACATTTTTGCTCCATCTGGGTGCAGTTCTGCATATGAACAGTTGCAATGGTGAATGAAAAATGTGTCTTGCATATGTGGATGCTTGGGAAGTTTGGAGGTTTTTGTCTTCTCAAGACATTTCCCTTTGTCCTTTGATAGAGCTTGATTAGGCCCTAAGTCTGTATCTAAGGTCAGTTGTTGGTTTGAGGTTAGTGGCCAAGCTCAAGATGCTTGAGACCAAAATTATAATTTAGAACTAATGTGTCATCTTTTTTCCCTCTTCATTCTGCTAAAAAAACAAGATTTCTTCAAGGTTTTCAGAGTCATCCTTCAAATTTATTCCAGGATAATGGTTTAGATTTTAGGCAAATTTTAGGCCACTGGAATCTCTCCAGCTTGGTAGAAATTATTTTATTTCTTCTGGGCTGTGGCAGATGTGGATTTTTCTGGGAAGTCCTTCTCTTCCTCTCCTGTTGGAGTTCTGCTTCAATGGACGTGCCTGTGCTGTATGTGATATATTTGATACACACTGAGTCTCTGGATGGGTTTGTAACACTCTGACAATTCCATCCCCGTATCCAGCCTCCTGCCTTGGTTTACATTATGTGATGGAGCTGACACTTCAATTATAATTTTTGTCAAATACTAATAGACTGTTCAAACATGAGGAAGCCTAGAAACTAATTCTCTCCTTCCTTGTCCCAATTATTCATCAACAAAACGGTTTGCTTATTCACTGAATTGATTTTCTATTACTTTTTAAAATATAAACCCACAGTAACTATTTGTGATACTGTTACAGATACTGCATCAATTATTCCCTGCAATTGCTCCATCCTCCCGTTCATACATCTTTCTTCAGTCCCTCTCTTGGTTGATGGACATTTTTCTGACAGAGCTAAGACTGAGCTTTGACTCATACATGTCCCAACAGGATTGACATTTCCTGTCTCTCCCGGACTTTTCTGAGACCTTGAGTCTTGACCAAAGCACTGGTGATGGATTTGTCAGCATTTTCAGTGCTCAGTTTAGTCCCAGCTGTGGAGAACCTCTCCAGCTGCACATAAACCTAACGACACAATTGTTAACGGGGTTGGTTGTTGGAGCCTGGATCTTCAAAGGTCAGCCTTAAAACCTGCAACTGAGTTTTACTGAGGTGGTCCAAGTGTTCTATCTACAGCTTGAGACAGCCTGTAATCCAGAGAACCATGCAGAGAGTAAACAGGGGACTAATGACACCTCCAGTGGCCACATAATGTTTACTCTGACTTTTGTAAAGAGCTAATTTGCAAGATTGGAGATAATCCCACCATACTTTATAATTTAAATGTCACTTAGAATGTATGCTGACATGCAGCTGATTAACAGCAAACTTTGGTAGCACGTTAATTAGTATTTAATCCAGAGGCTCTATTAAGATGTGATAAAAATACCTTTTTTTCCCTGGTACTCATTCGATTACAATGCACAAATGATCTCGACCATCTTCTGAGTTTCACATATTTCATTTAAAAGCCTAATAACCACGTCTCACTTCTGTGAAAGTTGGCATGCACACAACAGACTCCCAAGATACAGCTTGGATTAATGTGAAGAGCTTATGATAAAAGAGCAATTGTACATTTTTTAAAGAATAACTAATGCCAATAAATATGGCTTAGATGAGTCTGTTATTTCAGCATCTTTTGTACACCGTTGATACTCCCTTCTCTCCCCTTCTTTTGCTAAGTGCACTGTGTAGTTTTGAGACTATCATTTATCTTTCAGCACCTCTTTGTTTCTTTCCTGAAATCAATGGCTTAAAAGAATGTGACTTTAAAAAAAAAGGGGGGAGGAGGGAGTTGGGCTTCTGGATGGAATTATTTGTAAATAATTTATCTTCTTGCAGTGGTTTTCTGTTCTTTCTCTAACATTCTTGCATCTACTTCTTCCTTGCTGGAGCCCACAATGATATTCTATTGCAGACAAGAGTTATTTTGCTGCAAGCTCTCTGTTAGAGCAGTTGTGCCTTTCTAGTGAGAATATTAATGCCAAGTTCTGGTGGCATTGGCCACAATTCAACAAGAAGGAGCCCAGGATGTATTTGGTGGAGGAGAGAACCCATAGGCTGTAGGCAATAGAGCTGTATCATATTCTATGTGTGCTTTTCTCTCAATTATTCAAGGATCTATTTGTGTCTCTCTTTTTTATTTATCAGTGCAACCCCCTGTGACTGCTTTAATGTCCACAATCAGATGTGTTTATGTTTTCTCATCAGCTAGATTTGAAATCAATGTGCTCTTCCCTTGCCAGTTTTTATCTTGCAGCATCCTGACACCCAAGGAAGACGTGGCTTTAAAAATCTCAGATTCGGTCAGGATTTCCTGTTCTGAGATTTTTCAGGAACTTTACTGATGTGTCAGGTACAGTGCCCACAATGAACAATGATCACTGTAAATCAGCTGAGGTCAAACCAAGAAAAGTGCCACCACTTTGGGCTGTACCCAAATTGCAAACCTTTGTAAATTACACCTCAATAATCAATGAAGGTAGGGGTTTTTAACACCTGCTGGTGTACAACAGTGTGGTTGGTTGTGGCGAGCAGGACTCTTCTGCACTGGGAATAGAAACTTCAGTTCTGAAACTGAAAAACTGCTCCTGAAGATACAGCCTTGTTTTGTGTCACATGTTCACAGACATGAGAGAGGCCTTTCCTGTGTCATTGTCTCCCAGAGCACCTGTCTAGACATGAACAGACATTTCCAGATTGGAATGGGGGAACTTGAATCACAGAATTGTTTTGTAGTCTCAGGCCTATCTGTTGGGTTTGCTGTCATGTGTTCTCATTGCTTGCCATCGTAATCACTGCAGCTGAAATACCCTTCTGAGATCAGGAGCTGCTCTGAAACTGGATTATTTATTCATTTTAACACTGTGACATACATCTTCTATCTGTGTAATAATGGGCTAAGGCTACACCCTTGGATGGTGTAAATCCAGATGGGTTCCCTTAGGCCCAGGTCAGCACACAAACTGGGAGTCTGGTCTACAAATTTCCACAAAAGTACAGAGCACTTGGCCCTGCCCCTGATTTGCACTTATCTGCTGGGGATGGAAGAAGTTCCCATTGTTACCTAGCTCCAAACTCAGTATCCGGTTGCCATTTAAATAGCAATTGCTGTGTTGCTCTTTATATTTTAGTTTCTGTCTTTGCAGTATCTCTCATATACTGCAAACTTTCTTCTCAGCCTTCCTGGCTCCCTTTCAGCACTGAAAGTCAGCCTACTGTTGCTAAATGTCAGTGATGCAGCTACCCACGCTTGGACTCAACACCTCCCCTCCCTCTGTCTGTCTCCTCTTTCCATGTGGCAAATGACAAGTTTTCAGGAAAAGCACAGCAGGTGCTTGTGCTCTTGTGTGTCTCAGAGCTTCCAGGACCTCCTAATATTGAATGAAGGTTGTATTTCCCTAGAATACCCTCTTCACTGCGTTTCCAGTATAAAATAAGATAGAGGAATTGACATCTGACAAAACACTATTTCTGTCAGGCTTTTAACCTTACTGTTTGACATAACTGAGGCTAAACCTTGCCCTGGAGTCAGTGATCATTTTGCACTAAGGGCCTGAGCTCTGTGATGTTTCATTCCCACGTGACTTGTACGTTTTAGCATATGTATTTGATGTGGAATGGTACATCCTTGCTCTTAGTGAGCAAAAAAGTGTCCTCAACCTTTATCTCAAACTCTATCCGCATACCTTTTTTTCCTTCCTCCTGCTTTTCCCCCTGCTGCTTTCTGCTTGTGTGCAGTTTTTGCTCAGCTTCCAGCCAAAGGCAGCATTGTCAGGTGTCTGCTTGGCCGGGTTGAAGCATGTCTGGTCTGGCACGAAGTGGAGGGAACAAGCTCCTTGTGGTGGTGTGAGTTGAGCACTGGCTGATGGAGGCTCTGCAGGGGCAGCTCCCAGCACAGCACTCGGAGCAGCGCGACAGAGCAGCAGCCTCGGGAGCCCCCCCAGCCTCCCATGGTGGCTCAGGGCTAGATTTCCCCTCCTACACATGAGGAATGCCATTATTCAAAGGGAAAAACGGAGAAGCTCCTGTTGTTGCACTGTCCCAGCACAACTGTATTGCAGGGGGGGCGTCGGTGGATCGGTACCGCGTTTTTTCCGCAGAGTCCCTCGTGGAGACGCTTGGGCGGCACTCTGGCTTAGGTGGCACTCTGGTTTAGGAGGCACTCTGGTTTAGGTGGCACTCTGGTTTAGGTGGCACTCTGGTTTAGGCGGCACTCTGGTTTAGGTGGCACTCTGGTTTAGGTGGCACTCTGGTTTAGGAGGCACTCTGGTTTAGGTGGCACTCTGGTTTAGGTGGCACTCTGGTTTAGGTGGCACTCTGGTTTAGGTGATACTCTGGTTTAGGCGGCACTCTGGCTTAGGCGGCACTCTGGTTTAGGTGACACTCTGGTTTAGGTGGCACTCTGGTTTAGGAGGCACTCTGGTTTAGGTGGCACTCTGGTTTAGGTGGCACTCTGGCTTAGGTGGCACTCAGGCTTAGGTGGCACTCAGGCTTAGGTGGCACTCTGGTTTAGGAGGCACTCTGGTTTAGGTGACACTCTGGTTTAGGAGGCACTCTGGTTTAGGAGGCACTCTGGGTTAGGTGGCACTCTGGGTTAGGTGGCACTCTGGTTTAGGAGGCACTCTGGTTTAGGTGATACTCTGGTTTAGGTGGCACTCTGGTTTAGGTGGCACTCTGGTTTAGGAGGCACTCTGGTTTAGGCGGCACTCTGGCTTAGGAGGCACTCTGGTTTAGGCGGCACTCTGGTTTAGGAGGCACTCTGGTTTAGGTGATACTCTGGTTTAGGTGGCACTCTGGTTTAGGTGGCACTCTGGTTTAGGAGGCACTCTGGTTTAGGCGGCACTCTGCCAGCACCCACGTGTGCACCCATCCCACCCTCGCAGGTGGTTGTGAACAGCCACTCACACGCACACAGTCTGTGCACGAGGCGGAGATGAAAAGGTGAGAGGGGTTCTCTGCATGCCGTTCTGAGGAGTTTAATGGAACCAGCACACTCAAAGGGAAACAGAGGCAGAAGAACCAAGAGCAAAGCCCGCACGTGGTTTTATCCCAAAGGGTCCCAGGGGCGGGCAGAGCATCAGAAGGCAATAGTCTGAGGGTTAGGGGGCAGAGGCAAGGGTGAGTGACATAACAGGGGCCAAGGGGAGAAGGGAGGGGAGAGGACCAGTGACCAGTGGGGTCTTGGTAAAGGGAGAACTTTCTAGCACAGTGGTGTGGGGAGAGACCACTTCGTAGTAGTATGGGGGGTGTAAAGTGGACTTAGGCACCGCAACACAGCTACAGGAGGGACCAGCCTGAGGCAGCTTGAAATGGAACTGCTCAGGGTTCGGTGCCACTGTCAGTGCAGGGCCACTGAGCAAAGCCTGGGCTGGGAAGTCCATATGGAGTTTGAATGAGCCTTGCAGCTCCTCTGCAGATTTTCATGGAATCCCAGAATGGTTTGGGTTGGAAGGGACCTTGAGGATCATCCAGTGCCACCCCTGCCATGGGCAGGGACACCTTCCACTGTCCCAGGCTGCTCCAAGCCCCAATGTCCAGCCTGGCCTTGGACACTGCCAGGGACCCAGGGGCAGCCCCAGCTGCTCTGGGCACCCTGTGCCAGGGCCTGCCCACCCTCCCAGGGAACAATTCCTGCCCAAGATCCCATCCAGCCCTGCCCTCTGGCACTGGGAAGCCATTCCCTGTGTCCTGTTCCTCCAGCCCTTGGCAATTGTCTCTCTCCAGCTTTCCTGCAGCTCCTTCAGGCCCTGCAAGGCCACACTGAGGTCACCCCAAAGCTTCTCCTCTGCAGGCTGAACAATGCCAGCTCTGGCAGCCTTTCCTCCCAGCAGAGCTGCTCCATCCCTCTGATCATGCTGCTGCCTCCTCATAAACATCTCTTCACGGTGCTCCTTAATAAATTTCACCAGCATCTGCACTGGAGAGTAAAAGCAAACCTGGACAGAGCTGAGCCCTGGCTTTGACTGCAGTTTTGGCATCCCAGCTGCATTTTGATTTTTAGGAAGCAGCTGGTTTGTAACTGTGGGATGTGACTGAAATGAGGTTAACATCCTTAATGTATCAGGTTACTCTATTGCTTTCTGTAATGGAGCGTTGGAGGAATAAGGTAGTGAAGGATCTGATTATCAAATGTCCTAGAAAAATTTAACATTGACCTGGACTTTAAAGTGGGCAGATAGAATTATAAAGTAGTTCCACTTCCTTTGATTTTGCTGCACTTAAATGCATAAAATATTATGTTGATTATCCCAACAGCATGAATTTGTATTGCAGGAAATCTGCAGGAATACTGGTTGGAAATGTCCTCCTAGTTGGATTATTTTTTCTTATCATTCAGATGTATTGCACTGAGCAGATATTCGGAATTTGTCTGGTTATGTAATGCAAAAATTTTCTGTCATGGGAAAATACCAAAATCATTATTTTAGGAGTCTCATCCTCTGATAGAACAGTGCTGTTTGCTTAAATACTTAATGGAGAGATCCCTTTTATGAAACAGAGAAATGCCTTGATCAGATATTCAGACTTCAAATCTCACCCCCATTACCATGCATGTGAGTACAAGGCAGTGCCATTCCTTCAAGTAAGGTTACAACATTCATCAGAGCTTGGGTTTATAAAAGGATTTCCATGGAGCTGATCAGATACCTGTCTGACTCTGCTGACAGATTGAGTCAAGTATCTTTTCACTTGCAGATTGATTGGAGTGCAAGATTAATTTAGTGTCTTCCAAACCACTCTCCTACAAATCCTTTTATTTTACCCTTTGGTTGCCCTGAAAAAAAAACTTGCTGTCTTTTTAATATGATGCATAATAGAACAGTCAACCTATATTACTTCTGACAGTGTTGGTACAAAGCACACATTAAAATGTGATATAGAGAAGAAAATAAGCTTTATTGATAGCAGTCAAGGTTAGAGGAAAGTCACTGTTCTCTGATCCTATTTGTGCTTCCACCTTTGCATTATTATTCAAGGGAGTTGAGCTTTTTGGCTTTGGATGAGAAAGGGGAACAACTTCCACAGGGTGTTTATGAGTAAGCCCTGAAGTTATTCAGAGGGAATTACTGAAATAAAACAGAGGAGAGAGTGTGACCATGCCTTTTGTTTGAGGCTGTATCTAATATATTCGAAATAATGAGTTTCTGTCCCGCCTGCTGCAGGCAGGACCAGGGCACGGAGGGGGAACCCTGGGGCTTCCACACAACAGGAGGAGTCTGGTCTTGGGTGAGGGGATGGAAATAACTTGTGATAAAAATGGTACCTTCTACCTGCTGATGTGTAGAACACCAATATTTGGAATAAGGAAATGACTGTATTATTCCATTGACTTGAATACCTGAAATGTGTGAGAGAAAGTCCATTCATTCCAGCATCTTCAATTACCTGAACTGATACAAGGCTCTTTATACCTATTTTTCCTGCAGTATGGGTAAATATTATCTTTATTTCCCATAGTCATTTTCTGATTTTGAGTAATTTGTTCCAGTACCTGAAATTATTGTTTAGGCAAGACAAGGAATAAGGACAGTTTGTTTGGAATTTTTTATAGTTTTTGCATGCTCTAATTCTCTAATCTGCTTCAATTGTTTCAGTTCTTTAATTGTTCCTGCTAACACTTATATGCTGTACAACATCTCTGAGGAATGTAGCTATTTTAAGAATATACATAAAAGCTGGCAATTACATTGTCTTATCAAGTTTTTGCAGCTTATTAAGTTGTTCAGTGGTACTGGAAATGATTAGACTCAATACTGTAGGAATGAGAGCCTAAAACAGGAACCTGGGTTTTACAGCTGTGATATCCTGGAACATTCCACCTGCTGAGAGGCACTGGCAAGGAGAAATCATTTGGGGTGGAATGAAAATGTGCCCAGGTTTGAATAAAAGCAAGAACGCACTAAAAGCTCCTCATAGTGGAAAGCTGGACGGACCCAGTTACTGCAGGGGGCTGCTCTGGTTTGTTAAAGAAGTGGTGAATAAACATCTTCGAGATGAGTTCACGTGGCCCCCAGCCACAGCAGAATGCACTCCTTGGCTGACAGCCAGCAAATGTGATCCTGGTTTTCTTCCTGGACAATGCACCAGCCAGATCCCTTGCCAGGAAAATGAATTATGGTTGTACTTCTGTATTGGGATGGCAGCAGAGACAATTTCAGCAGTCTGGTTTCTCCTTCCTCCTCATCTTGGAGCTGTTTACCACTGAAGGATTTTGTGGGACTGTGCTAGCAAAGGTGTAAGTGGAAAATCAAAGAAATTGAAACACTTTTGCAAACCCATCAAGCTTAAAAAAGCAGGTTTTTTAATCAAAAAATCCCAAGGAAAGCCCTGCAGGGTGTGCCATGAAAAGAAATTGTTTGGCTTGCAGAAGAGACTCTGACATAAAATAAGCAGACCTGTACAAATCGTGAAAATATGAAGCAAAGAGCTCTATTCTGTGTATTATTAGAGCAGGAAGGGCTGGGTTATCCATACTCTTGGCAGTAGTGGGAGACAGGACAGGCAGTAGGAAGTGTGGACAGATCCACAACCATCCATTGATCTTTCAGTTTTATCAGCACCTGAATGGCTGGAAGCTTTTTATCTGCGCAGCTCCTGAGTTTATTTTGCCTTGTTTCTACTTATTCTCTTTAAAAATGAGATGCAGCATTTCTGCTGGCTGAATTCTGCGGGGCAGAGCTGGAATCCTGTGTGGAAGGCACATTTCTGCAGGGAGGTGGGGCTCTCAGGAGCTCACGTTCAGGTGCTGAACCTCCAGTCTTCTGGAGCCTGCAGAGGGAGAAACTTTACATTTTGTAACATTCTAATGGCAGGATAAACTCCTCAAGAACGTGGAGCCGTATGTTGGACAGCTGCTGGGAGCAAGCCCAGGAAGAGGGTGGAGCAGTGTGTGTGTAATCTCTGAGTAGCTGTTATGTTACTGGAGTTCAAAAACATGGAAAAAACTTGGATGTTGGTTTTAGCTGGAAATTTTCTTTGCCTAAATTAGTCTTCCCAGATGCTACAGAATAATTTAGTGAAGATAAATAATGTACAGAAAGAAGAGATGCTTCTAAAAGAACTTTGCAGTAGATTAATTTCAACTGTGTGTACATAAACACACATTTACACACAAATAATTTATACATATATATATCTATATGAACTTAAGCAAATATTTGTAGGCTCTTTCAGAGTTAAGTATTTTTGAGTTTTCTCAGAGAAACTTTCATTATGATTAATTATTGTCAAAGTCTTGATCTGGAGAGATAAATAGAGATGTATATTTGTACAAAATCTGATTTTGCCTAGTTAATAAGAAGTTATTTCTCAACAGCCCTGTTTGAACTTACAAAAAGTCAGTCTGCTCTTTTTAAATAGTCGCCAGCTGTGTTATTTTCTTTCATTCATTCAGCTAATTTCCCCCATATTTAAATAGCTTGAGAGCTATGTTAAGGCTTCATTCTGTTCAAAACTCAAATTAAAATGCTGATTTCTGCAGTGCCTGGCATTTCTGACTAGCACTTTAGCGACTAGCTCTGATCTCTTTATTAAAGAGTTTACATGACAGTTGCAATTTTAGAGGGAAAATAAAAATAAGCAAACAGCCTTTTCCCACTGACGTGGCTGTTTACAGCACAAAGCGGTTCTTCCCTCGTGCTCGTGACGTAGCCACACGCTTTGCCTTTGTGGGACATTGGATTTTTCTTGGGAAATATTTTAAAGAGAAATAGTTCTCAGGGATTTTTCACAAATGGAATGTGATGACTCCAAACAACTGTTCTCCCTTCCAGGCTGGTTGGTGAGGTGCAGGTAGACAGATCTGTTTTGAATGCTCTTCCTCAGATTTCACCGGTTGCCATCGAGCAGCCAGAAAGAAACATGAGGCTTGTAAAGTGTGGGAAAGCAGCTGCCTTTGACAGGCAAAAGGTCCAGTCCAGGTCATTTTCTTTGACTGCAGTAAGATTTGACGAAGACACAAAGAGGCTGGGATGCAACAAGGAGAAATCTGTCTTTGTTCTGAGTGTAGCTTGAACTACTGACCCAAGACGTTTGCTACAAGGTGCTGTGGAGCAGTGCTGCGGGTTCCATGACCAATGTTGTTGCTCCTGTCTCTTGCAGATGTCTGTTAAATCAGGATAGATGCTGTACTGAGTTGAGAGAAAATGAAGTGCTAACACTGAGTGCAGGAAGAGAAGATTTATTTAAAGCGCTTGTCCCTCTTTGGAAGACAAAGCAGTAGATTTAAGTTAAATCTGCCAATATGGATCATGCTGGAGATAAGCAACATTGAAACCAGCGCTGTCAGCCTTCTGCAAACTTGTCCTTGGGCTCGTCTGAAGAGGTGGCAGAGTGGACAGATGGCTCTGAGCTCCTTGCCTTGGTTCAGCCTTTTAATTCTACAAGATTTCTCCATGAAAGGAACTTAGAGATAACCCCAGCTCTGATTAGTTGGCAGAAGGTTCTGGTCATTTTTGGGAACACATCTCTGCAGGGGGTTACTGATGATCCCTCTTTTATCAGTTCAAACCCTTTGCCACCCTCCAGCTCCGTGGGCCGGGGTTCGTGCTGAGGGAAGGGCACTGCTGTCACCCTGCTCCAGGGACAGGTCACAGGGATGGACAGAGGAGGCCTGGCCTCAGCTGGGCAAGTCACAGGCACTGCTGTGTGTGTGTGCAGGATCCATAAACAGCTGCCCTTCCAAAACGATTTGAAGACGAGTAGTCTTAAACAGAAGGAAAGAGAGAAGGTCTGTGTTATCAAGCCAAGATTTAATCTTTCCAGTCAGCTTTTGCTATGGGAGAAACCCATGGAGGAATTTGAAATGTCTAAAATGACAGAAAGAAGCTATAAATATTTGTAACCATCTCATTGTTCAGCCTGCAGAGGAGAAGCTTTGGGGTGAGCTCAGTGTGGCCTTGCAGGGCCTGAAGGAGCTGCAGGAAAGCTGGAGAGAGACAATTGCCAAGGGCTGCAGGGACAGGACACAGGGAATGGCTGCCCAGTGCCAGAGGGCAGGGCTGGATGGGATATTGGGCAGGAATTGTTCCCTGGCAGGGTGGGCAGGCCCTGGCACAGGGTGCCCAGAGCAGCTGGGGCTGCCCCTGGATCCCTGGCAGTGTCCAAGGCCAGGCTGGCCATTGGGGCTTGGAGCAGCCTGGGACAGTGGAAGGTGTCCCTGCCCATGGCAGGGGATGGGACAAGATGATTTTTAAGATCCCTTCCAACCCAAACTATTTAGTGATTCTCTGATTTTCAGGTACATCCTCACTAGCCCCCCACCTCTGCTAACCTCCACTTTTCCTGGCTCCTTCCCACCTTTTAATCTGAAATATCTCCTTTTTCCTCACCTGCCAGTTGCTCAGCTCCTGCCCTTCCCCACTTTATCCACCCTGACTCAGTTCTTTATTCCCTTTGACATTCCCCTTTTCTTTCTTGCAGAAACCCACTGGGAAGAGCTATTCAGGGGCACAGTGACTTGGGAAGGCTTTTTTATAGGTGAAATACAAATCCATCAATATCCCTGCAAACTGTTTTTGAGGTTACTCTGGTGAAAGGTGGCTCGTGGCCTGGTTCTGTGCAGGCTGTGCTGCACACCCCACAGGCTGAGGGTTTATCATTGGCCATTCACGTGGTTCCTGGGGCTGCCTTGAAGGAATAAATGATGCTGTCAGTTCCTCAGTGCTTGTGCTGCTGTGGGCAGGGATGCAGACCCACACACAGCTTGGGTTCCCCACTTTGATTTAAGCCTGGATGACCGAGGTGGCTCTGCCTTGTCTGGGTGTTGGCCATGACTGTTCCACTCACTGTGGCTGATCTGTGAAGGCAGTACGAGATGGGTTAAAAAATAATAAAGGTTTAAACTTCAGTATATAAAGCCTTTCTGAGGTGATCCTCAAAGAAGAATGAGGGAGGGAAGACAGAAAAAAGGAATGTGTAGCAATATCAGGACAAAGCATCTGTTTTGCTTAAGCAAATTAAGACTTTTTTCCCATTCTCAATTGTTATGCCTTGTGCTGTTGGGATTGTACAAAGAGGCCTATCCAACATAATCAGTTGATTTTATGATGTGAAGTGATGCTGTCAGAGGAGTTGATCACAGCTGATGTCACAATACAAACAATGACACTTGTTTTAACCCATGGAAGGCAGAAACAAGAATGTCTGTGTCCCACCTGCGACTTCATCTGAAGCTTTTATGTGTCACTGCTCTTTATATGATGTGTGCTTAGTAGGAAGAGAGGGACTGAAGGCCAGAAGAGAAACTGCTTTGCCTTTTGACCTGATTGGCCCCTGAATCACACAGAGCAGACAATTAGTACTGTACATATTTTAATTTCTCAACATTTTATATCAGATTCCTAGTAGGAGAGAAGTTCTAAGAGTTAAACATACCAAGCTCTTGCCTATCCAGGGGTCAATAAAACATCTTACTTTTTTCATGTCACCAGGGGAAAACCTCTGTACTTTAGACTGGATACTCACATCTATTTAGATTATAGGCAGGGAGTTAAATTGGGCAAGCTGGAAAAAAGTATGTATCCAATTGTTTGTGCCTAAATGTGTTTTCTTCTGAAAATGCTTCCTGAATTAAAATGTAATTGGAATTTCTATCCCAATAAAAGATGGAATATTTGTATGGCTTCCCCCCCTCCCCACAGGAAGAACATCCATTTTCCAGCTAACCTCTGATAAAACCTATAATTTAATCTGCAGTTTTGATAGCAGCAGAAGGCCAGATTGGAACAAATGTGCTCAGACTCCATTTCCTTGCCGTGATCCATCAGTTCATTATGTCAAGGTCAAAGCTAAAAATTTTAAACTCTTTTTATTTTACAAAATTGAAGATGTCAGGAAATGTCAGGATTAGGAAGAGGGTTGACAGAATCAATGCTACAGAGCATCATTTATGAGAGCAGCAGAACACCTCCATGCTGAGGAGCTCTTGGCTCCTCAGAGAAGGACCTGCTCCTCCCCAGCTGAGCAGCAGGGACTTTGTTAACCCTCAGCAAGGTTTTGCAGCACCTTGGTTTGCTGGCAACAGATAAATCCCCCTGCTTTAGATTTCTTCTGGCTTCTCCCTGTCCTGTGTCAGTAGTGACAGGTCAGTTTAAGGAACCTCCTGCCCCTGCCCTTGTTTTCTCTCCGAGCTCCAGCCAGCCTGGAAGGCTTTTCCCTGGAATGCAGTGGTCCCATGAAGGATGGCCACCCCTTGTGTCCTTTCACCTTGGAGTGCTGCTGCCATGAAAAAAGTCATGGATTTTGTGGATGATGTTTTGCTTTATTGTGTGCTTTCAGCTCCTTAATTGAATTAGCAAAGTTTCCGATGTTTTTTTTTCTTTTTTGAAAAGTAATGAACTGAGCCCAGTACAAGTCTCCAGTAAACAAAGAAGAAAATAGAAGAATGACTGTTCCTTTCATGCCATTAAGTACTTAAGCACATCCTTAATTTTATTTGGCACTGCAGTGAGACCTTGCAATTTTAAAAATATCTTTCTCAATCAGTTAAATAAGGTAATAAATTGAAAACAGAGAAGATAGAGGCAGCACAGCATTTTAAACAGCAGACCTCATCCCTTGCCAGCCCCTCTGCCACAAAACCTGCAAAACAAACACACAGTAAAGCAGATGTCTGAATTCTGAGCAAAATATTTTAAAACATAGCTGTCTGGCTGGAAACTAGGAAGGTGGCATTGATCCCAGGAGAATTTTCTTAGTAGTGCTTTTTTTTCCCCCCAACTTTAAAAATTCATCCTGATTTAATCATAATTGGTTTGCTGAAATTCAATTATTCATTCAACTTCCTCAGAGCCCCAGTGTGTGGCTTGGTCTCCCAACAGTGAATGAGTTAAACATTTCTCAGCTTCTGTGTTCCCAGGATGAGGGTTTTGTTTAGAAGTACCTTCAGAAATGATTGTTAATTCTTTTAGGCAAGTGGCAGTGTTGTGGCAGCTGAGTTAACTCATCAGAAGCCTCTGTCACAGCCCTAGGTATTGATCTAATTCACATTTCCACGTAGAGATGGCAGTGGTCGCTGTGCTGGTGCTTGTCCTGCTCCAGCCCCCAGCCAAGCCTGCCGTGCACTCCCAGAGCCGGGTGCTGCTGGGGCAGCTCTGCACTCAGGGGGAACCCAAGGGCTGTGCCAGGGATGCCCCTGCTCTCGTGGGCTGTGTCAGCAGAGCCTGGAGGGAGCCCTGTGCTGCATCCCCAGCTCGGGAATCACCCTCTGGCCCCCACGGAATTTGTTCTGGAGCCATTGACACAAAAAATAAGGATAAAAGGAGAGCTTGCTTTGCTGACATCAAAGTGCCTCTGTCCATATGTCCCATTTTGTATGAGCTGCTTCTGCTGCTGCTGCCAAGCTCAGAAATCCCAAATCCTTGCTGTCCTGGTAAGCCGTAATTCCATGTGTTGGTTCCCATTCCCCACCTGCTCCTTTGCCACTGCTCTTTGCTTTGTTTTATAGCCGCCCACAGCTTTTTGTTTTGCCCCAAGCAGATTTTCATTGATAATGAGTTTTTTAATCTATTTGTAGCTTTACTGTTGTCCTGTTTTTTATGAATTTATTAAGATTTTTTAAAAATAAGACAGTTCTGCTCCACAGGTTCATTCCCAAAGAGATTCTCCCACAGACAGGAAAGCTTTTCCAATTCCATCTTAGTATTTTCATTCTTGTTCAGCTGGTGCTTTTATTTCCTTTTCTTACATTCTCACTTCAATTGATTTCTGTCTCTGTCAGAATTCCTTCAGAATGTGGGTTGGTACAAGATATCACAGCTTTAGTCCATGGGCTCCTGCTTAGGCATTTTCCTGTTTCTATGGAAGACACTAATCTTCCTTTACAATAAAACAATAAGCTGCACAAAATTGAAAAGGCAATTTAATTGCCAGTGCTTAATGCATTTTCTTAGAATAGCTAAAATCCCACCAAAGGTGGGATACAAGTGGTACCAGGAGCTCTCAACTAAAGAACTGAAATAATGGGAGCAGAGTCATTGTAAAAAAAAAATTGACAAGACATCTTTATAAAGTTTCTTTTATTTATTCAAATGTTATAAATATCACAGAGAGTGATAACTTGGTTTATAAATTGAGGGAAGAAAGTGAATGTGCCAACCTGGAAAAAATATAAACAATTATACTGTCAGTCATTGTGTGAATTATTCATTTGAAATATCTTTTAAGAGTTTTTCATTTTGTCTGTAAGGCAAAGAAACATATTTATAGGAGTAAAATGTACTAAATAATTATTGAAGTATGCATCAAAGAATTGCTTTGATTATTTTAGAATAAATATTCCAAGCTGCCACTTCGGATTTTATTGTCAAGTGGTGGAATATTTGATGTCTTCTATAAGATTTCAAACCTGAGGCAAACAAATTTATAAAAAAGATCAACTTTTATCTTCCAAAGGAAGAGCATCACTGTTTTGAGTGACTCAGAAAAATATAAACGTAATCAACAAGTTGGCAAATAGCAAAGTAATGAAAAAGGTATTTCAATTAATGGGAACCAATTCTGGAATTTGAGAAATTCATGTGTTCAATTCCACATCCTCTGCTGCTTGCCAGTGTTTGTGTTTGCAGCCTGCACTGATCTGTACAGAACTTTGGATTAGCAGGTATTTAGGAGGTTTGTGAAAAACTGTAAAATACACAGATCATATTTTTTCCCCTTAAAAGCACGTAGTGATTCACCAAAGTAATTCTCAAGTTTTGTATAGGGAAAAACAAATATTCAGCTTGTGTTGAGAGCCATGGGAAGTTTGCTTGCACACGTTGAACTTGGATAAAAGTTAATTAAGGGTAGCTCTATAGCCAGCCAGTGGAATTACATGTTAATGAAACTTTTTAAAATTAAAACAAATCATGCTGGGGAGACACTTGAAAAATAAAAGCAGTAAACCAGAAAAACACCTCATGAAGTACCCAGACTACGTAGTAGAAGTCCATTCTAAATTTTTTGAAACAGGAAAAGTTTTGAAACCAAGTTGGAGGGAATTTGAGGCATTTTTTGAGATGGGAGTGAGAGCAGCATTAAACATTAAATGAGAAGTGCAGGTAAGAAAAAATAATAGCTATTTCAGGTTGTCTCATGGTGCAAAATTAAGTCTTATAATGAAATATTCAGAGCAAATTCAGTAGCTATAACTCAGATCAGACACAGTCCCAGGTCTCTCGATCCCTTTGCTGTTAACAATTAACAGGGTCAGGATTAAGAGACCCAATTAATAAAGAATAACTCTCAAAAAAAGAAAGAATTTTGCTGCTGACTGCAGTGGAATGAACGTTTACTCTCTAGTTCAATATATACCAATTCAGGCAATATAAAATATTTGAAAACCATCATAGAAATATTGTGTAAGTATTAAAATTGATAGCATAGAAAATGATCATCACTGATTCCTCAGTTTTCACTTATATCTTTCATCCTTTGAGTTCAAAGTCATGACTATTTGCACATTTGTTATTAGAAGAGAACCCAGTATTCTTTTTTTTAAATGTAGGGAAGTGGGTGAATTGAATTTTTTCACTTTCAATTATCCAGGTTTGGATATAAAAATGCATCAAAGTATGCTGTTAATGTGTTACAGGCAAAATAATGGGACATTGGAATGGAATGTCTTTTTTATCTGGCTGCATCTAGCTATCAAAAAAATCTCTCTGTTAATTGTTAAATCCTAACGACTTCAAAAGACACTTCTGGGGTTGTGGCAGAACTCTGATCCCTGAATCTCCACTGGGCACGGTGACTGCACTGAGCTCCTTGTCACTGCTTTGTCAGCTCTGTCCCTGCTTTTATTCCCACAAGTTCACGAAAGACATTAAATGTTTTGAGAAAGGAGCCTTTTCCAAAGCGTTTTGCAGGCAAGGTTTTGGAAGACTCGGTTGTTTTGTGATAATAATGATTTTTCACTTTTCGCCCCTCGGTTGTAGGAGCTGTTTGTTTCCTGGCACTGCTCAAGCAGCAGAGGAAGTGATGGAAATGTGAGGCCACCTGATTTTTATATTTTCTTGCTTTTCTGAAGGAAAATCCAGACTAATTTGGTCAGGCAGAGCACCATCTGAGCAAGGGGAGTTTAGTTTGATTGTTGGTGAGGCAGGGCTGTGCTAAATGCTGCTTTGCAGGGTGGGCACAGCCCCACCTGGGGGCTCACAGGGCTCTGTCAGCAGCAAGCACTGGTTCCCCACTGTTTTCTGACCATTTTTCCCACTCTGAGGCAGAAGCACAGACATTTAGGGGTAAAATAAGCAGGACTGTTCCTGTGGCTTTGGGTTCAGAGCTCCAGAGCAGAGCAGGGAGAAAGCGGTGGCGGCACAGATGAGGGAGAGGGGAATGGAAAAGGCTCTGGGAGGCACTGGGGGAAGGAGCTACAGAGATCCTGGTTAGATAAATTCAATACACTTGACAAGAGCAGGCACCTCGTGAGCCTGCTATGGTACAAAATTCTCCCAGGCTTTTCTCTGGCTTTAGACAGGGTGTGTTTGTTTCATGGCAGATTTTAATCCGATTCCCGAGACCATTTGCCTTAAAACGTAACTGGTGTAGGCCGAGTTCATTTCACTAGAGCTCTTTTAAGACAGACATTATGAAGTGTGTTAATTTTTTTTTCCTGAGGTATTGTTTAAAAAGTAAAAGCGACTTTGTTTTCATACAATATACTGGAAAACAAAGGGATTCTGGCATTCAGAGAATAACAGTCTCTTGTCTACATGAAGTGCATTAGAGATCAGAGCAAAGTGGACACTTAAAAGATTGTCAGGTTGACACTGTCAAGAAAATGTTTTTAACTTTTTGCTTGAACTTGTCTCCTCAAGGGTCTCTTTTTGCCTGCACCTCTCATTTTGTTTGTGAAACCTACAGCTGTAGTGCTTCCCTTGTGTTGAGAACTGTAAAAATGCAATAACAAAGCAAAAAAGCAAAGCAAAGCCATTGAAAGAGAGTACAAAATAGCTGCTATCCTGTTCCCTGGGCTCTCTGCTTAGGAGCTCTATTCACTTAAAACATTTTCTAGCTTCTGAAGCACTTGATTAAAGTCAATTGGGAAAAAGATCAGCTCTTAAAAGTGCTAATTTGTGACTCAGAAAACTTGAATAAGTCTAAATATGCAATTCCCTGTTGCTGCGTATCCCTGGCTGTGGGGCTTGTCTGGAGAACGTTTTCCCATTTCGCTGCACGCAGTCTGTGCCTGCCTGTGCCGTGGGGGTGTGTGTGTGAGGTGCTCATTAGGACAGGCTTGCAGTTCAGCTGCAGCTCCCCTGACCTCCCCTCAGTCTCCTGGGCTTTTAGAAAGTCTCCTCCAGACCAGGAGCCAGCGGTTCCTCTCCCTTTGTCTGTCCCTGGTTGTAGGAGCCCAGGTGGAGTCAGTCCTTGCTTGAGCTGGTGTTCCAGCCCCTCAGCTGAGCTGCTGCTCCCGTCTCACTGATGTCAAACCTCCCTCTTAGGCTGTGGTCCCACAGATGAGGGGTAAGAACAGACCCAGAACAAGCCGTGCTCTGAGGGATGTGTGCAAGCAAACCACCTCTGCACCCAGAGGGTCACAGTGGCAGAGAACAAAGAGCAGAAGGGAACTATTTGAAGCTGAAACTGCACCTCCTAGAAGCAACTTTGTTACCATTGAAGCAGATCAAAATGCTTTTTAGGTAATATGCCAAGTGTTCATAGGTTTTTTTTTTTTCCAAATTCAAATAGTTTATCTTCCAGTGTCCTGACTACTCCATGTATCAATCTAACTTGCTTTTCATACTGAAGGCATCCTCTCCACGTACTCTTTTTACTCCCCCTTTGAAGGTTATTAAAAGTCTTCTAATCTAGTAATTCCTAACACTTCTCTCTTTCTGCAAGAACAGAATTATCACTGCATATTTTAGAGAGAACCCCATGCCTTGTCTCTCACACCTCCCTTCTCCAGCCAGCCTCCTTGGTGGTGCATTGTGAGAATTCTGGCATTAGCAGCAGCTCTGGGTTTGCCTGAAGATGAGAATTCCCTCCTTCAGCTGATGGTTCCAGCCTGCCCTTGGGCTGCTCCACGGAGCTGTTGTGTAATACACAGACACTTCTGAGCAGCCTACATGGGAACAAGCAGCTCTGAGCACTTGAGAGCCTTTCCCAACTCTAAATGGAGTATTTAGTTACTGGGGCCTTCGCCCCTCTCTTCCCTCCATGCATCTTAGCAAATTAAGGGCTGTTTCTGAAATTACTCTGATGCTGCTCTTGAAAAGTTGGGGGTTTTTTCCCTCAAGCAATTGTAATCTCAAGTGTCAGATCTGGTGATGATTTCAGAAGTGCCAAAAGACTTTTGAGATTTTAATTCTTGGCAAAGCATTGGTGTGCTGCTAATGCAGATGGGCTGACACATGAGACTACCAACTGCATGGATTAGAACTCTTCCAGAATCCCTGGATTTCCTAAAAACTGCTCACACAGTACAAACAGCAACCCTGTGTTGCCATGTTCAGGTATGTAGCTGCTGGACTTTTAGCATTTTATATCTCACTTTATAGATACATATAAAAATAAATAAAAATCATGTGATGATTCACATGAACATATCATGTCATATGTGATGACATATACAAGACATACAAATTCACTCCTGAACAAAAGAGCCTGTTCCAACATCTGGCCATCGTTTTAGTGAAGGAATTTTTCCCAATATCCAATCCAAACCTCTCTTGGTGCAGCCTGTTTCCTTTGGTCCTGTTGCTGGTTTCCTGGGAGGTATTGGAGCAATCAGTATTTCAGAGGATTAGGTCTCCCTGCTAATCTGATTGGCAGGGTAAAGTCTTTTCAGAAATGTGCAGTTCCTTTAGACTGAGATATCGGGGCAGTTAACTGGCTTCATTTCTATTTCTGTGGCTGTACTGCACTGTTAAAGGACTGACCTTTGTAGAAAATCAGCCCATTAATTCTGCTATGATAGCTAGAGGAGGAGAGGATTTACCTAAACCCCTAAAATAGTGAGGACAGCAAGCATCTCAAAAGACAAAATCAAATAAAAAAAAAAATCTATATGACCTCCATCTGCTAAGAGGTGGCACAGAACCAGGAAACAAAAGCACAGACATGGGCAGCCACAGCTTTAAAAACACCAAAAAGTGGCTCTGGATGAACAGGAAGGAGCAAAAAAACTTCCATATGCAAGAATAGAGGTCATAGGCACAACAGCAACAAAAAACTAGATCAATAATCAGAACCAAAGTAATCAGAATTTACACATAAGAAACAGCAATGCTCTGTCGTGTAGCTGTAGCCAAATGTTAACTTTTGTGCTTTTAAAAAGAAAAAGTGATACTCAGATATGGCACTTTGGTTCCTCTGGTCTCAGTAAACACTCGGAGCATATTGGCAAAATCATTAATGAAGTGGTGATGTGAAATATGTCACAGGTTTAAAGGCCAAGCCCCAAGAATGCTCAGGTAGAGATTTGTCCCTGCTCAACTGCACAGTTTAGGAGGCAAATCCCCTCTGTCACTCTAACCAACACAAGGATGGGCATGTCCAGCTGGGAATCCTGATCCGAGCTGACCTTTCTGCATCTCTTACCCTGCTGTGCATGGAGTGAAAGGAGCCAAGCACCAGCTCTGGGCTCCAGCTCTCTTTGGGCAAACACAAGGCCTGGGAAGTCATGAAGCCTGGTAATTATGGCACACACAAATGTGATTTACTTCAAATGAGTAATTTGAAGACTGCAATGCTGTGTGAGATGACCTCATTAATTCTGGTGTTGGACTAAACTGTGAGCACCTTGCATTGTTCATAATTTATTCAGTGGCAAAGAACATTGCCCTGTAAATGCCCAGAGTTATTATTGTATGAAGAATCCCATCTTAAAAGCACGTGCTGCAGTTCTGTGGTCGGGTTAAGGTCATTTCCTGCAGCTAAAGGGGTTTATTCAGGTGAGCACTCTGGGATCTACAGGCCTCTCTACCAAATCCCACGACTCAAAGCACTGATGGCTGAGCAGCCTGACAGACGTCACAGCTGAAGGGAGCAGCACTGAGATATGGCTTCTGATGATGGGAAAGATATCCTGCCAATCCCACAAAATCACTGTCCCGGGGCAGATTTCCCTTCTCTTGTACAGTTCAGAGTCCCAGCCCCTCTTCAGCCCACCTGCCTTTGCTGCTCGTACATAAAGGCAGGTGTGAGTGGGGAATGAGCTCAGGAGAAAGGTCTGCACCATTCAAATGGCTTGGGGAACTTAAAATGTACTAATATCTTTTGTTTGTTTATTTAAAGATGAATGGAACTTCATTTGGCTTGCAAAAATTAGTACTTAGTTAATACAAGCAGAAATATGTCTCAGATTTTCCTAGATTTACCTATCACTTAAATGTGTGTTGGTCAGCAATAATTCAAGCAATATGAATTTTTGTTATACATACTGTCTTGGCTTTCAGTCTCAAAACTATTGGGCATGGTGCTAAATATGATGGTTTAGTATATATTTACAATTCTTATGCTTCTCAGGGGAGTTTTTAAGTAATCGAGATCCAGTCCAGTGTTTGATGCTTGCTGAGGCACTCACCACGTGTGTGTGGCTGAGTCTGTCCTGTCTGGAGTTCCTAAAAATCTGAGTTTCCTTTCCCCATACATTGCAATAATAAGCTTAAAATCAAATAGGTAATGACATACAAAACTTCTCCATTGTGTCTTTCCAGTGAGATGCAGTTTTCTGCTACAAAAAATTCTGGGGAAACGTGGTTTCCTGTTTTCTTCTTCCAGTGTTTTTGGACAACTGTGAGGTGTCAGCTGTGTTCAAAACTCTGAGTGTAATATTTACCACCTCTAGTGAATAAAGTACGTGTGGACAAAGAGGAATGTAATAATGATAAGATGATACCAGTGTAGTAACAAGGTAAATTCCTTTCTGTCATTCAGACCCAAAAGAAAGAATTTTGAGCAGGCACCTTTCTCGCAACAAAAGAAAAATTTAAAACATAGGTGCTTTTAGAAACTGAGATAGCAAGGTGAGGGAACTTAGAACAACTGAGTAAGAACTCAGAAAGTATCACTGACTCTGCCCCAGAGTTACTTCTAAATTTGGGCACAAGTAATGAAAATTAACCAGTTAGATTTTACTAGTTGCCCTGTAATTCTGCCAGGAGGATGTAATGGAATGTAATGGAATGGAATTCCCTGAACGCTGCAATTCCCTGCCTGGTGGAAGAGGAGCTCAGCCCTGGGAGCACCTTGGGAAGGTGCCAAGAGCCCAAAGGAGCAAGGCCATGGAATCATGGAATTCTCTGGGGTGAATGTGCCCCTCCAGCAGAGGGTGGGGATGACCAACAGAAAGAGGCCTTGGCCACAAGGAAATTAAGTTTGCCCAACCTACCCATGTCTGATCCAAAGAAAATCTCTGTCTTTCCTGTCTGTGGGATAGGTTTTCGTGCTGGAGATTGCTGTGGCACAAGGATGGTCATTGGCTGCTCCTGCTGGCTTTTTCCTGTTCACAGGAGCTGAAAGATTGAATGCACTTCCTCAGTATTCAGACATGGCAAGCCCTGGTAATTAGCTGTCCCAGAGCTGGATTATTAGTAAGCTATAAAAATTCTCTAATTTCCATCAACAAATGCAGTTTCCAGTCATTATAGTCTGCAAGAATAGCATCAATTTATTTGAAATTTTCCTCTCCTAAGCATCAGTAGGAAGAGTTATTCCCACATGAATTTAGAAGGGTGATTAGAAAGAGACTTTTTCAAGATGGCTTTAAAATGAAGCGGCAAGACCTACGAATGTAAATCATGTTCTATGGGAGGGAAAAAAAAAGTAGTAGATCAGGCTGGGAATGCAAATCATATTCAAGGGGAAAATTCAGATCAATATTAGAATCTGCCTTGTGTGACTGCAGTAGCATAAAATTATCTGCTGAGCTGCCTGTAAAAATGACAGGGGAGAGAAGAAAAAGATTTCAAGCAAAAGATGGCCTGTTGATAATTTGGCACAATTAAGCTAAATTTTAACCCAAATTGAGGTTAAAATATTTTATGAAAACAGATACAGAATACTTGTGGAAAATGACAGGTACAATCTGATTTCATTGTTGCAGCAAGAAGGAATATAATATCTGAGAGGTGGGGGAAAGAACTTGGCTGGTGTTGAATTCCTGGGCAACAGGAGCCTGATTCTCAAATGTTCAATTAGGAAACAAATCAGTGACCTCATTTTTCCAAGATAGTATCTGACTTTGAAGGAGAGATGCCAAACTTTAGGAGATATATTCTGGGGAAATTTAATTTGGGAAAGGTTTTCATTATGATTCACAACACTACCTGGGATTATTAAGAATTTTCTAATCGAGGAACAATTAGAATAATAATTTAGTATTAAACCAAAGCAACCAATCATACAAACAAACCCCTGCCTACTTCAGCTTTACTTTTTGGAAGTGCAACAGAATTCCCAGACTTCTCAGCCTCCAGTTCCTGCAGACCTTACACAGTTCCCCAGATATCAGAGGATTTTTTTTTGCTGTGGGATAAAGCTTCCTACAAGTCAGAGAGCCTTTGCCAACACTTCCTTGAGGATTCTGATAACCCCATTTTTTTTAAATTTGTTGTCAGATCCCAAACCAGTGCAAGATTTCAGGTTCAAATTCCTTGATGCAGAGCTGTGCTCTGACTTCCTCCAGCTGCCTCCAAACCCTGATCTCTCTGGGCAGGTGAGTCTCCCTCATTCTGGATAAAATATGTGACAGCACATGCTGAAGTTGGACATTTGCTGAAATGAAGGTAGTGGTGTGAAACATTTGTTAAATTGGTATTTTCTGAGCACCCTGTGAGGG
Source organism: Corvus cornix cornix (assembly GCF_000738735.6). NCBI lineage: Eukaryota > Metazoa > Chordata > Aves > Passeriformes > Corvidae > Corvus > Corvus cornix. The sequence goes on along the minus strand of NC_046341.1, from coordinate 18,800,583 downwards.
TTTTTTTTTTAAATTTGTGACAGGAGTGGCTAAGTTTAGGCAGTTTTGCAAGTGGTACATTTCACAGGGGAGATGACATTTTCAATGTATTTGTCTAAAATTTATTAGAAATGGTGTTTAAAATCTTCAGTGTGAATGGAATGGAATAAGTAATTTGTTTAGTAATGTACGTGAAAAAGAAGCTTGTTCTTCACCATAAATATCCTTTGAGATGTCCTTGGTTTCAGCATTTTAACATTATGACAGCAGCACTTTGATGGAAAAAGATACTCAGGACTTGTCCATGTGAGCACTCAGTGGTGGCCAGAACTGTTAGATGACTTTGTTCACTAATGGCTGCTGAAAGATCATGGTTACGTGGCAGCGGTACACTGGACTAATAAGTGTGCAGGTCTTGAATTAGGAAATGTGATTTCCAACTTCTCTTTCGTGGAAAGTATCCAAATTCCATTGTTGAATCAATCATGTGACAAAATGAAGTAGCAGGAGGTTACTTTTGATGGGTTGAATATCATGAAGACAGCAGGATGGTTAAAACTGTCTTTTGTTGAGCAAAGGGCTGTGCTCTGCAATGGTTCTCCTGCACTATATGTGAAGCATGGGGCAGTGAGCCGTCATGCAGGGAAAGGGGAATTCAGGATGTCCATCACCTCTGCAGTTCCACGCTGCTGCAGGATGATCACCGAGGCTGGAGCTACAGACTGCCAGGAGAATTTATTTACATCTTCAACTGCAGGCTTAGAATGAAAACTGTATCTTCCAAAAGCTGGTTTTCCTTCACAGCGCATTGCCACTCTCTTCCTTGCTTACCTGGAGAAGGATGTACTTGGACATTCCTGACTGGGCATGGTGGAAGAGTGCTAGGGAAGAGTTTCCTCCTTTCCCCTTTTCCCTTTTCCCTTTCCCTTTCCCCTTTCCCTTTCCCTTTTCCCTTTCCCCTTTTCCTTTCTCTTTCCCCTTTCCCTTTCCCTTTTCCCTTTTCCCTTTCCCCTTTCCCTTTCCCTTTTCCCTTTCCCCTTTTCCTTTCTCTTTCCCCTTTCCCTTTTCCCTTTTCCCTTTTCCCTTTCCCCTTTCCCTTTCCCTTTCCCTTTCCCTTTCCCTTTCCCTTCCAGAACTTTGCTTTCAGGAGATAGAAAGATGCAAATAAGCATGACTAGGAAAGTGGCTTATTCAGAGAGAGCTGCATTTAAGCACAGGCTCATGAAATATGACCCATGTGAAGGATGTGCCCATCCAAGACCAGACTTCACACCTCTCCTCAGAGAATCATAAAGATTGCCTCAAACAAACCCTGTTTAATTTCTCTATATTGAAAAATGAAGACTGGAATGGATGTCTGGATAAATGAACCTATGGAGAACTGAGAGGTGATTTTGTTTAAATTCTTTTGATTGCAGCAGAAATCAAATTTATTTTGCTGGAGGGTGACTTCCCAAGCAAAGCACATTAAATCAGTCTGCTTCCAGGGAGGGTGAAGCAGCAGATATATATCCATGCTGCAGAGGGAAGTTGTCTGTTACATGCTCATTACACATATTTATGTCTCAGCTGCAAACTGAAAAGTATTCATGAATTTTATATATTTTAAAAGTGTTTCCAGGTATGCCCTTAGCTTTCCAGGCTCAGTCTGAGCTTGTACAAACTGCAAATTCCCACTCTGCCTGCTCCACTGTTTAATTTTTCACCCGCTGGGAAGCACTGGGAGTTTCAGCGCAGAGAGTGGCACGGAGCTGGCAGGATGCAGCCAAGCATGGGAGAGGATCTGTGCTCGGTGCTAATGGCACAAGCAGGGGCTGTCAGCTCTGTGCAGCACGAGCCCTGGCAAGTGTCTGATCTGCTTTTGTGCACCCTGAGAATGTCTTTGTAAGCTGCTCTGGTGCAGGCGTTGCAGGAGGTTTGGTGCTCTTCCATGGCTGGGAGGCTCCAGCAGAGCTCGGCCAAGGGCGCTGCATTTTCACATCAGGAAAGGTTCTGCTTTAGCTGGGACAGGAAGGGTGGAAACCACCTTCACTGGGGTCAAACTTGCCTTAGGTCTGTCCCCTTGGACAGGCCTGTTGTTTGGACCCAGCTCTCAGACATGCATTAGTGCAAACAAACGTTCCCTGGGGATGCAAAGAGCCTGGCAAGCGCTGGGGCTGCCCGTGCCTGGCTACAGCTCCAGGAAAGCCCAGCCCAAACGTCCAGAACACATTTATATCTCTGCTGGCACAGTGAGAGCAAGGTGCTGCAGGTCCTGTGTGTCCCAAGGAGAGGTTGTGAGGCACTGCAGGGTGGGAAGCAGCTGGGAATGGCAATCCGGGCGTGCAGGGCAGGCACCCTGGTCACACAGGGCTTGGCTCTTCCCTCCATGGGGAAAACCCCGTTTCTGGGTGGGAAGGAAGGGAGCAGAGCTACACTTTTGGCTCAGGATTATACCTTGCTCAGTAGTGAAAATGTTTGTGTAGAAATCCAGAAGGAGCCGATCCTTCCCAGACCCAGAGAAGGAACTCTGAGCTCTTTTTGCTGTGCATTTACTGCAGCAACTAAATCCAGAGAGGAGAAACAGCACACATTGGGAGTAAATATCTTAGAAACAAAGACTTCTTTTAGCTTATTAAAAGTCTATTAACCTTCAAGAGGTTTTAATCCCTAATTAGCAATAACACCTTACTCATTTCTCTAGCATTGTCTATTCACTTCAGGTAAACGGAGTTTCATTTCCTGCTTTTGAGAGATGCAAGAAGTTTTAGTAGAACAACAGGACATTTTAGAATAACCTCAGAATTTAAATTCCTGAAGAATAAAATTTGACTCTTTCAGATGGTGGTATTTTTATTTCTTTTTTAAGATGTAATGATAGTTCTATGGTTTCAAAACCATACCTAGGTAAATGAATTATGGGGGGGTTGTGCAGAAAATGTCATTGATTTCAGTGTCTTAGGCTGCTTCCTGTTGACTGCATAGGGACAAACATGACACCTGCACACTGGCACTGTTGATTGTAGTGTTACTTGAGGGTAAAACTGACCCCTCTGTGCCCACCTAAAACTTTCTTTTCATGTGTAGTTAGGGGTCTTGTGGCCAAAAAATGTTGAAAGGTGTCAGCCAAATTAGTGGTAGAGCATCTGCAGGCATGTAGCCACTATTCTCTGTCATTAGAAGAAAGATTTAAGTCTTAGGTTTAAAAAAAATCTGTGATGCTCCTGAATTCTTAGTTTTTTCCATGTTCTTCTCCCAGTCCACAATAAGCTGGATGTTCTTCCAGTGAAGCATTGGACATTGGACTTTGAGAAGTAAGAGGAGACTGGAGCCCAAGGTCTTTAAAATCTTTTTGTCTAATTTTCTGCCTGTATTCAGAGGAGCAGGATTAAACTCTGCAAAGGCAGGCAAATCCCACAGCATTGGCCTTGGGTTATTTGAAATCAAGGAGTCCCCCTTCCTGTACTAAGAGCACGGTGTAATATATTTACAGATGAGGTGTTACTTTGAAGTCGGGATCTTGTCTTTGATCAAAAGCGAACAGCTTCCCTCATGTCTCTCAGAAGGAGACAGGAGTTAGAGCGCACTGGTGTGGGTTTTTGTAATGTTTTGGACAGCAAAAATGACATTTACATGAAACAGTAATCCTGGGAATGGATGAGATAAGACAATTTGAACTACGAGCTGAGAGAAAGCCTCACGAGCAGCCTTGAAATCAAGCAGGAGTAACAGCGTGTCACAGTCACTGTGCCTCCCTCACCTGCTGTTTATTGAAGTCCTGATAAAGGAGGTCTGTCAGCATTCATAGGATGAAAAGTAAAATGTGCTTAAAATTTTCCTGATGAAAGTCCTGTTAATCAGAAGAAAGGTTTTGATTAAATACTCTTAATTCAGCAGGCTTGTTTAGGAAGTGTAAATACAGTGCAGTGGAGCTTTCCCACCCATGAAGGGAAAGGGCACAGGGACTGACAGAGCAGTATTTTTTGGGTTCCTGAGGAGGATAGAGAAGGCACAATACAATTAAAAGGAAAACCACTTGAGTTCTGGTTTGCTTAGGCTTTGCAGTCACTGAGGGCTCTGACTTTATCAGGACTGTGCACTCAGATCAATGGTTTTATCTTCCTGGTGCTTTTGTATTGACTGGCCATGGATTGCTATATGATTTTTTAAATGTAAACATGAATGTGTCTATCCTGGGGGGAAGAAAGGGAGTCAGGAAGAATAATACACTGTGTGTGCACAGCAGGGAAACAGCACCGAGGCATCTCTGTGAATTTCCTCTCAATAAAGGATTTGTAGCTTATTGCAGAGCATGACTTGAATACTGTGGATGGACCAAGCTTTGCCCCTGCCCTTTGTGGGCACACAGGTGGAGTTATCCTGCCTAACAGTGGGAATAACGGGAAGCTCTATTCTTTTATTCTTGTAGCACAGACAGGTTTTGAAATGACTCTTTGAAGCAACCAAAGCTTCTTTACTGGGAGCTGTGATGGCAGAGCTGTGATGGCAGAGCTGCCAAAGCCCAGTGTAACACAGGGAGGGCCTTTCCCAGGCTCAGCTCTCTGTCACTACACAGTGCCACCATGCAGTGCCCATGGAAAACCTGCTTCCCAACCAAAGGGGCATTAGGAAGCCATTTACTCAGTTTGCATTGAGGTTTTAGTGTCTCTTGGTGGCTCTCAATATGCTGTGCTCCGTGGTTAAACAGATGTTTGCTCACAAACCACAGCGCCAGAGAATTGCTGTGGCCAGCAGGGAATGGTGAGTTTGGACACCTGTGTCATGAGTTTGCACACCTGTGTTGGGGCAGTGATGGATTTGCACACCTGTGTCATGAGTTTGCACACCTGTGTTGGGGCAGTGATGGATTTGCACACCTGTGTCGTGGGTTTGCACACCTGTGTTGGGGCAGTGATGGATTTGCACACCTGTGTCACGGGTTTGTACACCTGTGTTGTGGCAATGGCCTTCCTCCCTCATGGAGAGGAGAATGGGAGTCTTGGCCCATGTCACAGCCTAAATCCTGTGGGGTTTGTTTGGCCACATCTCAGGTTCCCATGTGAGAGAAAAAGGCAGAAATAATCATTTCCCCTTCACATTTCTGTAGATTTAACTATTCTTAACTAGGAGAAAACAAAAGCATCTTTTAAAATATAACTTTTAATGATTTAGTGTTATTAAAATAGTGAAGCCAAAGTGGTAGAAGTTTGATGCCTACCCAGTCAGATGGCTGTTTGTTGGAAAAGCCAAGTTAGTGTGAATTGTAAGGAGAAAAATCCAGTCAAATAGGAAAGTAAGGTCCAGCTACTTAAATCTCTGGAGAAAAACTGACTGTAGCCATGCAGAGAGTGCTTGGATCCTGCTCTTCCAGTTGCTGAATTGTGCTGGGCAGGATTCCCCAAAGCAGGTTTTGTCTGGGGAAGTCCCTTCAGCAGAGCTGGGCTGTGTTGCCTTCCACAGCAATGATTCAATCTCATGTTGTATGAAGCCATATAATGGGAATTTTCTGCGTCGCAGGATTCTTACCCTTAAAATGGGATAAAAAGAACTTGTAGTTGATGAACTTCAGTGAGGAAAGGCAATATAAATTATTCTGACAGGGAAGCTTTGCCATTCAAATGGGTTTTGTGCAATCTGTAAATCAAACTCTTAACTCCACTTTGCACGATTTATCTGATCTTTGCAATATGAAGTGATACAATCTGGTCTTTTTTTACTTAAATCCAATACAGTTAAAGCATTTAGTGTTTTACACACCTTTCCAAAGCTTTGGGAGCTTCCATGGTGAGTGTGACTTGAGACGGGGTTGTGCATCTGAGCTACGAAGCACAGCTGGGAGAGGGGATCAGTTTGATTTGTGATGTAACAGCAATAAAGTTTCGGGGTTTTTTCAGGAGTTTCTCCCTTGTGCTGACTTACTGCTGCTTCCAGAAGCTTTCCTTTGCGTATTTCTACCTCAGACTCTTCATTTCCTGTCCAGGATCATATCCCTCTCTTCCCAATGATTTCAGTTTTCACTCTTTGAATTCTTTGTCTCTGTTACAAGAGCCTCAGATAAATAATTAAAATAAAGACAAAGTAAGGGTAAGGGGGTTTCCCTATGTCTGACTGGCAGCACTAACAAGATGCTTCTGGGTTTTTTCCCATTTCCCTCTACTTCAGTTGTCCTTTACATTTTGGAACAAGAACTACCTGTTGGTCTAGGTCTAGCATAAGGTAGGACCCATCTTTGTTAATTTGTAATGATATTATTATATTTTTATTTCGTTTAAATGGGACTTTCATCATCTTGAAATCAGAACTGAATAGGAAGAAGTATCATTACTCCCAACTATAAGTGTAAATAAATAACAAAGAGAAAATAATCTCTGTTATTTTTTTTTCCTAAATAATCAAAGTAAATGATTGTTCTTCTTCCCTACACCACAGCTTCCCTTGAGGGGCATGGGAAATGAGATATCAACAGTGTCAGATTGCAATTAAAAAGCCTGGGAGTGGAAGGTCTGAGGAGTGCCAGGGCGCTGCTGGACCCTCTGTTTGCACTTCACACACAGAGCACAAACGCTGGCACTGCAGAGCTTCAGGCACCTCCACAGCTGTGTCAGGAGAGTTCACAGCCAAGAGAAACGGCTTTTGAGATTTCCCTTTTCCACATCAATCCTCTGTCTTTGTTTTTCTTCACATGCTGATTCCTTTCTGCTCCTGGTGCTCTGAGAAGTGTAGAAACGTGAGATGCAAAAAGAAAGCCTTGGAAGTGTTTTAACAAAGCAGCTTTGGTGTCTCACAAAGTCCTGCCCTAATGTATGGGAACATCCAGAATGGAAACACTGTCCTTGCATTATTAATCATGCTATCAACTGAATAGCAAAGTGCTTTATAACCTTCTTCCCAAATTAATTCTGCATTCTAGAAAATTGAAATCAGTTTAAGTCTGTACCAGTTCTGTAGAGTCATATATGCCAAATTATTTCTTATTTGCAACATCGTAGCTCCTCATGTAAATTATAATGAAATTTATCTCTCAGCCTCCTGTTGGTCTTAAAATGAAAATCATCTAAGGTCTGTCATAACTGCAGAATGGTGGGGCTGTATGTCCATCCATCTCAAGATAATATTTTTTAACAACAATCCAAATAGTTCATAGAATCCAGAATGGTTTGGGTTGGAAAGGGCCTTAAAGCTCATCCACTCCCACCCCCTGCCATGGCCAGGGACATATTCCACCAGACCAGGTTTCTCCAAGCCCTGTCCAGCCTGGCCTTGGTAATTGCACTTCCAATGTCAAATTAACCCCTTGCAAATGAACAGGGCAGAGTCCTGGGAATGTTTAAGGGATCTGTGGGATACCCTGGCCTGTGCATCTCCAGCAGGACTGGTTGTTGCTGCTCTCTTTGTCATGGTTGAAGTACAATCTATTGAGTCACTTCCAAAATGGGAAAGGTTTTGGAAAAGAGGCACCAAGCACTGAGGCAGAGGGCTGAGCTTTATTTGGTGTAATTTCTCACATGTGCATTGTTACAAGCGGCAAGCTGGAGGAAGTGGTGACCTATGCACACCTTGAAAATTAGTACAAGGCAAATTAGCAGAGAGTCACAGAACTTGCCAAGGGCATTCTTTTTGAAGTGTCTGGAGAATTAATAAGAGGTGTAGATGCTGTATGTATAACACATAAAGTCGATCAGCGCTGTTCAGCTAAAAATCCAGCTGTCACAGGCAGACTGCTCATGTCCAAAGACAGTCTTAAAAATTGATGGCTTTGTAAAATAAATAAAGCTCACATGCTATTTAAATCCACTGCTTCATTTGATTTTTATTTTCAGCATCCTGGAGGTTTAAGAGGAACCAGTGTTTTGGCCCTGGAGCATTTCCCCTGCACACTTAGGGTGTCACAGCCAACGCTGATGGGGGACACCCATGGCAGCACCATTAATGCCACAGATGCTCCTGTTTCTGAGGAATGAGAGGCAATTCCAGGGCCAGTTCTCAGGATGCTGATTTTTAAGCCTGAGGAATCATGGAAATAGCAAGGGGAAAAATATCAAAGATGTCTTTTCTTTTTAATACAGGCTCTTGGATGGAGTAACCATCCAGAATTAGATGTCAGAAGCATGATCCCTTTTCTTTGCAGAACGGAGCATTATAGACTCATGATACCAGGGGAAAAGCTGGCTCTCCTAGTGCTGCTCTGCTCTATGAAGTGCTCAGACAGCTGATTAATCTATGGGACTTGGTCATCATTTGACTCTGGATATTTTGTTCAATTTTTTTTTTTTTTGTGATTCATGAAGCCCTTATCAGAATTCATACAGCACTTCACAAATCAACTAGGAGCTTAAAAAAAAAAAAATTAGCAGTAATGAGCTCATTTCCATAGAAATAGAACCAGGCTCGCTGGTGGGTCAAACTGTTCTGCACTTCCTCTTTCCAGTGTTTTCCTCAATTCTTTTCCATTTATTTCATGCATCATTATCTTCCATTTTCTGTATATCTAAACCATGCCATTTGGCTTTTTGTCCTCTAACCAGCAACTGCCACTTCAAGTTATCTCCAAATGGTGTTAAAAAATTGTCATCCGTATTTCACTCGAGAAAGTTTAAAATTCATTGTCATATTGCAAACCATTACTCATGACAGTTTCCTCAATAGATTACAAATCATAGTTGGAAAGTAGCATTGAGCAAAAATTTCTAATGCACAAGCCTCTACGTTCCTGCTGGATTAGTAATGTGTTTTAATGATATTGCATTTGTATTCTTTCAGTTTTCTTTCATGAGACATCAAAGAAGCAGCAGAATGTATCTTTCCTATTCCAGACAGACCACAGTACTTCAGTGCTTTCTTTCCTTGAGAACTACTGCTAGCCAAGATGAAAGACAAGGTCTGGTGAGCAAAACCTGGGCCATCTGAAAAGAGATGGGATCCCTCTGAGGGTCTCAATTTGTTGGGAAGAGGGAATTGCCCTCAGTTTCATCCACCACAGCATAAGGCTTCTTAGGGCAGGTTCCAGAGGAGGAACGCCGTGGTTGTGTCTAACAGACCAGGATGGAAGGTCACACACAGGTCCTGCAGATGCTCAGATTGTTTTGTGCATTTTCATCCAGGAGGCAAAGAAAGAATGCAAAAGAAGATTTTATGGCCTGAAATCACACACACAGAGTTCCTGCTGAGGGCTGTGCATGTTGTTGAGGAAAACCAGAAAAGATTGGAATAATCAGATGAGGGAAGTGGCCTGGGAGTGGACTGGACATGGTTGTCCATGTGTGCTTTAGCTGTGAGACAAGGTGCAAATGCTGATGGTAATGCAATACCCAGACATATAGTTCAGTAGCTCTGTATAGTCATGAGGCTCTATATAAACACATATATGAGGAAAGAGAAGCTGTTTGCAGTAGCTCTACATCACACAAAACCCCTGGGATTCTGGAAAACAAAGGAGTTTGAATAGGAAAATAATATTATTGAAATCCCTTCTATGAAGGAGAAAAGCCCCTTCAGGAAGTACTGCACTGGAAAGCAACTCTTTCTCCTAATTCATACCAGGTGAGTCTATATCTGGATCTGAAGATAGAAGAGGGTTCTGCATCCACTGGAGCTGTCCATCTCCTGGGATGAAAACTGCTGGGATGCACAGGTGAGCAAGGTGAGAAGGAAACCCCATCTCTGCTGGAACTTGCATCCATCTCTGTTCTGGAACAGGGAGTTGCATGCTGAAATAAACAGCTTCAAAGGAAAACAAAAAATTTGTTCTGGGAACAGATTTTCTAGCAAAGATGGTGGAGTGTGCCCAGAAATCCTCACAGAGCAGAACATGGAGTAGGGCCAGGGGGGTAAAGCATACAAGGTTCATCTTTTCAGGAGACAGTGTTTTCCAGGGGAATATTGCAAGTGACATCGTAGTGTAAGGCAGCCACTGCCCCCTTCAGCAGAGAGAAGGGGTCTCATAGCGCTCCCTTCTCCTCATTTTTGTCATACAGGAGAGTACATCAAATGACAGCTTGGTCTACTGACTCCTGTATTACATTTCCTGTGAGAGCAGCACTACTGGGACCAATAATATGCATATTTTAACACCAGGCAAAAGTGCAAACGGCCTCCAAAAGCAATTAGACAAAAGCACAGAGCACAAGGTCATTAGAGACAAAATGGGCAGGGTAAAGCAATAGGTTTAATTGTCCCCAGCCAGTGATTCCTGAGCTGCTTCTCTGGGAAGTGTGTGAGCCCCATTTCTTGCATTCTTCCCTGCCTTCCCTGTTATCCATGGTGAAATTTTGCTGGAGAAAGGAGGTCAGCCAGGCACTGCAGACCTTTGGCCTGGAGGAGGAGAGGAACACCAAACCCCTTTCCTTACTGTGCCATGGAGTGCTGCAGAACCATGATCCCAGACGGCCCCAGGACGTGCAGTATTTTTGTACTGTTTGATTTGTAGCAAAGGGCATAACAAGGCCAGCAGCTGGCTTGGATTTCCAGGCTTGAATAATGAATCTTTGCTGGGAAAGAAGAAGAAATTCCACAGCCTGAGTTGGATGGCACTCTCACCTGTCATTGCTGTAGGAGACACCTCTGCTCCCCTCCTCATAAACGGCTCCTTGTTTTGTGAGCAGTGGTGTTGAAAGCCACGTGGTGATGGAGTGGAAATGAACACATGGAACGGAGTGAAAACTGCTGCAGACTACAGAGATCTTGACCATTTCTTTGTTTCCAGCTCTTTTTCCTTTTTATTTAAGCTCTCTCTCTCTCTTAGAGATGATGGTGAAGAATATCTCCTGGTCTTTCTGTGAGGGAGATTTTCCCTTTGTCTTTCAGAAAGCACAGTGAAGAGGGAACAGGATCTAAGCTGATGTGACAGAGCCAACAAAACCCAAGCCAAATGTTTGGTTTGATTCTTGTTTCTTCCTATTTTGCTTCTTGAGGGAAATTCTGTAGGGACAAGATTAATCATACAGACTGGCTGTGGTTCCTCCAGGCCCCTCCCTGCTGCAAATTATCCTGGGCTTTACGAGAGAAATCAGGAACTCTCCTGTTAAAAGTTCCCAGTGACCAGTTTTGTGGTTACTTGTCAGCTGGTTTTTCTGACACTCATCTGTAACGCCATCCTTCTGTGCAGGAATTTCTGAGGATGCTTTACTGAGCACAGATGAAGGAAAGTTTCCTTAGCAACAGGAATAACATGGAATACTGAAAAGCTCTCTGGTGACTCTGCTTGTTTCTGTATATGAAAAAAAGGCCCTTTTTCTCTGCTTTTTTTTTTTTTTTTTTTTTTGTGTGGGATGCAATAGAAAGACTCAGCATACAACCTGACATTTCCTGCCTACTTTCAATTTTTCAAGCAAATGAAGTTAAAAAAACTTCAAGGCAGGCATCGTTCAAGTAATTCTCTTAGTATGTCCAATTCCTTCATTAATTAATTTGCAGAAGCCTATTAGCATATAGCAAAAAAAGCATGATTTAGCCTGACTTGTATCCAAGGAAACGTGTATACTTAATAACTGAGTTAATACTTTGCATCTCCGTAGCACTTCTCTAGCTGTGCTTGGAGGACTTTCAGGCCAGCTTTTAAATGCATTTAGACATCTCCAGATGCAGAGAGGTGCCTGGAGAGTTTTCAGAAAGTGATTTCAATAATCCATCGGTTATCTGCCAGCTCCCTTGTGAGAGGCAGCAAAAGAACCATTCCAGTGGTGCAGAAGATTAGAAAAAAAAATATCACAATAAAGCTTTGAAAGAGTTAAGAGATAATCCAACCTTATGATTCCTACCACCGGGCTTTAATGACTAACTAATGCTCCCTGCAAGGCAAGCCTGGGTAACTAATGCAGCTTAGGAGAAAAAAGAGAACATTTTGCTGGGAGTGGGGGACATCAGGGGGCTGCTGTCCTGCAGAGGTGGCTCCCCTGGAAGGTGCACCCTAGCTCAGTCCTCTCATCACCCCCAGGGACCCCTGAACCCCTGAGCCCTCCCCTGTCACGGCAAGGGCCAAGCACTGAGCCATGAGAAGCCTTGTGGGACAATAAATCTATGTGGTGGCAATAACTAATAGCCACATCTTAGCTCCTCCCATCTCTGACTCAGTTCCCCCCCTTAAAGCAGAGGTTTTGGAGGGTTAGGTTCACTTTTCTACTTGGATATGACCACCCTCTATAAATAACACCCAGCCTTTGATTTGCTGAGACCAAGCATGCCAAAGGTTTGATTTTCTGCAATAGCTCCTCCATCATTCCAGGATTCCTTGTCGCTGCTTATTTTAGTTGGAATTCATCTTTCTAGAACGTGGGGTTGAAGTGCATTAGAATTACAGCACAAAAAAAAAAATGGGTTTAGGTCCTCACAAACTAACTTTTGCCTCTTTCTCAGGTGTGAATTAGCCAGGAACTTCTACATCTCTAGTACCAGAACTATTGGAAAGAAACGCTTGGGATTAGGTCTGGTGAAATGAAAAGTTTTCTTTATTTTATCACTTGAAAAGGAGTTCTGGTCTCAAAATCTTGTTGGCTAAGGTTTTTAAAATTTCCTGCTTTTTGCCTCCATGAGCAATGATACATTAAGGGAAGAAAGTAGATTATGAAGACAAAACCAACGGAATGGTAAATAAAACTTGCACAGCAGCATTGCTGGCTGAGGGGCTGAACTCAGAGATGCTATTCTGACACTGCTATCATTTCATTGATTCTCTCAACTGGGAAATCACAGCAAAAAATTTCCTGCCAAAGCTCAAAATATCTATTAGATAACATATCTAGTACTGCAAAGTAACTGGTTGAGAAATGTAAACAAAGAAAGGAGAGAATTTTTTTGTGTGAAATCTTTATATCATGTATTTTTACGCCAGTTTATGTTTCCAAAAGACAAAGTTTAAAAGCACGTAAAACAAGTGAGTAAGGCTGAGTACATTTTCCTGCATACATTTAATTGTACCTTTCATGGTGCAGTAATAAAATGGCATAGCAGGACCATCATTGTGGCCAGAAGAGATTTCATTGTAATGCAAGTTTAATTGCCGTGAATGACTTACAACCATGTTATTAACAACACAATGCGCTTGATATTTTTATGTATTTGTGGGGCGCAAGACTGAAATGTGTTTGCCAGGAGCTGACAAACTAAATTCTGGGTCAGGGACTAGAACAAGCTACTCCATCTCCTGGTGATGAGCACTGAGATACAGAAACCGCTGCACCAGAGGATGGCAGGGCTTTACATCGAATCTCTCATGACAAGATGACATTTTCCACCTGCTACAAAACCCAAACAGCGCATCGCACACCTGCTAAATCGGAGATAAAGAATCCAAGAATGACAGCATTATGGGCAGGATTTCACCTCCCGGGCCCAGGGTTTTTGTTTAGATGTCGTGTGTGTGTCTGGCAGCATCCTGCAGCTCCTGCCTGCTTGCATTTCTGGTGTGCTGAGCCTTTGAGGGGACTCAGACACCCTGGGAGAGAGGCTTTGAAATAAGGCCTGGGGATATCATGGAGCTCCATTGATCCAGGAATGGAAGAACCGAGGAGGACTTGGCCTGCTGGCGCTGTCTGGATTTCCAGCAAGTCCCTCTCCTTGGGAGACAGCTTGGCAAGGGCTGTGAGAGGATGTGCTGTGAGGTTTGGGGACAGCAGTGTCCCTCTGTGCCCCAGAGCAGAGCAGGGCTCTCACCCAGCAGCTCCCAGTGTGCACAGTGAGCTCTGCCTCTACCCACCCAGCCCTTCCCAGATTTCTCCACTGGAAAAACAGGAATGCTGTGCGACCCAAACCTCCCGGGGAGATCTCCTGAGAAAATGCCCCCCTGAGGGGAAGCTGAAATGACAGGAGCAGCGCAGAGAGCTTTGCAAATGGAACACAACACAGACATGCTGGTTCTGAAGCAGCTCTGTGGAAAATTCATGGATGGAATTCCTTGGAAATTTGCTTCTCCTATAAATCAAAAGTTAATCACAGATTAAACCCCCTAAGCTTGCCTGGCTCCCTAGCCCACCCATAGCTCTCAACCATTTCCCAGCACAGGCAGTACTTTTTAGGCTCAGCACATTTTCCACCTCTTTTAATCTATTTATTGCACGTGCCACAATGCTGTCACTACCTTGGGAAGGTCACCCCTAGTTTTTGATTACCTAATGGCCAAGTTTTCTTGCAACAGGTGTGCTGAGCCCCCGTTAGAGCTGTGGGAACTGCCTTTGGGGACAGGCTGGTGTTGGGAGTTCATGCTGGGGTTTCACTGCTCCTGCTGCAACACTGTAGGACAGGGGTGTCTCTTCTCCACAGATGCAGGGTTTGGACAAAGAGGGAGTTTTCACTGGCTACCAGCAGTGCTGTGTTTCCTGTGAGTAACCAAATACACATGCACAGGCTGTTATGAGGTGTTCTGTGGCTGAAGGGAGGAGCATGTGTTACCTGGAGTGTGCCTCTGACTCGAAACTCAGTTACTGCACTGACAGCCTGCAGGCTGAGGGTAGGGGAAGGGATTTGCCAGCTTGTATGAAATTGGTGCTGATGGTTGATAGCTTGGCCTAAATAAAATTCAACCTCCCCCAGATGTTGCAGTTCCTTTGGCTTTGTTCGAGTTCGCAATGGAAGCAGCGTGAAGGAAACTTCCCATGGAGGAAGCTCCATCCCAGCCGTGCAGGACCCACTCCAAGGGTCCCACTGGCAGCACCTGAGCTGGGACAGAGGCCCCTCCACAGCTGCTCCCCCCGCACTCCCACCAGGCTCCCCTCTGCTTCGGGTTTCCCATGACAGAGTCTCAGACGTCCTGATCCTTAAAATAATTTAATCTTGCTGCAACAACAAAATCACAGCTCGAGCTGGTGCCTCTCAGGAGGGACCTGAACAAAGAATACCCTGGTACCACATTCCTGGCGATTCCTGGCACCTGTGACAGTCCTGGTTATTCCTGGCACTGTGGCCACCTGAGATGGTTGACGGCTCCTGTGGCCGCTCCTGGTGATTCCTGGCACCTGTGACTAGTGCTGGTGATTCCTGGCTCTGTGACCACCCCAGGTGAACTGGCTGCTCTCTGCTGAGCCTCTCTATCCTCGTGTCACGGTCTGGTAAGTGTTATTTATTAATTATACTGACAGTGGCAGTGAAAGTGATAGCTGGGGGTTTTTCAGGTTGAAATGTGACACCTATCCTGGTTTGCCACTCACAGAAACTGATTCCCACATACCATGCTCTCAAGTCTCATCTAAGGCTCTCAGATCCCATAGCCAGTACAGGCATTTCAGTGACAAGAAATATAAACTTCCAATAATTAATTGAACTTTGTTAACATACAAATGAAGCTCTTCAAAGAGAGCAAAACAGGCTCAGTGGAGCAGCTGAATCAAAAGCTGCTTCTGTATTTGGCTGCCCCTGAGGAAAATGAAGGGGAGGTTCCCAGAGCTCCTGAGTCAGCAGGGAGTCTGAAACTGTTGTTTCCATGAACCTGAGAACTGCTGGTGGCTGCTGCCCATTAGTGATTAGAATTCTGTGGTTTGAAGACCTTGCCTTGGTGAATTTTGCATTAGTCTGGCCTGCAATAGAAGGAGAAATCCAGGCAGCTGCTACAGAGCAGGGTGCTTTGGAAAGCACACCCTTCCTCAAGTGCAATTCTCAACACTGAAATGTTTTAGGCTATTATTTGGATGTTAAAATAAATAGAGTTAAACCAATCTTTCTTTTGAGCAGGCTCAGTGCGTACGGGTTATACTCCTGCTGTGACTCTGATGATGAAGTCCTTTGATGGCACAGTCTACAGAATTATTTGCCCTCCTACAGACCTGTCACTATTAATTTGGAGTATAAGTGTGGCAGGACAGATGCTTCATTTCTTTCCAGCTAAACCAGGAAGCACGGGTGGATTCTTGGATCCTTGGCTTGTTTGTGCGCCTTACATTCCTGCTGTGGATTTTCGAGTTTAGGGTTTGTATTTTTGGTTTAAAGTACTGGTTTTCCTCTTCTAAAACACTTTGAATACTTACTCATATCTACTGTTTAACGCTGAAATTGAGCTGTGATTCTGAGGAGGCAAAGATCAGAAACCGCCCTGTGCTCCTGTTCCAAGGGTGATGCTGAGAGCTGCAGCTGGCAGGGGCAGGGTTTGATGGTCCAGGGGAAGGGGAGGCAGCAGGAGGTGCTGCATGGAGCCCTGGGGCTGAGGGACAACAAGGCTGAATGCAGAAAGGGTCCCAGCCCGTGAGAGGGGAAGGCAGAGCTCGGACTGACAGTTCTGGCTCTATGAACAGGCTCTGGCTGCTCCCTTGATCCTGGAACTTGGCATGCTGGGAGAAGAATCGAGATTATTCAGTCAGACTCAAAGTCAGAAGGGGGAAGCATTAGGGTCACTTTGGCCTTTTGTAAGAAAACCTAAATGCCAGTGATGAGCCATCTTGCTGCTTTTCATCACTCGTTTTAAAAAAATGCACAGCTTCTGGAAACGAGACTCCCATTTTAGAGGCAAATTCTCTGCAGGTGTAAACTTGTTTACCTCAGTGAAGAGGTGCCAACCCTACCAATGACCTTGTAGCCTCTGCCAGTATTTCAGTGCTTTACCCCCTGAAAGGCAAGGGCACTGTCCTGCCTGGCATCTGTCCCTTCTGGCATCCTAAAATTTCAGTCCTATCCCTTTTCAGCCTTGCTTTTCTCTGGTGAGTTCAGTAGGGGGTTTATTGTGAGTTGAAGGAGTTTGTGCTGAGTGGGGTTCAGGGAGGCTCCTTTTCCTTCAAAGCTTGCAAACCTCTGTTTTCAATAGTATTAAAGATTGTTAATAGGTGTCTCAAAGATTCAACTTACAGAACCTATTTTAAAACATTTTTTTATGCTTTTAACTGATTATAAGATTGTTTCCAAAGTGCAAACTGCGCTGTGTTCTGGTGGCTCAGGTTCCCAAAATGAACGAGCACTTGGCTTTGATTTACTGCTGTGCTTCTCGAACATGTTTAAAGCAGACAGTGCACGTCGCTCTGTCAGCTGCTGGTCTGAGCTGTTGTTTGTTTTGCTGAACTCCCCTTCTATTGCATAATTGCATTTGCCAGGTGGAAGTGAGAGCTGTCTTTTTGAAATCATAATTAATAGTGTCTTGGGAGTTTCCTCCAACTAAATCCTGCTCCAGTTTGTTCATCTCTGCACACCCAGTGCACATCAGTCACCCTCCCACAGCAGCTTTCAAGGTTAGCAGCCTGCATGCCCAAGGATAGGTGGCCTACTTAGTTATTAAACAAAATTACTTTTGGTGAGTGACAATAGAGTCAGTGATGCTGGGGCTTCTGGAGAGGGGGGAAAAATATTTTAATCAGTAAAAATAGGAGGTAGTTTATACAGTGTTAGAAAACTAGAGCCACACATGGAAAACTATGTCTGTGAAATAATTTCTTCTAAGTCCTATTAGGATGTAAATGTGATTTAAATTAAATCAAGGAAAGTGACCAACAATTATAAAATCCCATTTCTGAAAAATCGAGTTTAGGATTTGCACTATTTCTCTATCAGACCTTGGTGCTATCTCTGTAATAAAAGGTGAAAAGGTGGCTCACGCTATTTAAAAAGGAGGTTATTGCAAATTGAAGCTGGAGCTATAATTGGGTCTCCTGCTGATGCAAGTGAGGAAAAAACAATTAGTGGAACACTCTAAGAAAAAAGGCTAATCTCCAGAAGTGGTGGAAAATAGCAAGTTCTTTCCCGGGCATGCCGACACAGACAATGACAGTCAAGGCTCTCCTGCAGAAGTTTCCAGGCTGGACAGCTGGACAGTGTGAGTGACTTCCCTGGCACAGGGAAAAGGTGCTTTTTTGTGTTTGCTGTACACCTCTGGCATTCCAAGGGTCTGTGGGTTTTATTTGCTGTATTTGCCCATTAGCAATATTGCCATTTTGAATTGTGCTCTATTTTTCCCTTCAGTGGGGGGATGTGAGAGTAGCTGAGTTGCAGCTGGCCATTGTATTGCAGAACACACAAGAGCATCCCAGACCTGCTGCAGCTCTCAGAAAAACCTCCCCTCTCCTGACTGGATTTATCCTTCATAATTGGCCTTATATTACTGAATTTTTCTAAGCTTTTGTAAGGCCTGCCTTATCAATATTGTATAGAAAATGTTCTTTCCTGAAGCCTTGTATGAGCAGCAAAGGTCAGGGATGACGGCAGCTTGAAAATCCACATTTTTATTTGACCTCTCTGTGCTTAACAAGTGTTTAATTCTCTTCCTCCCCGATGGGAAGGGTGATGTGCTGGGGCTGTGACACCAAGGAGTCTCAAATTATCCCTCCTGCCTCAAACTCACTTTTGTGAAACGCTGCAGCTCTGAGGCTTGTCACTCTTGGGGCTGATCCCCAAGAGCATGTCCTTTTGCTTCTGCAGGGTGTTTGCAGGGTGGTGGCTGGGCAGAGGGGAATCCTCAGCATCCCCAGCTTCATTCTCATTTAGAACAACATTGTTTTTGAAATATGACCTTTCCTGTGGTATGGAACCAGCTGAAAGTTTAATATCGAATTAGTGCTGGTAGGAGTTGTCAGTGTCAGGGCCATTTGGCAAAGCCTGCGAGGCATCTCTGTCTCCTGTCAGGGCTGGGAAGTTGCTGGGATTTGACAGACAATGTGACAGCCACGTTCATCACCATGCACACGGGGATGAGGGCATTGTCCCCCCGGATCAGGAAGCAGCACCCTTAGGAGCCCTGTGTGTCCTGTATGGAAAACAGAGCTTGCACCTTGGTGCAGGGGGGAAAATGTGAAGCTGGAGCTCTGGGATGTGCTGTGGGAGCTTGGAACTGCCCTTCTCTGCGAGGCATTCTGTGCCTGATTTGTAAGCCTGGAATATCTGGAGCAGGCAGATGCAGTGAAGGGAAGCAGGAATCCCTGTGTTGCTCAGGGCACGCTTCCATGGAAGTTATGCTTCCAGTGGGGTAAGTGCAGCCTGGCAGGAGACTGCAAATATTCAGGCAAATATTCAGGCATCCTTCCAGTCCTCCATGTGCCAGTTTTTTATCACCCCAGCAAGTGCTGATCCCCACACTGGCTCATCTTAGGCAGTGCTTTAGTTAGGTGAGTTCTCTGCCTTGCAGCTGATTAATCATTGATTGCAAAGTTTGGTTGGAAAGAGAAAAGCCTCAGAAACTTTGTGAGTGTGATTTTTCCCCTCCCCCCCCTTTTCCTTTCTTTTACAGCAATGTGAGGTGACCTACTGGGCTGTGGGCTTGGCTCTTTTGGGCTGCATACTGTGACAAATATTAAACCAACTTTAAATCTGTTAATTTAGCTAATGTTGCTCTATTACAAACCTGCTGCAAGTTACCCTTTTGTCTTAGTTTCTAAGTTTCTAGTAGCTTCTTTCATGTATTTTTGGCCTTATAAATTTCAATCAGTTGAAAAAAAAATATTAATTGATTCTAGGTCAGTGCCACAGTTCATTGTTGCATGTCCTTTAAACAACTGCTTTCTTATTTCCTTCTCATACACATCCACATATATTTCTAACACGAAGTAGGCAACAGCCTATCATTGGAATAATGAACTAAAAAGCTCAGAATTGCTGGGGAGCCCTTTTCATGTGATGGCTCTTCAAAACATGGGGATTTTTCTGGTTGAGTTCGGGTTTCTGTCCATGTGTGTGTGTGTGTCCCTTCACTGTTTTGTCCTGATTTTGCTTCAGAAATAAAATTCTAGTTTCTCTTTTTTTTGTGAAGATTCTTTACAGAAGAAATTGCCTGACCACGATGAACAAATGAAGGAGGCATTTTATCCACTTAGTGGCTCTTGTTCATGATAAGCTGCACAAACTGCTCATGGAACAGGGCAGGGCTGGGGATGCTCTGCTGAGGGGGAGCCCTGCTTGGACACCAAACTGGGGATTTGGTCATGGGTTTTTATGTCTCATGGCTGGTTGATTTAGAGCAGTTCAGAGCCTTGTTTTCCTGGAATTTCTGAAACAACTTCAAATGCAACTGTCCCTTGCAGCAATTTTTAATAACAATCTTAAATTATTATTATATTTAAATTGAAAATTTTCTTAGTATTATCCTAATTCCCAGAATGCAATGTAATAAGTTTCTCTTTTTTTCCTAATCCAAAGTACACATAAAGTTAATAAAAAGGTGCATTCCTACATGATCACTTAAAATGAGGATTAAACAAACATTAAACAGCACAGCATTGAAAATAAAGATAGTATCAAAGCTGGGTAGTGATACATTCCAGATAGTGTCTCATCTTGAACTACAGAAAAACTAATAATAAAGAATCCCATAATAAATTCCATCTGAAATAGCATTAAGCCTTGAAATAAAAGGTTCTTGTGGGGTTTTCCCATCAATAAAAACCTCAACACAGAAATCAAGTCCTTTCACTTGCCCAGGCTGACAAAACTCCAGCTTTTCTGTTGTTTCAGCACTGTATTTATGGAGATAATCTCCCATTAATAAGAAATTTCTGCACCTGTGATTCTTTTCTCTGTGTATTAGACATGTAAAGCCTGGGAGTGTTGGGGAGGAAGAGCTGAGGTGTGGAGTGTGTGGGAGCAAAGAGGGATGGTTGAACTTTCTGGTCTGCTCTTTACAAGACATTTTGTTGCCAAATCAGTTTTCAGCTTCTGACTGAACTGGTCATCACACTGCTGTAGGAATTGTCCCAGCTATGGTATTTGGAATTTATCCAAGTGCTTCCCCACAAATGTTTTTTCCCTGGGCTTTGAAAATACAATAAATAAAATCCCAGAGTCTCTCTCTACCATTTTGGATTTTTTTTCTGGATTTCAGTGCCATTGGATGCACTGCATGCTTGGACACCCACGCAGGTGATGAGGACTGGGAGACAAGGAAAAAGAGGGAAAGGAAATGGCATCCTGCTCATTCTCCACTTTTGAGCAGCTGCAGCCACTCTTTACTGACAAATTCCCTCTTTTTTCCCCTGAGCCCTTCTTTCAAGAGGGTATTTTAAACCTAAAATATAAACTGGGGGTTTAAAATTCCTCGACACCACTTTCTTAGCTTTAATATTGAGAAATTGGCTTATAAAGAGATTTTTCTAAGTTCACTTCTACTTAGGATCTCTGTGTCACTCTCTTGTGAACTTGGGCTTCTGAAGGAGGTTTTTGTTAGATTTTAGGGCTCCTGTGGGACAGATCAGTTTAATTAATAGTTTCTAAACTGTCCTAAATGGAGAATGAAGTAATTATTGCTAATATTTAAAAGCTGGTGATTATATGGTATTTACAATATCTGGCATTTACAAAAAAATCCCACCAATCCCCAACTAAACCCAAACCAAAAGCAAACTCACAACAACACCTGTGCAGAAAGGTGCCTCAGTGCTCAGATCTATATCTTGCCAACCTTCACTAAGGTGAGTTGCCAAAAAAGGGTTTGAAGTTTTTGCAATAAAAACAGCAAAGTGCCAGTTAAATGTTGTGTATTTGAACAAACATATGGGTCAGCAGAGCTATGTGGAGACCTGAAATTCTACTCTATAGTAATCTTTCAGGCTTTCCAAAACTCATTCCCATTCAAAACTAGAACGTGAAGGTAACACTATTTTGGGGTTTTTTTATGTTTTATTTTTAAAATTTGCCAAAATATTTGGTTTCACTTTATATAAATTCAAACAGAAAAAAATAACAACAGAAGTAAATCTATAATGCAACAGCTCCCTTCAGCTGTTTGCCTTCTCTTGTGTTTCTTTTGAGTGCATTTGCAGTGATATCTGTGCAGTTTGATAACACATCCTATAGATAGACACATTATTAAATCTATTGTGTGACTGAAAGCTGAGGAATCCTCTTAGAAAGCTTTTACTCTAAAAGGCAAATAATGCTCTTTAGTTGTATGTACACATTGCATTAAGTGACCCCAGAGCTTGCTGACAATGTTTGAGTAGAGTTCCAACGGAGGGATCTTTTTTTATGATTATTTTGTTTGTGATTTCCAATGTGCTGCTGAGCAATTCAGCAGCGTGCACTGAGAAGGGGAAAAATATATTGAACGTGGTGCAGATCCACACACACCTGGATGTGTGAGAGATGAAAATATCAACATGTATTTTCTGTCCTTAAAAATGGAATTATGCCCTCCTTTAAGTCTTGAAATATGGTACTTCTATCTAGATTTATATGAGCTCTGTGGCAGAATGTAATTTTAGAACAAGACATTTCATGTTTACAAAGTCATCTCTTCCCGAAGTTTGAAAGATACTTTTAGTGCTCTTTTGCACTCAGGTTAAGAGGCTTAAAATGCCTTTTCAAATAGCAGTAAATGAAGTTATGGGGTCTAATCCAAGTTTTAGACCATAAGATAGGAGAAAACGAGGCTAGTTAGTGGAAGATGAGGTCAGGATTAATTTTATTATATTTATTATGTTTATATTATATTTTATTATATTTATTCTTTTCTTAAGGTGGTGTTTTTGTTAAAAACATTGAGTTGGGCATGTGGTTGATGCAGCAAGAGTCTTCCTGGATAAATGTATCTATGAGCTGTGTTCCTGCATTTCATATGTTCTGCACTGATCCTGAAGATCCTGACATCTGTCTATGTATTTCATATCCTGCGTGTGTATTTCTTTAAAGAGTTTTTCTTTTGTGCCAATCCCAATTTTCAGCACAGAATAAACACTTTTCCAAGGAGTTCTGCCTGTATTTGAACTTGGAGCTCAGCTGCCATTTCTTACAGTGATGAATGGTTGCTGCTTTTGACCGATGGACACGGGGTGTCAGGTCCAAATTCACATTTTTGTAGGATCAGATTAATAGTGCAACTCTTCTGGTGCTCAGCCTCATGTGAAATGCAATCTATTTATGCTCTTTCCAATTTTCATTGTATTATTGAGAATCCTATTTAGTGAGCCTGAGTAACGAGGACACTGCAGGGGGAAGGTAATTCATATTCTTCAGGGTTAAGCTCAGCTCCCTGCTCGCTTGCAGAGACAGAGGCTCTTCATAATCATAACCTGCCTGAGTGTTCCTCCAGGAACTGAGGAATTTTATCAAAAGGGATAAATTCAGCAAGAGGACTCGTGATTGGAAAATATCACTCTATATCTACCAATGTGCTAGTGGGATTTCCAGAGCTGGATGACCTAAACTGCTGCCTGCAGGGTTTGTCTAGGGGATGGAGGATGCTGTGGGAGATGGCACAGCAGCACTGCACGCTCAGGGAGGTGTTTCTGCACTGCCCTGAGCTGGAGCCTCAGGTGAGAGCAGGAGATGGCCCTGGCAGGTGCTGGCAGTGGGAGCCCTCCTGTCCTTGGGATGTGCTGCAGGAATGCAGAGCTGGGACAAAGAGGCTGGAAAATATTGCTGCCATTTCCAGAGAGGGTCGTGCCTTGCCTAAAGATGTGCTTAAGGGTGGGAGAGAGACAGCAAGGGAGCTCAGATCTCCAGGGCTCCCACTCGGTGCTTTCGTGTGAAATCACTCTTCCCTTGCAAGTGAGTTCTCAGCCTGACATGCACAAACATGCCTCCTGTGTTTGCTGCTGAATGAACCCAGAAGCTGCTGGGGCAGCAGATACCTGAATTTCAGACTGGGCATTGAGCAGCTTTCCCCCTCATTTCCAGGCTCTGATGCTTCTCCGTAATCTACTTGTATCCCCTACAACTGTGGGGTTTTCATTCTTTAGGACCCCTTTCTGGGGAGCTTTCTCTTTTTCTATTTTTCTTTTTCCTAGAGCACAAGACAGTGGTGGCACGAAGGAGACAGGGAAAACACAAGAAGAATGTAATTATTCCAAAATTTATGAAACTTCTGAGGTTCAGTGTGCAAGAAAGCATGTAAGCCTTTGGCTGGGTCAAGCAGTTGAAATCTGGCAGCTGTTCTACTGTTATAATTCTTCTAAGATGCTACAGTGTGTTTATTCTAACATCATTTTATTTCATATCAAATATTTATTTCAGAGAAAACATTGTTTTTTCTCAGAAAGCTTATGGTAAAATTAGAGTTTCCTCTAAGTCCAAACTGGGGGCAGGGGATAGAGGGGGAAAGGGAAAAATTATGATTAAGTGTTGGTTTTTTTCATAATCTGCATGTAAGATCTACTTTGAGCTCATTATCTTGCCTTAGTTCCACTGCCTGAATCAGAGTGATGCTGCTTTGGGCTGGGGGTCAGATGGACCATTTTATGTCATAATTTGTCCAGAGCATACAACCAATACAATACATACAACCAATTTTTTTCCTTGTGTGTTCATTTGCTTTCTTAATCTAATATATTTCCACTTCCCCCCCCGCCACCAAAACTATGCAGTATAAATGTTTTATGCTTGCCCTTCCAGCTGTACCTTTTAATCCCAGGAACAGTTCCTTTATCTTTTCAGGTGGGAACATCACTTTAAAATGCAGCTACTAACCCTGCCCACAAAATCTGAGTAACTCATACCAGCTCTTTAACCCTCTCATAATTTTCTTAGTCTTAGCCTATGACCTTTAATTACCTGTAGCGAGCATTTTAATTTTCTTTTTTAAAAGTGGCTTGCCCTTGTTGCCAGGAGATGATATGGAGATGATATGAGCAGTGAGGGCTGTCCAGTGCCCAAGGGACCCTGGCTCTTTAGTTCCACTTATTTGGACTTGATGTTGTGCCAAGGTGTGTCATTGACGTGTCATTTGTGCTCGTCAGCGGGGAAATGAGGCAGCCCTGGGTTTGTGAGCACAACTGGAGAGGGACAAGATTTGTTGACACAATTAAAGAGGTGCAAGGGTTTGTTAAAGCAATTAAAGAGGGACAAGGGTTTGTGGCACAATTAAGGGGGTGCAAGGCTTTGTAGCACAACTAAAGAGGGACAAACACCAGAGTGCTTCATTCCTTGTGCCCATATCCCTTTGTTCAGGGTGCAATGGCTGGTGCTGGAGAGGACCAGGCTGAGCTTGCAATCCCAGTTTTATTTTGATGTGTGGGATGAGTTCAGCGAGCCTCCCTTGCTGAAAAGCAAGAAGAGGGAGTGTGAGAGCCTGGTTGTTGTGAGCTGTGACTATTGCAGGCTTTTACAGTATCTCCAAAGAAGGTTTCCAGCACCCTGTGATCCTCCCTGGTGAGATGAAGAGGCAGAGCACTTGTGTCACTAATCTCCCACATCTCCCACCACGTTAACACTCTGCAGAAATACAGGCTGCTCACTGAGGAAGTTATTAACCTTTGCATGCTGGGGGAAGCAGCCACTGTACTGCAGTCAGCTGAAATCCAAAAATTCATTTGGGTTATGTCAGCCTGGAACTTGTTTTATAGCACTGAGGTTACCTCTGCAAACTTCATTGATGGAGAATTCCTGGCTGGTATGAGAAGCCTGGCTCCTCCTGTCTCCTGCCACTGTGACAGCTGATCTTTCACTTGTTTTACTCTGATTTTCATGGTAGATGTTGAAGGGTTTTAAACACCCCCTGGTTTCCTGAGGAATATTTACACCTCTTACGAGATGCGGGAGCAGAGGTCGGGAGCGCCCTGGGAAATGCTGGATGGAGGCAGTAGGAAGCTGTAGCTCCACGATATTGTATTTGTTTGCTAGGAAGTGATTTATGTATCTCCAAGATGTTTACTTTGGGGAACTGAAGCTACCCTGCAGAATTCTAAACAGAAGGGAAAATGGGAGTCTCTGTGAGGTTGGGTTGAGTTGGTACCAATGCTTCAGTGCTACTCGATACAGAGATGGGGCTTAGTCTGTACAGGATTTGGTCTCTGGGGGGCAAAAAAAGATTTAAAATATTTTTAGAAGAGAGGGATTATTGAAAAGATTTTTGCTGCAAATAATAAATTCTCAGTGTTGGGAAGAAGAGACTTGTATCTTTTTCTGGCAGCTAGTTTGCATGTAGGTCTGGATATCTTTCTGGCTTAATTTAAGTTATTAATGCCTCGACTTCCCTGGAAGTGGGCTGAAATTAACATTTATTCTCAAGAACTTGCTCCTTAGACTAAGAAAAAAATTGAGATAAATTTGAATGAAGATACATGGCCTATCATCCCTGTGAACAGAAAGTCAAAATCTTACTTAACACCTTTTTTGAGAAGTGTGAGGAAATGGGGTGGAAATGGGCTGTTTGAGGGGGTGCTGGTGGTTTACACAGATCTTTCAGCCTCAAGCCTTGTCTCTCTGCAAAGATAAAAGTAGAAAATCATTATTTTCAGTTTCTTAAGGACTTTTTTTTTGAGGGGAGAAAACATTTTTGATCTTCAGTTGCAGGGAAGCTTCATTTGGGTGCTGGTGTCTGGGTGAAAGTTCAGGATTTACCACAAAGCAAAAAAAAGGGAAAAATAACCCAACCATCGTCTTGAAGACATGTGTTGGAAAAACACCTTTCAAGGAGAACAAAGTCTTCCCTGCTGAGTTCTGCAGTGATCACAATCTCTGCAAGAACAGCGAGTGAAGGGAGCTCTTTGGAGAGGCAGAACTGCTTGGATGTGGGAATGTTGTGTCACGCTGTAATTGACCTGTGGCGTTCTCAGTCTTCCATCCAATCCTCTGGGAACTTTCTACTCTCCTTTAAAATGCAGTGAATATCTAAACCAGAAATCAGGAAGAAGGCAAACACACCTTTCTCACAGCCCCAGTGTACTTGTGAAATCTGTTTGCATTCACAGAAATAGTCTGAATGAGTACTGTCAAAACTATTCATGTGATTGAATGTTCCTGCCCTGGACTCGGATGTTTTAGTCTCGAGGAAGCAAATATTATTCCAAGTGTATCAGAAAAGGAAATTAAGCCTTTGAAAGTAATATTTTGCGAGTCTTTGTCAGCAGGCATCATGTATCATTCCATCTCTGCCCTGCTCTAATTGATTTGGAAGTGTTAGGCATTTAGTGAGCGTGGGCTTATCATTTATTGAGAACAATCTCCCTCCTGCTTTCTTCTCCCTGGCAGCTCAGCTCTGCCCCAAAGCTAGGCCGGAGGAGCCCAGCCTGGACTGTGTAATCCAAGTTCTGCTGCTCTGGACTGACCTCACCCGACCTGGAAATGCCAATCCATTAGAGAAAATAGCACTGCCCCTGACAGCACAGAAATGCAGACCTGCACCGGGGCGGAGCCGGCTGGAAAACTGTGGAGCACTTTCCCAGGCTAATGGGTTCACAGGCTGGAGCACAAATATTTTGAATGCCCTCTAATGAACAGTTGTAATTAATATGCATATGGTTATGTTTTAATAATAGCCATGTCTCATAAAAATGCCACTCTGATATTCCTGTACAGCTTGTAGAGTAATTAATGGAGTTCAGTGTACTTGGTCTGTTATGCATTCAAAAAACCCCACCGTGGAGCAGCGTCTTTTGCACTATGTATTTTAAAGAAAACCTGGGGATTTAATGAAACCTGTCTGATGTTGGGGAAATTGCCATATTAGCTACAATTTATGGTTACCTACGTAGCTTTTATGGCTGACAAATAAGGAATGTAAAACACACAAGGGAAGTTAAACAAACAAAAGCTGTGCTGCAGTGGATGAATGCGATTGTGACCTCTAAGAAAATGTCTGGAACTTTCAGAGCTCTCTGAAGGCATAAATTGCAATCAGCTCCAGGTCCTGAGGAACTCAATCACCTTTTCCTCGTGTTTTGGGTGCAGCCATGGCAAAGGCCCACATCTCCTGCCAGAGTGAGCAGCAGGTCACAGGGCCACTGTGCTGCATGTGCATGGTCAGGACAGGCTCCGTGGCCAGTGTCTTGTGTCAGCATTAATTCTGGTGAGTGCTCTTAAAATATTGTCTAATTAGAGGAAAACGGGAAATGAGAAAGGCCCCAGCATAGCATCACTCTGAATTGCTGGCATTATGCAGAGCAAGAACTGTATTCTAAGAACACACTGATAACTCTAAAGGGTTAAGGACAAATCACTGTTTTGCCCCTTTCTTTCCTCCTTTTTAATAAAAAAAAAGCCAACATAGAAATACTGTAAATTCTACAGAAATATCACGGAGGAAATCTTCCTCGCACCTCAATTTTAGTTAATGTGCTGCCTTTGCACCTTCTCAGATTTGGGATCCCTTGTTCCATTGGGGTGGTCCCTTGAATGTCTGGCTGCTTTTCATTTCATTTGTGTCTCACCTGAAATCCCCTCTGCAGTTCCCAGGGGACAGGTGATGGTTGTCCCTCTTGCACCCCCAATAACCCCGTTCTGCATCAGTGCTCTTCTGCTCTTTAGGATAACTCTGCTCTGTTTTCCCAGGTTACGTTTGGGCTGAGTAACCCTTCTGGTTTTTCATGGTGATTTATCAGGCAGTGATTGGTTTCTATCAGCTCACAATACCCTTACCCATTCTCTGTATAGTAGTATTAATTAATTCCTTCTTATCAAGTTACTGGATCGTTTCTGTACTGCTACGAAGGAGATCTCTGCATTCCTGGGTTGCCCATTTGCTGGCAGAAAAGAGAAATATCTGCTACTTTTTTCTGTTGGATTTGTCTCTTCTATCTAGACAGTGGCATGGGAAACGACCCTTCACACCTGTGAGACTCTGTCAAATTAAATTCCTTGGGATTTTTTGTCTACTATGACAGGTTATTACAAAAGTGTTTGCTTTTCTAGCTATTTAGAAAGGCAGAAAATGGCCCTGAACGCTTTAGAATGTTTGGCAAAGGTGACCTCAGATATTAAAAAATAAAATAGGAAGATCTATAGATGTCACTAAATGTACCAGCTGCACCTGGATTAAGACATTTCTGAGCTGAAAATGTAGAAACATTCCCAAGATGTACTGTGAGGAATCACTGCTTGGTTTCACATGCTCAACCCAAGAGCTTTTTTTTCCCTTCCCAATGGTTATTTGTGTTCCTTCACCTGAAATGGAATCTGAATTCCTTTAATGCACTTACAAGTCTACTTTGCATTTCTCATCCTGGAGTTTCATTTTCTCCCTGCAATATGGACAGCTCATTACTCAGGCTATCAGGGAAAAAAGTTTCCTCCATCCCTTCATTCCAGGGGTTCTGTGTCTCAGTATTAACACTTAGAAATGTTTCTTTTGGTATTTTAGTGGTCTTTCTGAAATGAAACGTGCAGGTGTAAGCTATTGATACAGCATTTAAAAATTTCAGCCTTTTCTAACGGGTGAGAATTTGTCACTTTTTAAAAAATCTCATCTCTTGAGAAAGTGGTGAAGAACTGGTCTCATTCTAAGTTTGGCTACTGAGGAGAACCCAAACCACAGTGGTACTTTGACAGTGGCAGTGCCTGCTGGAGTCAGCGAGGAAGGATTGACAGGATTCTGTTGGCAAACACCACTGAGCAGATGCAGAGGGAATTGTGAGGCTTGAACTGCACCTATAACTCATCACAGGGTGCATTTTGGTGTTGTATTTTTGAACTACAAAGTGCTTGGCTGTGTCTGGAACCTGCCATCTGAAAGCACCCACCTGATGCGGACCCTGTGCTGGGATGCATGAGGATGTCTCGTGCCCAGGGCAAGGATGTGGGACCTGGTGCTGCCCTGAGCCCAGGAGGGGCCAGGGGCCAGGTGCTTTTATCAGGGATAATGTGATTAGCTGGGACATGCAAGAGTAAGGGAGGCTAAGTTTGAACAAGGGATTTAATTAACTTCAGTCAGGATTATAAAAGGGGAAATGGATCTTTATCCTACTGACTGTTCTCATAGATTTATGCAGAGATTTTTATTTCAACACTGTCAAAGAGGTCCCTCTGTGGCCACAGTGGCCTAATGTTGACTTCTCTAGTGCTTGATTTGGGCTGGCTTAGGGGATTTAATTTTGTCTTAAGCACCTTTATAAGTCTCCCAAATCAGGAGTCCAATAGCCCTGTGAAAATGGTGGCAAAAATGAGCCTGGTCAGTAGTTCCCAGGGCTTGAAGTACCTGCTTGAGATGATGGTTTCTCTTTTTCAGCTCTGCAGGGAGCCCAGAGTGATTGGCTTCTACCTTAGGCTCCAAGCACTTCAGAAATTATGCATGTGACTCTGGAGCTGTGGCAGGCCTGCAGGGCAAACCCAGCTGTGAAGCGCAGTCAGGGCCAGGATGTGCTGCCCACGGGAGAAAATGCCAAGTTCAGCCTCTCTGTATTTCCCAGGCTGGATTTCCTTGGCTGAAAAACAAGCAGCTTTTATTTTACAGCAAATATTTCAAGAAAATGACATCAATCCCCATCTGAGACTGCCCTGGGGCATGAAAATAACATAAGGGAAATGTTTGACCAGCGTCTCTCATACTGAAATAAGCAGTGTCTAAGCAAATATTCCTGTATTGTTTCTAAGGCAGGCTCTGCCAGGCAAGGGCTGTGACTCCTGCTGGAATGGGACTGATCCATTCTGGTACCTGGGCCTGCAGTGAACTCAGTGTAAGAGCTGCTCCTTTCTTCTCCCAAGGCTGTTCTCAGTCCACACAGGCAGGGATTGTTCCCTCCAGCAGAACCCCTTTCCTGCAGTGGGGTAATTAAAAACACGTGGCTGAGCAGCCAGTCTGGCTCTGAGTAGCTCAGCCCTGTGTCCACTGGATCTGGAACTGTTGCTATGTCTTTCAAAGCAAGAATTCAAATATTTTTTTTTTTTTGTCTTTTACAACTTCTTTTCCTTATAGACGTTTTTTAGGAAAGTTGGCCCGTGAAAAAATATTCTGTATTTGCACAATGGATGGGATGTTTATCTTTTTAAAATGTTTTCTGTGAACAGCTTAAAAAATTGAAATCACTTTTGCAATTTAGAGGAAAAGTGAACTATTTATTTAAGTACTTAATCCGTTGTGCATCAAGGCACTTTAATGAATCAGACAAGAAACAGACCTGAAGCACGACAAATGTGGTGAGAATAATATGTGAGGAAAAACTTGATCTCATTTACTTCTATTTGTGAGGTGGAAGGGAAAAGTGGTTGAAGTCTCCTAGGTTAATGGAATTCTGAATGTTATCTTATGTGACCATGGTATCTTGAGGAGCAGATTAGCAGTTGGCTCGATGAGTTTGTTGGCAGAGCAGCAGAATTCTTGAACTTTGGGTCCCTTTGGTCACATACCCAGAGGAGCCACGTTCCAACCACAGGCTGGAACTCAGCTGCCCTGGGAGGCTGTCCTGCCTCCACTCCAGCAGGCCAGCTTCATTAGCAGGGACCGACGACGAAAACGTTGTTTTAAGGAGCAATATTAATCACCAGCCCCAGCAAACATTGTTTGGATCAGCAGGAGAAATGCTTTTGTTGGGGCTTTTGCAATTTCCTGCAGCCGGGCTCCCGAGCTTGTGCCGCAATTCTCGTTTTTATGGAGGGGAGTTTGCTCCTAAAGCCTTGTCTGCTTGGTCACCCCTCAAGGAGAAAGAATGCCTCTCCATATGTCTTCAGCAGAAGGCAGCCTGGGCTGACAGATAGCAACGAGATGATGTATTCCAAGAAATGCTCAATCCATGGCAAGATAATGAGTTTGGGGGAAGGGGGGAGCTAAACAAAACTCTGGACAGAGATGGATGCCAGTGAAGGACACGATGCCTGCCCGGCCCCAGAGCGGGGCAGCCACGGGTGAGGCTTGGCACACAGCATGGGACTTGAAAAAATAAAAATCTGAGCAACAAGAAGTTGAACACTTTTAAAAAGGAAGTTGTAGAAAGTTCAGGTGTGTGAAAACCAACAGTGGTTTTTTTAATTCCTTGTAAAACAGCTCAGAAATATTCAGGAAGTGGTAGATTGAGTGGGAGAAAGAATCAATGCAATTTAATGGGTGGGGCAAACAGAATTTGAGAGCTAAGCCTAAGGAAAAATCTGTTTGCATACACTTGTGCCAACTTAAGTGTCTGTGTGAATGTTAATGTATTGGCCTATTTTGTGCATAATAAAAATGCTTCAGTTGATGAAATTCTCTCTGTGGTACAGGACTGTAAAGGACAGGGTGCTCACTTGCAAATAACTGATCAGCTGTAAGGCCATGGGGAGAATCGACTCTGTCATCAGAGCTATGGGATGGCCCAGAGCTGACACCTGCCCTGCTGTCATTGCATGGGTGAGAACACCAGGAGAGAGCCTGCGCCTGGCTGGCAATGAGCAGGAGGGAAATCCTCATTACTTCTCACTCTCCAGCATGTTGCAAAATGTATTTTAGCTGGCAATTTATCCCCCAAAACTGCAGCTGATGTGGAGTTTCTGGCCCTCTGAGTCAGCAACATAGATAAACCAATACAAACTCTGATCTTTAGGTAACAAAAAGGAGTCAGAATGAAGGTAGCCTGCTTCAGGCAGCCTCATTCTCGAGGCAGTTGGATTTTGTTTTCTTGCTTTCCCTGTTTCCTACTGATAAACACTATTTCCCATTCTCCTCTTTCCTTTGTTCGTTTTCAGCCTCCTTCATTCTGCATCCCACTTTGTGCTGCAAAAAGAGCAGTCTCCTACTTTGTGGAGAATTAAAAGTAGTTGCAAACCGTGTGTAATTCCCTTGCAAGGCCGAATGTCTGTATTTGGGTTTAGCCTGGCTGAGAGAAGCTCCAGCAGTGCCTTTTCCCCACCCTTTGCTGTGGTTTTCTGCCTCGGTGAACCAGCTCACACCAAACACTCCCTCCCCAGCAGCAGCACCATTTCCCAGGCCAGTGTTTTGCAGGGTTAATGAATGCAATTAGCTCGGTGAAGAGTGCAGTGAGCAAGAAGGCTTATGAGGGGCAAAGGGTTTTCCAGAGGTGTTGGGAAGGCAGCACAGCACGAGGGATGGACGAGACAGGGCTGTGCGTGGTTACAGCCACATCACTGAGCCCCTGCCCTTGGTCCTCATCAGCAGTGAACTCATTTTGCATTTTGTTGAAGTGGAGAAACCCAAGGCCCCACTAGTCTGCAACAGCAAGTGGCATTTCCCAGGCATTTGTACAAACTGGGGCTGACTGTGACTCAGTCCCTGCCTGTGGTTCCTTGGGCAGTGATCACTCCAGTGCAGTCAATACAAGCAGTCACTTCATGCTGCAAATAGAGTATGGGCCACAAAACAAGTGTTTTACTCTATCTGTCAGGTTAAAAAGACAGGACATGAGAATAGGGTTGAGATCCCGTAAATCTAAGTGCTCAGGTATTGGAGAGAGAAGTACTGAACTGCTTTTACAGAGTGTAATCTGTCAGTCAGGTGCAGCTTTTCTGTCCTTTACTGTTTGGACCTGGCTTGGGCAGGGATGGTAACTTGCAGAAGGGAAGAGAGAGGCTTCACAAAAGCACCAGCATTTTTTATTATCCCCCTGTCTGTCTATTGCTCTGTTGTGGGTTTGGGGTTTTTTGGGGTATTTTTACTGAAGGAGTAAGGAAAAGGTGATTTTGCAGTTTCAGATTGTTTGATCATTCCCCAGTGTCCCTGATTAGCTGTACTAAACTCTCCTGGACTTTGCAAACAGCAGGTGCTGAGGAACACACACTTTCCACAGCCCAAGCCAGATGTCTCCCCCAAATCAGTGGGAATATCCTTGTGAAAAATGTAATGACTGTGGCAAGGTCTTGCTGTCCTGGGAAAAGTGAGTAAGAGAAATCCATCTTTTCCCGTGAGTTCCCCATTATTAAGAGTTCCTCATATGTTTTTATATAGCAATACTAACAAGCCAGTTGTGTTTTTATTCTGTCGCTCTCTGATTGCATTCAGCCCCTCAGGCAAACCTTTATACTCAGTAAGTCTTCTGTCAGACTGTAGAAATCTTTGTAGCAATAGATTGTAATGAAGATTAAGTTGATGGGTTCATGAGTGATTTATCATAAATTATTGTGCAGTAAGGGGTTTTTTTTTTCCCCTTGTGTAGCAAAAGAATTATGTGAGTGTGGTCTCAGGGCAACCTCTCAGGGAAACGAGGAGGATAAAGTAAGTCAAGAGCGTCCTCAGAGTGTCCTCTGCTCTTTGATACA
The DNA here is from genome assembly GCF_000738735.6 of Corvus cornix cornix. NCBI lineage: Eukaryota > Metazoa > Chordata > Aves > Passeriformes > Corvidae > Corvus > Corvus cornix. The sequence continues at coordinate 18,766,905 of NC_046341.1, read as the reverse complement.
TTTTTGGAAGGCTTTCTTGGAGATGGAGGGGTTCTCTGGTGGGAATTCTGGAGAAATGCTTTCCCGTGGCACTCTAGCACAGGGTGATGCAGACCTGGGGAGGAACTGTACATGAGTATGAGAATATAAATCAGCTTCAAGATGAAAGCTCTTAAATCTGTTCTCCACTGCTCACACTGATTATCATGGCCCCAAGGCATAGTTACAGAAGGATGCACTCAGGAGGGCTACTTCAGAATTTCCACAAGTCATTACTGATTATGGATCTGTACTTTAAAGTGTTTATAGGTGATGATTGATACACTGACGATGTACCTTTCAGAACTGCGTAAAGAGGAGCAAGACTTGATTTGCACTTGGATTTTCATTATTTTACCATTTAAAGTGGCTCCTATTTCATAAACAGTAGCTATGGTAATGCCTTTAGGATGGTTTTCATATTCATGGATACATATGTATGCATATTTTTACCAGACAGGCACTTTAGAATTTTCCAGTCATTATTATAAAATGCAACATAACCTCTAAAGCTCATTCTGAAAGGATATCTATAATCAATTAACTGACTCTCTAGAGCAGCCTTAATATGGTGTTTTAATTAACACCACATTGGAAAGCAGAGCAAGCTCCCGCAGAACTCTTGCAGCAGGAGCTGGGGTTTGCAGCCCTGCTTTGCCGGCAGGGTCTCTCTCGAGGTCTGAGGAGGCTTTTAGTATCCCACTGTTACACTGCTCAAATCCTACCTGTAGGATCAAAGGGAAGAACGAAAAGGGTTCTATTTCCAGGAGAAACAGAGAGTACTGCAGTAGCTTCCAAGTAAATAAGATGAGATGGTGTTAGAGCACAGCCAAGCAGAGCTGTGTTTTACCAGGGACTTGCAAGGTCTGTGCTGGGGCAGAAATGACCTTTTGCAAACCCCAAAACAGGAGACAGGCACAGGGGGGAGATAACAGCCAGCAAGACTGCAAAACAAAAGCAGTATTGGCATGTACTCCTTGCAGAGGTGTCTGCTTCAAGATCATGCATAAGTGTAATCACTGCTGATATCCCTGTGTCAAAAATAGTAATTCTTCAGCTGTGATTTGATAAATCTGTATTTATTGGTTAGCATTTCAGTGGGTCTCACTTGGCAGAATTTCATTACACTGAGTCTGCTCTGCAGCTGTTGAAGCTCTTCAGAGTCAATAATTTACACCAGGAAAAGCTCCAGTGTTTGTATTTAAAACTTTACGGTGTTTTGGTGCTTCTGGTCTTTTCCCTGGGAGACAACTCTGGGCCATACCCCCAGTTCTGGGGGTTTCTGATTTTTTGTAGTTGTTTTCTATAGAACTTCTCCCCCTTTTATTTGTGATGATAAACAGGAATGATTTAGAGTAGATAAATACTTTACGTACAAATCCTCTTTGTCAGTCTCATAATTTATTTTTGTGTAATGAAGTATTTATCATGCTGGAAGTTAATAATCCATTTCTCTGAGGGTTTTCTTTTTTTTCACTATTTCTGACTATACAGGAAACTCTACATTTAGAAACACAAACTTTTCTGATTGTTTGGGGACCTCAGGGTGCTGGAAATGAAAATAGACATACCTGAATATGGTTCAACACAGAAGACATGTTTTAAGGGCCAGTGATCTTTTCTCCATAAAACTAATATGAATTTCCTAAATCTCTTCTGGTGCTGAAGGATTGCAAACAAATCTGCTCTGAAAATGAGATCAGAACACCTGACTACTTAGCTGTTTAAGATGCATATTTTCATTAGTTATCTGGTGTTTTAGTTGTTCTTACAGGTGGATGTTTACTGAAGAGACTTTTTGTAGATAAATGAAAGAACTAAATGACACTCTTGTTCTTAGGGTTCACTTCTGTATCTTTGTCTGCTGGTAGAGTAAAAAAAATTTGCCACACAAACTTCAGGGGTGTGTTTTTCCATACTGAAATGTCCTTTTACTGGGCTTTATAAAATGATTGCAACTTTTCTGTGAACCTTGGTTGCCTCTTGGCTGCCCGACTGAGCAGGCTGTGCAGGGGAGGGCCAGGACCTGTTCTTGGTGTGTAGCTGGGGTGGAATTCAGCCCAGCAAGTGGTGGGCACAGCCCGAGTGTAGCAGGAGAGTGATTAAATTCATGCTGTGTGTAATAATTGCTGTACTGATAGAACAATGGGGTGAGTGGATTTGTGCTTAATCTGCTGTGTCAACCTGGAAAAAAATGTGCTTTGGGAGTGAGGGCATTTTTGTGCTTATATTTAATTTGATACCACTCTTGGTAAATGGGTCAGTGATCTGAGGTATTGTATTTTTGGCATTAAGAGAAGTGCTGGGTGCTGTAAAATGCATTAGGTTTTCTTCACCTGAAAATCACTCCACTTTGTTTTCCTGGACTTGGAGATGATGAAATCTGTTTGTGGCCTTTTACTTTTTTATTATTATTATTATTTTATTTGAGACATGGGCAAAATTTTGGTCTGGTACAGGCAGGAAAGAAAGTGCAGTAACATCCAGACTGCTCTTTGAAAATGCACAAATAAATTGAATAATAATAGCATGCTAATAAAATAATTTGATCTTGGCGGGGCTCCAATATATCCAGCAGAACCTGGGATGTGCTGACAGGAGTCTTCCAGCATCCTGTTCTACTTCTGTGGAAAACATTGGTTGTTTCAAAGTGAAGCCTGTGGGAGGTGACTGAAGAGTGCTGTTAGATTCTGGTGGGATGAGAGAAAGTTCATTTAATGCTTCACACACTCTTATGAAGACCAAGGAGTTCAGGCACCTCAAAAATAATTTCCAGATCAGTACCAAAAAATGTCAGCTTTGCTGAAATATCCGAGTGCTACCCTGAACTGAGACAGAGGTGCATAATTTTGAGCTGGATGCAAAGAAAATTCCTTGCAGGCTATTAGAATTGACATGTTTGGTCAAAACAGAAGTGCTGAGATTAAATGATGTGGTTTCATCCCCATTTGGGACTTCCAACTTCTTTGGGATCAATGAGATTTCAAAATCAGAAATAACACTTAAAATAGCACGGGGCAGGTGTGAGGGGCCAGTGCTAAAGGAAAGCAGCACAAGGCAAAGCCTGGTCGGGCTGAGGAGCTGGAAGAGAGAAGGTACAGGCAGCAATCCTGGCAGTGGGAGCCAGCCAGTGTTCCAGGCGTGGCTGCCTCCATCCCAGCCTTTCTCCTCGTTTCCCCAGGAAAATGCCTGTTTCAGTGCAGGAATGGCAGCTGGCACAGAGGAGCCTCCCTGCTTTCCAGAGGCCACTTTGCCAGCCTGACCTGGCGCTTGCAGAGACGGGCGACTCCTGCCTGGAGTGGGAGCTGGGAGTGCACTAATTACGTGCTGATGGCAGGCTCTGGATAATAGCAATTTTCACTCAATTACTCAGTGCACAGTGTCACTATTAGAACCCAATTAATTTTAAAAAGCATTCCAATTTAAAAGTAGGCAATATGTTGCATTTCCACAAGTTATCTATAGTGTTAGGATGGCCACTTTAGCCAACTCTTTATTGCATTAGACAGTGATGCAAACAAAGCAGCAAAAAATAGTGTGAGGGGAAATAAATATCTGTCTTTGTGGTGCTGAAAGCTCCCGAGGCTGTGCATAGCAGGGCTCTCTCAGGGTCTGTCTCAACACATGCAGGACCACAGAGGACGTTTGAAGCCAAATTTAGTTGGAGGGTACTGGTCTCCTGTACTTATTGTTCAAGGTATGCACAGAAAATGAGTACCAGCTAAGGTCAGTAGATCATTAAATGAAAATTCAGTGTTCAATTTCCACTGTGTTTTGGGATTGAATTTCACAGAATAAAAGAGTTGTAGAGTGATCTGGGTGGGAGGGGACCTTGCTGACCTTGTCCCACCCCTGCCATGGGCAGGGACACCTTCCACTGTCCCAGGCTGCTCCAAGCCCCAATGTCCAGCCTGGCCTTGGGCACTGCCAGGGATCCAGGGGCAGCCCCAGCTGCTCTGGGCACCCTGTGCCAGGGCCTGCCCACCCTCCCAGGGAACAATTGATTCCTAACTTCCTTCACTCATAATGAACAGGGTTTTACCTATAGGTTTCCAGAAGAGAGAACACCACAGTTGTGGTAAATATTAACAAGAGGTTGCTAATTTGAGGCTTCGTTTGGTCTACAGGAATTGTAAGCTTCTGGTGTAGCATTTAAGTAAATAAAATATATAGCTCAAAATAGTGGAATAGATTCTTCTTAAATGGTAAAAGAAAAAAATTAATTGATTTTGGCCTGAGTGTGAGGCATTTGCTAAGACAGTTCCACTCTGTTTCCTGTTTAACCCAGCTGGTGCCGTGCTCACCTGGAGAGCCCAGACACCCCCGTGAGTGTGTTTGAAACAGCTGGGGAAAAGGGGAAATGAGTCTTGGTTTGGGGAAGGAGCTGTTCCTTCAGCCTTTGGTGAAAGCAGAGGGTTTCCAGCCCTGGCAGCTGTGCTGTGTCTGTGCCCCTGACTGTGGCTTCGGGGGAGCACAGCTGCTGCCGCGACAGGAGTGTCCTCCCTCAGGAAGAAGCAAAGAGCACCTGACAGCCCGTGGCTATAAAAAAATTAATTGGGAAGTGAGCAAACTGCTAACCTTATGCCTGGCTTTGATGTAAGCAGCAATGACAACCTCTTTACTCCAGGATTTTGCTGTCACTTGGTGGTAAGGTTTCCATCTGGACTGCAAGAGATGTTTTAGATTTGAACTGGCTGACTGGAAGAATTTAGTGGAGCAACTCCATTTGCACTACTCCAAATGCAGAGAGCTGTAACCTGACAAACTATTTAAGAAATGCTTGTAAATGTGGGTTATTTGTCATTGTTTGTTTGACTGGGAGGAAAACCTCACCTGTTTTCCACCAGCAGCATTTGCTTTCTGTTGTCACTTTTTAAGTTATTTTCATGCTAAGGTTGCATGGTTTTTGTGTTGGGATGTGATGGGGCTGTTCTCAGACTTCCCTTCAGGTGGGAAATACAAACCCACGGGATTTGACAGCTGCTATTCCATCCCCAGATGTCCCTTGCAAGGGTGCTCTGCAGCCCCATCCCTGCAGTTTGCTGGTGCTGTGATGATTTAGCCATTTGAAGAAAGAGGTGGAAGCAAACATGTTTAAAGCCCAGCCAATGCCCAGAGAGTCAGACACTCATTAACAGTATCTTCCAGCCATAATCAGCTATCCTTGGAGAGCATGTTTTATCTTGCTCTCCGCCAACCTTTCTGCCCACAAGTGATTTGCACTCTTATTGAGCAAAGTTGGGAGCAGAATGGATAATAACAAGTCTGAAAATGCTCTGGAAGCAAAAAAATCCCTGGGCTCAGGGACAGCAAACCTGGAATTTAGAGTAGAAAGTAAAGAACACCAAAAGGTCAGGGCTATTGAAGCTACGACACTGTGATTATGTCACTGGATAATAAATCTTTATTGTAAGAGGAAAGGTAGGAAAATATTCCTGGGACCCTTCCATGTGCTTCCTCTAGGGCAGGAACGTGTTTACCCTCATTAGCATTTCTTAATGGTGCAAGCACACCTCATTTATTACCGTGGGGAAACAGTGATTAGAGGAGAACACGATGCACAGCGTGGGACTCTGCTGCTGCCACAAGCCCAGCCCGGCTCAGCAGCTCCTGCTCCGGTCGTGCTGGAACAGATTTGCAGGGAGAAGCCACGGGAGTGAGTGAAGATGGACAGGGCTGCTGTGGGATGGCCACGGGGCTGGAGGATGGGATTGGGTTGGGGGATTTGAGATGCTGCTCCTGCTTTTTAAACCCCTCCTGGCCTGCACTCCTGTGCTTCTCAGGAGACAAATTTTGGTGTGTTTGAAAATGATTTATTTTTATAATTATCTTTCCAGCATCACAATAGCTTAATTAAGTGGTGAGTTCCCTAAATTTGTGGTTTAAGAGTGCACTGGCACAGGGGAGCCCTGTGTGGATGTGCAGCTGTGAGGTGGGTGTGGGAGCAAGCTGAAGGGAAAGCTGGCATTCTGGGCAAGGCAGAGCTCACTCACCACACTACAGACTGGCCAGAATTGTTCTCCAGTCTCACTGCAAATTTACAGTCCTAATCTAAAAGGAACCACCCTGATCTCCTTTCCTCTGTCGCTCTCAGTGCAAATTTGGTGTTTGTTTAATTATATTTACTCATTTATATGGTTTAATAACATGTTAACCATCTAATTTATATCTGAATTTATTAGATATAATAGCGTTTCCATGAAAAATTTAGTACAGCCACCACTGGATGTTTCTCTTTCCATAAATTCATGATTTACCTCCAGTACATTACATTTCCATGAGAAACCTAATGATGGCGCAACATACTCTTAAAAACAAAAAAATCCTTTATTTTATTTTGGTATTTAAAATTTATATTTTCAGAATTATATTTCCCCTCTTTAAATAATGAACTGTAGATGAGGGCATGTGCATCTTTCTCCTACGGTGTTTAACTGGCGTAGTTGTCAAGTTCTCTTTAAAGACTGCTTGTTGCAGAGCATGAATTGGAGCCAAACGTAGTAAGTAGGAGGTGGATTTGTGCCTGGAACAGTTATTGAGGGAGAAAAACTATCCAGAGTGGAGCTGCACTGTCAGTGAGCGAAAGCTGAAGGGTTTCCTAAAGGATATATTTAGATTTCACCAAAGGAAGACTGACTCAGGGGAACTTAAACACAGGATGTAAACATCCTTTGCCTAAAGCATGTAGCCAGTGTTCCTTTGGAGAAATCCAAATACATCCTTAGCTGGAGGATATTCGGTGTTCCTTTGCTGAAGTCCTGCGCTGCCTCAGGAGATGCAGGGTGGAGTGCTGTGGGTGGGGTGGGCTTTGGTCTGGTTTTATTTTTGATTTCAGTCTGGCAGCTCAAGCTCACCCCAGAGCCTTGGAGAGGAGATCCCCTGTGTGGGGCTGTGTGCACAAGGGCTGTGTGTGGCCAAGCTGCCCCTGTGTGACTTCAGCACTGATTAATGGAACCGAGTGGACTTGCTGGCTGACTTCATGGGTTAAAGTCAAGTTTAACAGAGCTCAGTTAACGTGCACAGGTACTGTGCTTGACCTAAGATTTCTTTAAAGAGGACTGAATACTGCTTTTGAATTTAGTGAAAGCCTCTTTAAAAACTCTGCATCAGCCCCGTCCCCTTTACCCAGCGGTGTTGAAGCATCAGTGTTGATAGACACGTATAGTTTTGTTCTGTGTCTGCATCTGAGCTGAAAGATGACAGTTACAGATTTAATGTGACTTATCTCTCTCTTCAATCCCAAGCTTTAGATATTCACATTAATTAAAATGCGTGGTAATGTCAAACTGGTGAATAGTTACAATGTAAAATGTCAATTATCCTGTTTTTGAATGCATCTGAAATAATAAACGAATTCATCAAGCCATGAGTCTCCAACTAAACAGATGTCTGGGATGTAAATGGATGGGAAGGACCAGTGCCATAAATCCTACAGACATTTGTCAGGCCTCTGAAGTTCTCTGTACCTTTGCTGTTAAGGCTGTTGAGGTTGAAGGTTTGCCCACAGCAAGAAGGGGTTTGGCTGTGCCAGCTCTGCCAGGTGCCAGCCCTGGTGCAGAGCTGCAGGAGAGGCTGCCTTGGAACCTCCAGCTGCTCCTGGGGGATGGAGAGGCACCAAAACTGGCTGTCACTTGTAAGATCAGGCCCCCACGCTGGAGTGGGATATGTGAGGTTTGTGGGAGATTTTGTTTTGTTGTTTTTTTTCCTTTAAACTACTGTTCCATCTGAAGTACTCAGTAGTGCTTATCTTTCTTTTTTGCCCAGTCAGAACTGAAGAGGTTTAAGCTAAAACTGAGTATCTGCAGGAGTGATTTCTGCAGGGAGGAGTTCTCTCTGTTGGTCAGTCTCCACCAGCAGGCAGGTGGGAAACAGCCTTTGATCAAATTGGGCTGCATTTACAGGCATTTGATCTCTGCTGAACCGGTGTAACCATATGAAACCTCTTCTATTATTCACTCTGTCTGCTTCAAATAATTCAGGATCAGTGGTCTCCAGGCACTTTGTGATATAGCTTATCTACAACATTAAATTTTCAGCAACCGCATTTGAATCAGTGGACAGTTCAAAAGCATGGTGTTGGTTTGTGTTTAAGGAATCCAGATTTGGCTTCAGAATTACCTTGTGCCTGGAAATGCACCAGCACATCCAGGCTGTGAGCAGAGTCCAGAGGCATTTTCTTGCTCAGCTGATGCACTGTACAGCTTCAGCAAAGAAGGGATGGATGCTCCAGAGCTGAGGCAAGCACACACATGGATGTACATGATTATTTAAAGTGCTGTGCCACGAATGCCGGAGTTTTGTGAGAGTTAGGGATGGGTGAGATGATGTCAGAAGCAACTTTCAGCTAAGGAAATGGGTATTTCTGTGATGAGTTCTTTTTAGGAGGATTCAGTTTCCAAATTGGTGAGTGCTTTCAAGTGTCTGAACTGTTGGTTTTGCTTTCCTCCAGAGACTTTCACACACAAATCTATGCATTCAGGACTTGGGAAATGTTAAAAATACGACAAGGTGTAATGAAAGACAGGCTCTTTATGAAAAGAGGCAGAATTTTGGCTAATGTCTCTCTACAGGGCAGGCTGAAAACACAAGGAGATCTCATTAAAAGCTCTATGCAAGGTTTGCAACCCTGGTCTGCCCTGGTGATGGGCAGTACTGCAGGTGCAATAAAGGGAATATAACGCACCTCACACTGAAGAACACTGGGACGGGACAGAAGGAAGTAGCATTTTTTTGCTCTCTTCTGACGCCACATCTGATACCTGCAGACCTGGGATCAAACCATAATTCAGAATAAATTCATGGCAGAGGTGTTGGTGTGCTCCCACACAAAATAAATCTTCGGCTGAAATGAAGACCCATTAACATATGCCCTGTTTCATCCTTAGAACTTGAAGGACGTTTCGTGCACAGTGTGCACAGGTGCTGCTCTTCTTGGTTAAACATTTGGTTAATGAGGGAGGTAACTGTGTTGTTTAGGAACTTTGACTGTCTTTAGAGCAGCAGTGGTGCATTTACAGCTCTTTGTGAGGGGAATCTTTGTTCAGCACTGGAAAAGCCTCTTGTGTCTCATGCTGTGCTCTGAGCAGTGGTGGAAACACAGCTGACTTGTTAATTTGCTGCTGCAGTTAAGCTGCAGTTGCGAGGGTGATGGAGAGCTGAGAGCCACAGGGAGGAAGGTGATGTCTGGAGACACTGGGAAGAGAAAGTGGAAGTGCTTGCTCTCTGAGAAAAAGGATCCTGCCAGGAATGTAAAGAGTACATATGGGTGGCTCTCAGCTAAGCTGTAGAAATGTTCTCGATCTTTGAGGTTTTCTTCTGCCCTGTTTCTGTGCTGTGTCTGGTGTCTGAGAAAGAGCAACTGGCAGAAGTCAGTGAAGGCAAGAGAAGTTTTGTTGGGTCTGTGAAGCCTCTGCTTTGTGGTAAAGGATCCCTGCTGATTAACCTCTCTATGTGATGTGTGAGACTGAAATCCAGACCATGTAATCCATCTGTCCTTATCTACTTGTATGCGAAGGTTCACTACCTCCTTGCATGGGAAGTCATAGCAAGAATAAATTTTACCCATTCCTTAAAAAAACCCACAAACCCAAAACCACAGAAACAACCCAAACAAGACAAACAGCAGAATAAACCTCACAAGACAGACATAAAAGAAAAACCAGAAAAAGTTAAATTATAGCATGGTACTGATAACACCAAGGTTGTGGGTTGTGGGTTCAAGCCCTGTGTGAGCCTTTTACTTCAGCACTGGACTTGATGATCCTTGTGGGTCCCTTCCAACTCAGGAAGGTCTGTGACTGTGATCTGTGACTGTGACTAATTTTAACTAATTGACCTTTACCAGGACTAGAGCAGAGTGCCCCCAGCACTCTGTGGGACACAGAAAGAGTGCAAGGACTGTTCTGCATTAAAAATGGATGAACACAACTTATTCTGCATATAAGGTCAAAATCTACTGCTCAGTGAGTAACTAGGATTTTACACACTGAATGCTTGGATAGAGAAGCATTTCTGTACATTTTATTTACTGACAGAAATGTGTATCTTCTCAAGGGATCCACAGCCACCCTTGTGCTGTGTTATGAGTTGTTCCTGACCCCCAGACTGTCTGTGTCTCTGCAGGGCTAGTCCTGTTCTCGTGCTTGGACCACCCCTTGGTGTCAGGTTCTGTGACCATCTGACATCACTGTTACCTGTCTGCAAACAGAGTCCAGCTCTGCTCCAAACACTGCAGGGGGGCAGTGGATCTAACCTGTTTTCAAAGAGGTTTTCTTAACAAAGTTGTTCTTTCAACCAGCCCAAGTACCCAGCAATAAACTACAAGCCAGTGAACTCCTGAGGCCACAGAGGGATGTGCTTACATCAGTCATCCTCCTCCTACTCACTGAAATGTCTCTGTGCCTCCAGCAGCAGGTGTGAAGTTCAGGAGCTGGGGTTTGTGCTTGGCAGGTGAGCGGTGCTGGCTCCGACTGCTCTGGTGTCACAGGATTTTACCAATTTGCCATTTGCTTCATCAGGAAAGCAGCATCTTCCTGCTGGAGCACCATCACTCAGGGTTCTGTTGGCCAGATGTGATGTAGAGACTTGCCAGAAAATAATGATCACGTGGATATTCAACTCTCAGTTTCTCAGCTGCAAGGAGCTGCGCTTCTGGGTCGGGGTGGCCGGCGGTGGGACCTGTCCTGGAATCCAGGGGTGCTGGAGATTGTCCCAGGCCCTGCTGGGATTGTCTGTGGAGGGGTTACCTCAATTCCCAGTTCAAGGGTCAAAACCGTTCCACTCTCAACCAGCTCAAGAGGTCTGAGCCCTCTGCCTTCTGCCCATCATGGATGATCCTGGTTGGTGGTGTTGGACATCCCTGGGATCCCCTTGGAGAAGGTTTTTCTTTACATCTCTGAAGTTGTTCTAACCCAGACACCTGTGTTTGATCGGAAACCAGTGCAGAGCTGTAAGACAGTTTAGCACCGTGAGTAAAACACACACTGAGTGTAAAAACCAAAATGTTCCAGAACTGTTGGCCCCTGAGTTGGGTGGGGCCATTTATTTATGGTCAAACTATTGTGTCCCTTTTCATTTTACAGCAAGAGGACTTTGGCTTTTTCTTTTCAGCTCTAATTAGGAGAATGTTCTGGAAGTTCAATATTTATTGCCTGCATGTTAGTGACAAAATGAATGAAATCGAAAGTGGTAAGTGATGGTTATAAACTTGCTCGTGGAGTTTGGAAGAGGTTAAAATTAATCTGTGACTAAATGAAGGTGTTTTGGTGAATTCTCATCTTGTTAAAAACATTTAAAGAGCTGAATTATATTCACAAAATGAAATAAAATAGATTCTTTAGATCTGAGAGCTCTTAAGACTGTTCAAAACAAGGTGGAGAGCCTTGCCCCTGCAGATTTTGGGTCAGCTTACAACACTTTGATTATCATAGGATACTTAGCACAAACCCCTTACTGTTGTTTGGCTTCTTGGGTTTGGGTTTTTTTTTATTTGGTTGGTTAGATTGTTGAGATGTTGCTTTTTTGTTTGTTTTTATGCTTCTATTTTTTTAATCAAAGGGCCTTCTTTTCCTTTCCAGTCCTTTAAATTAAACAGCGTAACAGTTCTTCTTACTGCTTACTATCTCAGAAAAGGATTTTATCTTTGAGAAAAAAAAGGAATTTATTATCCTTGTGCGTTGTTGTGTAGTGGCAGCTGATGCCACTACAGTTACCTCTTATTGCAGTGAAAACAAAGAAACTTAATTTTCCTTAAAATCTGGTTAACTGCTTTGTCATAATAAACCAACTGATCTCTTGATGCATTACGAAATGCAAGTGCTGAGTTAGAATAGCACTGTTTGTTTTCACATAAGAGATATAGATGAGAGAATAAGAAAATGTGTGTAAGAAACTTTTCCTTACCTATTTCATTTCTTGTTATCTCTAAAGTAGGGGATGGAAACCAAAAATTTCCTCAATCATCATGGTGTTTCTGCCTCAGTAATTTCTCCTAATAAACCTTCCTCTGCACTCACTATTTCTTAACAAGAAATTGCTTTGAGCTATTAATTATACAAGTATTTCTCTTTTTTTATCCAATTCTCTCTCTGGCCTATTATCTCTGTGGAGCAGCAAATAGCAATTCAGATAGATGTGTATCATTACTATCTAAAATGTTGCAGGACTGAGGGTCCGTTGTAACATCCCTTTTGTTAAGGTATGTAGGGTTTGTAGATTTTTTAGTGTTATCCAGCAGACTGGGAAGGCACTGGGAAGGGAGGTGCTGGCATTGTGATTCCATAAAGCCTTAAACAACTGGACAAAGTGCTGGCCTGTCACCTTGGTCTGCAACATCCTCCGGGAAGTCTCACCGATGTGCTTTAAAACATCTGCACCCAATTATCACCTCTGCCATTCACTTCTTGTTGCAGGGTGGGAGCAAGGAACCATCCCTTCCCCAATTCCCATGGGATTTTGTCAAGCTGGATGCTAGATTTAGAGAGCAGAGGTACAGGGGCACCTAGAGTTAGGAATGTCCACTCTCTTCAGCTTGAGAATGTCAAAGCTCTCAGGTATTTTGCCCCAAGCTGGTTGTGCCTCCAGACTCTGCTGTAGACCCCTGTGTTTTAGCTGTGCCTCCAGTGATGCAGACTTGTGTCTGTTTGCTCTTTGTGCACAGGGCTTCCAGGGGGTGACCTTTGCTTCTCTCTTGTGCTCAGTGTAGGGCGTTTTGCCCCATTTTTAAATCTGAAAGTTGATACCAGATGCCAGCATGCCAAGGGAGGGAAGGCACAGCTGAGCCTGGGGGTTCTAAAGATGATGCACCTGGGAAAAATCTCTGGTAGAAAGGTGAGAACAGGTAAGGCTGTACCTAGAGAGATCTCTTGTCTATTTTGTGACTGAAGTTCCCTCTCACTGCTGCCTGTGATAGAATTTGCCTTGAATTCATTGTAGCTGCAGTTTCTCTACAGCGGGTGAGTCTCTGGGGAGGTACAAAGCTGCGTGGTCAGCTTTGAGTTGTTCAGTCACAATATCTGAGAGCACTGGGCACAAGCACACAAGAGTTGTCCTTGACGAGCAGGGTCCCGAGTTGTGATGGCTGCAGCTAATTCCCCTTTGGAATTTTGCTCACATTGTGAAGCAGCTGTAAAATTTCAGCCTTAATGTGTGCTACCTGGAGAATTTCAGTCTGAAAATATAGTACATGGTTATAAAAAAATGGTTCCAGGAACCATAAATTTTTTTTGCTATGTCCTGACAAAAATGATAAAATTTCCAGATGCGTCAGTGCTTTCCAAATTGAGATCTTCATCTGGCAGTATTATAAAAATGATTTTAAAAAAAAGAAAAGATTTAGTAACAAATACTTTTCCCTGGATTTATCTCCTATTTAATATTGTAGCAGCCAAGACTTTTATGTCAGAGGATCCTAAAACTAAGTTATTGTTAGAATTAATCACAAAAAAGTTGTCATGCCTACCAAGCACCCAGAACCAACCAGTAGCACTTCAACCCTTCTCAGGTTTAAACCTCATAAATTTCTCAGCTTTTCATGCTTAATATCCAACACCCTGTTAGCAGTGCTGTGGTGCCAGCACTGCTCCTCGTGCACCTCACCAGGGAACTGTGTCCTGGGAGTGGGGAGTGACCCTGGGTTGAGGTTGCATTTGCTCAGAAAAGTGTTGTACGAGCAGCAGGTCTCCTGCCAGACCCCACCCAGCAGGAGCTTGTCTAGGAATGGAGTGGGTTTGGTTTTCCTTTTGCCTTTTGAGATCCTGGTTTCTAAGGGTGGCAGTTGTCCCTGCAGGGAATCAGCACCCAGGCAGGCGGCTGCAGCAGAAGCAGGGGGTGAGTGCAGCACTGACCCCGCAGGTCAGGGGACCTCAGAGGTGACAGGGACAAATCTGAGGGGGCTGAGAGGTGCAGGGAGTGGGGATGGGAAAGGGCAGCAGCTGGATTGAGATCCAAGGAAATGCACAGCAGTGAGGGAGGAAGCAGTGCAGAGCATCAGGGCTGTGGTTTGTGTGCAGCTGCCTACCCAGCCATGAGAGCTGAGGCAAAAGGAGGAGTTAGCAGTTGTTTTGTATATTTGTACATTTTCCCCACTGTTTGCAACAGTCACTACAGGAAACATCTTGAGCAGGTTGACCATGATGTCAGATGTGTAGATACTTCATGTCCACCAGAATGCCTTCATGCAGTTTTAAGCTTTATCTGCTTGTCCTGCAACTTTTTATCTGCTGCATTGCTGTGGGTTTGCTGGTCCAAAGCTCCCAGGAAGGAGGTGTTAGCACTGAGGTGTACTGGATTCCTGTTCCTATGTGTTCTCCCACCCATGCAGAATTCTCCTTCTTAGCATCTGCTGAGACTCTGATTAACTTTCCTCAACTCCTTTCAAATCTGGTCCTGAAAGAGCTTCTGACTGGATAGGTACAGCATTCCATTATCTATTTTTGCTGCTTCCTTTATCAAAGGTGATAGTGTCTGCCCTAAAAATAAAAATATTTGGAAATGTTTGTTATAGAACATAACACATTGTACACTATCTGTTGTGTAAGACTGCCTGGCAATGGAATTGCTGAAAATTAAACCCACAACCATTATTCCCCCAAACCCACAACCTCCTGAAATCTCTCTCACAAAAACTCTGTCAGGAATTATTTTGTGCTTAAGTTTCTTTAATATGTGCTCAGTCATAGGATTGCTCAGGGATCAACCCTAGTGAGCATAATTTGGAGCCCCACAGAGCTTTTAGGCTGCACATGGCACACATAGAATGTACTAGAATGTGCTGAGCACCTCCCGTTTTTTGCAGTCTCTGTTCTGCCAAACTTTTCCCTTTCTTTATTTTTCCCATCTACTTTATCTTTGTGGCTTACAAGTTCAGATGCAATTCTCATCAGGCTTTCAGTGAGAAAATGCAGCTGGTGCTGCAGAGCTCACCGGAGATCCCAAGTGGGATCACCCAGTGAGGGTGTGAGGAGGGTCCTTCCTGCTCAGAAGAGATTCCCATGAGGGGTGGTGGCTCACTGATGAAGAGGATAGGTCTGAAAGGGTAGATGTGCTTCAGAACATCCCAGGGAGTCTGCAGAGAAGCTCCTTGGCCCTTCTCCAGTGGGGTCAAAGTGGCTCAGAGACACTGTGCAGGTTTGTTCCTTTGTTCTGGTTATTCCCGGTTGGAGCAGCAGATCCCACCCGTTAAAGCAGAGCAGCCTTAGCTGCAGGGACTGAACAGTGCCCCAAATTCTGATTTGTTGGGCAGCACAGAAAATTATCTGCTGGCATGAAAATGAAAAAAGAAAAAGATAAATGAAATAAAACGAGGTCCTAATTTTGTTATGGGGATAAGAAGATCTTACTGCACCAAAATTCGCTAAATCCGTCAAGTACAGAGTGAATCCACCAAGAATTGTGATGTGAGAGTCACCAGGGCTGCTGCTAACCAGAGACAGGGATTTGTGGAAGTGGTTTCCATCTTTCTGTGGCGTTTCACAGTTAAAAGGTGCTTCTGTCTTCTCTCCTGCCAGGTTTTGTAAGCAGAGCTGAGCAGTTGCTGTACTGATGTCTCAGTAACAGCAGCACCATCCTCATGTGAGCTTTGCTCTTCTCAGGGCTTTGAGTGACAGGTGGAACCACTGAAAACAACATATTTCAAGACTCTTTTGGCCTCCTTCAGAGCTCTGTTAAAATACTTTGTTATTTATATTTAATCTGCCTTCTTGGGGTTTGATTTAATGAAGAGGGTTTTTGAAATCCAGAGGGTATGGGATCACACACTTGCACTTGGGCAGAAATTGAAAATGTAATAATACTGTGAACTCCTGTCTCTGACTGATTCTTCCTGTGCAGGGGTTCCTCACCTCCTGAGTGATTCCAGAGAGCAGCCAGCACATGCAGAACCTGGGTTTGTGAGGCTGCCACTCAGTGCAACCTAAAAATTAGGCTTTAAAATTGGCACCAGTGATATGTCCAAGCGTAGCTGCCTTTCACCACGGTGGCCGTCTCGTTTTCTGCAGTTTCAACACACACCCATTGAGTTAATACAACACTGATAACAGAAAAAACCAAAATTACACAGGTTTTTCTAGCTTGGGATAGGCCTTTTTCTGCTGGATTGCTCCTGTCTGTGTTTTTCCCTACTTGCAGCCAATGGTTTTTCAGTTCCTCACATTTGAGAAGTTCATTTCAAATTGTTAAAACATCCCATCTGACCTACAGAGATTAGGGCTCCTCAAGTACAACAAAAAACTGTTCCTTGTTACTGAAAACACTTGAAAAGATTTTTTGGGATTAATTCTGTGATTGGTTTGGGTTTGGTTTCTTTGGTGTGGGGTTTTTTTTGTTGGTTTGTTTTGGGATTTTTTTCGTTTTGTTTTGTTTTGTTTGTTGGTTTGTTTTGACTTGGTTTTTGATTTTTTTTTAAAGGTAAGTTTATTTCTAAGCTTTTTCTTAAGGTGCACTTAGCATAGACACAGTACACTACCCAATATATAAAATTTGTCAAGAGAACTTCCCAAGAAACTTCTGACGTACAAAAAAAAGCTACTGAAATATTCATCATATGTTACCTGAAATATCTTGTGAATAATGGGCAGATACTGTACCAGCAGGTAATCTCTAAAATAACTTAATCAAGTAGCAACTGGTAACATTGCGTGATGTTCCTTCTGGGAATAGTGGCAGGCAGCAGAAATGTTGATTACTTGGCCCTTTGCCTTTCTGGTGCTGAATTACTGAAATCACAGGGAAACTTTTGCATAAGTGCACATAATTCTCATTTTTATTCTTAGATGTTAATATTTTTTGACTGCAGAAAATGCAAGTCAAACTTTTCCCACATTTTCACTGAGGTTTCTATCTGGTTTGGATCTGTATGGGTCCTCTGTGTAGGAATATTTTGCTAATTTGCAGCAGACTGAAAAATGTGTAAGCAAAATATCCATGACACATGAATGCACATAGGTAAGATGTTTCTTAAAATTAAAATGTGTGCTGCTACAAAAGACAGCACAAATCTAAGCTGCATCTCAGAATCTTAACAATTGAGATTTTTCATTTGATCTTGCAAGATTTATCAGAAGACTTGATTTAGTTATACTCCTGCTTATTATAGCGAAGATGCTTACGGATAATAACCTGTAAAGTTTTAATTTGGTGGTAAAAATAAAATAATGAGATATATATATTTCCTTGGATCCAAGCCTTTGGTTTTGCACTTGGAGTGTTAAAGGAGCTGTGAAATTGCTGATTTGTATCCCCAGGAAACATGGAACACCTGTGTTTTGGCAAAGGTCTTTACTGAAAAGGAGAAAATCGTTTCACAAGACATGTTCTCCAGGACTGGTCACAACTAGGAGGCCTGGGTCAGCTTTAGATTAACATGGAGTTAGTTCCAATCTTGAACACTCTATGAACAGGATTATGGGAAAGTTTTAAACACAGATTTCCCTTTATGAGTGTATTTTTCAAGTTTTAAACTGGGACATCTTATTCTGTCCCTCAGTCACTTGGGGACATGAGCTGTGGGTTTTTGAGCCTGTCACACCGTAGGTATAAATCGAGATGCAGATCCTCTGAATTGTACCTTTGTGAATACAGAATGTCGCCACAAGAATCCTTGGACCTTGTCCCAAAACTGCTCCAAAAGACAAGTCAGAGTATTCTGCTTCTGAATGTTGAACCTACAGATAGCAGTGAGGAGCCCCACGACTGATTACTGGGGGAGCAGTGATCTGGCTTGGGGAGTGCTGGACGCCCTTTCCTGACTTTTGCGCTCATGAATGTGGGTTAAAGAAAACTCTGCTAAGAAAACAAACCCGTTTGTTCTGCTCTTTTCATAGCACAGCCATCTGCTTGAGGCAAGGCAGGAGCTGGGAAGAGCTGCATTTACCAGCCTTATGTAACCAAGAGAGGGCTGGGCTTTGGGGCTCGGGACATTTTGGCTGCAGCAGCCCTGCTTCAACCCAGGCAGGAGAGCAGAGTGTTCTTAGAGGTGCTCAGCCCCTCTGCCTTTGGCCTGCTTGGCTGGGTGAGTGAGCAGCTGCCTGACAAGCAGAGAGATTTAGCACTGCTAATTAAAATCCCTCTGGGGGGGCCAATTGAAGTCTACACAAAACAAACAGAGAATACTTCCTGAAGTGCTGAGAAAAGGTGTAGCCAACTGCAGCCCCTCAAGTTCCAGGAAAGCAGCGAAGTCTGGCCATAGAGAAGTTTTGATGGGGTTGCACATATCCTAAAATAGCCCCTTATTATGACAATGCCTTCTGTGTCATCGCTGCTGTATAAATAATGCAGCTTGTCATCCATAACTAGGGAAATAAGTGTTTTGCTTGTGCTCTGCCAGCACTGTGTCCTCCAGTACCTCCTCATTTCACGCTGCCACGCGCAGGAAGCAAATCACAGCAGGGAGAGGGGGCAGCCTGGGATCCTGTGCTGTAATTTGGTGGTGGGCTTTTGTGTGTGTGTAGACAGCTGCTGTTTATTCCTATCATGCATATTGCAGTGTTCTCAATTTGCCTCCCACACCGAGCTGTATTCCTGTATTCAGTTGAAAGGGCACTTAAAAAGCAATGTGTCACTTCCCTGTGCTCGCAGTCAGTGTAACAAAGACTTTATATTTTCCAGACCTGCAGCACAGCATCAAATACATTTTTAATTTAGGTTAGTGAGTATTGAGGCCAGAAGGATGTAGAAAATTTATTATCTCTTCTTATATGACTTCATCTGTAAGTTATCGCTGTGTTGAGTCCGGCTGGACGTTTGTATGTGAGTCTGCAACTCTACCTTGAGGGGAAAAGAGAAGGAAATCATGTCTTGAAGTCTTCTAGTCATTCCTCTTGGTAGCTTGCTGCACTGGTTGCTTGCCCTGACTCTTAAAATGTGTGCCTTAACGCAGTCTGATTTTTGTTTGGATGCGGTGTCCTGTTTGCGTCCTCCCACCTCATTAGAAAGTTCCTTTTTGCACAGCACTTTATTCCTGGGAAGGAGCCTCTCTCTGCTTTACTGCACAGAGGTATTTGGGAAAGCCCAGGGAAAGTATTGACATGCCAGTGGGATGCTG
Source organism: Corvus cornix cornix (assembly GCF_000738735.6). Classification (NCBI taxonomy): domain Eukaryota; kingdom Metazoa; phylum Chordata; class Aves; order Passeriformes; family Corvidae; genus Corvus; species Corvus cornix. The sequence goes on along the minus strand of NC_046341.1, from coordinate 18,747,848 downwards.
CTCCTGATCTCATTAGTCTGTCTTGAGGCCCTCCCTCCTGTTTTTGTGTGTTTAATTAGCAGGGCTGCAGCTCGGAGCTGGCAGGGCTCTGAGGGGGATTTAGGGTGGCCCTGAGTTGCTGCTTTAAGGGGTTAAATACACCAAAATTGTTCAGGGTAAATGTAAAGCTCTGTTCTTTCAGCACTCAAATATTGCCCTGCCATAACAGGTCTGTTCATTCTGGAGATTCAAAAATGAGCTCAAAGGAGTTTTGAACTTCTCAGGTTTTGCAAGTCTTAAAAACCTGGGAAGCTGGGAAGGGTCTGGAGCCCCAGGAGAGGCTGAGGGAGCTGGGAAAGGGGCTCAGGCTGGAGCAAAGGAGGCTCAGGGGGTCCCTTGTGGCTCTGCACAAGTCCCCGACAGGAGGGGGCAGCCGGGGGGGTCGGGCTCTGCTCGCAGGGAACAGGGACAGGGACAGGAGGAGAGGGAAGGGCCTCAGGCTGGGCCAGGGGAGGCTCAGGTTGAATTTTAGGGAAAAATGTCTTCACGGAAATAATTGTCCAGCCTGGCACAACTGCCCAGGGCAGGGGTGGACTCCCTGTCCCTGAAGGGAGTAAAGCCATGTGGATGTGGCTCTTGGGGACATGGTTTAGTGGTGGCCTTGGCAATATTGGGTTAGTGGTTGAACTTGATGGTCTTGACTGGTCTTTTCCAATTTAAATGATTCTGTGATTTTAAAGTGGAGTGAGGTTAGGAGGCTCCAGTCCACTACACTTGGTATTCTGTAGCATTATTTCCAGAAAAATGCTGTTTCTCCATCTGTGTAATTGGTGGATTGGATGGGACAGGAGAGAGTAACACCAAGTAGTCTTAATTCACAACTGAAGTGCGATATCTCGGGCAGTAGATGAATATTATTAGTGTTATATATTTTCCTGCATGGCACGAGTGACTTTTTATGCAGGAAATGGTTTAGAAAATAATTTTTTATCAAGTTGAACCCTGACAACTTTGTTGCAGCAACTTCCTTACTTTTTCCCATTCAGAGTCTTTGTAAAGTTTCCTTAACATGTGGTGTTTTCTTGGAGCACCGTTTTTATTTTCCAAAGCTTTTATCATGTGAGATGCTTTTCTCTGAGGTCCCTCTGATCTGTCCATCTCCCAAGCCTGCTGCTCCCAAACACAGGCGCTCTGGCTGAGATCTCGTGGGACTCGGATAATCGTGCTTATTTTACATACTCAATGCTGTGACCTAAATAGCATCACTTTTTATGTGACAGGGTTTCATTGTCAGCTTGCACTCAGTGCATTAGCCAGCCTGACACCCAGCTCTGTCTCTGAGATGCTCCTGCATGGAATCTATTCACGGGGAAAATCCTCCCGGCCTTGTTCAATTTAAACTCCTCGCATCTCCCAGCAAAGTCAGTGGATCTCAGTGGGAGTTGCCAGATTAAGTCTGAACAAAGACCTCAGGATTTGGTTCCCTGTCGGTGCATTTGTTTGTTTCTTTCAGCTGAGACTATTTGTCATTTGTTTGTATTGAATCATAGGACAAATTCATTTAATTATTTTGGTCCCTCAGGTTCTTTGACATCTTGCATACTGTTTAGGGGAGGTGTAAAGCCTGGCAGTTTTCTCTCTAGTTTCTTATATTTAATAATAAGAAATAATCAGCTTGTTCTGTTTGTATTCTAAATGCATGTTTGGATATTTTGAAGAGCTTCTTCATCATAAAAACTTGCTGTAAAACCTGCCTTTTTCAGGCAGGTTGGGAGAAAACCTTCCAAAGAAAACAAAACAAGTAAAAAATCCCTGTATCACACAGATGTACTTCTGGGGGGAAGAAAAAAATAACCCCAGAACTCCAAAAGCAATCTGTGCTCTTAAAGACTCTGTGTTTGTGTGTTTAAAAATAAAGGTATGAAGTGAAATGGGAAAGAGTTAGAAAAGAGTTACTTTGTGCTTCTATTTTTGGGTGTGATGACACATAGAATTATGTTATATAGAACCCATTTCCTCTCCATATTTACATGAAATCTGCAAATATTTGAAGTAATTGTATCTCCTGGCATACATATGTGAACTGGTGAATCATGTTGTGAGCTGATATTTAAATCAGTTGCAAAATACTGGTGTTTTGCAAAATCAATGTCTTAAAGACTGAATTTGTCGCTGATTCTTTTTTTCTTGAGGTAAAATCAGCAGCTTTGTCTCTTTCCATTATTTAGAGTCACCTGTTCAAAGAGAATCACAGAATGGTGTGGGCTGGGAGGGATCTTAAACTCATCTTGTTTCCACCCCCTGCCATGGGCAGGGACAACTTCCACTGTCCCAGGGTACCCAATTTGATTATTTATATGATGTCTATCCCTCAGCAGTGCATTTGGGACCCCCAGGCTGTGTTTGCATGCTTAGATATCCACCCTAAAACCTGGTGCAGAGTTTGGGGCTGGAGGAAAGTGGGAATGACTTAGAGGGTTTTGAAAGGGACTGATCCTCAGCTATTGAGGCCAGAGCGAGCTGTGGAGTGGCATCCTTGAAGTGCATCTTTGAAAAGTGACATTTTTATTTATTCATCGAGTTCATTGAGTGGAACACTGACCTGTTGGAAGAAGAGCTGTGTGGGTCTGGTGCAGAAGATACTCTTGTGTGAGTATCTCCCATCACAGCCATTCCTGCAGTGCAATATCAGTGCAGAGAAACAGCATGAATTTTATCAACTTTGCTGCTGTGGATGCCCATGAATATGAAAGAAAAAGGCTGAAAGTTTGAAGCTTAATCTGCAGCGTTCTTTGTTACTGTCCTGTCCTTTACTGTCCCTTTTTGCCCATTCCTCCAATTCATAATTAAAAGGGAGGAAAAAATAGGAGGAGGAGAAAGAAGGAAAAAAAAAAAAAGAATGAAATCTTTGCAAGACTTTTGGCTCTAATTAGGTTTTCATTAAGGTTTTATAAAATCTATTACACAAATCCTTGTAAGAAATGGGAGCACAGTTCGTGGAGATGATTAACAAATTGGCTTAATGAACTTATCTTGAACCTCTCAGACCCACTGAGGAGTTCTCACTCCCCTGAAGTGTTGGAAGGAAACACATCCAGAGTGTCAGTTCTGAGCAGTGTAAGGAGGAGAGATGAGATCAGATGGGCCCCGCTGTGTTCGTACTTTTCTGGGAGTGCACATCCACAAGCCACACTGAACTGTCACTGATTTGACAGCTGCAGCAGTGAAAAGCCCCGTGCAGGCAGGCTCAGACCATGGATTTGTGGCAGCTGAAGCAGTTTTACCTTGAACAGACTCACTGGGGTTGTGCCGTGGAAAGAGGAGTGCCCGAGCCCTTATCTCGATTTGCACAGGGAGGGAAGGGAGAGCAGCCCTTGGCCCTGTTTGTTTGCACTGCTGTAAATCGCAGCACTGTAACCCTGGAGTGACCTGCTCAAGGGCTGCCAGAAGACACCCCAATCAAGATTAGAACTGCCAAAACAGAGGGTACTTCCAAAAATTATGTCTGAGAGGGGAATTAAGAAATTGCTTTAACTTCCACGTCTCTAGGATGGTCAGATGACAATTCCTAAAACTCCTCTATGGTTTATGCAATGATATATATATATATAATCTCAAAACCTTTTACAAAAAAATGACATTTCTTGATGTTAAGCAGGCACATGTGGGAAAGGTCTCCTACCCAGGTTTTGTTTTGGATGGTGTGCCTGGTGTCTGACTGTTCTGGGATATTTAGGTTTGAATGTAAGAATTTAGACCATGTGTGGTCTAAAAGCACAGGTGAAAGCAAACTTTCAATCAGGAATTTGGTCCTGGGTCACCATGAGAAACACCCATCAAAATTACATTCTTTAAGGAATATTACTGAAATGTAATGATTCCAGACAGGATTCCCAGATCCACTGGGACACATAACTCCTGATGGAAGTTCTGGCTCCAGAGCCATGGCCCTGCTCTCCCTTCTTTCTCATATGGTCACTGCCTTCCGCTCTTGTTGATAGTGGAATTAGTGTTGTACAAGTCAGGGAGGTGCCTGACTGGTTCTGCTTTGCTGATGGGCTGTTTTCTGCTGGATCATTCCCATCCAGGATGTCTGCATGTGCTGTTTGCCCCAGCACAGCCCCAGTGAGGGAGGTGGGAATGTGTGGCTGAGGAGAGCCCAAGCCCTGGCACTGCCTGGTAGCTCTGCTCCTGGGTGTTCCACCTCACTCAGCTATTTCAGCCTGAGAATTAAAACCCTGCTATTGCCCCTTACTGGGAGGGAGTAACACCACGAATCCTCTTCTTGGCTCTGTTTAGCCCCTAACTCAGCTGTATGGGATGTCCACGGTGCCCTTCTCCCATCCATCTGTGCAGAAGCACGAGCAGCAGCTCCTTTGCCGTTCCCCAAGTGTCGCCTGTGAGTGGGAATTCAGCAGGGAAAAGCAGCTCCCTGTGTCACTGTCTGTCCCCACAGAACAGGAATCACAGCTTGTCCTCATTACTGCTGCCTCTTGCCAAGCTTAAAGCATCTCCTTTTCACTCATTGGAGAGGGTTTCAAATAGTTGGAAGAAGCAGAAGTTCTGGAAAGCCAAAGTTTGGAAATGAGGCAGCAGCGCGCTGGGTGTTGTGCCCTCCTGATCACCAGGCCTGGTGCATGAATCAGTGTCTGACACTTGTCAACACGGTATGTCCTGGCTTCTTTTGGGCACTGTGCTCCAGAGTCCTCATCTCAAAATTCATCTGGGACTTGGAGCTGTGATCTGCTCGCTTTTTGCCAACACTTATCTGCAGGATACAGCAGCGTTCCAATAATGTACAGCACCTCGTCTCTAATCAGGGCTGTAGGAGATAAGCTTGGATATAGGTATTTTGCCAACTCTAAATACATATTAGGAAAAATCTTTTGTCTTCATAATATCAAGGTTAAAAAACTGCTTTGCAGTCTTACAAGTTTTTTAAAAGTTAGGTCTTAAAGGTTAAGAATTAGAAAAATCTTAGCTTGCCCTTGTAACCTTGAGCTGCTTCTTGGTGCACACGCACTATTTTACAATTATTTTAATTGCAGAATAGCAATCCTAGCTTCACATCCTGCAGTTCATAAAGGTTAAGGAATTGCACCTGAGGGCAACAACTGTGTCACATCGAGACTTTCTTAAATGTATCTCTGCTGGAAGCAAATATGCCTTGCTGTTAAAAGGAGAATTTGTTAGTCAAATACACTGGGACTGTCCTGGTGCCATCCATGTCTGGTCTCACAGTAACCTTAAATGTAATGAGGAAATGTCCCTTAAGGTAGCGTTAACTTTACTTTTTAATTTCATATTAAAGTTCTCTGCAGTTCATTATTTATTTATTAAGGAGCAGGATGAGGCTTAATTACTGGAATGGGGAATAATGCAGAGCTACAGTTGAGGGCTGGTTTTGGGGTTGTTTTCCTGCTGCAGGAAGTGCCAGGACCCCACTGTGGGCACACAGATGGCTGAGCTCACAGCAGGGCACTGCAGCTCTTTAAATTATGGTGCAAAAGAAACCTTGTTCCCTTAAGGAACTGAGCATCTCATTTCTGAGGATGATGCCAAAAGCTGGTAAAATGTGTGGCACTGGGTTCCTTTACCTTGAATGAACTGTCCTGAGAACTGGAGAAGTTGGAAATTTGGGATACAGGCCAGATCTTGTGTATGCAAAGAATATCAGTAAAACTGGAGTAAAGAAACTATGGCCCTTTGTTTCCACTGCAATCAACCTCCAAATCCTTAATGAATTTACTAGGACAAGGATTTGCCCAGTGACTCATCTGCAGACAGGAGCAGGACTGGACTGATAAAACTCAAATGATGTATTTACTGATGAGATTTTAGTTTTGATAGCAGGACATGAATATTAGTATTTAATATTTGCAGCAGCTTTTTGACATTCTATGCCTTGACACTAAGGACTTTTACTAGTAGATGACAATTACAAATATCAGGAAGCAGATGTTTCTTGGGGAAAAAAACCCCAAAACTGTGACAGCAGATGCAGTCAGGTATGTAAATAAACACAAAATAGAGTGCAGGCTTGGTTTATTTAAGGGGTTTCTGCTTTTTTGGTGGGGGAAAGATGACCTTTCAGAGGGTGAATATTTGTGTTTTACTGAATCAAAATTTTTAAGTTTATTGTATATTTTGATCTCTAGTCACCAAATTGTTCATTGGCAATAAACAGATCTTTGAAACTGTTCTCAGAGGAAACACACAGGAAATTCTATTGCCTGTTTGGTGATGTTTACTTGAAAGGACTTGTTAATTATAAGAAGAGCAAGTTGGGACAACTATTGTAATTATTGACTATTAGGATTTTTAAGCTGGGTGCTCGAATGAGCCATCTTAGATCTATTTTTGCACAACTCCATCTCATTGTTCTCATACATGACATTAAACGATTCATGTGTTTTCTTCTCTTTTTCCTTCTTACATCTGTGAATTGCATTATTTTGGGGGACGTTTCCAGCTTAATTTATTAAATCTCTCTGTGTGTATTTGTTTCTCTCTTTCTTCATTCAGAGATTGTAAAATTCAAGTTACTGAGTATGAGTAGATGGAGTAAGGCACTGCAATCCAAGGAAGCTTTGCTGGTGGAAATGCTGGATGTCAGTTTAATGTGGTTTATTGCACAGCCTACATAGCAAAAGCTTTTATTTTCATTCTCCTCATCATTTGGCTTTCCCACAGCAGCAGTTGTGGATGCACTGGCGCTGGGAGACACTGGAAACCATTCCACTTCCATCAAGCAGCCCTGGCTCTGAGCAGCAGTGGATGGCACAGGGCTGAAAATCCCCCAGAGCCTGTGGAACTCAGAGCTTCCCTGTACCTGTTGCTGCCCCAGCCACAGGGACATTTGAATTGTGTTTGTTTGGCTTTTTAAAATCTGTTGTAGTTGACTTTTCAACCCAAAGGCATAAGCTATTAACATCTGTTCAGTTTTATGAAGAGAGCAAAAGAATGCCTTGTTTTTAAAATAAAGATCGATTCGTCTCTGGCATTTTGGCTGTGGTGACACAAGGTTCTTAACTTGCCGAGCAGTGAACAAAGACATTCATTTTTCTGTTCTCCTCTCCCTCAGTTATACATTCTCAGTTAAAAACTCAATTTTGATTAATATATCTACAGTTTTCAGGCCTCTCTGTAGAGCCACACACATTTTAGTTCAGCACACTTTTTTGGCAGTTCTTGTTGGCACAACTTCTATGACTTGCATGCTAAAAAAGAAATAATACAAAAAAGGGAGAGAAAAACAAGAATCATCTGACTTTGGGTTCATAAATGAAGATGTCAAAACTCTCCTCAACTTCAGTGTTGTAACATCAGTCATCAGAAGTTTTTATCCAAGAAGTTTCTTCTGTTTAGATCCTTCCAGCAGAGAATTATCATCAATGTATTACATGTGAAATTCCCCTCTGGACTGTCCCATCCTCAACAGCAGAACCAAAAGCAGGATTGCTCCTGCTCCCTGGGGGAATTAACACCCCCAGTGCTCCGTGACAAAGACAAATCCCAGCCAGGGCTGTGCATTTTTACATATAAATTTTAAAATGGCTTTTTCTTTGGGGCGCTACTAACAGAAACTAGTTTACCTGTAAAAGCAATTCAAATTACTGAATTTCAACCTTGCAGAGAAAGAGCAGATTTCGTAGTGATTTATGTACTGCACCCTCACAGTGAATGTATAGTTTTGAAGGTAAAATGAATAATTTGTAGCTCTAAATAGAGACAGCATTTAGTGTTTAAAGCTTCTTCATGATTTTTTAAACTCTTTTCTTTAGAGAAGCTTTTTAAAACATGAGGAAAGGTTGAGAGGAGCACTTTAAACAGCTTTTCTAATTATGTTTCTGATTTTCAAACCTTGCTTCTACAAGAATATTTTAGACAATGACTAAGGGTGGATTGAGGGATTGAGGGATGCAAGTGTCTGAAGCTGTAGTGTGTTCAGTTGCTTACACCAGGGATTTCCCCTTGCCCGATTCTGACATTCCCTCTGATTATTTTTTTCAGCCTTTTTGAAAGTTTCAAATTCATTATCATTAAAAAGTGGCATCTGAGCAGCTCATGTGCTCCAGGTGGTGGTGAAATGACATAATGTGTTAGAAGGATCTGACTGTCTTGCAGTCCAGTGAAACCAGTGCCCACAAGGTTCTTTATGTGCACATGGCAATAAAGTTACTTTCTTTTGATTTAAAATGGAGATAGGTTAAAATGTGAGACAGGCTCTGCTTGCTGATATTTATCCATATTTATGATATTTATGGTATTTTTCTGTTAAGGCTGTGTGTGCAGGGGTGGAGGTGTTCCCACTGCTGCACCAGAGAGACTCACGTCCTCACTGTAGAGAGCAGCTCTGTCATGTAAAGTTGGGGAGAGTGTTCTTGTTGTGTGAAAACTGGTTTCAGTAACTCAGGTGTTCTCTCAGAGCAGGCTGGGCTGTCCTTCCTGAGCCCAGCCCAGCCAGGACAGGCTGAGCCCCAAGCGCAGCCCCGTGAGGGAAGCACGAACACAGCGGGGTTCTGCCGGTGCACATCCCTGCTGGCAACTGCACATGAGGCAGTCTGTTATTCCTTTTCATGCCCATCATGTCTCAAGTTCATTCCAGGGAATTCCATGGCAGTTGAAAAGGATTCATTCTCCAGAGGCCCGAGGAGCAAAACTGTAAAAGCTCTTAAGAGGAAAAAGTCGTTCTGAAGCGAGATGTGAGGCGCAGGTGCCCCTGTGACTGTTTTCAGTGAGGTATCGCTGTGCTCAGCTCAGCTCCCCGAGTGTCAGGCTGTGTTCAGAGCTGGTAGGAAGGGTTGTGTTTAGTTCTGGCCCTGCAGAGCTGAGCTGGGCTGTGTGTGCAGCCGATGGGTGCAGCTCCTGGCACAGGCGAAGGAGCCGTCCTGGCCCATGACCGAGGTCACGCTGGTCCTGCAGCCACATCCCCTGCAGAGGGGCCAGGGCTGTGCTGGAGCCCTGCAAACGTTTGTGCTCAGGCCGCATGAGTGGGGACAAGAGCCTGCCTGGTTTATTTATCTTAGAAATCCTGCCTGTACTGAGGTGCTCAAGGCTCGTAGAGTTCCAGGACCTGGTGTCCTCTGTTCTCTTTCATTTTGTTTTTCCAGGTGGTCTTTGGGGTGAGGGAGGATACTCTCATGAAGGTGGATTTCTTTTTGTTTGTTTGTTGTTTTTTTTCTTCTTACTACTTTTTTTAACGTAACTGCCTAGGTTGAATTCAGAAATTCTGTGTGGCAGTTGTATTTCAATGGCAGAAATGTTTGTTTGAGGGATCTGAAAAACTCCTGAGTTAGCTTTGCCAATGAAATGGTGTTGCTGTGTGGAATCATGATCTTCCTTAAACTTCAGTACTCTCTTTTAGGGAATTGATAATAAACATAAACTGTTGTGTTTAAAAATATAGAAATTTTTGTGTGCGGAGTTTTTAGCTACCCAGTTTCTAATTCCATTAATCTCAAAACTACACCCTCCTCAGTTTTGGTCCCAAGTGTCTCCTTGCAGAAACAATTTTAGAGTAAGATATTTCTGAGAAAAATAGGTTTGGCTCTGTAAATAAACATCTATATTTTTATATATGCATGCATTTACTGTGGTGGTGGTGATTTTTGTCGTTCTGTGTATGTTTTGTTCTATTTTGTTGTAAGGATTTAATTCTCTGGAAGGTTGGGAGGGAATGCCTAAAAGTCCAAGATATTGCCTTGCCATATTCCTTGGCTCTGGAACAGCTCCTGGTGTTCTCCGTCTCTCTTTATCTGTTTAATGTCAGCTGGGTTTGACTTCCAGCCTTGCTGGAGCAATAAGTTTAGTTTGGAGCCAGAGCAGCAGCTCTAGTTCTGATAGATCAGTTTTCTCTTGAAATTGCTTATTAGTATTTGGGAAGCTTCTGAGATAGAGATGCTGTAATGTGTTCATGCTTGGTTTGAAAAAAACCCAAAAAACCAAAACCCAAGAAAACAAACGAGCTTTTAAAATCAAGCTAATTATTTATGCAAGAAACTCAGGGAATTCAGTGGAGCTGTTTCCATGGGATTTGCTCACGATGTAGGGCTCAAATGGCATGTGGGCAGTTGCTACATCTGATTTCAAACTTCTCATATGCAGATTTCCCCCCATCAGTCAAGGGGATGAAGGCTCCTCATCTCCAGTCCTACTTGGTCTTTAATTCCATGATAACAGGGGTAGTGGTTGCCTGCTAATTTCATGTGTTAGACTTTTTCCCACAAGAAATTTCAGTGTATTTAATCTGATAAATAACTAGATGTTGCTCATGATATTTCAAAAACAAATAAGAATGTTTGGACTTATAGTTGCTACCCCCCAGAGTTTTCTAAAGGTGAATCAAGGCTCAGAGATTTAATTCCCATCAGCCAGCTGCCCATGGAGCTGATTCCTAAAATGGTGCTAATGAATGTATCAACTTAGCAACAAAAAGAAGTCAACCAAGTTTTAACACTTCCTTCAGTTGTCTCTTGTGCTAAACCAGAAAACTAATTATAACAATATTCCCCTGTTTTAATTGTGACTGTGAATGACTGATGGCAAACATGTAATTAACTGATGCAGGAGTTGACATAAGACGGTTGACACCAATTTTTTATACATTATTATATGAAGACATGTAGGGAAGCAATTAGTCCTTCATTAGTTCAGAGTTATTTCAAAAGCTTTGAAATACTTTTGTGGTTAATTTTTAATCATCAAGGAAATGTATCTTCTAATGGCGTTAACTTCAGGGACTGAAATTAAACGCGCTCCCATGAGACTCATTGCAGTGAGATAAATGTCCTGCGCAGCTGCTGGGCCACAGAAGCATTGTGAGGCTTTTGGGGCTCAGCAGGATGAGGTTCTAAAGATTTGCCTTGTTTTTCCAGTTCCTGGTGCCTGCAGAGTGTCAAAGATGCTGTGCTTCTGCAGGCCGGGGAGGAGCTGCTGCCTGCACCCACCCTGACCTTGGCTGGCACTTTTGGCTCTTTAGTTGTTGGAGCCAAAAGCTGCAAGCCAGGCTTAGGTGTTACAGGTCCCATTTAAGGTGTGCTTCACTTCTCCTTTGCCTTTCACAGTTAAAGCAGAACTGAAATGTCACCTGGCGAGGACAGGGAGCTGCTTAGCCACGGGACAGGGGATTTAGCTCAGGTTTCCTTTGGGATTCCTTTTGTCTACAATTTGTTTTCCTGTTCTCAGCTGGCTTTTGCAATAAACCTGTTATGAACTTCGACATCTTTCCATCTACTTGAAAACTTTTTTTTATTGTTTTTTTTAAGCAATTCCTGGAAAGATTATCTTGGGTTTTCACTGGCAGTTTGTCAAGTTCTTTCCTCTTATAAAATCTCCCCTTGGCTGGGCTGGAAGCAATAAACACAATACATGTGCATTGCAGTGTCATGTGGGGGATCCTCGTTCTGTGCAAAGCCTTTATCAAAACCCCTTTATAACTTACATTTATGTTGTGAAACTATAAATAGCTTATATAAAAAGTGGGAAACTGAGTTGTCAAAGGCTGGATGGGTCTCTGAGCAACCTGGTCCAGCAGAAGTCCATGGCAGTGGGTTGGAATGAGATGATCTGTAATGTCCTTCCAACTCCAACCACTCTGGGGTTCTAATGAAATAAAGCCATGCAGTAAAAAGAACCTTGTTGTGTAAAAGCTGGAGAACTCGGGGAAAACCACTTTCCAAATGCAGATGTCCTGTAAAATGTTTTGTTCGTAAATTTTAACAGATTTCTGATTAGCCATTGGAAACCTGTTCTGGAATAAGGCCAGTTCTGTTGATGTGAGCATGCCTGGAGTCTGGATAGAATGACCTTTTTGTGCATGTTGCAAAAATCTTCTTCAATGCACTACAAGCATTAAAGCTGTGTTAGGTTGTCAGCTAACAAAAATTAAAGCAGTCTGACTTCAGTAAGGACAAATTGTAACACCTAGGCCTTTGAAACAGACATGGTACTTTTCTATTTTTTTTTTTTTTTTAATTTTAGGAGTAATAATTGCTTTGTAATTCAGCTTTCATTATTATTTATCTAATGCTGCCGGGAGAGGAGAATTTAATTTCTCACGTGATGTTTCAAGGTGCTCCTTTTCCTACTAATCTTCCTAAAATGCATTTTTGGGTGTGCTGAAATGAGCAGTGTCACATTAGATTCTTTCATCTTGGTGGCTATGAGTCACTGGTGTCCCCAAGATCACTGTGCCATACAGATTTGATAATGCAGCATTCAGAGGCAGCCTCTGAGAGGATACCTGTGCTGGGGATGTGCTTTCACCTTCTTTTGTTAGGCAGGAATAAAACTCCTCCATGGAGGTAGCTGTACCCAACACCTGTGAACAGCACAAGCTAATTATTTTTCCTGATGCATCTGTACCTTTAGGACACACTTGCAGCTACATTTGGTGGAAAGGGAATGAGGGAAAAAAGGGAATCATATTGGTCACGTTTTCAGCTGCACAAGAGTTCCTTCCCAAACATAATTTTCTGCTCTGAACAGAGGACACATTCTGAGGTACGTGGGGAGGAGAAGAGGTTGAGGATATTTATGAGGCATTGGAGACTCAAAGGAAGAGAATGTTAGTAGGCTTTTTAGTTTTTAAATGTTTTCCACACACTTTAAGAAAGTTTTGAAACAGGTTTAGGAGCAGTTCTACTGGTATCAGGTGGTTTGACAGCTTATTTGTTGTTGTACAGCAATTAGTATTGCAGAGAAGTAGAATTCAGGTGAAAATGAGCAAAAACATCACTATGCATTTAAAAAAAAAAAACAAAAGACAAAAAAACCCCAAACCAAATCAACTAAACAAATAAAAACAAAAACAAAAACAAAAAAAAAAAAAAAAAAAAAAAAAAAAAAAAAAAAAAAAAGAAGAAGAAAAAAGGCTGGCCTCAGTTATTTGTGATTTGAAGTCTGTATGAGTTCAGTATAAGGAACCAAATCCTGCTTGCATGTGAGAGACAAAATTTTCAGTCTTCATTCTCCTGGCTACGTTCCAAGATCACAGATTTATTTAAATCCGAAAAACCTTGGAGACCATCGAGTCCAAGCTGTGCCCCATCCCCACCTTGTCCCCAGCCCAGAGCTCCGAGTGCCACCTCCAGCCCTTCCTGGGGCACCTCCAGGGATGGCCACTCCAAACCTCCCTGGGCAGCCCCTTCACTATTGAATCACTGTCCTGGGTGCTGTTGTGAAGCCGCTTTATTCCCTCACCGTGCGCTCGGTGCCCAAGGCCGCTGTTTCTTTAGGATGGGCCCGGGGCCGGAGCTGCGGAGCCGAGGGGCCGGTGAGCGGCTCCAGGGGCTCGGCAGGCTCGGCAGGAGTGTGCTGGGAGTGCTCTGCTGCTCTTCTGGGTTTCCTTTGTGTTCCAGCTAGCTGGGAAAAGGTTCTGTTGGGTTTTTTCTTGTTCTTCTTTCCCTTCCTTCCCCTTGCCTCACTGCCTCCCTTCCCTCCTCGCTGGTCCGGGGAGCCTGTGGGGTGGTCCCAGTTGGTCCGAGCCCGGGGAGCTGCTCCCTCTCAGGGAATTTGTTGTATTTTGAGTTTTTTGTTTTGTTTTGTTTTTTTTTTTTCATCCTGTTCTACGCTGTTTTGTTTGTGTGTTAATAAACAGTTTGGTTTCTTTTTCCCACTTTCACTTCTTGTGACCCATTTGTCTCATTGATGGAGGAAAAGGGGAGGCCCTTTTCCCTTCGGAGGAGACACTCACTCCGGAGTGTTTCCTCCTGAAGATTTGTCTCAAAACCCGAGACAATCACCCTTTCTATGAAGAAATTCCTCCTAATGTCCAACTTAAACGTGCCCCAGTGCAGTTTAGGTTTGAGTTGCAGGCTGAGGCTGAGTGTCACCCCAGGTCTGTGTTCCAGGAGGAGCTGCTGCCTGTGGAACAGGATGCTGCACAAGCCTCCTGCAGGTCTCTCCCTCTGCATGAAGGTTAAATGAGAATTTTGGGGAGGAAAATAACATTTTTATTTTAATTTTCTTTTACATTTTCTTCCCCTCCTCCTGTTGCCCTGGCCATCTGCATCCTCCAGCAAAAGGTGAAGGAAAATGCAGCATAAAGTACTTAGAGGGGATTGCTGAGGCCTAGGAAAGCAGCCTTTAACAGGAATGGCATTCTCACTCTTTTTCTTCCAGGGAAAAGTGGGTGGAATTGTTTATTAGTTTCCAAAGGAATCTTTTTTATGCCATTGTGAAAAAACAAATTGTGCCAGTCTGTTCCTGAAATGTGTCCCAGCAGCAAGAGATATCCAAGTGGATCCAGCTGGGGACGGGTTTGTGTGCAGCACACAAATATCTCAGACTCCTTCTCACACTTGAGCAAGTCCATAGAGGTGAAAGAAATAATTCTGGGAAACTGATGATCAGTGCCTGCGTTTTTTAATTTATCAAGCAGGTGGAGAAAAGGAAGAATGCTGGATGTTTCACCCTTGGGTGACACACAAGGTTGCTGATGACACAGGCGCTATTCTCCCTGTATGCTGCTAACCCAGGAGTTGACAAAGTTGAGCATTGTATTTCACGAGGTACTTTAAGCATTACAGACTTGATGCTATGGAAATGGAAAAATGTCAGTCATGCTGGTATTAGAGCAGGAAAAAAAGAAAAAATTATATTAAGTGACAAACTCAGTACTTAACACCAAATACTGAAGGTTGTTCCATTTTCAGTGTTTTGTTCATTCTGAGTATTAAACTTATTCTTTAATATCAAAAATAAACCCGTGCTGGTTGTCTCTACTCTCCAATCCACCCCCCTGTCCTGGGTAATGCCAGCTGACTGCAGTGTTAAAGGTGAGTGTGCAATACCACTCAGTAGTGTGACTTTTCTAGTTTTATCCTTTATATTGAATTTCTCCTGTGTGTTTTGTGCTGGGAAAGGTCCATGAAGTTTTTGATTTGTAGCACTGACTGACATGAGCTCAGCTTGGCCGTGGTGAGGCACAGCTGGACCAATGTTGATGTTAGTTTGAGCAGGACTCTTGGTGGATTCTTAAATCTCTCAGGGTGGTGGCATCCACAGACCTGTCCCAGACCTTATTTAAGCAGAAACCTCAGAAACGTTGGCTGATGAATGGAATCTTGAATTCAACTTTTTCTTTACCTTTTTTTTATAGTTTCGAAAAAAAATTCTTAGTTTTGTCTATTTTCCCTTTGATTATGTATAGCTGGTCATTTTAAACATGTTTGGGTTTTTTTAAATTCTGTTCTGTAAGAATAATTTTATTACTGGCCATACTGGGCTGTCTTAGTACTTGTAACAGAAATTTCGTGAATAATCTTTTTAACAAAAAATAGAAATCCCTCTCTGTTGGGAGTAGATATTTTCCTTTTCTGTGGGGTGTGCCCAGCCCCTGCCTGCGGGTTGGGGTCTGTGGCTCAGACCCAGGAAGCCGTGACCGACCAGAGAGAGCGTCCCGCAAGGGACAGCACCCCAGAGCTCTGCGGCGATCCCTCGGCTGCCGGGGTGCCTCTGCAGAGGGGTGCCTGTCTCAGCAGGCTGCCAGCTCTCTGGGGATTCAGTGAGAGGGATTTCAGCTCTTGTTCTGCGAGGCAAACCCCAGGCTGGACCAAGAGGACAGAGACGAGAGGCTCCTTTAGCAGTTCTGCATGAGGCAGCTTTATCAGTCCACACCCCGCGAAAGGGGACGAGCTCTCCGAACTCGAAGGGGGAGAAGGGTAGATCTTATAGGGATACAAGGGTGGGTGTGAGAGGGTAGATTCTAACTTTCGGTGGGGGAAGACATGCAGACAATCAATGTGATTGATAAAGCAAGCTTTGTTTATTGGCAATACAGAGGCACTTATATAGTATATATCAGTATATACGCCTGTCAGTTCTTGATTGGTTTAAGCTTACAAAAGGGCATTCTTACTTCTACATAATTGGGTTAGATAAAAGACTACATTTGGCAAGCTTCTATTATTTATGTTTTGTCTTGAGAGATCAAAGTTCTCCTCCCTTCTCATGGTCAGCACATCTTTATCAGCACAGCACTGTACCTCCTAAAAACTCCCTTTTGGTTCTCAGGCGTTTCTCACGCAGGCATTTTCTCATGGAGGATTTTTCTCATACAGGCCTTTGCTTGCAGGCTTTTTCTTGTACAGTTCTGTTATTAATTTGTACCCTTTATCAATAATCCATGTCCCTGATCCTCTAACCATTCTCCAACAGGTAGAAGCCAATGGGTTACAAGGAGTCTACATAGGGTCTCCCAGAGGATCATGGTTCTTGTTTTCTCTCACCCTCACCAAGGGGGTTCTGCTGGGAGGTTATGCAATCTCTTTATCTCCTCCTTCCAGGGCAGGGGCTGGGCATATCCCACACTTTTCTTCTTCAAATGTAATTTGTGGCCAGAATTTTGTGCTTTGCTCTTCAGATGGAGTGATGCAGGGAATTCTTCTCTTGTGATAAAAACACTTGCTTTTGCAGGATTGAAGAACTAATTGGAGACTCAGTTAATGGTCATTTATTGATAATGATCAATAGGCTCCTGCAGAACTGAATATGGAGCCCATTTTACAGAACTCTAGTGCACTCTGAGTGCACCTTTTTGGCCTGGGAATAAATTAAGTTCCTCCCTGTGATAACTGAACCCCAAATTTACCAGAACTTTAAAGTAGAATTATAGATTATTTTTCCTTGATGTTGAGAAACAGAAACTGCTGAAATGTCTGGGGTTCTGAGCAAGAGGAATGGAAGTAGACCACATAAAGTGAAAATAGATTAAAGATTAAATTGAGACTCACATGTAAAAAATGTATTTATGTAAATTATATGTAAATAATCCTCCTAACTTTGTGCCCTTTCAGAATGGATCCTTTCTTCCAGTGCAGTTGGTTTGGGTCACTAAATTTCTGTAGTTTTCTCTTTTGCTTTTCCTGAGAGGCTCCCATGAAGTTTTCACTTCACTGTGCCCTTGGAGGGAGGTTTGAATGAGATGATCTCTAAGTTCCCTAAACCATTCCATGACCCTGTGCTGGGTATAAAATCAATAATGCAGCTGGAAACCATTCTGTTTGTACCATATATACATAATATAAATCATTCAGTGGGTTTTTGCACCATCTAAAGTCCATTACTTATTTTTTTAGGAATGAAGATTGAATAATTTGTAATATAACTCATGTCCTACTGAAATGGGGTCCATGGGAAGGGCTTACATAATTCCTTTCTCCTGGAGAAGCTGCAGTCCTTTTTCACCTGGGTTTGTTGCTGGCTTTGCCACCTGGGTGCAGATCACCTGGGAGTGCTCTGAGAATTCCCTTTTGAGTGGATGTTAGCAGGAAAAGCACGTGGAATTTGTTGGAAGTGACAGAAGCACTGCCCAGCAGGCTCAGGAGTGCTGCCCTCACCAGGTGTCTGTCAGGAAAATTGCAAAAAGGCCCAGGGAGATTACTTAAAAATTGATTGCAAATTGGCAGGCAGGCAGAGCAGCCACTGCTGCAGAGGAGTTTATGATTTGTTTATGTTTACCTAATCATAATTTAATCTTTCTACTGTTAACACTTAATGCTAAACTGGTTTCCTGATATCATCAATTCCCGGTATTTTGAAGAAGATCCCAAGAGGCTAAATGATAGCAGCAGTCAGATGAAACATAACTGGGCTCTAGCACACACCCCAGCCTTTGGAACAGAGTTGTCATATGCAAAATTTTAATTAATAGCTTGAATTAAAATGCTGCTTTATCTTCAAAAAGAATCTCAAGAGTTCTGAAAAAAATAAATATTGGTTTCTAAATCCATTTTCTAGTTTTCATTTACCTTTGTTACTCTGGTTCAGAGGTTTCCTTGAAGGTTGCTTGGCTGCTGGAATACAGAGATACAGCTCATGTTTGTGTTTCTCTGCATCTGACTTTTCATTTCCATAAAATGAAATATTCTCCTAATGAGATTTCTATCCTGCCAGCTGCAGTGTGTCCCAAGGAGAATGCCAAAGGAAGGAGTGTGGGGAGACCAACCCTGTTCTGTAAATAGAACAGGAAAGACAGACTGCAGTAGATTCTGTTCTGTCTTAAAAGAAATAAACAAAGGTGAGGGAGGCAAGAAGGGATTCATCTCTTGCTACTAAATTCAGGTTTTCCCTTCTGGTTTTCAAAAATCTAAGACTTTAATTTATTGCCCTTATGATAATTTCAGCTCTGTACTGAAACAAAGATGTTAAATTCCGACAGGAAGAATATGTCTTTTTCCAAAGATATTTGAAGAACAACGGGGGACCAAGAAAAGAAGAAATCCCCAAATTAGCAAATCTTAGTAGTACACATTGTTCAGTATTAATTCCCTGGGAATCAGAAGCAAGATTAATATTGGCTGTTACTTCTGGCTTGCCACTTACCCAGCTTCCAGCTCACTTAAGTTCCCAAATATCGAGTGCTCTGAGCCTTTCCACAGGTGCCTGTGGCTATTAAGTGCAGGATTAACAGCATGCAAGTAGTGCTAGAACCACTATTTTGAATTGTTGCCCATCTCCATTACATGAGAAGGCTTTTTCTTGTGTGTGAATGATGCTGCACCAGTTGAGAGGACACCTGCTGCTTGCAGGATGTTTGGATACATCACAAGGATTTCTGTTCTGTGCTCGTTTGTTTCCATGGATTGGTGCCTAACTTGGAAATTCAAGCTCACTATTTGCAAACATTGTTGGGAAGTTTCTCATCGTTTATGTTTCCAGTGGCAAAAATAACTTGGAAGAAATGGGTGATGCTTTGAATTTGGTTAATTGCTTTATTAAAGGAGGAGCTGCTTTATGAGAGGCGTGCACAGGTGTGTTTGCTGAGTGTACAGATAATATGCTGATAAATGCTGATAAAGCTCTATTCATCTGTGCCCGAGGAGTAACAGAGCCCACCGATTCTGCTTTACTACTTTTGACCCACCTTCCTCTCAACATTTCAATATTTGCTGTGTAATGGCATAAATAAGTGTATATTCCACTTAGGCCTCACTGAGCTATCCCAGTTACAGCTCTGCTTTGGCAGATCTGCTCTCCCCCACTCACAGCAGTGGGAGTGTGTTCGAGGAGCAGAACTGGAGCTCAGTGTACAGGATGTCTTTCATGTCAATATTCATAGGGGTTTTTGTTATCAGGAAGGGCTGCTTGGAATTATGGCTGGAATTATATAAAATTCTAGGTGTCTGGAAGAAGAAAGCACCTTGCAGTTGGGAATCAGGAAAACGTGAGCTTATTTAGTTCAATTTAACATGTGACTGAGGAAAGGAGGGTGGCCAGGGCTGAGTGGCAGACAGCAGAGTGCCAGCTGTGTCTGTGGGGTGCTGGGGAGTTGGGAAATGAAGGTGTTTGACTTGTGGAGAGCCAGGAATTGGCTCTTTCCCTCTTGAGGCAGCAGAAATCACTGTTCCAGCCCTGCATCAGATGTCTCATCTCTATATCAGAGACTGGCGGTGTGAGGTGTCGCCTCAGGTGTCCCACTTGTGGCACAGGCTGTGCAACCGTGCTGTACTCAAGGTGGCTGAAAAGGTCCACACTGTGTTTTGATACTGATATGAAAAGAAAGAGGTGAGCAAGGGGATGGAATGCAATCCTAAAGTAATAAAAGTTGTCAAAACCTGCTGCAGTGGAAGGATAAGATGTTCCCCTCTCTCTTACTCAGCATTCCCCCTGGCTCTGGCTGGGGTGTGCTTGTACTCCTGTCACCAACATCTGGACTGGGGCTCTGGATGTGACTCGTGTTTGCATGATTCCCTGGAATGCCTGCTGTGCTGGTTTATTGTGGATGGATCCAGACTGTCAGGCTACTCTGAGAGTGAGATAAATGCTGCATGTATTTATTCCTTGTTTGCACAGCTCCCTGGAAAGTCCTGGACACAGATGTACGAAATGAAGTCTTTTCCTCAAGTTTGATATATTTGCATGCATAAGGGACTTTTGTATCAAGAATCAAAAAAATCAAGCTGCAGTTGGTGTGAATCTGGGTTAAATCATCCTGCTCGTGACATCAGAGGTTTGCATCATGCCCATATATGTGGAAAATATGGAATTTGCTTTAAGTAATACAGAAATAATATGGATTAGTCACTATGATAGCACTAAATCCAGAGCAGATTTGGCTGCATAAAAGTGCTGGGGAAGGAGAGCCATGTGCTGCAAAAAGGGAGAGAGCAAAGGGGGGTGAGAAACAATTGCTTAAGTGTGGATTCTTTTCTTGGTTATAGCTCATATCTTGGATAATCTGTTGGCCCTAAATGTCTTGAGTCGTGACAGTAGATGTAAATTCCTTGTGGAAATGAAAATTGTCCAGTACAAAGGACAAGCGGTTTGGGTGTGTTTGGTGTTGTCTTTTTTTTCTCCTTGGTCTGATAATTAGCTGAATGCTAAACTGGGTAGAAAATGGTTTTTTCCTACTGAATAATGATAAAAAAACTGAAATATAAAACTTTTCTAAATTTGAGAGGCATAGGTGTCCACTTCAATGGTTTTTGTTGTTTTGGTTTGAATGATGTTTCTTAGTTATTGCCATGAATTGGATTCTCTCATTAAATGGTGCAGTATCTCACTGGTTTTTACACCGACTAAAAAAAATTACAGCTATATTAGGCAGTCTTTAATCTTCAGTAATTAAATTATGAATTGATTTCACAACAATAGATGTGTAGATGTCTCCTAGAATAGATTGATAATGAATATCTGAATACTTAACACAAAGAACACACTGGGCTTTTTTCTTTGAAAGATAAGAAAAGGGTATAGATTACTGTAAAAGGGAATTTGAATGAGTGTGTTCTCTTCACATTGAAGCAATTTGAAGAATAGTTTAATGACTAAAAATATTAAGCATACTTAAATTCATATATTGAAGTACGGCAAATGAATATGATTTCATTTATTGTATAGAGTTGATTTAGTTGTGCTGAGTGAACAAAAGCCAGGTTCCATTGAGATTAAAATAGATCTGAGTTGAAAAAGAATAGTGTGAGAAACAAGCTGGGCTGTGCCTTGTACAGCCCCACCCCAGTGTGTCTGTTCCTGAGCAGGCTGCTTCTCTCTCCGTGCCAGGGTTCCATTGTCCTCCCTGGCATTCCCCCTCTCCCCTTCAAGTCCCAGGAAGAGTTTTCCTTTCAGAAAATAACCTGAGTACACTGTGTGCCTCTTAGCTTTCAAAGCACACAGTAGAAGTGCCAACCTGTCCGAGAACACGCGCCTCGAGCCAGGCAATTGATTTATTGTGATAGTCCCTCTCTGCTCTGAGGAGAAAAGGAGCCATGGCAGGACCCCAAAGCCAAGGCCAGGTTCTTCCAGCACTTGCAGCAATATATCTGAGAGTGGAACCCACAGGAGCAAAGGACAGGCTCATCTGGCCTGCTCTTGTGAGGGGCTGGTGGGGCTGAAGGAAGCCAGGGGAGAGTTTCTACACAAAACTTAAGAGTGAGAGCTGGAGGGAGTGACAAGAAAGATCTCCCGCTGTGCAGCAGGACTGTGAGCAAAATAGAAGGTTATTTTTCCAGGCATGTCTCAAGCAGTTTGGGTCAAAATACTCATTGGTGTAAGGCCATTAGACTACAGAAGAGTTACCCTGGGTTAAACTTGTCCTCAGCGTGTCTGAGGCAAGGGAGGGATTCTAGCTTTGAAGAAAGCAAGCTAGAGATTTATTCTCTTTTAAGTATCTCCTCCTACACTGTTGTACCTTTTTCTCTGCCTTAAAACTTTTTGCCAGCAAGCCCCTGGTTTTGACAACCATCTGTCAGCCCTCTGAGATAAAAGAGCAGAACTGCTGAAGGCTTCGCTGAGGAGCGCTCTGGAAAGCCTGAAAAGAATTGTCCACTTTTAAGCTGACCTACATTTAATTATATGGTTAGATCTTTTAAGTGAGCACTGGTATTTGAGATGGGATGAAGCCTGCAATTTCTGTAACAGCTCTAAGAACGTGAGTGCTGTGACCTCCTGTTTATTGAGGACTGATATTGTGGGCCTGGCACTGCCCAGCTGCACAGGCTCACACAGCACAATGCACAACGACACAAAAGGCAGGAGTTGACAGCTTGAGATAAGCTTAAATCCTTTGCAAATGGAGTAATTATAATATATGTGCTAATAAGAGTGCCTAGAGCTTTTATTTCATACTCTGGTTGTTGCTGCAGCACAGCTGAGTGAGGTTGTTAAAATGCTGTGAGCTTTGGCCATTGGTCAGCTGTTGCTGAAACACCCCCAAACACCCAAAATGGTTTAGGAGCTGAGTTAGGTACTGGAATTTCCCAGTCCAGGCAATGAGGAGTCTATTCTAGATTAATATCAGGATGAATGAGAGTGGAGGGTGGCAAGAGTGGAGGGTGCTGAAATGACATATTTTCTTGTAAAGACAGTGGCCACTACCTTCAGAGGCTGAACTAATTTAATACTTGAATGCACTGAAGGAATAAAATTCTTGATACTGCACAGGCATTGTAGCTTGAGCTTTTTGCCACAGATCTAAATTGTTATGGAGATTGCTTTTGGTCCCTGGCTGCATATCCTGCTCTGTAGAGAAAAGGGTTCTGTGAGGAGCCTTTTGCTGTCACCTGGAACAGCAGCACCTCCCAACACTGACCCAGGCAGCAGAACATGAGCAAGTCTAAAGAATATTCAGATGCTTAAGAACTTCGCTTTCCATGTTGACTGCGTGCATGGATCCCAGATTTAAAATTACCTGGCAGGTACAGAAAGAGCTGAAAGCAAAACCTTTTGTCTATTAATAGCATATTTGCGCATTTAATTCTCTTTTCTCCTGCCTATCACCAAGACACACAGGGTTGTCAGGCAAAAACAAATGCCTATTTTCACAAACAGAAACAGTTTTCCAAACCTTTGTGAATACTCTCAATATTGTTTGCCTCACTTAACAGGGGAATGAAAAATGCAATGTGAGAGAAAATACGACTGAAATTGGGAACGAGACGTGGGACTTCAACTTTTTCATTGCCTGATAACAAGTTCAATGCTTCATATCAGCTTCTTGCTGGCAAAGGAACTGTGAATTTGTATTTAAGGACACAGCCAGCTTAAAACATGAAAATTGAAGTTACTTTTCAGTGATCAACCTTTCTTTGAGCAAACCTATGCACAGAAGAGTTCTCTCAGTTCTGTCAGACCCAGTGGTGGAAAATGACTACTTAGAAAGAAATACTTTAATAATTAAATAGTCAACATTGTTTGGGGTAGAAATAGTGATTACAATAGCATCCTCTCTGTGCCTGGGCCTCTTGCCAATGAGACTCACGTGAAAATTGATGAGTAAGCAGCAAGTTTAATATTGCAGCTTTCATTGCTTTGCTGGGAGCAGCACTACTAGCACTGGAATATATAGGAGAAATGCATTATCTTCTTGCAATTTATTTATAAGGAGAACACGTTCAGAATTAGACTTTTTATTTTCTCTTTCTGATTTGCCATTATCAGGAACACCTTCTCCACTTTTTGAGGCAAATGTGTAGCTGTATGAATAGCATTGACCTTATTTTTCTGATTTGGACTCCATGGACTGTAAGAAGACTATTTTCCATTTCTGTCCTTCAAAATAAAATGGAGGAAAAGCAGTAACCCCCTGGATATTGATGTGGAGAGCATAATGGAAGCTCTTGCCCTTGTTTACAGAAGAGTAATGTTTGTTATGCTGCTGAATGCTGGGGCCACTTCTTTGTTTCCCCACCCCCCTTTTTAAACTTCACAATATGATCAGAATCAGCTCTATAAAATAAGAGTATTTCCCAGATTTTATGACTCCCTAAAGATGATAATGAATCCTCACTTCAGCTACAGGGAATGCAGATAATCTTCAGCAACAGCACAATTCCTTTATTTCATCCCTGGGTCCTGATTTGAGGCAGAATTCCTCCCCTTCCCCCAGAGGTCATGCCCTTCCCAGGAGGCAGCAGCATTCCCAGCTGCAGGAGCTCCAGCTCCTTCAGCACCTGGAGTGGTTGTGCAGCACAGGAGCTGTGCAAAGATGATTGGGTAGAAAATCCTTCCTAAGCTCCATTCCCACACCCAGAGGCAGAATCCCACCTTGGGTATTTGGGCACAGCACCCTCTCAGCAGCAGAGTTTAAAAAAAAACCAAACAAAAAATCCTAAAAAAGCAGGATGATATTTTTGCCGTGGGACAATGTTATTTGGTGTTTCAGTCTCAGACCAGGAAAGGAAAACATCCCTGCTACACTTTGATCTGGTGCTAGAGACATGAGACAGTCTAAAAGACAAGGAGCACAGCTTCTCCTTGCCTTGGGTGCTGGTGAGATGTGTGTAGTGTTCATGGTGATATTCATCCCTTTCAAGATGTAAACACTGAAACTGCTTTGCATCATATTGGCTCTATATGGAAAATGGGAGTTAGAGCACGGTTCAGGTTGGTGTGAAGGCAGGGAGGGTAGGCTGGGGCTGCTGGAAGCACACAGAGGAGTTTGTCATGTTATTCAAAGGGAAATACATAAAGCTTTCAAAGAAAGTATCGTGTGGTGTTCCAGCAGATCCATTCATGTCCAAAGGTCCATTGTCAGGCTGGAAATAACATGAGGAGAGCAGCACTTCATCCTGCACTGAGAATGTTTCACCATTCTAGAGCTGCCTGTGGAGCGTGAGGGAAATGATGGTGCTGTACTGGGAGGCTGGGGAGGTAACCTTCCAAAATTCCACAGCTGTGGGAGGTTAAAGAGAAGCTGAGTGGGGAGGAGGGCACAAGCAGCAAGGTGAGCAAAGGCAGCATGCTTGCTGCAGGGAGGGGAGCTGGAAACAAACACAGAGTATTTTGACACATGTAGGGTCATGAAGAGCCATTGTGCCGCTGCCATCTCCCACCAATGGGCTCTAAACCTTTAAAACTCTTTAAAGTGTTTTGCTCAGATGAACCCACCTGTGATATTGCTGTGAAACCACATGAAACGTACCCAAACTGTGCCCTGCATTAAAGGTGGGGTGCTGCTGCCATAGCCTGCTGCAAAGAAAATCCTTCCCTGCCTTTGAGCTTCTCCTCCTGGCTCTGCTCAGCCCCTGGGGCAGCTCTGCTGTGCCTCCTGTTCCAGCATCCTCCTCCAGAAGGGGCTGTGCTGGCTCCCTGTTCCCTCCTGTGTTCCTTGCAGGGTGAGCCAAGCAGTGACATCCACAGATTTCCTGGCTCTTCCCACCAAAGCTGAAGGCAGCTGCGGTGTCCGGGGTGGTGTTGTACGAAATCAGAGCATAGACATGAACACGAGTCTTGTGTGATTCAATAACTTCATTCTAATATGGGTTTCTCAAAAGCTGCAAGTATGGATTTGTATTTTTACTTTTGTCTGTCCTTAATTTGACATTTAGGAGCTCTAATTTTGCAAGAATCATTCCTTAAACATCATCAGTGCTGCCTCCTTTCCCCTGCTACATGACCAGAGGTAACAAATTGGCTCCACCAAACAACTAAGGCACACTGGACGTTGCTGAGGCTTTTTTCTTGAGGGGCATTGGGTATAATTGGCCAGAAATGGGAATAAATCCCTTTGCACCTTCATCTCTGGCTTGAATGAATTCAAAACCTGGGGAAAAGCCATTAATCGCTGGCCTGTGGTGGGGCAGGAAGGGAATTTGAGAGGACCTAAGCAGTGAGGTGGCACAGTGTCCATTATGTCTGGACAAGGGGACCTGTAAGGGGTTTTTCCCTATAAAACTGGGCTGCTTTGTTTAATATACACTGTGAAAGTGAGGGGGAGATCACTGATGAGGAAGAGAAAGAGCAATTGCTGTTGTCATACTAAAAGAACTTTATGAGGACTTTTATTAAATCCTTATGAATTCTAGTTATAGCAGCATCTTTCACAAGTTAAATTTTTAATTTCTGAGCTATCTCATTTTGTTTTTTAACACTGTAGAACACTCTGTCTTAAACAAATGCACTGGTTCAGAAGTAATAGCAGGGGAAGGACCAAAAAAGCAGTACATTTGTTACTCAGACTTCTGCAAAAAACCCCCCTGCAACATTTATTTGATGATTGAAACAAGTGGATGAAGTCTTTATTTGCTATTTATTTGCCTTAAATAGCTGAACTTATAATTATTGGGTACCTGTGATGACACAAAGCTACAAATATAACATAAACCAGGGGATGTGTAATACTGATTTCTAACAAATACCCATAGGAAAGCATCAATTTATTCAAATGAGGCCATTTTCAGTGAAATGTAGATGTGGATAAATAATGCATGGAAACAAAGTCTGTTTGATAAAATTCTCCAAGAGGTTATTCCTAGAGCTTGCATTTGTATTGTCTTTATCTGTAACACGCAGGCTGGGCCTGTGCCTGTCGTGTCCTGCTGTAGATGCTCTATCAGGGCTGGCAAAAGTCCCTCTGTCATGTTACTCTGCTCACAGAAATGGCTAAAAACCACCCAAAATTCCAGCAGCTGCTGCACTATTTCTGCTGCCATCGTGGCTCTTTTGGTAATGGCATAAAAGCAGTGGTGTCCCCTCAAGTCTCCCTGAAATGAGTTCGATGGCATCACTTTCTTCATTGATTGTTGTAGGGGTTGAAAATCCGTGTCAACAAAAAATTACCAGTTGGGTTGTTAACTTCTATGGGTGCCACATATTAAGGATTCATTTAGATCTATTTTGAGCATCCTATTAAAATAATGTCATGGTAATATTTGTCTGTTTAAGGGTTGATGTGTATATAGGAGAGGGTATATGAGGGGATGTGCAGCTCTGCAGCAGAAATAAAATGACAGAAAAATCAGATTTTGCTCCAAAAGCTTGTTTTAGTAGATTTACTGCTACCTCTGTAGGGTTCAGCTGTATTTTAAATGAATTTCTGGTGGGGAGTTTTGTGTTTAATATAATAATTAAAACCTCCCCAATGCTTTCTCCTTCGTAAGGTGTGAGCTCAGGACTTTTTGCTGAGTGCTCCTGTCAGAGGAAAATGGTACTGGGGAGAAAACAGCCAGGGACTGTGAGAGTACAACCAGTTTATCTTAGTCCTGGCTGCGTCCTTTGCCACCCCCTTGCCTTGGGAGCAGTGCTGATATCCCGTGGCAGACAGGATGCTGCTGCCTGGGGAATCCTGTGCTGCACAAGGTTTTCCAGACGTGTTTTCCCCTCCTTCCCACTTATTCAGCTGGCTTTTAGAATGACCATGTTTTGTTGTTCACAGGGGCTTTGGAAAGGGTTTTTTCAGCAGTACCAGGGCAGTGCTCTGCATTGCTGGTAGATGATGGAATGCTGCTTGTGGAGGTCAGAGGTTGTGCTGTGTAATTTACCCTTCCTGCTTGGGCCGGCCATGAGGGAGGGCAGTTAAGGGCTTTGTCCCACTCTGTAATAAACACAGGGGCTTGTGGCCTATGGAGAAGATGCTGCTTCATCCAGGAGAAATGTCAGGCAGAAATAAAGATGGTTTCAGTCATTGCCAGCCTTAGTCCCACCCATGATCTCAGTTGTGACTACAGTGTTTGCAGGAGGAGTGGTTCTCCGGGCTTGGTGAACTGCTCCTGCTCTCAGGGGGTGTGAGAAGCAGGATAAGGAAGATCTTCTGGTATAAATCATCCACTGCAACAGAAATATTTGGGTACATCAAGCATTCTGATACAGGTTTTTGTGGTTTAACAGACAAATCAGCACCTGGTCTGTTCCCATTTTGGATTTTTGTTTAATTTTACGCAGTGAATAGAATCAAATTCTTCTTGAAATTCTATTAAAACATTGGCCTTTTTAGTTTGCTAAGTATAAAGTTAAATGATTAAAGATGTATTTTTGTCTAATCTAATGTTTGGGATTAACTGGTTACAATTTTGCCTGTTGTGTAAATATTGTAGCTTCTCTCAGGGCAAAGTTCATGTTTACTTGAGTATCAATCAGTGTTAGGGGGAATTAATTCATATAATGGTTGCACTCATTGTTACTCAGGAAATTTAAAAGCAGAATTTATATAACATTATTTGATTGTAATCTTCAGCAAATGAGGTTACCTTTGAACCCAATCTCAGTTCTTAAATATCTGTTCCATGATAATATGGTGAGCAACTTTTTCTGCTGGGGGCTTTATTCATCTTGGCTGTATCTGTGTTTAGCTAATGATAGATTTAAAAAAACCCATCCAGCAGTTGAATTTCTGTGTCCAAAGGGACACCTCTGCCAAGGCTTTTGAAATTGTGACATTGCATTATGTATTCGTCCCATCAGAAAGTGGTCTTGAGAAAGAATAGCCAGGTATATCCTGATTTAATTCTAAATTTTTCACTCATACAATGAATACTTTGCTCACTCCTTTTGAAGGCTGTTACGATTTTAATGTTTTTTAGCATAAAACTGATTTGCTTTTCCTGAACTCTCATGGCAAATACCAGATTTTAGGTTTTTGGTTTGCAAAAGCTCTTTGAGCTTGGTAATAATTCACATATCAGGACTCCTGTTCTGCTCTTGCATGGGATATTCACCTGTTGTCTGCTCTTTGGAGCTGTGCTGGAGGAACAGCTGCCTGTTTATCCAACAGGACAGGATCCAAAGAGGAGAAAAACAGCCAGACAAAATATCTTACTTATGAATTCTGGTTTAATAAATGTGCTTTCTATGGATGATTCATGGATTTTATGATTACATTCAATTATTTTTCAACAGCTCATGCTTCATTTCATTAAGAGTTTCAATCAATGCCAACTGATTAATTATAATTCTCCAAGTAGCCTTTTGTCTAATAAACAGTCCAAATGAGCATGTTCAGTCTTGGCATGGATAAATGTCAGCCACGTATCAATAAAACACTCCTGGAACTGGATGCTGGAGGTGGTCACGCTTTAGATCTGTTTTTGAGGAGACAAAACCCCAATCTCCTCCCCTTGGCTTCCCCTTTCCATCCAAAAGAAAAGCTGTAGTTGAGCAGCAAAGGCCAAATTTCTTTGAAGAAGAATTCCATTGTGCCATGGTGAAATGCTGTTAATTCCACTGTCTTGACCTTTAATTTTTCATCTCCTTTTGCACAATCCATTCAGAAGACTTTTCAGAGTGGCTTTCCCCACCCACTTCTGGGTGTTCTGGGTGTTCATTTCCATCCCCACTCTGCCAAACCCCAGATCTCCACAAGCCCAAGGGAGCCTCTGGCAGAGCTGCATCTGTGTGTGGCAGATGAGGCTGATGCTGGTGCCCTTTCTGGGTTTAATTCCGAAACATCCACACACAGAACCTTTCCAAAGCAGGGCTGGATATTGCAGAGCTGCCTCATGGCTCCAAGCATGCTGCTCTTACATACCTTGGAACAGATGGTTCATTTAAACACTGGCAGAGTACCTCAACTAATTGCTTCAGACCTCCCATTTTTCCACTTTATTTGGGTAAGAAGTGGGCAGCCCTGCCTGCACAGATATGTGAACATATGAATGGTGAATAAAAACAGAATGGGAAATGTGAAACCACCCTTCATTGTGAGAGTGGGTTTCTTGAATTCTCACAAAATGAATTAAAGAGAAACAATAACGATTGTCTGGATTGGAACTTGGGGAACTGGTTGCATTTGTAGCCTTGCAGCTGTGTGTTCCACCAAAGGCTTCCTGCCCTCTCACAGTTTCCTCCTCTCTTGTGGGAGAGTAGGATAGACATGGAGTGCTGATTCCCCAGAAAGGCCTCCCAGGCTCTGGTGTGTTGTCTTTCAGCACTGGATTTTCTCTGTGGCTGTGTTTAAAGGCATTTGAAAGATTTTTGGTTTTCTACTTTAAAGGATTTTAAAATTTATTTATTTTTTTTAACATTCCTAAAATCCAGGGGCACAATGTGCCACTTAACTTCTGTGTGAGCAAGGGAAATATCTGTGTTAATTCTGGACATACATCACATGTGCACATGTAGTTGTTTTGCTAAACACTGAAACTTCCACACCTTCATTTGGTTTTCCTGCCCCTCTCTGTACCTTTCTGTGTGCCCAGGGAATCCAGAGCCTTTTGGGGATGGGGGAACAAAACAGTAAACAGCAGTCAGGATGTGACTGCACATGGATATTCAGTAGGTTTTTTCTTATCATTTCTAAGGCTTTGATTTCTCTTTTTGTCCTTGTGGAACATTGAATGGATGTGTTATAATGCCAAGGGCTTTTCAGCACTCTCAGTGGGGACTGGGAGGGCTTGCTGCAATCCCATGCCCACTACCCTTGGTAACTTCTCAGGAGCTTCTCAAGAGCTTTGCTCCCTAACCAGTCCTTTTTACTGATCCCTGGGAGTGTTGCAGACTGGCCCAGACTGCTGCAGTGCTCCTCCTCCCACTGAAAAAATCTATCCCCTTATTCCTGTCCTGGGAGGTCTTCCTTATCCCATGGCAGCTCGGTATGAGGACTCTGGGGATGCATGGCTGAATGTTTTGGGAACTGTCAATTTAATCTCCTGCAGCTCTATTTGACCCTTTCAGGGTGTGTTTGGTGAGTGATCACAGCCTGTCCCTGTGACCCCAGCTGTGCTGTCCCTGCTGAGGGGTTGCACTGCTGAGGCTGCTGTTACAGTGCAATTCATTTAAAACTGAATCACCTCATCGACACCTCTCACACAAAGTTAATTTTTCCCTTTTTTATCCTAAGGCAGGCTTACTGCACAGGGAGTTTGTTTATTGAGTCGTTATTTTGATTATGGAAAAATAGTCTTTCTGACCACGTAAGCAATCGTAGATCAGTCCAAAGTGTGCTGATGTGCTGTGATTGCTACACGGAGAAGTCTGGTTAGTGTTGCACCTGACCAACTTTGAGTTTCCAGTTATTGAACTATAATCAAGTTAAAATGAGCTTTTTCATAGATCTAGCGTGATTCTTTTGGTGTTTTTGTTGTTCTCTTTTATTGTTGTGGTGCTATGGGAAGCCCCAGGCTGTGCCACACAGGCAGGAACTTGGGAAGAGGAGTGAGAATCACTGTCTGGTGTGTCCTGTGCCTTTTAAATTCTGGATGTGCACTCCAAATTTACAGTGCAAAGGAGACAGTGAGAAAAATAAAGTCCAAGAGAGTAAAATGTGAAAATTACAAATATATTATTTACTGTGAAATTCTGTGTGGAAGAAAATCTTTCTTTGTTCTTTGGTGTAGTTGGTAAGTGTGGGTGTTCATAGCCCACTAGCACTAACAAACAGATGTATTTCCACAGTAAATGGAATATTTCAGCCCTCACAACACTGCAGAGAGCCTTTGAAAGGCATTTTTTGTGCAGCAGGGTCATTGAATGTTTAAGTTCTGTGCAAAGATGGAAGTGCAGTCTATTGCCTAAAAGGAAGAGAGAGGGATAATGTTATATAAGGCTTCCATGGATTCTTTGTTGACTCTCTCTCTCTGACTACTGAGCACAAACAAGTTTAAAATACCTGTTCCTGTGTCCTGCTCTCCTCTCCTGGGTCAGCAGGGCTGTTCCAGGGAGCCCCTCGGCACCGTGGCGCTGAACGGAGCCCAGGGTTAGGAGAACATCAGGGTGTCTCTTGCAGGGTATAATATCCAGGGCAGGAATTCTTCATACCAGCAGTCTGTCCACACTGAACACGGAACGGGAAGAACAAATCTTTGTCTAGAATCTAACAGGGGAAGGAGGAATAAGAGCAAGATAATATCTGCAAGTATTTTCAAGGAGCGTTTAGAAGGGCTACTGCTGTGAGGGAGAGCTAGCCAAGATAAACATTTCATTTCAGGGCAAATCACCTTTCAAAATGGATAAAAATATTAGGAAGGCTGAAATGGGTGGTAACGTTGCTTCTCAGCTGAATTTCTGCTCTCCTCTATATTTCTTATCACCTGTATACATTAATAAAAATACACTCAGGGTTGGGAACTGTGGAGCACTTAAGTGTGATAAATGCTCTGTCTGGTGTCTAATAAGGATGGTATCTAGCAGATAATATCACAATATTAAAATATATAATGGTATTGTAAAGCATGCAGTTGCAATCTTACAGGGCACAATAAAAGCACATCTTAATAGCAGCAGGGACATGATCAGAAATTCCAAATAAATGCCCGATGAGAAACATCATTCTTCAGCTTTTCTGCTGAGTGGCTCTGTCTGAAGGCCAAAACAGCCCAGTTCCAGATGGAAAAGGTGTGATCTGCATCTTCTTTTAAGGCTTCTTTGAACCTGAGTGAGTGGTTTTGGCATCCAGATTGCTTCGTTTTTTGGAAAACTGAGGCTGTTCCTCAGTACATCTCATTCAGGATGGGGAAATGAAGAGCCTGTAGAAGTAATAAAAGAGCTGGGAGAAGGACTGAAATAAAGACACATCACTTTAGTATAAGGCCTGAAGTTGTTATACACTCACATAACAGCTCCAAAGCTATTGACAGGCAGCTAATCTGGTTCTAAGCAGCCTGAAACGGAGCCTGTGCTGAGGAATGCCCTTCACTGGGGCCATATTCCCTGGAGGAATATCTGTCTTCATCTGCTTGGGAATGAGCCTTACCTTGGACCATTCTGGAAAACTTTACCTGAATGGACAATTTTATGTGCAGACATATTGTCAGGACTAAGCCAGAAAAAAGAGATTTTAAAATATGTGCTTGTTGGCCTTTTCTAGAAACACATCGCTGTTCTTTTCAGCAGAGCTTTGGAACTTGCCAGGGTTTAACTTTGGCAACTCTCAGTGCTGCCCACTAAACCTTGATCTTCACTCAGAGTGTAGGAAAGAATTTCTCAAGAGCAGAAAGGCCACTGCAAAGGCAGATTGTTGGAAAAAAGGGAGGAATTTGTCTGCTGAATCTCAGGACTCCAGATTTGTGTGTGTGTTTGGGAGTTTTGGGGGTTCAAATCTGCCTTAAAACATTTTGGGTATTACTATTACTGTAAGTTATTGGTTTTTCATGTAATTCTTGGTTTTCATGTAATTCTACTCACTGGGAAGTGAATGTTGGACTTTTACTTGAGGTGTCTTGGATAGTCTGGTGCTCATTTTTGACTTTAATCTCGGTATTAGCACCTTTCTGACTCAGAGTATTCTCATAAACATAAATTATTTGGAAACCCACAAAGTTACAGTGATCAGGTTCATTTACAAAGCATATTCAGTATAGAGGAATAAATAAAACTGAGCAGGTAATAAGGAGAAATATAGAATAATTGCTTCTCAAAAGATGGGTATCATACTGGGAACCAAATTAGAAATGTTGAAGTAAAAAAATACATACTGAAAAAAGTAATTAAGATTTTCAACATACATGGAAGAGAACAGAGGATAAGTTTTATGGTCAAATTTGAAAATAATTCTTCTTGAAAATTCTAAATACAAACCCCATGCTGAAAGGACTCAGCAATCCTAACTGATATTTATGGGAGAGTATTTACATATATACATAAATTTTATTTTCTAATAGAGTTGTGCAGTGGACTATTTGTCCTTACACTTCATATTCTGTGTCATTGGTTGAAATAAATTTCAAGAGACTGGTTTTTCATAAGTTTTATGGGTTATAAGGACAGACCTAAGATACCAATTGTTGCTTGCTTCTTTGCATTTTAAAGAATAGCTTTGTACTGAAAGCTCCATTCTTTCTTATGGAGAAAATAATACTGCAGGACTACAAAATAGAAAATTCCAGCATATTTAAAGTGTGCCTGAAACTTCCAAACACAACTGTGTATAAGGATTATACATTTATGAAGAAGGTTTAAATTTTCCCAATCATCTTAAGATGCTGCTTAGCCAGATGGTTTTTGTAATGTACTGCATCCGTGTGGCCCTTGCAGTGTCACAGGCCACGTTTTTATTGCTAACAATCTTGGTATTTTGATTAAATAAAACAATTCCAGTGGCCATGCCTGAGCTTTGCATGTTATGGACCCAGATTTAAGCTATATATTATTCCTACTAAAGCCAGGCTGCTGCTTGAATAGTTATTCAATTTAAGCCCCTTTAACTGGATGTTCCTTGTTGCTCTTCAGCTGCTGAATTTCCACTCCAGAAGACATTTCCTCCTTTGCAAATGTCATATTTCCTCATGTGCACCATGGTTTTACTGTCTCTGGTAGCTTGCTCGTCCTCAATAAAGCAGATCTGCAGATGAGCCTCCACAGGTACCACGAGTGACACAAAATTTCACCTGCTACATTGTGAAACTTCATTGCTATTGGCAAATGACCCGCGAGTGTATTGTAGCATAAACTAACATTGTCTGACTGACTGGTAATGAGCTGATTAGTAATGCAAAATAATTGCAAACAGAATTGATATTGCACTCCTGTGAAAAACAGCAAAATCGATATGGTTCTACCTCTCGGGCTGTAGTGATTTTTCTCTTCTTTTGCTTATATGTTAAAATTGTGGAATTGACTCTCCCTAACCTGTTCCTCCTCAGTAGAAAAGCAGTAGAAAAGAAAATCTGCAAGGTGAAATAGGCTTAGGTGAACAATGATACTTAGGGGTTTTGCGGTCTAGCTTGTGCACTGTATGACATCATTCTTTTGTAGGGAATTAAATTCTTAAAGTTACTTCAAGTATGGTCCACATATGAAAATGATTATAGGAATGTGGCAGTTACATTCTTTGGGAGAAGCAAAGCAGAGTGGTATCCTCCTAGTTAAGCTTCTGCCCTCGGGAGGAAGAAGAAAAAAGGGGAAAAAAAGAAAAAGACTGAAATTCTTACTTAAGTTGCATTTGCAAGACAGAATCAATTGAAAATTAACTTCAAGCTCCTGTCTCAGACAGGATTAAACGCATGTCTGAGTGCCTTTAAACCCACTGACCAGCTTATAAATGAGCACTGTATTCTCCCTGAGGCACCCAGGTCTTGCTGGCATCACATCCTTTGGGCAGCTCACAGTGGCAGAGATAGGCTGAGGGCTTTAACCAGCTTGCAAATAACAGAATAACCATCCTGCCAGCTGTGAGACACTGAAAAGGAGAATTTTGATAATATTTGTGTTTAAACTTGCAGAACAGGACTGGCCAATCCCCTCTGGCAGAGTGGTACTGGGGGAGAGGAATGGGATTCTCTCAGATGTGCCAGTCGTAGTTTCAGAGATCTTCTGAAGACCATTAGTGCTGTAGGAATTCATCACCTGTAAGGAATGTAT
Source organism: Corvus cornix cornix (assembly GCF_000738735.6). NCBI lineage: Eukaryota > Metazoa > Chordata > Aves > Passeriformes > Corvidae > Corvus > Corvus cornix. Next base: position 18,712,916 of record NC_046341.1, on the reverse strand, counting down.
TTACACCCAAACTGATAAAATCCCATATTGCTACAGTGAGGAGGAGGGAGCCAGCACAGCAGAGAGGCAAAGAAACTTCAATGTTGTTTGGATTTTTAAAATATTTTGAAAGTTTTGAAAGCCTCACTCTAACCAGATGAAGCAATTCAGTAACAATTTTGATTTGAAGACTGCTTTTCAAGGGTTTGAGTTCTTTCACATGAGTTTTTATAAAATAATTCTCATAAAGTGTTTTAAGCCACTCTGTCATTCTCACTTCAGTTAGTTAGAAATGGGCTCTTCCCAGATTGCCTTCCCCTACCCAAACCAAGAATTTTTCCAGATAACTATTTTGTTTTGTTTCTGTTAAGTTTCATGTTATTCTAACCCACAATGGTTTAAGCGACTCATTGATTTCCTTATTTGTTAAACTTTTGTTGCCATTTTAAAATTATTTGAGTGCTGTTTGAAATGGGAATATAATTTCAAAGTGTCCAAATGTTGCTTTAAAGAATTTCCTGGGCGATTTCACAGCTTGTGTGTACACCAGGGAAAAGACTCAAGAAGTAAGCAACAAGTCCAGGGAGATTTTCATGTGAACGAATATTAAGAAAGCACAAATAATATGGTCTGAAATTGTGCACCAAAATTTGTGTATTTCCCCATCAAATTATCCCAGATGTGGATAATTTACCTTAAAGGAATCACTTTGTGAGTGAAGATCATTAGAAGTTCCTGGATTGGAAGGGTCCCACAGGGATCATTGATCCAGCCCCTGTCCCTGCACAGCCCCCCCACCAGTCCCACCCTGGGCATCCCTGGCAGCACTGCCCAAACGCTCCTGGAGCTCTGGCAGCCTCGGGCCGTGCCCATTCCCTGGGGAGCCTGGGCAGTGCCCAGCACCCTCTGGGGGAAGCAGAACCTCTCCCTATCTCCAGCCCAAGCCTGTCCTGGCCCAGCTCCAGCTGCTCCCTGGGTGCTGTCCCTGGCCCAGGGAGCAGAGATGCCATAGCAGGGAATTTGGCAGGTAATGTCTGTCTGGAAGGAGTTTGTGACGAGATGAATGAACCCAGACGGCTTCTTGGGTGCTTGGACACCTTGCTCCCCCTTTTGTGGAGCTTGGCTGTGGCTGCTGTCATGCTTGGGATGATTTCCTCCCAGGCTGGGTACACAGTTACCTTTTCTTTCCCTCATTCTGTTATTTCTCGCTTGCATTCCCTTTTCCTTCTGCTGCTGTTTGCAGGCCAAGTACATTTCATGAAAAATACCATTCTCCATCAGAATGTGTGCAAATCCTAGGAAAAAAATATTTCAGCTTAGGAAAAAAGGGAATTAGAGAACAATTCCATAAACAGCAACTGTAGCACCATCACCACCACAGCCTGCTAAGAGCTGCATTTACGACTGCAATTAGGCATATGGATAGCTCAGGTTTTGTCATCAGCCCAGAATGGGACAACTTAGTGAGGCAGATTCAATCTAAATCTATAACAGTAAAGCTGGTCTAAGATGTAACCCTATAATATGCCTGGAAATGAGAAGTTGTCAGAGAACTGCTTTGCTTGGCAACATTTGCTAATGAAAGGATGTAATTCCATGCAGCATGGAGAAGGATCCCTGACAGACATACCTGCCTGATGCAGGGGGGTGAATGCCTCAGATTTATCAAAAATAACTGGACAGAAGCAGGGCATGGGGGACAGTGCTGTGCTCCCAGTTAAATCACTCTGAAGGGCCAAACAGGAAAAGAAGGGAATAATTTTGTTTACAGGATGAGAACAGACTGAAACAGAGACACAGAAATAATGAATGAAGGAATTGCACCAAATGATTTTGTATTCTGTGTGTTATGAGGCATATGTGACTATGGGTGTTAAGCTTTGAGTTCCAACAGGAGTGGATACTTGTGCCCCATTTGCAGCTGAGTAATTCCAAACCTTCTTCCCTCTGCTTAAAAGAGACAGAAACCCACCTACTGTTGGAGGAAGACGTAAGGCAATATTATCCATGTGCTATCTTCAAATCTAGCTAAATCATTCTCTACTACTGGTTTGTGCTTCTCTGTTTATGGGATTTGTGGGGTTTCAGTGGCAGTGCCTCGTACTGACATCGCTGCTGGTGGGGGGCAGGAGGGGAATCACTGGGATCAGCATACTGGGTTATAATATTTCTGTTTTCTCCTTGCTTCCCAGGCAATAATCATATTTAGCAACTTCTGTAACTGTACACCAGATTGTCAGGGAACAAACATCTATGGGGGTGGATCTCATAAAATTTTGCTGCTTGCTGAAGTAGAAAATGAGTATAATCAAGCATGGGACTGTCAAAGAGCAGCGCTCCCAGAGAGCCAGGGGTTCGGTGCCTCTCTCCTGCACCATAAAGCCAAGCCCTGCTGCTGTTCAGCAGCTCTGTTTTCTGAGCAGCACCACTGAAACACCCCCAATTTTTGTCTTTCACTGCTGCTGTATCTTTGCACTTTTGGATCTCTCCAGGCCAAAGTTCTGTGTAATAAATTCATTGAGTGGTGGCTGATTTGGGGCAATTATCTAATTTCTGCCCTGGTTAATTTTATTTTTTGTTGTTGTCTATTTTCAATTCAAATAAAAAATCGTTCTCAAACTCACAGTTCTGCCAGATATGGATTTGTAAGCAGCAATGGACACATTTTACATATCAGTTGGACCCACAGACCGAGTGGGTTTAAGAGAAGAATACTAGCACCTTAGTACTGAACCATAGAGTTTATCACAGGAGTTCTGTATTTAAATCCAGAGTAGAATGTTTTTAAAAAGCAATTTGTTTCAGCATTTCCCCTGTGCTTTTCAGTTTGCTCAGTTGAAGTCTGTAGGAACTGAAATGCCCCTTGTTCCATGATAGTGATGCTTTGAGTGGTCTTTGAAGCCAACAGAGCTGCAGATGTTGGTGGGGCAGACGAAGCAGTTTAGCACACTAATCAGTGCACAGACACACCCAAATATTCAGTATACAGGGATATTTTGAAATGGGGTTTTGCAATTATATATAGAATCCCAGGATGGTTTGGGTTGGGAGGGACCTTAAAGCCCATCCAGTGCCACCCCTGCCATGGGCAGGGACACCTTCCACTGTCCCAGGCTGCTCCAAGCCCCAGTGTCCAGCCTGGCCTTGGGCACTGCCAGGGATCCAGGGGCAGACCCAGCTGCTCTGGGCACCCTGTGCCAGGGCCTGCCCACCCTGCCAGGGAACAATTCCTGCCCAATATCCCATCCAGCCCTGCCCTCTGGCACTGGGAAGCCATTCCCTGTGTCCTGGCACTCCAGGCACTTGTCCAAAGTCCCTCTTCATCTCCCTTGGATCCCTTCAGGCACTGGAAGAGTACAATGAGAGTTACCTTGCTTCCTTATTTTGCACAAGTGAAATATGCTTGGATTTGGGTGCTTGAGGATTTTTAGGCCTATTGTTTGTAGTTTGGAACTTGTTCATTTTCGAGTGTTTACAGAACTGTCAAGGCAACGAATAGATTTGATTTGTGGCAATAATGTGCTAACTTCTGTTGGCATCAATGAAACAATCATTTAGAATAGAGATGCAGGAACATGAAAAATAAGTGAAGGACATAATACTGATCAATGAATTTGAAAATCATTACACTTTTTGGAGTGTTTCCTTCATGAGCCATGTAAGAGCTTCTCTGCACAGGAGTTAGGTTATTAAGAGAGGGACTATTCAAAGTAAGACAAGGCAAGTGTGGAACTTCTAGGACCATGACTCAACATCCTGCCTCAATCAGAATGAATTTTCAGCTGCAGAGAAGACAAAACCTAAGTGGATTTTTTTCTTGATTCAGGTTGTCTGGAAGTCATTTTTATTTTTAATTTTTATTTTAACTTGAGAAACGAATTTGCCCTCTGCCTTGGCCAAGAGCAGTTTTAACAGTGTTGCATGGTCTGGTCCATTTCAGCTTCTGACAAAGCCACTTCTTTTTTAAGGATCTTGTTAATGACCTTGTGATCACGCAGTGCTGCATTGATACCATTGCTCTCTTTGAAAAGCCCCACTCTGCAAGGGGCTGCATTAACTTTAATGGAATGACTTGAGGAAAAAAAGTGCTGCTCAGTTTGGGTAGACTGCAGGATCCTGGTCTTTAGAAAGGACTAAGGTAAATGAGAAAAAAAAAAAATCCAAACTTTTCCCCTTTCATGTTTCTTATCTAGCTAAGCAGAATAAAAATGGGGATTTTGGGTTGTACACGATGCTGATGAAAAGTGAAATCTCGCCATTTAATGTGTGAACATTTTTGCACACCTCCACAGTGGGGATTTTCCCTAATGTGTCTTGCATTGACAGCTGTGACAGGAACTCTGCTTCCAGCAGCTTCAAGTGGTTAAATCAATACTAGAAAGAGTTTAAAAATACTAATCCAGTGCTGCTATGTGAACATTCCCTGCCCAGCCTGCCGACTGTGTATGCAAACAGATAATGGCTAGCATCAATAATCTTCACTGTTGAATTTCTCCGTATCTAAAACTTCAGTAAATCCCTCCTCAGAAAATTTTTCAGAGGGCAGAAGTGGAGATAGACACATGATGTGTAACCATATGCTAAGAGAAGTGATTCACCACTGCTGATGAAAGGAATTGAACCAGTCTGAATTGGCAGTGGATAATTTGACATATGCAGCTAGGCACTGACTAGGCCCAGCATTTCTGGGGTGTGAGTGCCTCTGCTCATGCCAGAGAAACAGGAGAAGCTGAAATTAAGTAGGTGTGGTGTCCTTGTCAGGGACGGGAGGTGGAATAGAACAATTTTCCCGTCTCTAGTAATTAGAAATGTGTGTTAGTATATGGTCTTTGGCTTCCGAAACAGGGCTGGTTTGGGAGTAAATTGGGGAGATTATAAAGACCTAATAATTCCAGCAGCAGCACCAAGGCTGTATCTGGGAGAAATAGTGCAGCTCTACTGCAGGTGGTGAGGGCTGAGTGGGTTTGGTGCAGAAACATCCCAGTGTTCAGCTGGGATAAATCCTCAGGGTGGTGAGCTGCGTGGGTTTGGTGGCCCCAGATAAGTCAGACCTGAGTTAACGCTGGGCACACCTGCGGGGTTTGGTAAAGCTGGGGAGAGATTGCTGTGCAGTTTGGGTAGAGAGTACCTCAGTGCAGGTGTAAAGGTGCTGTCCCCCTGGTGCTCTGGGACAGTGTGTGTGGAGGCACTGCACAGTTATTGTGGTGCACTGACCTGGGCTCTCCTGGCTGCTCCCAGGCATGGAGCTGCTGGAAGGTTTTCGTGAGCATTCCAACAGCTTTGCAAGTAAATTTCTGCACTGGAAGGTGAACAGGCAGCCAGGCAGCCTAAGTAGAAGTGTATGCAGTTTCCAAGCTAGGCTGAGGAAGAAGTTTTTGAAAATGCAAAGGTTTTTCGCAGTGAGAAAAAGCCTTGAAATGTGCCTTGGATGCAATGATGAACTAATGCCTCAAATCCCTACAGTGTAAGTCTGATTATAAATTTCTAACTCCCATTTAGGGTTTCGAAACTTTCTGTGAGTTTGTGAAGTCTAACTAACCCCAACCCATCCCCAAGTACCTCCACTCCCCCCTCTAAAGATGTCCTGTTGTTTGGGGACTAAACCAGGTGGTCCTCACCCATGGCTCTGTTCACAAGGAGTACTCTACAGAAAATCCCCTGTTCTTCAGTTGAAAGGTGCTCTGTAACCTCCCACTGCTACTCATTTCCTGCCTATTATTTATGATTTTAGCTTTGAAAATAGTTTATCCCATAATTTGACTTTGAGTCTATTCAGTCCACACTTTGATCTAAAAGATTAAGATGGCTGGGTTTTAGATGTGGTCCCTCGACAAAGATCACAGGGAATTCATGAGGGCATGGGGGATAAAAAATAATTAGGGAGAATATCAATGTACAATACAAAAAGTTGAGCTTCTTTGCAGTAAACACCTCCCAGTAGGAAAATGAAAATGAATCTCAGTCCATGTATTCCCAGTGAATCTCTGCCATATTAAAACCCTAAATGGGAGTTAGAAATTTATAATCAGACTTACTCTGTAGAGATTTGAGGCATTAGTTGATCATTGCATCCAAGGCACATTCCAGGCTTTTTCTCACTGCGAAAAACCTTTGCATTTTCAAACAGACCAGAGGCCTAAGTCATGTTTTGCCATTGCTCATATCACAAATATATATTTTCATATTTCTAGAAACCAGCAATTGGATTCTATGGAAAGAGAGTCTGGATATCATCCATCTCCTCTATCTGTTCTGCAGTCATGTGGGGCTTTCCTCTGTTCAAGGAATTAGTCAAGCATGTAATAAGCACATCACTGACAGTTTAAAATGATTTTTCTGAAATGGTGCATCGTCAGTTGACTGGAGACAACTTATTCCAGGGATTTCTTCCCAGTATGTCTAAAAGTGGTCTTTGACTTTGAAGCCAACATTTATATTGTGGAGGTTTTTTTCACCAAAATTAAAACAAAATAACTCGTGGAGCAATGTGATGCATGCATGTGATGCTCCGAAGTGCTGTATTTTGTATTTGCTTTGAAACAGAATTGGGAAGAACCTGGGGATTAACTCTGCATGTGAGATCTAACCTTAACTCTGCATTTCCAGGTGGGGGATGGTGTTCCCAGTGTCTCTGCTGTGGGACCTGGAAGCACCCCTGGAGAAGGGGGTGCTGCTGGTGCTTCAGAGGGCACAGGGCAGCTGGACAGTGCCTGTCCCTGTGCCTCTGTGCCTGTCCCTGTGTGCCTGTGTGCCTGTGTCTGTGTCCCTGTGCCTGTGTGCCTGTCCCTGTGCCTGTGCGCCTGTCCCTGTGTGCCTGTCCCTGTGGCCCTGTCCCTGTGTCCCTGTGCCTGTGCGCCTGTCCCTGTGTCCCTATGTCCCTGTGCCTGTGTCCCTATGTCGCTGTGTCTGTGCCCCTGTCCCTGTGCCCCTGTGCCACTGTCCGTATCCCTGTCCCTGTGTCCCTGTCCCTGTGCCTCTGTGCCTGTCCCTGTGCCCCTGTGCCCCTGTCCCTGTGTCCGTGACCGTGTCCCTGTCCCTGTGTCCCTGTCCCTGTGTCTCTGTGCCTGTCCCTGTGCCCCTGTGCCTGTGTCCATGTCCCCATCCCTGTGCCTGTGTCCCTGTCCCCGTGTCCCTGTGCCCCTGTCCCTGTGCCTGTGTCCCTGTCCCTGTGCCCATGTCCCTGTCCCCGTGTCCCTGTGCCCCTGTCCCTGTGCCCGTGTCCCTGCTGCCCCTGGGCTCTTGTGGCTGTAGCAGAGCTGCCCAGGTGGCTGTGCCAGGCTGGAGCCAGTGGGAGCTGCAGGGCTGGCTGAGGCTGTGGCTGTCAGGTGAAATATCCGAGTGTGGCACAGCCAAATCCCCTGGAGCAGCACCCAGCAGCCCTGCCCCTCGTGTCTGGCAGTGCCACCAGCAGCTCCAATATCCTAAGACCTTGTGCCACTTGCAGAATTCAACCCATTTCCCTGCTGCAGCCCAGAGCCATGGAGTGTGTGTGGGAGCACTGAGCAAACCACGCTTGCTCCTGGGGTGCCTGCAAAGCCAGAAGGTCTGGGAAGATATTTGTTCTGAATTCTGTGACTCAGTTTGGATTGGGATTCTGTGTTATTCTGCCACAAGACCTGAACTAAGAAACTTTGGTGAGGGTTGAAAATGTGTTTTGAATCTGTTCCTACTTAAACATCATTGTGCTGTCAGTAATTCCTCAAAGGATGATGCTGTTACCTGTTGACTTATGTTAAGTCACAATTATGCCAGATGGAAGTTCAGCATCTTGGGCTGTTTTATGTTGTCTTGGTGTAAGCTGTGTTTATCTGCCATATTTAAACTGTTAAATTCCTTCTTCTTTCAGTAAAAATTATTTTACTTTGTTTTACTTTAACAGTAAAATAAAAACATGTCTGTGAGGGATTGATTTTGCCTGTCAGCTTCTGTATGAAACTGATTTTTAGTTGATAATTTGAAAATCATTCTAGAGAACAGAGTTATCAGAATTGACTTGAACTGAGGACGTTTCCTGAAGTTTCTGGGGCAGTGTATCATAGAAATGAGGAAAATTAAGGAAGGATTTTGAACAGTTGCTTCTATACTTGTTCTACAGTTCCTTACCATTTTATCTAGAGAATAACCTCATGGGGAAATGGGCACACACCTGTTCTTTAGTTCTATAGATGCCTCTTCTAGGAGTTAAACTTTGGTTGGGCTTTTTTGTTGCTAATTTCTTTGATGTTTAATGAAAGAGATTCAATTTCAAGGCAATATTGTTTAAAACTTGGTATAAGAAAAACATTTGTCTGATAGTATTTCTTTTGGCTGTTCTTCAGGAACTCCTGCCTTCTTCCTTCCCTGTTTTCCCTTCTTCCTTTAGGAAGACACAGAAAGCATAGCAGTGGCTCCCAGGTATTCTACCCCTTAAATCTCAACTGGACATTTTAAATACCTGTAAAAGCAGGAAGAATGCTTGAATCTTGGGTGGAACTGGGTGATTTGCCCCATGCTGCTCTGCTTTATATTTTCAGGACAGTTTACATGCATTCAGCCTTTCCTGATACCCTGTGGAGATGTTTTCTGGTTATGTCTGTTTGGGGATTCCCATCTTGGCCAGCCAAAGTGTCACCCTATTACTGTATCAATTAGTCTCACTCCCTTTAGCTGGGGAACTAAATCTAAGGGAATCTGAATTACTGTTCTCAAGTGCACACTAAATTATGACATAAATACAAGTGTATAATTAATGACAACCACTTGAACAGTATTGCATAGGCAATTTCACTTTAAAAAAAATGCATAAATTCAATAGAGCCTGAAATATGAACTTGAGGTGTTGAGTGCAGCACTTGGAGGATTTCAGAAGCCTGTATTTTCATATGTGGGAATATATAGGCATGAAACCTGTATTTCATGGTGGAAAAGGTACTAATTTATGTGTATCAGGATATATGTACACATGGTGTGTGTAGGAACATACATGCAGGAGAGGCTGCAAATTAATGAAAATGAAATTAAAGAATGGTATTGAAAACAGAGATGGTATCAGAGCCATCTCTCCCAAAGCATCCTATAGTAAATTTTGAATAAACTTGTTAAAAACTGCATTCTAGTATTAAATCAATTACGAAGTTAAAATATCTCCTTAAACTAGGAATAAATGAGTGCTTGAATTCCCATTTGGTGCCCTGTCTCATGGTTTGATTTTATCATACACTGTTTCTTGGAACTGAAACCTGGCTAGCTGTTCTTAGAACTCTGATTTTATTTGACCTGAATAATATTCATCCATCACTTTTGTTTTTGAAAGCATTAATATCTTGCAGCAAGGCTTCAAAATGGATTAACTTCCTAATCTTTCACTCTGGGAGACTTAGGTTAGATCTGTCAGAGGTGAGAATGATAGTCAATATGTTATTGCAGGAGTCTGGCTGGTAAAGATGGGTAGATAAGGTGGTGCTGTGATCCAAGAGTTCATTTTCAGAGTTCTGTTGCACAGTAAACAGGTAGTTGCTTTAAAAAGAAAGCCCAAAACAAACCACAAAACAGCTATTTTTCACTAGCTATCAAAATAAGAGCACAAGTGGATTCCTAGGATGTTGTGAGAGGAATGAGGTGTATTCCAACCTCAGTTTTGATTTTGTTGGCTTTAAAGTGCAGTGATCAACAAAGCTATGAATATTATGAATATGAATACATTTATTTTCCACACTAAGTGCAAAATAGCCAGCAAGCAGAAGCAAACAGCCCTAACAGCACATTGCGATAAACTGTTGTTGGCCATCAGGCTGAAATTAGGTGGGTTGGTGTCTCTGTCACCAAAGAATTCATTGGGAGACTTGTTTATGGGAGTTATGAGTGGGTTGGAATAGGTGCAAGATAAAAATAAATGTGTGTGTGTATTGAAGTGTGTGACAGCATTGTTAAAGTCACTCTGTTTGCCAGGTCCTTTTGAGAATGCAGGAATTGCTGGAGAGGCTTCACAGCAGAATCCTGGAAGGACTGAGCTGAGGCCAGGAGTGCTGGGATTGGGAGGGGACTGGAGAGCAGGTGATTCTCAGCACAACCTGGCATTGGTTTTGTCTATCCAGTTAAGAGCTTTTGCACCCATTGTACATGCGTATCCCTTCTAATGTATATCCCTTGTAAATGCATATCCTTTGTAAGAGAATATCCCTTGTAAGTGAATATCCCTTGCAGTCTTTATGGATCGGGAGGCATTTGCCAATTCATTTTTATTTTGTCTCGTCTCTATTACTGCTTCCTACCTTGTGCTGTCAGGAGAAACAAGCATGAGCAGACCTGTTTTATTGCATTGACTAAGCAGATAAATACAATTATTCTCTAAGTTCATTAAATGTTTTTCCACCCTTCAAAGCATTTAGGTGTGTGCTTACCACATATAATTAGTCCCTCAAATTAAATGAGTGTCATAATAAAGGCTTGCTTTCAAATAGAGTTAAGAGAATATGAGGGATTTCAAAGTCAACAGAGATGTTTGTACAAGCAGTTCTTATTCACTTTATTATAGGTTAATGATTAGGTTTAATGGGAAATTAGTGTGGACATTCCTTATATGGCTTTACAAAGGTCAGTGCAGTTTTCTTGCCCAAAATTCACAAAAAACTCAATAGAGTCTGAGATTTAGGACAAAAATTCTCAACATACCTTACCAGACTCTCCAAAGTTCTTGCTGGTTTAAAAGAAATAAACCAAAACCAAAAGGAACCCCCCTCTCATATTTTCCCACATAGGACTTTAACTAATTTAATAATTTAGCATCAGAAGTGTAGATGCTTATTCACCTTTGCTGAGATTCAACTTCTGTCACCCTCATGGTGACAGGAAAATGCTGTTGGGATCAGGCAAACAGGAATGAGCACGACTGAAACCTGACCTTGGGTGAAGTGGAGGCAAAGAAGATTAAAAAAAGAAACCAGCAAAACAAGGAGCATGGAAATTAAGGAGCTGTACCTTAAATCACCACTGGATCTGGTCACTGAGGGCTTGTTATGACACTGACAAACACTTTTTTCATTACCAAGTGCACAGTCTAAGTTGAGAGTCTTAATGAGTGTGTTTTATCTTGAAGATCAGTGGCCAGTCCACTTTCCAGGGTGCTCTATTTCTCCCAGCTTTTCATTTGCTTCTCTCACCCAGAGAGTGTACCTTGTCACTGACCAAATATATCTTTTTGAGCAGAGTGCATTAATATGCTGTAACAGTCTACTTAAAACTATGAAGTGTACCTTGTATGCCTGTGCTAGTTAATCCAAAACAAAGATTAAGTAAGGAGTTTGTATATAAAGGGGAAAGCTGAATGTGAAATTAAAATGTAAATCAAAAAGTAATTGGCTTTTTGTGCATAGTTTAGATAAGATTTACTTTTGAAGAATGACTTTGTGTTTTAACACAGCAGGCCAGACACCATGTGGCACACTTGCACTTAATAATGGCAACCAATCTAGGCCATAAATATTGCAAACGATGCCATTTGAATGAGGAGCCCTATGAACCATAATAAAAACTCCTGTGATTAATTCTAAAACTGCTCTGTTCATATTAGACCTGCAGTGGCCTCCCTGATGAGATCAATACAGCGTAGCAGAGTGATTCTAATAGAAGTGTTATTATCTTTTAATCTTCGGGAGAACGCCAACTTGGAGAATTCTTCAGCATTCTGGCTGCTTATTTTCTTGCCTTGAAGGTGGTTGTTTTGTGAAATGAAGATGCATTAGTCTTTTCAAGGCTTTATCAATAATAGGACATGGGCACCGTTTGGGGAGCCAAAAGGCACATTTGTATGCTGAGACTTACAGTTGGGCACAGTGACCTTCCCTGTCAGCCTCGATTTGCTCAGCAGACAATGCCTCCAGTGAATGAGGAGAAAAGGACAGGGAAGGGATGGGATGATACAGAGCACCGCTTGCCAGGCAGCCAACAGCATCCTCCTCTTCCCAGAGCCACGGCTGCCTGTCTTAGGTTTAGCTTGGGCAGTTCTGTGTCCTCTAGAGCTGCAGGCAGTGCTAACTGGAATCAGGAGTTTGTAAAAGATTTCCACCAGCACTGGAAATGAAATTTTAGTCAGCAAATGTTATAATCCCAGAACCC